>NC_056746.1:1163413799-1164013799 GCF_019279795.1 Protopterus annectens | reverse complement strand
ATCCTTTTCCCCTTTGATTTATAACATTCTGCTTCTTTTGTGTGTGAGCTCTAACTGCTTAACTCTAAAGTATACATTCAGAACAGGTAATCATAAACCACCTTGTCCTTTGGTGAGCATCAGATTATCATACTTGAGTCTTGACCTCTTCCCCTCCTATATTTTGTTTAGTCTTTTCTCAAGTATCCTTCATTGCCTTAACGGAATCCTCTCTAATCCCTACACCTAAGTACTACTACTCCTCATGTTGCCCTAAATGTAGGTATTGCTGAATCATAGTTTACCTCTATAGCCTTTATTTTATGTTCATATTTTATATCCCAAAAAGAACTGAACACCGAACTGTCCTTTTCTGGTTTTATCAAATATAAGATGTCTATAAATTGAAGCTAACTTTTTTATTATCAGCCATTTATATCATTGAATTTTTAGTCCCTTTTTCCTTTGCCAGTGGCCCTTAATATAAAGCCTGGTTCCTCTGGTCAAATACAGTTTGTCAGACAGGAACATTCCCACCTTAATTCTTGCCTCTAAACTTTAATAAAGCCTTTTAGATATTGTACTGTGTTTGGGAATGCAAATGCTTCCGTTGCCCCTCTAGCAAAATCTGGCCAGATTCTTACAGATGCTTTATCTGCCCCAAGTCTTGCTAAGAATATCAATATTTTTTTTTTTACATTCTTCTTTCTGGATCATCATTGTTCAGTTAATGTTGTCATGTGTTTGTCTTCCTTCCACAAAATCACACTGATCCATGTCTATCAATTTTGGAAACACCTTTGCCATTCTTTTAGCTAGTTTAGGCACAGACACTTTATTGTCATGGTTTAAAGTTGAGGTAGGTCTATATGAAGCTTGGTTTGAAGAATCTTTACCTTGTTTGGATAATATAGTCACCTTAGCTTTCCATGTGGATGCTTACCTCGAGTCTATATTATATTCTTGAAAGCCGACAATGTCGAACGCTCAGAATCTCGAGCGTGTAAATGGAAATCTCTTTAAGGGGAGTTTTCAGTTTACTGCACTGTAGCGCTGTCTTAGAGTTGGTATATTTAAGTAGCGGGGAGTGTAGGGGGGCGCAGGGCCCCCCCTTGCTTAAACCCGTTAGGGTAAAAATTTTAAGTTTTGATTTTTTTTTTTCATTTTCAAAGTTACAGAACCGTATTGTATTCGATGTTCCGTAACTTTGATGTTATAATATAGACCCCTTACCTCACCCACTTATAAAATATTATGAAACAAAACCTTATCAATCTTTCACTTTTTCCCTCAAAACTTACACAGGAATACCATATTTTCCTGGAAGTGCCCCTGTTGATTATACATCACTGTTTTTGTCTAATCTCCTTGTCTTGCTTATTATTTGTTGACAGTCATCAGCCTCTAACCTTGGTATAAACAAGTCTTCCATAAATATTTTCATTTGTAACTTTTCTTGAGTTCCGTATTCCTCTGCTTAATACAAATTTTCATAAAATTCCCAAAAATATCTCTAGTACTGCTGTAGGATCTCTGATTATTTTGCTAATCATTTGGCAACCTAAGTTTGTCAACAACCCAGGACATCCAAGATGGCTGCACACTGATCAGCAACTTTAATTCCAGCTCTTCCACTGTGAAAGCAGAAATTGAAAAATAACAGCCAGTGAAATTATCATTTGAGTAAAGTTCAGTTACTGGTTAGTAAATACATTCCATGTATGCCAGCAAAGAAAAAAATACAGAACCAGAAAGAAAATCAACCAGAAGGTGAAGAGAAAATACTGGCTTGGAAAGATCATGCAGCTGTTCATCAAAAAGCCATTTAAGCTTCTGCTTTGGTGTAAGAAATGGCTTCCAGTAATTTGAGGATAAAATGAATCCGTTGCATTCAAGGGTGATAAAAATAAATGAAATATTGAAGAGATATATCAACTTAAAAACAGAAGGCAGTCACTACTCAAATGAACTGATAAAACTGCAAAGTCAGACAGTGAAATGAATAAAAGATTGGATGAGTATGAGGCTTCTCAAGAAGAGCTGTTTCAAAAAATAATAGTTTGAAGACAGAGCGGGCAGAGCGAACCTGAGGTTTTTTGCTTTACCAGAGCATTTGGAAGGAACATATTGTATTAATTGTGAAAGCACACATTAGCAAATGGCCTGGTATTCTACAGCAGGATTTAATTGAAAGGGCAAATTGAGTGCTTGCTCCAAACCTGTCCGTGAGAAAGCAGCCAAGAGCTATATTAGTAAAGATGCAGTTGTACCAGCAGAAGATTTAATCATGACAAAACTGTGGCTGAAGGGAAAGTTAACAATTGGAGACAGCTGAGTATTTGAGGAAAATTATTATTCAGTGTACACCTGGCAAAAGAGAGGCAAATTTATCACAGCAATTAGTGAATGTTGAGAGGCAGGTGTAAGCCACAAGTTGCTGTATCCAGCTGTCTACTGGATATTTTTTCCTGGAGGGTCAAAGGCATTTTTGGATGCAAAAGATGCTAAGGTGTAAATAAAGTTTATCCCACAAAAAGTGAACCAGCAAATAGAAGGGGGCTCTTGTTCTTTTGACAAAAGAGCCCACAAAGATTTTTCCAGTACAGCCTTTTCCAATGCTCCAAAGGAAAATGTGTGTGAGAGAGAAAGAAAAACACAGGGCTGACTAGAAGAATCAGAATACCTTGGAGTTGAACTACAGTGTGGTGTTGGGAGGTGGAGATGAGTAGTATAAATATCAGCAATACTGAAATTAGTCAATAAATGAGAGTGTAAAGCATCAGTCACATTTGTAAAATATGGCTTTGCAAAAAAAATGTCTGAGAATCATTAGACTTTTACTGACCTTGTTAAGCTTGTGTGTGGGCTGTAAAGCATATATCCCACTTTGCCATTATGTTTAGAAGGATGCTAAAAGGAAACATAACCAAGTAAAACAGTTTTTGTTTTTATTAGTCTTTGTATAAAACATTTAATGATATAAACTGCATGTTGTACAATAAAACAGTTATGAGTAGTGTTTATCGGGTATTTTAAATGTGAGGGGTTTTTTTTTAGTGACTGCATATATGCATATATTAAAGATATTAAAGTGAACAAGTACTTTTTTAGTTGTAAGAAATACAGACTTCTCAGTATGTTGAAAAGAAAGGCTGGATATAAGCAAAAGTAATGTGCTGTGATCTTGAACTGCTGGGGTGGGGGATTGGGTGCAAAAGTATATTTATTATACTATATGTGGAATTAAAATAAAGTAATTTGTCTTATTTTTCAAGGGTGGATGTGTAAATTCATGCACTTGGCTGAAGCTGTAAACAAGTGTTTTATAAGCCAATAGGCTTTGAAAATGAGACAAAATTATGAAATCCATGAAAAATGCTAAGTTACTTGCATTTGTAAAGATAGTATTTTGTTTTTTTCCATTAGTAAATGTTCTCACTAAGAATCGAGAAATCTGCAGCCAAAGACTGTTGTAACTTACCTTCTCTTAGTCGGTAAGCATTCCATCAACACAGTATTCCAAAAACAAAGAAAAAATAAATGAAGAACGCTAGACTCCACGGATTCCTAAAATGCTAACTGCTCACATGCATTATCCCAAGCATCTGGAATAATGTGAAATATGTGTTGAAACACTCCAACCACCAATGAGTTAATGAAGATTTTTTTAACTAACATATGGTACTGTCAATGAAGATTTTTTAAGTCATTGGTGGTTGGAGTGTTTCAACACATATTTCACATGGGTGCTTGGGATAATGCATGTGAGCAGTTGGCATTTTAGGAATCCATGGAGTCTAGCGTTCTTCATTTTTTCTTCGTTTTTGGATTACCTTCTCTTAGTGAAATTTACACAAATTCCTTCATGCAGCTGCACAGATGTTAGCTGTTTATTCTCATTGCGGACTACTTTTACATGGAGATGAGCTGTGTGCACATTCAAGCAACTAATCTTGAGAGATCTGAGCATTCATTGCAGAGGGAAATTAAAAATTTAAAGGTACAATGGCAAGTAGGTGAAAAAGACAGCAGCCTCCTTGGCAGCCTGAATACTTAAATGCACTTAATATAACAGTGTACAGTTTACTTTTATTAGAGAAAACCAGTGTTTTTTTCTTGGGGTCAAAGGTTAATGTTTTGTGAATGCATACATTCTGTTTTTCGCATATGGGAAGGGAAGTAAAGATGAGAAAAGAACAAACAGCAAACCATGAGCTTTAGCATGGGTAACATTAAATTTAGGTTAGGTAATACCTGTGTGTTTGGGATAGTTGTTCCTAAATGCAGGGTTAAATTTCATTTTTTGAAGCTGTACATAGTTTTGTGTGTTTGGTTTAATTTAATAGAGAATGAAGGTGTTCTGAAAATGTATTTTGTTTTGTTTGAGGATTTTTGTTAAACCAAAAATAAAACATGTAGTATAGGTTCAAACAGAGATAAGAAACAACTGTGTAAAAGATCAGTCACCCAAACAGTGTGTGCATGCAAGACAAAAGTTGGAAATATGTATTCAGAAAACTACCATGTATGTTAGGTGGGAACAGTAGCTTATTATCATAATAGCTATGCTATTTATATTATCGTGGAATGTAAATGATTTTGTATGTATAGACAAAAAAGAAAAAACATTGAATTATAGTAATAAATGCAGAGTGCAAATAGCAGTGCTGCAGGAAATACATTTAGAAGGAAATCAGCATGTGAACTTGAGAGACTGGATTTCAAGATTGATATTCAGCATAATGTCAGGGACAAAGGAAAAGGGGACTAATACCAATTGCTAGAAAAGCTCTAGCAGTTAATAGAAGAGGGAAAAAAAAACAATCATTGTAGGTTTGTGGTAGTAAGGGACTATTGGCAAGGGAGGAGGATTATGTTAGCATATGTTTATATTTCACCAAAGCCTGCTGTTTTGGAGTTTAAGAAAATATTGGGAGAAATCTGCTTTTTCATCAGGGAATATTACTTATAGGTGGGGAACTGGTATGTGATTTGCAGCAGTGGGGCTCTGTTAGGAGGACGAAGTTGGGAAAATATAACAAAAGAAGGTTGATTTCTGAAGAAATTTGTGCAAATAATCGGTATGGAAGACGTGAATTCAAAAGCAGGAACTCTGACAGAATTTATATATTCCCCAAAGTCCAATAACTAGGCTAGACTGGATAGGAATTATATTTCACAGGAACATGGGCATATGATTGAAAGCTTTGTCACCCATTCAAAAACTGTTTTGGATAATGCACCTATAAAGACTAAGGTACAAATGCAGGCACTGAAGCAAAAGGGAGACATTTGTGCTTTCCCACTGACTTGTTAAAAAGAAGAATTTAAGGAATGGAAATGATTTGAGAGTTATTAGAAAAGATAGAAATTTCTTCATAGCTAGTGAGTGAGATAAAATTAAAATGGAGTTTAACAACAGAGTAAAAATAAGAGAAAAAAGACATGGTTAAGAAATAGAAAGTATTGCAGAGTAAGGGAAATTTCAAGAAACAAGAAGAGGTGTGACTTCAGAAGACTATAGAGAAAATAAGAGTATTTAGATAATATGCATGAGTTTGTAAATATTGCCATTAAGTATCTATTTTTTGATAACTCCAGAGCACAAAAACTTTTAGTACAATGACTTTGGCAACAGAAAGTAGAACAAGTCACTACCAAGTTAGGGAACCTGTAACAAAAAAAATAACCAAAGATCCTGTAGAGGTAATTAGAGATATTTTGGAAATGTTATGAAAATTTGTATAAAATAGCAGAATGTGGAAATCAAGAAAGAGCACAAACGGAAATGTTTATGGAAGACTTAATTTATGCCAGTGGTAGAATAGAAGGAGTCTATATCATGTTGTCGAAGTTTTACAACTTCGAACGCTATATGGTCGAACCCATATGTTCGTAGTTGTAAAACTTCGAAAACTCAATTTATTATTTTTATTTATTTATTTTTATCTGGTGGTTGTAAGCAGGGGGCAAGCCCCCCTGTGTACCCCCCCCCGCTCTTTAAATATACCAACTCCGAGACCACACTGCAATGCAGTACAGTGCGGAAAGGGAAAAGTTGCCTTTACTACACTGTAGTGTGATCTCGGAGTTGGTATAGTTAATGAGTGGGTGGTGCAGGGGGCTTGTTCCCTGCTTACAACCGTCAGGTATGTTTTTTATTTTTATTTTTTTTTTTTAAGTTTTCAAAGTTTTACAACTTCGAACATATGGGTTCAACCATATAGCGTTTGAAGCTGTAAAACTTTTGACACGTGATATAGACCCAAAAAGAAGAGGCTCAGCAACTAACTGTTATGATAGGAGAAGATAAGATCTAACAGGTGACGCATAATCAGTCTACACAATTGTCTCCAGGAGCAGGTGGTATTCCTTTTGAAGTTTGGAAGTTAGATGGGAAGAAAATGCTAAAGATCCTGAAGATTTTGTTTAACAGCATTTTAAAAGGAAGAAAGCTATGGTGGCTGTATTACCCAAAGATGGTAAAGACCCATCAAACCTATCTTCATATTAACTCATTTAAATTTTAAGCCAAAATTATAGTATTTTTATTTCTATATTAGTTAAAAGAATGGCAAAGGTGTTGCCAAAATTGATATAGATGGATTAGTGTGGTTTTGTGGAGAGGAAGGAAGCAAACATTTAAAAACATTAATAATGCAGGTATGATCCACAGGATAGCAGTAGGTAAGGAAATAAGGAAATACTGTGGTTGTTGGTCTGTCTTGATGCAACTGGGATTTTTTTTGAGTACATCAACTGAATCATTTGAAATCCCTGAATTAGAAGTAATGTTAATTAGCAGGATGTTTGGAGGATCTGAGGCAAGAATTAAAGTGGGAGGGTTCCTCTTTGATAAGTTGTTTTGGGCAGAGGAGCCATGCAGGGACTGTCCTCTTTCTCTTTATTTACTTTGTATTTAAAGCCATTGGCAAAGAAAATAAGGGGCTCAAAAATTCAAGGATATAATTGGTATCGTAATCAAGAAAAGTTAGCTTTGCTTGCAGGTATTATTTTATACCTGATAAATCCTGAAAAGGACATCTTGATGTGGTGGAACATTTTGAGACAATTTTGTGTCTTTTTGGGATATACAGTTAATGGAAATAAAGGCTGTAGTAATAAACTAATGTACTTACACACCCATTTGTTTAACAGTACCCATATTTATGGGAACACAAAAAGCTCCGGTATTTTTGAGTATGAATTTAAAGGCTTCTATTATGGCAACTAAGGATATGTGGGAAGAGATTAAACAAAGGATAATATAAAAACTGAGAAACTGGGAGTTCTTGTTTATGGATATGGCTAATAAGATACAAGCAGTGAAAATGTTTAGTTTTATATGTGGGTCAGGCATTTTTTTTTATCAACCAGATGAGGGATTGTAGACAATAATTAATAGAGTTGAAGGACTTCATCATGGAGGAGAAGAAGGCAAGAGTTAAGTGGGGTAGGTTGATCTGTACAATAGAACAATATGGTTTAGGGTACCTGATTTGAAGGGATATTTTAGAGGTACTTAAGGCTTATGTAAAGTTAAAATTCATAGTGGAAAGGGATGATGATGCAGGAAGAAAGTTCAGGAAATAATTAGATAGTGGTATTTTGGATGCAGATCCTTAAAGAGAATAGTAGTCACCATACAGAGTATTCTATTCAGAAAGCATCAGAAAGTATTGTAAGAATTAAGACAACTCTAGAATGCAGAAAGGAGATTTTGCCAATAGGGATGACTGCAAACGAGTACAGAAAACAGGCAAAAGGAGTCTGGAATTTACTGGAGAAAACTGGCAAAGGAACCTAGGTTTTGAAAGCCAATATCTGCAAAGAGGAAGGTAATAGAGTGGGGTGAGGCTAAGATGATGTTTGGACTGCTGTCTAGAGACTGCCTTCCCTAGGATAGTGGAATTTTAAGTGAAAGACCTGATCTGGTTCAGTTTTAGTTGACTCTAGAACAGAAGCTGCTGTTAAAAAAGAGGTAATTAGTAGGGCAAATAAAATTTAGCAAGATAACCAATAATCAGTCAGAGGAAGTTAGAGAAGAATGGGAAGAGAGGGGCTGAAAAAGCAATTTACAAGAGAATAATGGGAGGGGGACATATGTATGGGTCCAAGTATGAAATCAAGTCCAGAAAGTTTAGGATTTTTGCTTGAAAATGTTTACATAGGCATTTTTATACCCCAAGCAGACCTCTGACAATTTTTCCTTGTGTAGATAGCCAATGTTGGCGGTATGATGAGGAAGAAAGAGGTAACTGGGAACATCTGTTTTTGGAGTATAATGAGTTGGCACTCTGTCAGAAATACTGGGTGTGCAAATGGCTGGAACTAAGTAAATTATTGTTTTGAACTGGGACGCAGCATCTGAATTGCCTAGACATAGCAAGGCCTTGTTAAGTTTCTATTAGCTGCCAGAAAAGCAGTTACTAGAAAATGGAAATGAAAGTCTAAACCAACTGTACTCAAATACTGAATATTATACAAAATATAAAAGAACTGGAAGAGGGAACTTTAGAATAAGGGAAGCAGCAAATGATAGAAATAATTAAAACTCTGGGAATAATACATGCAGAATAATGTTCCAGATGAGGAGTAAATTGTGCAAATTACACAATGCTGAACTGATGATAGCTATAAAGAAAGAAGAGATGTGTTATGTATAAGATCTGTAAATAGGGAAAATGTCAACATAGTTTATTTTCTTTTCTGTGGATGTACGTTTGTGTCTTTGAAGGTGTTTAATAAAATGCCAGCAACCCTTTCTACATTCCATTTCAAAAGTTGTGCTAAAGGATGTTCTACGTGTTTCACTGTTGCAGTCATCACACTTGGGTTATCTGCCTGCAGGTAGCCCTCAGTTGGCCCGAATACCACAGACTTAGTATTTCTGCGTAGGTTGCTGTCACTCCAGGACTGATGTCAGGTCTTCAAGAGTATAAGAACAGGCAGCTGACGCCATTACATCAGTCTTTCTTGCCGAGGAGCCTGTAGCAGAAGCATTTAGCATGAGTGCCCGTCGGCCGCTACCTGAGTTTTTCGTTTATGAATTGAATCATCCTGAAGTCTTCTAAAGCTAAGTACCCCATTGGGGATCCTTTTTTCTTGCTCTAACCGATGTCAGAAAAAGTTAAGTTGTCTTGCATGTGGAAAGCAAATACCAGACTGAGATTTTCATTCTTACTGCATCACCTGTTTAGGCCCAGACCACGACATACCTCGCTGTCAGTTTTGTGCCTTGTTCAACACCGAACCATTTGTCGTCGGGCCTTTTTTGCCGCTAAATACTTTCATTCTTGGTCTCCTTATTCAGAAATGGCTTCGGTAAGCCATCTGACTACTGATATTCCAAAAAAACAAAAGGATAAAGACAGAGACAAGACCACACAGGTCCAAACCTGCCGATGATGCTTCTGTTAAGCTAGTCGCCAGTCCGCTGATACTCAGGTGCTTTGCAGCCCCTGATGCCCACTTCAGTGGATTCGCAGGCCTCTACCGAGACCTGTTCAGAGTCCGGTATACTACGAGACTCTTCTTCGACTATGGAAACTGCGTTTGTCTGTGGCACTGGCTTCTGAGGAAGTACTTCGCACTACCAATGTTCGACACAAACCGACAACTTCTTTCGCGTCTTCAGTTCTGTCTAAGACTTCTGAGTTTCTAAGGCCAAGCGTACCCGCTACGCCTAGAAAACCAAAGACCAAAGCACATGCACCTGCTCCCTTGCCACAACATCAAATGCTTAAAATGGCAGAAGATCTTATTATACTGATTAGGGGATGTCAGCCTTCCCCTGCTTAGAGAAAAAGAGACCAGTCCCCAGCAACCTCAACAGACCAAGAGTTCGATGACACTGAGGTATCTGATTATGAAGACATGCCCGTATCTGCTTATGAGGATTCGGATGCAGAGGAATCCATTCCCTCTGCCTCTCCTCCAGGGGACTTTTCTTTTGGTGAATCCCTACATACTTTAAGATAGCATTTCCATTGGGAATGCCAAGAATATCTTCAATCCAAAAAAAGACTCAGAGAATTTCAAGATTTGCCACAACATAGGCCTTTAGCAATACCCCCAGGCCTGGATGTTGTGGATGATGTCTTTATGGAATCCAATTTAACTCATGATACTTTACCCCCTGCTCCTAGGAAACCAGACAGGTACTACAGAGTACCCAGCGCTCTCAAATTCCTTTTCAAAAATCCTACTGCTGACCCAGAGGTCATCTCCCCAGGGGCCTAAAGGTATCAAAGCAACTACAGCTAAGAATCCCCCCCCCCCCTTCAGACAGGGATTCCAGAGCTTTGGACATATGGGGTAAGAAAGTATGTACCTCTGCAACTCTCGCCATTAGGGCTTTGAATTTTCAGTTTCACATGCTGAACTACCAACAACATATTATGGAACTTATTAAGCAAAAAATAGCTACCTTTACATTACATGCAGAAAATAAAGAATTGCAAGAGCTTATGCATTCTGCAAGCTAAGTCAGCAAGCATACATTGCAGTGTGGCTTTGACGCCCTACAATCATCTTGCAGGGCAGCAGTCACTGGTTCTGTACTGAGAAGGCATGCTTGGCTTAAGGAGCATACCTTGCCAGACCATGTCAAATCAAAGTTACTAGACGCTCCTTTGAGCAAGGGCAATCTGTTTGGCACCAAAGCAGAAGAGGTTCTTAAGAAGATGGAAGAAAAAGCTAAATCTATGCAGACAGTCAAAGGGTTTTTGCAAGTACAGCCTCCTAGATTCAGTAGGCATTTCCCCTCGAAACATTGGTCCTTTCCAGCCCCCTCAAGGCCATCTCAAACTAGACCCAGGGGAAAAAGACCCACCCAGACTACAGTCTCAGGGTATCCAAAGATCTAAGCAATGGAGTGCCTCCACCTCTAAAGTAGGGAGTGCTAAGCCACCCCCTAACGGAAAGAATTCCCAATGACTTCTCTACTCCACTCCCCACCTCTGACCAAGTGCTTGTGCCCCTAGGAGGAAAACTTGCCCTTCATGCAAAAAAAAAATGGCTTTCCTTCACCAAAGACTGATGGGTCCTCAACATTGTATCCCAGGGGTACAAATTTTACTTCCACTCACTACCAACCTCAAAAGGGTTCCCAGACCTCCCTCCAAACCAGTGGGTAGCGGCACAAAACCAAGTTCAATCCCTGCTCTCTATAAGGATAATTCATCCTGTTCCTGCGGAACAGATAGGTCAAGGATTCTATTCCAGACTTTTCCTGGTACCCAGAAAAGCGGGCACTTGGCGCCCCATCCTAGATCTTTCATTTCTCAACACCTTCTTGGTGGTACCAAAATTCAAAATGCTCACCCTGCAGCAGCTTCTACCTATGCTAGCCAAAGATACCTGGCTAGTCACCCTAGACTTAAAAGAAGCCCATCTACACATCTCTATAAGGGATCTATGCATTGTCAGTTCTCTGCACTTCCCTTTGGCTTGTCCAGTGCTCCCAGAGTATTCACAAAATGCCTGGCTCCAGCCATTGCTTACTGCAGACAGAGAAATGTTCAAATTTACCCGCACTTGGACGACTGCCTGATTAAGGCAGACAGTCAGGAATTGCTGTTGCAGCACCTGACATTTGTAAAAAAAAAGCTTCTAACCTCCCTGGGGTACACCATCAACTAAAAGAAATCAAAACTAGCCCCCAGTCAAAACATTGTATTCCTGGGAGCAAGCTTGGACACAGCATCCCAGATGGCATTCCTCACTCCAAAAAAACAAAGCCTATCTGACAGACTATTTTACTCAAATGGCCACGAGAACCCAGCTAGCCACAAGGAAAATCCTGCATGTCCTAGGGTTCATGGCCTCATGCATCCTACTAATTCCATATACCAGACTGCATACGAGGAAACTTCAATGGTACTTAAAAAGTCTTTGGTGCCAACATTCTCAGGACCTGGAAACCATCATTCCTATCTTACCCTGTCTAAGGACAGAGTTTCTTTCGTGGGCAGCAACATGCAACCACAACAAGGGACTGCCCTTTACTCAACCCCACACCGCCTAGACCCTAATCACAGATGCATCAGACTATGCCTGGGGGGCACACATGGACAGCAAGTGCATTCAGGGCCACTGTAGCCCAAGTCAAATTCATCAGCACATCAACCTAAAAGAGGTGCTAGCTGTGCAGCACGCTCTGACAGCTTTCAGATTTCTACTCTCACCAGGACACCTGCTAATGAAAACAGACAATGCCACAGTTATGTGGTCCATCAACAAGCAGGTGGGCACCCACTCTGCAGGCTAGCCATGGCTAGTAGGTTGATCAGGCTAACAAAACTCGCTGGCAGACGACTTAAGCAGAAATCTCCTAGACCCACATGAGTGGCAATTAGAGCCCAGCACCTTCAACCTTCTGATTCAGAAATGGGTGACCCCAGAAGTGGATCTGTTTGCCTCCCCCTGCAATTACCAGCTCAGAAAATTGTGCACCAAGACACCTCACAGCAGGGCCTGGAAAGTGGGTGCCCTGTTCTTCCAGTGGGTAAATCTCTGTCTATGCCTTTCCCCCTCTGCCCATTCTCCCAAGAGTATTGCTCAAGATAAGACAGGACAGACCAAGGACAATTCTGATTGCCCCGGACTGGTCACGCCAGCACTGGTGCCCACTCCTGCGTAGCCTGTCACTGGTGCCACCCTGGCACCTACACCAGAACCCAACCCTTCTTTCTCAGCAGGGGGGACAGTGCAAACCCTATATCTTGCAGCCTGGCTTATTCCTTGAAATCTCCCCCAGTAACCAGCCTAAGCAAGCCGGTGCTGGACGTCATTCTTGAGGCCAGAAGACCCAGTATAAGGCAATCCTATGCTGATAAGTGGAAAAGGTATTGCTCCTGGATTCAAGCTAAAGGAGAGGACACACAGCACTGCCCTCCTTACCGCTAATCCTGGATTTACCTTGCAGATCTACCCCACAGAAGCCTATCCTTCTCCCTTAAGATCCATGCCTCTGCCATTTTGGCTCATTACAACACTGAGCCGCCTCTCTTCTCTCATACTGTTATCAAACAGTTCCTGAGAGGGGCAAACAACTTAAGGCCACCAAGGAGAGCACCCATCCCTGCTTGGGACATTAACTTTGTAACTTTGAGCCTGCAGCATCAGCAGAGTTAAAATTCCTCTCTTGGAAAACAGCCTTACTTCTGGCCATCACTTCAGCTAGAAGAGTGCCTGAGCTAGAAGCTCTCATGGCTGTGGAATCCTTCATTATTTTCCATGCAGACAGTGTTTCCCTCCACCCTTCCTTTATGCCTAAAGTGGTGTCCAGTGTGGATCTTAACCAATCTATCCATTTGCCATCATTCTTCCCTAATCCTCAAAATAAAGGGGAAAGGATCCTGCACTCCTTGGACGTGCACAGACAGCTCAGATTCTAACTGGATAGGACTAAGCCCTTCAGGAAGTCTAACCAGTTACTAGTCAGCTTTGCACCAAGGGCAGAGGGCAAAGCCATTTCAAAGCAAACAGTTTCCAAATGGATAGCACACTGCATCCATTTCTGCTACAAGCACCATGGGAAACCAACCCCTCTGGGGGTCAGAACACATTCCACTAGGGCAATGTCTACCACCACAGCATTCCTCAGGGGAGTCCCTACCAGGGACATCCTAGAAGCTGCTACCTGGAGTTCTGTACACACCTTCTCCAAGCATTACCACCTGCCTATCTTTTCCAAATTCAGGGCGGGTTTTGCAACAGCAGTCCTGCAAGGCATACTGGCCAGTCCCAACTCTTCTTGACTGCCTCCACCTTTCTTCAGCTTTGGGAATCTACCCAAGTGTGATGACTGCAACAGTGAAACACAAAGGACATAGTACAGTTGTGTACACTTACCATAAATGTAGATGTTCGAGTGTATTCACTGTTGCAGTCCTGGTTTCCCCCTCCCTCCAGCCTCCTTGTCTCTCTCTCTCCTCTCTGTTTAATACTCACCCCTTTCAGGGGTATTGGTATTGGTATTTATTTTTTGCCGGTGGTGTTTCACCACCATAACTTAGCTGCCTATTTGGGGGGCTCTTGACGTTTGGGTCAAGAAAAACTGGTGTAATGGCATTGGCTGCCTGTTTTTATACCCCTGACGACCTAATGTCAGTCCTGGAGTGACAGCAACTGACGCAGAAATACTAAGTCTATAGTATTCGGGCCAACTGAGGGCTACCTGCAGGCAAATAACCCAAGTGTGATGACTGCAATGGTGAATACACTCTCACATCTACATTTATGGTAAGTGTACACAACTGTACTTTTTGTGCACTGGAATTGTTAGCAAAGAAAGTCACTTAAAAGCAACCTTTGTAAACTCAAGGCATATTGTCCAAATTGTTTCCTTATTTTCCCTTTAGCAGTCTGCAGATGTTCTTTGTGTTTCATTGTTGCAGTCATCACACTTGGGTTGTCTGCCTGCAGGTAGCCCTAAGTCGGCCCGAATACCAGAGTCTTGGGATTTCTGCGTCGGATGCTGTCGCCTCTTCCATGATGTCAGGTCGTCAGGTGTATAAAACATGCAGCCGACGTCATTACATCAGCTTTTCTTGCCGCATGGGAGCCCGAAGCAGAAGCAGTTCGCAAGTGCCGGGTGGCCACTGCCTGAAATTTTCTTTGTTCGAGTTTCAAACCTGAAGTCTTCTAAAGCTAAGTACCTCATTGGGGATCCTTTTTTCTTGCTCTAATCAATGTCGGAAAAAGTTAACAATTGTCTTGCCTGTGGAAAGCAAATACCTCGCAGAGATTTTCATTCTTACTGCATCACCTATTTAGGCCCAGACCATGACATTCCTCGCTGTCGGTTTTGTGCCTTGTTTAACGCCCAAACTGTTTGTTGTTGGGCTATTTTTGTCACTTAATTCTTTCGCTCTCGTTCTCCATATTCCGAAATGGCTTCGATAAGCCATCTGACTACTGATCTTCTGAAAACACGCAAGGATAAAGACAGAGACAGACCGCATAGGTCCAAAACTGCCGACAGCACTTCCGTTGAGCTAGTCATCAGTCCGCCAGTACTCAGTGAGGTGCTTTCACAGCCCCTAATACCCGCTTCTACAGATTCACAGGCCTCTGCTGAGATCCATTCGGAGTCCGGTATGCCACGAGATGCTTCTTCAACTATGGAACCTGCGCATGTCTCTATCTTGGATGGGTCCGGATCCACTGTGCAGGCACTGGCTTCTGAGGGTGTATTTCTACCTTCCGATGTTCAAATTAAACTGTCTATTTTGTTTTGACTAAAACTACCAAGTTTCTCTGGCCCAGAGTTCGCACTACGGCTAGAAGATCGACAACCAAAGCGCATGCTCAAGCTCCCATGCCAAAGAAACAAATGCTTAGAATGGTTGAAGACCTTATAAGTTTAATTAAGGGAAGCCAGCCATCCCCCTCTAAAAGACAGAGGATTGATTTTCCTTCTGATTCTACAGACCATGGGTCCAATGACTCTGATCCCTCTGATTACCAGGACATTCCCTTGTCTACCTATGCGGATTCAGATGCAGAGGATTCCATTTCCCCTGCCTCCCCTCCAGAGGACTTTTCTTTTGGTGAAACCTTGCATACCTTAAGAGAGCATTTCCACTGGGAATGCCAAGACTACCCCCAGTCCAAAAAGAAACTCAGAGAATGTAAAGACTTGCCTTAGCACAGGAGTCTAACTATACTCCCTGTCCTGGATATTGTAGATTATGTTTTCATGGAATCCAGTCTTACTCCTGATACTTTACCACCAGCTCCTAGAAAACCTGACAGGTACTACAGAATACCTGACTCACAGAAATGTCTCTTTAAGAATCCCACTGCGGATCCAGAGACCATTTCCCAGGGACCTAAGGGTATTAAGACTACTACAGCCAAAAACCCTACCCCTTTGGACAGGGATTCTAGAGCTTTAGACTGGGTAAGAAGGTATATACCTCTGCAACTCTTGCCATAAGGCCTTTAAATTGCCAGTTTCACATGTTGAAGTACCAGCAGCATATTATGGAACTAATTAAACAGAAAATGTTGTTGCTTCCAGATTGTGCAGAAAGTAAAGATTTACAAGAGTTAATGCATTCTGCAAACCAAGTTAATAAACATACTTTGCAGTGTGGTTTTGATACCTTAGAAGCATCTTGCAGGGCTGTTGTCACTGGGTTTGTACTGAGAAGGCATGCTTGACTGAAGGAACAAATCTTGCCAGACCATGTCAAAGCAAAATTACTAGATGCTCCATTAAACCAGGAATGTTTGGCAGAAAAGCAGCAGAAGTTCTTAAAAAGATGGAAGAAAAAGATAAATCTATGCAAACTGTTAAAGATTTCTTACAGGTACAACCACCTAGATTCAGTAGGCATTGGCCTTCTAAAAACTGGTCCTTTCCAGTCCCTCCCAGGCCTTCTCAGTCCAGACCCAGGGGCAACAGTTCACCAAGACTACAGCCTCAGGGTATGCAGAGATTTAAGCAATGGAGTGCTCCCACCTTAAAAACAGGGAGTGGTAAGCCACCCCTTATGGAAAAAGTTCACAATGACTTATCTATCGTCTTTCCTAGCCATGCCCAAGTACTTGCACCCCTAGGAGGAAAACTCGCCCTGCATACACAAAACTGGATGGCCATTACCCAGGACCAATGGGTCCTAAACATTGTATCCCAGGGATACAGATTCTACTTCCACTCACTGCCGTCCCCAAGCAGGTTGCCAGACCTTGCTCCAAACCAGTGGGCAGAGGCTCAAAAGCAATTACTTTCTCTTCTCATTATCAGGGCTATTCAACCTGTTCCACTAGAGCAAAGGGGACAGGGTTTCTACTCCAGACTGTTCCAGGTGCCCAGAAAAGAGAGATCATGGTGCACCCTATCCTGGATCTGTCCATTCTCAGCACCTTCCTGGTGATCCCAAAATTCAAAATGCTTACACTACAAGAGCTGCTTCCTGTGTTAGCCAAGGACCTCCTGGCTGGTCACCCTAGACCTAAAAGAAGCTTATCTGCACATCCCCATAAGTGAATCTTGCAAGAAATATCTACGTTTCAGGGCAGGCTCTATGCACTATCAGTTCTCTGCACCTCCCTTTGGCTTCTCTGCTGCGCCCAGGGTATTCACAAAGTGTCTGGCTCCAGCCATTGCATAATGCAGGCAGAGAAATATTCAAATTTACCCATACCTGGACGATTGCCTTATTCAGGTGGACAGTTGGGAATTGCTACTTCAGCACCTGGCATTTGTGAAGTGGCTTCTAACTTCTCTGGTGTACACCATTAATAAAATGAAATCACATCTGGTGCCCAGCCAGAAGATTGTATTCTTGGGAGCAAGCTTGAACACAACTTCCCAGATGGCATTCCTCACTCCAGAAAGGCAGGTTCATTTGACAAACTACTTCAAACTAATGGCCACCAAAACCCAGCTATCTGCAAGAAATTCACTACAAGCCCTAGGGTTCATGGCCTCATGCATTCTACTAATTCCATATGCAGGAAACGTCAGTGGTACTTAAAAAGTGTCTGGTGTCAACATTCTCAGGACTTGGAAACATTGATTCCTATCATTCCTTGTCTAAGGGCAGAGTTCCTTTGGTGGGCAGAGGCTTGCAACCACAACAAGGGACTATCTTCCACTCAACCCCTCACTGCCAAACCCTGACAGCAGACGCATCAGACTATGCATGGGGGGTTCACATGGCAGGCAAATGCATTCAAGGCAAATGGAGCCCAGGACAAATTCACCTGCATATCAGTCAAAAAGAAATGTTAGCTGTACAGAATGCTCTGACAGCCTTCATAGGTTCATAGGTAGGTACTAGGCTATTGGCCCTAGGGCCTATACAAGCCTAGCCAAAAAGGTACCCTGGCTTTCGCCACCCAAGAAAATTATTTTCCTGTGCCCCTGTCAAGAAGAACCACAGAAGTGATCCCCGGGCTGATTTCCTACTACCCATCCAATCATCAAGATTTTTCTTGAAGAGTGCTAATGAGGAGCTCTGTTTGACATAGACAGGTAGTCTGTTCCAGAGTATGGGAAGTCTCTGGGACAGGAATCTATCCCTCCAGCATGTTCTGTTTATTGTGGTGACAAGGTTTAGGTCCCTACAGTGTGTAGCTCAGAGCAATTGGGATTTCTTTAAGTGGAGCATGTCCAACAGCTCTGGGTTTGACATAGCTTTGTATGTTAGGCAGAGATCGCCTCTAAGTAGGTGATATGCGACGGAGTAAAGCTGGAGTTTTTTGAGTTGGTCTGCGTAGGGCATCTGTTTAAGGCCAGTAATCCTCTTTGTGAGGTATTTCTGCGGCCTTTCCAGTTGTTGTAGATGTCTTGTGAGGTGCATACCAAAAGGGACATTGTACTCTATAATGGGTCTAATGAGTGATGAGTAGAGGAGAACAAAGACCTCCTTTTTCTGGATGAGAAACCTTTTGTGATGAGGTGTGCCATGTAGAAGGATTTCCTGACCACTGTGGTGATATGATTATCAAAGGAGAGACTACTGTCCACCTGTGTCCCAAGGTCTCATCACACTTTTGGTGTTAAGTAGACTATTGCCTATGTGGTAGTTCATGGGTACAGAGTTTTTACCAAAGGGAGTGACAATGCACTTTTTGGCATTCAGCTTGAGACCATGGCTTTGACACCAGGCATCTGTCTCAGTGAGGCCCTTTTGTAGGATGTCCACATCGTTAGGAGTTTTGATTATGGCTCTTAGTTTGTAGTCATCTGCGAATTTAGTTAGCCAAAGACTTTCTGAGTTAGCCTGTACTTCAGAGAAGTAGATACCAAACAGGAGAGGACCCAGGACTGAACCCTGTGGTATTCCACTTGTCACTGGTCTGAAGTCTGATTTGGAGTCTGCTACTTTCACAGTGTGGGTTCTGTCAGTAAGCCAGTTAGCAACCAGTCTTGTGACATAGGGATTTATACTTGGTTTAGTGAGTTTATCTATAATTCCAGAGTGGGAGATGGTATCAAAACCTTGGCGAGATCTAGATAGGCTGTTTGAACCACCTTACCCTCGTCTATGTCTTTGGTGACTGCGTCAAAGAAGTCTATCGGGTTTAGGAGACATGTCTGCCTTTTACAAACCTAAACTGTGTGGGGTCCAGAGTTTGGAGATTTCCAATGCCTTTGTTTATGAGTTGCGTGATGATACGTTCCATGGCCTTGCAGACCAGGCTCGTCAGGCTAATGGGGCGGTAGTTCCCGGGGTCTGTTGTGGCGCCCCCCCCACCCTTTGTGGAGTGGGATAACCGTCGCAGTGTGCCATTCAATGGGCACAAAGCCTGTGTTGAGGCTATGATTGAACATGGTACTTAGGTGGGGTGCCAGTTCATTCTATAGTTCATGTAGAATTCAGCCTGGGATGTTGTCAGGTCCCATGGATGCTGTGTTCTTGGCTTTGGAGAGTGAGGTTTTTACCTGTGCAGCCGTGATTACAGGAACTTTGCATTCTTCCGGTATAAAGATCCTTCCAGGACAACTCTTGATAAAGGCAAACAACACCACAGTTATGTGGTATATAAACAAGCAGGGGGGAACTCATTCCTACCCACTTTGCAGGTTAGCCATGGCCCTGTGGAACAAAGCCTTGAGCAACCCAAGTGCACCTGCAAGCTCAATTCCTGCCAGGCAAACAAAATTGCTGGCAGACTTAAGCAGAAATCTACTGGAACCACACGAGTGGAAACTGGAAACCAACTCATTCAAACTTCTAATCAACAGGTGGGGGACACCAGAGGTGGACCTCTTTGCCCCCCCAAAACCATCAATTGAGCAAATTTTGCACCAGAAATCCCCACAGCCAAGCATGGCTCGTGGATGCCCTATCCTTTACATGGGAAAACCTCTCAATTTATGCATTTCCCTCTCTGCCCCTCCTCTCAAAAGTACTACTCAAGATCAAGCAGGACAGACCAAGGACAATCCTTATTGCACCAGACTGGCCACGCCAGCACTGTTACCCACACCTACGCAGTCTGACAGCATTGCCACCCTGGCACCTACATCAAACCCCTCCTCCCTGCTGTCCCAGCAGGAAGGACAGATTTTGCATCCTCAGCTGCAAACACTGGACCTTGCAGCCTAGCTTATTACCTGAACACGCTACCAGCAACCCTCAGCAAACAGGTGATGGGCGTCATCCTTGAGGCCAGAAGGCCTAGTACTAGGAAATTCTATTCAGAAAAGTGGAAAAGATACTTTTCTTGGAGCTAGTCTCTAGGAAAGGAAACAGCCATGCCCACCTTATACCTCAAATCCTAGGTTACCTAGCAGAGTTGCTCCACAAAGGCCTATCCTTCTCATCAGTTAAGATTCATGCCTCGGCTGTCTCAGCTCAGTACAGTACTGAGCCACTTCTCTTTTCTCACCCTCTGATCAAACAGTTCCTGAGAAGAGCTAACAATTTAAGGAACCCCGAGGAGAGCTCCTACCCCTGCCTGGGACCTTAACTTTGTACTAGAGAAGCTCACGCTTCCCCCTTTTGAACCTGCTGCTACAGCAGAGTTAAAATTCCTGTCTTGGAAAACAGCCTTACTTGTAGCCATCACTTCAGCAAGAAGAGTGTCTGAGCTACAGGCACTAATGGGTGTGGAACCCTTCATTATTTTCCATGCTGACAAGGTCTCTCTCGGAACCAACCCAGCATTTATACCCAAGGTGGTATCTAGTGTGGCTTTAAACCAGTCCATTCATTTACCAACCTTTTTCCCTCATCCTCAAAATAAACGGGAGAGGATCATGCACTCCTTGGACGTGCACAAACAGCTCAGGTTCTACCTTGACAGGACTAAGCCTTTCAGAAAATCTGACCAGCTGCTAGTCAGCTTTGATACAGAGGCAGAGGGCAAGGCCATTTCAAAGCAAATCATTTCCAAATGGATAGCACACTGCATCCATTTCTGCTATAAACACCATGGAAAACCTACTCATTCCACTAGGGGCTACCTCAACTTCTACAGCATTTCTCAGGGGAGTCCCTACCAGGGACATCCTGGAAGCTGCGACCTGGAGTTCTGTACACACCTTCACCAAGCATTACCACTTACCTGTCTTTTCTAAATCCAGAGCTGGATTTGCCACAGCAGTCTTACAAGGACTGCTCCCCAGCCCTAATACTTATTGAATGCATCCAGCCTTTCTCAGCTTTGGGAATCAACCCAAGTGTGATGACTGCAACAGTGAAACATAAAGAACATAGTACAGTTGTGTACACTTACCATAAATGTAGATGTTCGAGTATATTCACTGTTGTAGTCTTGGTTACCCTCCCTCCAGCCCCCTGACTTTTTCTAGACTTTCTACCCATCCTCTTTTTGGCCATATCTTATGGCTATGATATTTACTTTTTACTGGAGGTGTTCCACACCATGTAATTGCTTCCTATTTTGAGGACTCCTGACATCTGGGGCAAGAAAGACTGATGTAATGGCATCAGCTGCATGTTTTATACCCCCTGATGACCTGACGTCATGGAAGAGGCGACAGCATCCAACGCAGAAATCCCAAGACTCTGGTATTTGGGCCAACTGAGGGCTACCTGCAGGCAGATAACCCATGTGTGATGACTGCAACAGTGAATACACTTGAACATCTACATTTATGGTAAGTGTACACAACTGTACTTTGCTCCTCATATTCTGTCAGATTACTCTTATTCAGCAAGACTTTAACCTTCGTCAGTCGCTCTGTTTCCTATTGTTTCTTTCCCATATGCCTTTCTGTTTTATTTCTACCATATTTTAATGTTCATTTCATCCCACTCACTGTGTCTGTCCATTCTGAAAAAGTTTCTAACTTCCTAAATAACTCTTGAATCATTTCCACTACCCATTCTTTAACTCATTTAGTCCTGAACATCAGAGTGTTAATTAACACATTTGCTTTGCTGAGGTCTTGTAAGTCAGGAAACCATGTGCTTCCTGAGAGCTTTCCTTCAAAATTTTCCAGTGGAAATGCACTTCGTTAGATTTATTTGTGTGTGTGTGTGTGTATATATATATATATTTATATTTATATTTGTATTTATTTATTTATTGCATTTGTTGACCAGGGAAGTCTGGGCACACAGAGTTCCATTTTCTGCAGAGGCCAAAGGAGAAAAACTCTAATAGATGCATATTAAATATTTATACATGGTGTAAAAAACAGCATTTTACTATTGTGCACATAGTATAGTGAATAGAGATATTTTAAGTTCATACATTGTATAAAAAGTCATCCAGTAATATTTTGAAAAGTTTGCATAGTAATGGAGTCCTTGCATGTAGTACAATATAGCATGGATACAGATTATTGTTTTGTGCAAAGGAAGATGATGAACAGTTCAGTATACAGACATAAATTTCAGTGGACCAGTAGGGTTGTACATTTCAATAAGCAGTTTCATAATAGACATAAAATAGAAAAAAAGTTGCATAAAAGCAGCATACTTTTATTATTTATTTTTTTATTTTTATCTATTTATTTGTTCGTTAGTAGGTGGTGTAGAAAACTGAAGACGGGTCAAAGAAGAAAAAGTAGTACCAGAAGTGACTGAAAGTTTGAAGGAGGAGAAGGTGGATGGGAAAAGAATATTGTGTAGGTCAATGTCTGAAAGATGAAGTGAGTTGGAAAGTCGAAGGTTAGTAGTCTGTTTTAGAGAGTATAGAGAAGGGTTGTGAGAAAGAAACAGGAGGGAAGTAGATGAAGGGTGGGAAGACATGGAGTTAGGGTACATATCCAAGTCTAGTGCAGGGGCAGAGCCTGAAATTCTGCAGATGAGACTTAGCGTCTGTTTAAAATGTTTGAGGAGATGTACTATTTTTAGAGAGAGAGATAGGTATAGTATTCTATGCTTTAGTGACTTAGTTTGAGAATAGACTGTCACCAGCTGTATTGTTTGATTTACTGATGTGGATTGAGCAAAGAGTATTATTTGTTGGGTCCACTTTGTAATTTCAAAATACTGAAATCTAAAAATTCAGTATTTAGAACCTACAAAGCCGCAGACTCACATTTTCGAAACCGGCAGAAGCATGAAATCCAAATTATCGAAGCACGGATATTTTTAATTTCTGCTTCCGGCGGTATGGTGTGTGGCTGTTTGGGTTTAATTTTGATGCGTTTGTGTGTGTAAGCATGTTGGTTAGGGGTTTAGTGTGTGTTGTGACTGTTGTGTGTGTGTTTGAGGGACTGTAAGATGTGTGTCTGTGAATTCCTTTTGTGTTTCTGTTTGTGCGATCGTGGGGTTAGACTATATAAGTAGGAGGGGTATGGGGGCGCAGGAGAGCTTGACCCCTCTGGTTATTGTAGTTTAGGTGATTTTGTCTGATTGTGAGGGGGGAGTTTTGTGTGTGCTGTATGTGTAGCGTAGTTATGGGATTTTGAATTTCGTGGTTGTGTATTTTCGAGTTTGTGAGTTTTGATTGGGTTTTCGGCTTTGTGGTTTTGAAATACTTAATTTCGAGATTTCAGTATTTCATAATTACAAAGTGGACCCCTATTTGTTTTGTGTGGCTGGATTAGATTTGACAGAAATGTACAATCTGATACATGGTGTGAGTTACAAAAACAGTTAAATATGATATCTCTCTGGTAGACAGTGGACTATACTCTGGTCTTATTATTAAAGGTCGGTCTGTAGGTGCGGATTTTATGTTGCAAATTTATGAAAGAAGAAAAAAGAACATTTTGTCTGCAAATAAGTACTAATGGTATGATCAAACAAGGTTATATAGGTCTGTAAGTGAACAAGATGGAGCCAAGATATCACTGAGGTGATCTTTTTTTCACCTGTTCAAGAGCTTTTCAGTCATGTATGACAAGAAGGAATAGCATACTGCTGTTTTGTGAGATTGCTGGATTTATGCAAATTATTCATGCAATAATTTCACAATGTTTCGTAACAGTATTGATCTACAAAACTGTTTGTGTTAGATGGCAAGTATCCGTGTCATCACTGTGTGCCTTAGTGTTTTCTTTAAGATAACACCATCTGTTCACCTATGGGTTACACAGCTTTTATGAAATTAATGCAGTTATAAAATGTAGGTAATTCTCATAGCTACTTTACCAAAAAAATGCATATTTCAGAACGTCTTCACATTACCCACTATGTTTTAATGTTTTTTTTTTTTTTTTTTGCAAACACCCACTGCCGTATCACCCTCAGCGTTTTAGTATCCCACCTTATTTTATAATTTTTTATAACTTTTTGCAAAGACTCCTTAATAATTTCAGTTATTCACGTCCCGTGCTGACCATTTCACTGGCATACTTGGCAAATCATATTAACTTGTAGATGCCACCTTGCTGCCTTAGTTTTACATCTGTATCTCTACCGAGATTTCAGATATTTTGATTTTGGATGTGACGATTACACTCATTTCAGGATTACAGGGAAGTGTCTGGTAAAGATGGTATACTCTTAAAGGATACGGAGGTACTCTTCTCTCCTGATGACTGTACTCTCATAGGGAGCAAAGAGTAAAATTTCTCTCTCTTAACAGATAAGTAGAAAAGTGCCAGTGTTGCATTTTGTCTTTATTACCCTTGAACTTTGTTTTAGTTTTTATCTGTGCATGATCTGAATTAGTAATTAAATGTATGTGAAAGCTTTTAATTAACTGCACATTCCTGCTGTGAAATATAAAATCTGATGTCCGTTTTCATTCATTCAACAGATGTGTTCAGATCTGATCACTGGGATCTGACTCGATCACTGCTAAAGCTTGTGGCAGCTAGGAACTCTTGAACTTCACCTTTACCAATAATGCACCAACCCCAAATACCTCAGATCTTGTTTGCCGCTCCAGTGAAAAGACATGGTCTACTGCTGCTCTTGAGCTTCTTAGAGATAAGTCAGTTATTTTTCTTACATCCTTATTTCCTTACTGCTTACTATCTATATTATCTTAAACCTTACCCTCCTTCTGTTTTCATGTATTTAGTAATACCTGTATAATTTTCTTCCCTCGTTTTGCACGTGTGTACTCTTCAGATACTATTGTGAGTATCTACCTAGGTAGGTGGTCTTACAATTGTTGCATTGCTGGTATTTTCCCCTTTTTTTTTCCTTCTGCTTGCTAATATAACAAAAAAAACCCTCTTTCTCCTTCTTGTGTTTGACTTTTGTTTAAAATCTCTAAACATGTCAGAAAAGCCAGCAGGATTTAAAAAAATGCGTAAAATGTGGGCAAAAATTGCCTGTCAGATGCCTACACTTTGTGTTTATTGTTTGAGCCATCTTCACCTGCAGGAAGACTGCTCTATTTGTCTTAAGTTCAACCCACAAACTTTAGTGGAAAGAAAAAAATAAGCTCATTTTTGAAAGGCGTTCTTCCCTACTCCTTTGGAAAAGCTATTTCTGAAGCTACTACTTCAAAAATTAAGTCAAAGAAATCCTCTTCTCCAAGGCATTCATCGTCATCTTCTACCTGTGATTCCTCAAGGAAAAGATCAGCAAAGGATCTGGTCTCAACCCTAGATCACAAGAAAGCAAAAATTATTTATCCTACATCAGCTACAGATCTGAAGGCCTAAAAGCTATCTGATCCGACTATTTTGGAACTCTTTCCAAATAGGATCCATCAAGTTCTACAATATCAGATCCTAAGTTGTCTAATCGGTATCACCAAACATGGTGTTTAAACCTTTACCTAGAGTAAGGTGCTCTCCCTCCCTAGACCCTGTCCCGGATAGAGTATCTTTTTTTGGAGCATTCCAGGTGTCCCTCTGCCCTTTCTGCTCATTCTTCCGGGACCATAACTGAAGAAGATGTGGAGAGACTGGTGAGGAAGATCCTGTTAGTGGAGGGACTGATTGGAGTTCCCTCAGCTCCTACCCCTCCAGGTCAGGAGATCTGAATGTCTTCAACTCCCTCTTTACAGGTTCCTGCTCTGAGTACCAGTGTAGTGCTAGTATCTTTGGATCTAAGTTTGTCCAGGCTCCTCAGTTTCAGATCCAAGGATATCCTTATCCTTGGATCCGAAGTCATCCCTGAGAGCTCCAGTTCCACTGGATCTGGAAAACTCCCGGAGCCATAGTCTGCGTTTCGGATCCAGGGTGTTGGATTCGACTCCAATTTTTGGAGCTGTCTTTACACCACAGAGCCTCAGCACTGCACAGCTAAGGTCTGGCTTCCACCTCTGAAGTCTTGCTGTCATGGGCGGGAGGGGGCTAGGATCCAAAAGTGTGTCTTTTCCGGTGTGATGTCCTCTTCTTCTTTGGGCCACTCAGCCTTTGAGGCTGTGGAGAGGGTCTTTTCTGCTCCAGTAGTTCTGATGGAACCTTCCCCCTTGGTTCTGAAGTCTTCCATGATGACCCAGCACTCAGAGTCTCACCGTCTTGCTCTGCTGGGACAGCCAGTACAAAAGGCCCATGCCCCACTCAGGGAATTGCAATTTCCTCTTAAGATACCTCCCCAGAACATCCCACTGAGGAGATCACAGAAAGAACATGTGCAAGAGGAAGCGCATTGATTCCCCAGAGGAATCCATCACCGAGGATACGGATTTTTATGAGGGTGAAGGGTCCCCTCAGTCACCTCCCAAAGATGTCTCTTTTGGAGACATCCTGGAAATTCTTAAACAGTGAAGTGACTGAATGTCCAGTAACCCGATGCCTGAAGAATCTGTTCTCTCAGAGGATTTTGGTACTGGACCTTCTGCATTCTGGATGACTCGGCCCACTGGCAAGCTCATTGACTTGATCTCTCGGTGGACATGGAAGGATCCAGACACTATAGAACCCCTTTCTCGGAGACCAGATAGGATTATGGCACCACCTATGGACAGGCAGTTCTGGAGTAAAGGAGTTTCTGTTGATGCCATGGTCATTGTGGCAGCCACCAAGAAGGAACTAACTGATGAAAGTTCCACTGTCCATCCCCCCAACAGGGAGTTGTGTGTAATGGACAGATTTGGGAAGTGTGTATACGCCTCTTCCACTTCTGCACTGAGGTCTGTCAACTACTTGGCATGCTTTACCCGATTACAAAGGAATTTGATTAATGAGTTATCAAGTACCCTTTCAGGTGCTGTTTCTGAGGAACTTCAGGTCTCCATGGCTTTCCAGTTAGCTACTCTTCAGTCCATATCAAATTCTTCCATGAGGTTGATCTTGAATGTAGCAGAAGGAACCTCAGGATCAGCAGGTTCAGGTATTTCCATAAGGAGACATGCTTTGATGTGCCTTTGTGAGTTTGTGGAGCCTTTCAAGTCCTCTTTAGTCAGTGCCGCTTTTGATGGAACATTTTTCTTTAACCTCAAGGTTAAGGACACTCTGTCCAGATGTGAGAAGGATGAAAAGACCCTGTCTGCCATGGGCATATGTTTTTCTACTCTTCAACGAACCTTTTCCAGTAATCAATGAGGAAGTCAGAAAATGTTGTTTGAAAAGTCTCAAGGACCTTTCCAGGACACAAGTGAATGAGAATCCCCCAGAGATAGAGGAGAGACCTCAAATGGACACCGCCGTCCAAGTGGTAGAAGTGACCTACAAAGCTAGGGTTTCAGAGATTCATTCTTTGACAAACCCTACCAGTGCTCCTGAAAGACGGCCCAATTTTCACCTCTGGAGGTAGTCAAGGGATAATTATCCCTGCACCAGAGAAGCTGGCTAGATGTAACAAAAGATACTTCGGTGCAGAGGATTATTTCCAGAGGATATACAATGCCCTTTTCCCTTCCAGTTTCAAGAAAAATCCCCACTGTTCCACCCAGTCAGAGAGAACAAGCTGCTAGAAAGAGTCATTCATGAGGTCCCACCAGACCAGATAGAATCTGGAATGTACTCAAGGTTCTTTTAGTGCGAAAGAAAACAGGGGACTGGAGACCAATTCTGGATTTCAACAAACTAAACAAGTCAATTCAAAGAACCAAGTTTTGGATGGTCACTGTTCAGTCCATTCTCCTTTTTCTGGGCAAAAATGACTGGATGTGCTCTCAGAATGAGTGCTGTCACATAAAGATGAACAGACAGTTCAGAAGGTATTTACACTTCTGGCTGGGAGCCAATCATTTTTAATTCAGAGTACTGCCATTTGGTCTCACCACAGCCCCCAGAGTCTTTGCGAAGTGCATAGCAGTAGTAGCAGCTCACCTGAGACTGCAAGGATTCCATGCGTTTCCATATCTAGACAACTGGCTCATCACCACTTTGACCAAGCATCAACTTATATGTGCAAGAAACCAGGTTTTCCAGACTTGCTGACGTGTGGGGATAACAATAAATTCATACCTCTTAACCTCTTACAGCACGAAATCTGGACAAAGGCACAAATAATGGGAGGACAAAGACCCAAAAATAGGGACACTTTTTAAATATTCCTCTTACAAACTTAGAAAGTTGATAGAACAACAGGTTTTGCATTAGCATGAAATTTCTGAAGGATGTGAAGTCTGAAATTCAAATGTGTGCCATTGTTTTCTGACTGATTTGGCAAAAAAACACAGTTTTATGAGAAACAGAAATATAAGGCAAAAATGTGGACAGTTGAGAGGTATGCAGCATAAACTACAACATATCTCATCCGGAACCCACTCAGAGTTTAGATTTTATAGGAGCAATTCTCAGTCCAAAGACAACCTTTGCTTCCCTTCCATTACTGAAGGTTCAGACTGTAACACTTCAGGTAAAAAAGATGATCTGCAGCACCTCAATTTTGGCCCGACTGGTCCATCAGGCTCTGGGATTGATGGTAGCAGCAATAATGTTGGTATCTCTAGCCAGGTTTTACATGAGAATTCTGCAGCGGATGCAATGGTCGATTCGTTATCAACCCTTGTCTTATAAGATAAGAATAACCAACCTTTGCAAGAGGGATCTAAAGTGGTGGATTCATTCAGACCAAGTTCTGCAACGTTGGCTGTTCATTCCTCCTTAGCGCAAGGCCATAGTGACCATGAACGCTTACCAGCTAGGATGGGAGAAGGGGCATTATCTGGAGAAGACGGTCCAAGGCACCTGATCCACTGAGGAGGCCAAATTGCATATAAATGTCTTGGGAATGAGAGCAGTGCTTTTAGTGTTGCAGACATTTCAGAGTGCTCTCCCTTTGGGGACAGTTGCAGTACAATCAGACAACATGTCAGTCGTCTGGTACATCAATAAATAGGGAGGAACCAAATCCTACCAACTGTGTTGAGAAGCTCTGTGTGTGGCAGTGGGCGATCTTTTCCAACCACTTTCTCTTAACAAAACACATACCGGGGAAATCCAGTGTGAAGGCAGACAAATTGAGCAGGTGCATTCTTCTACCTCACAAATTGTCCCTCAAGAAAATTGGTGACAAGATCTTCCCTCAAAGGGGCCAACCTAGCTGTGATCTATTCACTTCCCCTTAAGCAACAAGTGCAGCTGCTACTTTTCCCTTATCACCCCAGAGAGGGAATATCCAAGAGATGCTGTACTTAACGACTGACCCCCCCTCCCACTCTCCCTATGCATATCCTCCCACTCATTTAATTCCCAAATTCCTTTAGAAAGAGTCCAGGTTGAAGAGCAAAACCATCCTTATTACTGCATATTGGCCTTGCTAGATTTGGTTTCCCTTTCTTTGGCCTCATCTGATTCAACCACGTTGGTTTCTGGATCCAACTCCAGACCTCTTGTCTCACCCGACAGACATGATGTACCCAGATTTGACAAACGTCAGGTTGACTGCCTGGCTTCTCCAATATTGCTCTCTTCCCCTATCTGCCATATTTTGATGTCTTCCCATAAACCTTCCACCAGGAAACTATACTCCAGCACATAGAAAAGATTTGTTTTTTTGGGCTCAAAAATGTAATATTGAACCTTTTATAGCTCCCATACGTAATATATTGGATTTATCACATCTCTTTGATGAAGGAGCTAGTTCTCCACAGTTTGAGTCTGGTTAACAGCGATATTAGATTTTCGTGTTGGGATACATGGCTTGTCTGTATCATCTTGTAAGTTAAGTAAAGCATTTTTAAGAGTCATTCTACTTTTAAGTCTCCCTTTAAAGATCCTGCTCCTCCTTGGGACCCAAATCTAGTGCTGTAGTAACTTATTCAACCCCCATTTGCACCCACAGCTGCCTGTGACCTTAAATTTCTTTCATGGAAGATAATTTTCGTAGTGGTTATTATTTAGGCTAGAAGAATTTCTGAAATCCAAGCATTATCCTCAGAATCCCCATACTTGATTTTTCAAAGGAACAGAGTAACTTTACATACCAGTCCATCATTTCTTACAAAGATGGTGTCAGAATCCATTATTAATCAGTCTGTTAACTTGCCTGTGTTTTTCCCCAAATTTTCCAACAAAGGTGAATATGCACTACACATACTGGATGTCCACAAACGATTGCGTTTTTATTTGAATAGGACTAAAGACATCAGAAAATCGAATCAGCTGTTTGTTTCATTTACAGGACCTGCATTGGGTAAACCAGTTACCAAAATTACTCTATCTAAATGGATAACAAATTGCATTTCCTTTGTCTATAACAAATCAGGTATCATTTTAACATAAAACATTCATGTTCATTCCACCAGATCCATGGCAACTTTTTCAGTATTCCAATCCAGAATGTGTATGGATGATGTTTGTGCAGGAGCTACTTGAGCTGCTCCCAATACATTTAGTACTTATTACAAATTAGATGTGATCTCCAGAGGAAGAGCATCTTTTAGTGCTATGGTGCTCAGGAATATCTTTCCTTGAGGCTACCCTGGGAGTTATGTAGCTTTTGGGGACTCTGTCCCATCTTTTGAGGAATGAATGAAAATTGTCAACATCAGATAAAGAAGTTGTGTACTCACTGTAACATTCCATCTGTTTTGTCCATTTTCATTCTTCCTCAACTTCCCTCCCACCAACCCCCATCTTAAGACTTCTGGAAGAATGAGCACTGTCTACATGTCTTGTTGTTCACATATATAAAGACCCTCAGACATAGCTTCTCCATAATAATGATAATAAATTTCATCTTTCAGTTTCAGTTTCCTAAGCAGCAAACAAGATCTGAGGTAATTGAGGTTGGTGCGTTATGGGTACAGGTAAAGCTGGAGAGTTCCTGGTTGCCACGAGCTTTAGCAACGGTCAAGTTGGATCTGATGGATTGGATCCAAACCCATTTGTTGAGGAAGAATGAAAATGGACAGCACAGATGGAATGTTACGGTGATATAAATATATATCCAGTCTTGTCAAGTTATTGCTCCTTATTTTCCCTTCTAGGCCACCTGGATCTCTGTCCTCAATATAAATATTATCCCCTGCTGATAGCTGATTATTTATCCCAGTTTTTAAACTATTAGCAGCTTTTGGTGGAATATAAGTACATGTCCGTATAATTCTCATCCATTGCCTTATAGCCCCCTCCTACTACAAGTATTCCATTATTGTATGTTTTCCTCCTCTTTCTCTACTGGAGCTCCTCTTGCAATCAGTATTATTACTTCCTCATGTTGTTTATCCTGAAATTCTACTGAATGTCCATCCTAAAATCCTTTGTCAAATTCACATGTTCATTTCTATTGGTTTGTCTCCTGCAGCTTTATTATTCACACCCTGCATTTCTTAATATCATTCATTATTCTGCTAGTTTATACCTTCAAGTCCATTTACATTCCATGATAATCTCTAAAAACATCACATGTGAGCTGCATAAGTATCAATACACAGGCAAACATCATAGATTAAAGTAAAAAAAAAAAAAAACAGCTGAAGAGGAAAAGCCATTGCTAAAGCTCAGTATTTCCCAAAGAAGAAAATAGAAGATGGCAAATTGATGCATTTTTTTCTGTGTTTGATGTTAGATAATTCATTTATTAAGAAATGGAATCAGTCAGTAAAATTGTAGGAAATGGTGCAACCTTCCATTTATCTAAAATAAGCCTATTAGCAACCATAGTTGACAAAATTATTCTGTTCTGATCGTGTCTAGGAAAACAGTCTCTAAAGACATACTCGGAGGCTCTGAGTAAAAATTTACCTAAACAGCAGAGGCCTCCAAAGCAGACACCCAAACAACTGCTACCTCAAGACACCCCACAAGCAACACATAAACCACAAAAGCAGTGTGCAAAGCAGTCACAGCCCTTAAGGCCAAATACAACACCAAACATACTTGTCATAGGTGACTCCATAGTCAGACACACTGACGTCCCACTCACCAGGCTGAACAAGGAGAGGGTCACAGTAAGCTACCTATCGGGCGCTAGAATCCGCCACATAACACAAGCACTTTCGGGTCACTCCACGGCAAGTACAAATATGACACAGTCATTGTCCATGCTGGTGTGAGCGACCTGAGACGTACCTCCCTGGACTACATGAAAAGAGACATAGAGGAGCTCTCTGATTATGTAGCCCAGGCAGGTATGACCCTAACCCTGAGCAGTATCCTTCCTTCACCAAGAATGATGCCACAATATAGAGACAAGATGATCAGCTTTAACAATTGGCTTAATGTCTGGTGTCATTCAAAGGGGATCCAGTGTCTGTCTGCCTGGGATGACATGCTTGACAAGCCACGCTGCTTCAAGGGACGGCTTGCACCTGTCACCCTGGGATTCCGGATATTGGCTAAGGCTCTTGCCACCCCCATAGTGCCTTTTTAGGCAAGGCTCAAATTCTAAACCTACCACCCTAGAAAACAAAAATGGGAAGAAACTGAGGGTAATGCTGCTCAATGCCAGAAGTCTAAATCTCAAAATGCACGCACTCGAGGCCCTTCTCAGTATGGAGAACATCGATGTCTGTGCTGTAACTGAAACCTGGTTCAAGGCTCCTGAGAGCACCCGGCACTATTAGGTTTTACCTCATATCATGCGTTCCGGCCCCAAAACCCGGACCACACCACAAAAGGAGGGGTGTATCCATATTCATAAAGGATACCCACACCTCCAGGTTGGTGGCAACGCATAAGCTTCGAAACCATCCAGGTGCAACTAACCATAGGCAAAACTGCTCTACAAATTGTAGCATGCTACAGGCCACCCTCTCAAACTCAGGAAACCCACACAGCCTTCCTGAAGACACTGGAGGGTATAAATGTATCTCCAAACACCATCATATTGGGTGACTTCAACTACCCGAATATAGACTGGGAGCATTACTCCAGCCCTAACTTTCTAGCCCAACGGTTCCTGGAGTTCATAAATTCAAATGCCATGGAACAGCTAGTCACTGTTCCCACGAGAGGAGAAAATATACTAGATCTCATTGTCACAAACATGGGGACAAAATGCTCCACACCGAAGTATATCCCTCATTGGTGAGATCTGATCATAAACTAATCTCACTGGAAATCCACATCCGCCCCACCCCAAACAAAAAAGACCATAGTGAAGAACTTCTCTAAAGCAAACTTCACACTACTCAAGACTGGTGTGGTATCCTTCAAGGCCCCTGAGCCAGAGGAAACCACAACCCAAGCTGCGGAAGCCCTTACAAATGCCTTCTATGAACACCTCCTGGACTGCATGGATCAGGCAGTCCCAAATAAAACCAAGACTCTTTCAACAAAGGGCAAACGTCCAGTCTGGTGGACCCCAGCCATTAACAAACTTTACAATAAGAGGAGAAAGCTATTACATGATAGAACAAAATCCATAAAAGGGAAGTCACCCCTGATCATTATTAGTAAAAAAATACGAGCACTCATAAAATCAACTAAGGCCAATTTTGAGAGAAAAATTGCCATGGATTCAAAGGACAATCATAAGGCCTTTTTCAGCTATGTTAGGAACCTGGGTGGAAACTCCCAGATATGCTCAGAATTAGTCCAAAATGATACAAAAATCACTGAACCCACAGACATTGCCAACATACTGGCAGACAGGTTCAGTGCAAACTTCACCCCTCTCCCCTAAAGGAGAGATAACTATCCCAGCCGAGTGTAGCCTCCTGGACATCTCAAATGCGCAGGTGAAAGTTGCTCTCTCTAAAGCTAAAAACACAGCATCAATGGGACCAGATGGTGTCCCCGGCTGTGTGCTACACGAGCTAAATGAGGAATTAAACCGCACATAAGGCAGCTGTTTAATCTCAGCCTTACCACAGGATACGTGCCCAAGGAGTGGCGTCGGCAACTGTGGTCCCACTCCACAAAGGCGGCCTCACGGACCCTGGTAATTACGCCCCATAAGCTTAACAAGTCTAGTCTGCAAAGCTATGGAGAGGATCATAATGGAGCTCATAAACAAAGATATAGGGGACTTGCAGACATTGGACCCGACCCAGTTTGGCTTTGTCAAGGGAAGATCATGCCTTTTGAACTTGGTCGACTTCTTGAAACAGTCACCAAGGCCATTGATGAGGAAAGGCAGTCCATACAGCCTACCTTGACTTTGCAAAGGCTTTCGACACAATACCCCACTCGGGTATTGTAGAAAAACTTACCAGCTTAAATGTAAACCCATATGTCACAAGATGGGTTGCAAACTGGCTTAAGGACAGAACCCACAGGGTTAGAGTTGCTGGCGCTGTGTCAGACTCCAAGCCGGTCACAAGTGGTGTCCCACAGGGCTCGGTCCTTGGCCCCCTATTGTTTGGCATCTACTTCTCAGAAGTACAGGCCAACATGGGAGGACTTTGGCTGACAAAGTTTGCAGATGACTGCAAACTGGGCGCCATAGTGGAAAGTGCATCGGACACGGATATCCTTCAGAAGGGACTCACGGAAACAGATAGCTGGTGCCAGAGCCTTGGCCTGAAGTTAAACGCCAAAAAATGTATAGTCATACCCTTCGGGAAAAACAAGGTAACCCCAAGCTACCATATAGGTGGCAATCCACTAAGCACAGAAGAGGTTATCAGGGACCTGGGGACCCAGGTTGACAGTGGCCTTTCTTTTGACACTCACGTTGCTAAAGTGGTTAGAAAGACCTTCTACATTGCCCACCTGATCATGAAGGGATTCACATCCAGATCTAGTGAGGTCATTGTTCCCTGTACTCTTCACTTATCAGACCAATGATCGAATACAATGCCCCATTCGGGATGTATCTCACCCGACATCTGCAGCAATTAGAGAGACCCCAAAAGTTCCTCACCAAAAGGATAAAGGAACTCCAAAATCTGTCATATGCTGCCAGATTGAAGAAACTCCAGCTCTATTCAGTCGCATACCGTCTGCTCAGAGGTGACATGTGCCTGACATACAAGGCCATGTCCAACCCGAATTAATGGACATGCTCCACCTCAAAAATCCAAATCCACCAAAACCACTAGAGCAAGCGACTTAAACCTTAGCACGGATATAAATAGGACGTGCTGGAGGGATAGATTTATCACTCAGAGACTCCCTATGCTGTGGAATAAAATCCCGGTCCATGTGAGGCAGAGCACTTCGCTGACTCTGTTCAAGAGAAATCTAGACCTGTGGATGGGAGATCGTAGGTTTACCCCGGGAATCATCTCTGTGTCACTGCTGGACAGAGGCACAACAAACTAATGGGCACAGTATTTTTTCATATAAGGGGTGGCGTAAGCCACAAAAATTTGGGCTAGGCTTATAAATGCCTTAGGGCAGATAGCCTAGTATAAACCTATGTACCTATGAACAGATAATATTCAGTTTTCAGTGGCGCATTCATTCCAGCTGATATATCAGTTTTATGCAAGTTTCCAACATTCTTGTTTCCACCATTCTTATTTTGTTGGATAAAGCCACCGACTGTATTAGCTTCATCAAAATCACAATGTCAGTATATAGAAGTTAAGGATGAATTTATAAGTGTATAATGAATTTCATACAGTTATGGTATGGATACATTTCTAACAGAATTGTGATGCTTTTGTGTGTTTTAAGAAAGTTTCCAAAGAAAATGTATTATCTGTAGCCTCTTCACATTTATCTTTTCATGGAAAAAAATATTGTTTGGTATAACGTTTGTAAAGGTTAATCCATTAATAAACAATGCAATGCAGCTGTTAATCCCAAACACAGACTGTCAGAGATTTTGGATGCAAACACAAGTATCAATACCTGGAATCTTACAACAAATCAAAATATGTACTTGTATACTCAGATGCATTTTTATATTAAATTTAGAAAAATGAAAAGATTACTTTATACAAAGTTTAAAGCTTTTTCATTTTTTGATTACACATGCACACTTCCAAGGTTGTAAGGAGTAACCAGATAAAAAAATATATATGCATATGGGAGTGCTTTGCTTTTGACAGGTCTGCTAAAAAGGAACTCATTAACTTAACTTTTTTTTATTTTTTTTTTTTAAGGCTAAATGATTACAGGAAACATTTGGCATCTGTTTGCTAAACTGTAATGCATTTTAACAGTGTGAACTAGCTAATTTGTAAAATACATATATAAAACTGTTGCAGTACTTTAAGCTAGCTGTATATAAAAATACAAACATTTAGTAAGCATATCCATATCACTCTCATAATAGTTCCATGTGACAGAGAAATGTTTCATCTGATGTTATCCTTTTCATTCTTCCTCACTAATGAGTCACAGATCAGATCCTTGGATCTGACTTAGATGCATTTACATGACTTGGATCTGAATCTAGAGTTCCTCCCTCTACTCGTATAGCTCTTTGCCATCCCTAACTCCTCAGATCTCATTTGTTGCCTTCATGTCAAGACACATTATCCAGTCTAAAGTTTGTGAGAGTGAATTTTTTGCCTTGAATCTTGTTATCTTTGTTATTTCTGATATTTCTCAAGTGTTCCTGGAGGCTATCGGGGCTGGCCCATCTACGATGTTCATCGTGTTTCACTGTTGCAGTCATTACACTTGGGTTATCCTGCTGACAGGCTACCCGCAGTCGGCCTGAATTCCAAAGTCTTGGTCCGGTGTCGGTTACTGTCGCCTCTTCCCTGACGTCAGTGCGCCAGGGGTATAAAAGATGCAGCTGATGCCATTTTCTTCAGTCTTTCTTGCCGCGCAGTGCCCAAAGCAAAAGCAGTTCGCAAGTGCCGGTCGGCCAACTCCTGAGATTTTATGTTCGAATTTCAGATCCGAAGTCTTCATTTAAAGCTAAGTACCCCGTTGGGGAAACTTTTTTCTTTCTCCAGTCCGATATCAGAAAAAGTTAATAATTGTATTTCTTGTGGGAAGCAAATACCTCATTCCATTCTTTTTGTATTCCTTTCTAGGTCCTGATCACGATGTTGCTAATTGCAGGTTTTGTGCTAGATTTAACCAACGCACTATTAAGCGTCGGCACGATTTTGCTTTTCATTACTTTGGCCAAAGATTTAATTACACAATGTCATCTGATAGCCATCCGACTACCACAATTCACAAGAAATGCAAGGAAAAGGACAGGCATCCGAGGTCCAAAACTGACGAGGCTTTTCTAAGCCAGTCGCCGGTTCTCAGGTGCTTTCGCAGCCCCTAATACCCACTACCTCAGAGCCGGAGTCCACTTCTGACTCCCGCGTGGAGCCGACTAGGCCGCAGGAAACTCAAGGTATTGGACACTCGGAAATATTCCCTCAGATGGGTCCGGAGCCGTTGAGCAGGCATCGGCTTCCGAGGGTGTTTTCAGGCCTACACAGTTATATGTAAAACTGACTTCAGCTTCAAAGGCAAAGACTAAAGCACCACTAAAGACAAAGAAACAAGTGCAGCAATCCCATGGACAGGCCTCCATGCCTAAAAAACAGATGCTCAAATTAGCCGAAGACCTTATTACTTTGATCAGGGGTTCCCATCCCCCTCCTGATAAAAGGCCTAGGCAAGAGACAGAATATGAATCTTCAGATCAGGTTTCCATTTCCTCTGACTCCTCTTCTGAACAGGAATACTCTCTTCCTCCCTATGAGGATTCTGATGCTGAAGAATCTCTCCCTTCAGCCTCTCCTCCTGAGGATTATTCTTTTGGGGAAACTCTGCATATCATGAGGGAGCACTTTCACTGGGAGAGCCAAGATTACTCAGAATCTAAGAAAAGGCTCAGAGACTTTCTTTTACTACATCAGCACAGGCCTCTAGCTATCCTCCCTGTTTTAGACATTGTAGATGTATTTTCAGAGTCCGGCCTGTCTCCCGACTCTTTACCTCCTGCACCTGTTAAGCCAGACAGATACTACAGGGTTCCAGATTCACATAAATTTCTTTATAAAAACCCTGCTGCTGACCCAGAAACTATATCTCAGGGTCCCAAAGGGGTCAAGGCTTCCACTGCAAAAACCCCTATCCCCTCTGATGGGGATTCGAGAGCTCTGGACAGATGGGGGGGAAAAGGTTTACACTTCTGCTACCTTGGCTGTAAGGGCTTTAAATTGTCAGTTTCATATCCTTAAATATCAGCAATACTTAACGACACTGCTAAAACAGAAAATGTTGACAAATTCTGAATGTGCAGAAAACAAGGAAATGCAGGATTTATTGCATGCAGCTGAACAAGTAGGAAAGCATACTTTGCAATGTGGTTTTGATTCTCTAGAGGCCTCTTACAGGGCCGCTGTTACGGGTTCTGTCATTAGGAGGCATGCTTGGTTAAAGGAACAGAATCTGCCTGATCATGTTAAAGCAAAATTATTGGATGCTTTATTACAGCATGATACTTTGTTTGGTGTTAAAGCAGAAGAGGTGTTGAAGAAAATGGAGGACAAAGCGAAATCTATGCAGACAGTTAAGGATTTCTTACAGGTACAGCCACCCAGATTTAGCAGGAACTGGCCCACAAAGAATTGGTCCTTTCCAGTGTCAAACAGGCCATAAAGAGGCAGATACAGACGCCCCAGAGGCAGATCCCAGCCCCAAGGCTCATACAGGCCTAAACAATGGGGTGCTTATACCTCCAAAAGTGGAGAAGACAAATCGCAGCCATACAGGAAACCGTCCCAATGACTTTCCTTTGCCAGCACCAAGTACTTATCTTTTGGCAGCCCCCCCTTAGGGGGGAAAACTAGCACTTTTTTCACAAAATTGGCACATGATCACCCAGGACAAATAGGTCTTGAATATAGTGTCTCAGGGCTACAGGTTCCACTTTCACACTCTGCCAAGGGCAAAAGGTATGCCAGACCTGCCACACAGTCAATGGGCAGAGGCACAAAACAAGTTTCATCCCTCATGGACATGAGGGCCATTCAGCGAGTACCACAGCAAGAGCAGGGACAAGGATTTTACTCAAGACTTTTCTTGGTACCCAGAAAGGACAAAGCCTGGAGACCAATACTGGACCTGTCTATTCTAAACACGTTTCTGGACGTTCCAAAATTCAACATTTTGACTCTGCAGCAGCTTCTGCCCATGCTGGGCAAGAAGGCTTGGCTTGTAACTTTGGACCTAAAAGAGGCATACCTGCATTCCCCAATCAGACAATCTTGCAGAAGATACCTCAGATTCATAGCTGGATCAATGCACTACCAATTCTCTGCACTGCCCTTTGGCTTATCTACTGTGCCCAGGGTCTTCACAAAATGCCTGGCACCAGTAATTACTTTTTGCAGACAGAGGAATTCAAATATATCCTTACTTGGACGACTGCCTTATTCAAGCAGAGAACCAGGACATTCTACTAAAGCATCTGGCATTTGTAAAAAGATTACTAATTTGCCTAGGGAACACAGTAAACGAAAAGAAATCATACCCTCTCAAGAGATAATATTCCTGGGTGCAAGCTTAAATACAACTGCCCATATGGCTTATCTCATGCCAGACAAACAAAGGCAACTGACTTCTTACTTCAAAATGTTGGCAACAAAGACCCAGTTATCTGCAAGAAAAATCCTGCAGGCTTTGGGCTTCATGGCATCGTGCATTTTGCTAATTCCATATGCAAGACTGCATATGAGGAAACTACAATGGCATCTAAAAAGTGTTTGGACTCAACATTGCCACAGCCTGGAAACATTAATTACCCTCATTCCCTGCCTGCAACAGGAGTTTCTATGGTGGGTACAGGCCTGTCACCACAACAAGGGACAGCCATTCACTTTACCCACAGCCAGGCAGACACTAACAACAGATGCATCAGATTATGCCTGGGGGGGCCCACATGGCAGGAAAATGTATTCAGGGCACATGGCCCACAAGCCAAATGCATCTTCATATCAGTCGGAAAGAGATGCTAGCTGTTCAGAATGCCCTTACAGCCTTCAAGGATCTACTTCATCCAGGACAACTGCTGTTAAAGACTGACAATACTACAGTCAAGTGGTACATAAACAAGCAGGGAGGCACACATTATCAAGTACACCTGCAAGCACAATTCCTGCTAGGAAAGACAAATACTCTGGCAGACAAACTAAGCAAGAACCTCATGGATCCTCACGAGTGGAAACTGGATCCACAAATCTTCAGCATGATAACAAGGAAATGGGGATGCCCAGACATAGATCTATTTGCCTCCCCTCACAGCTGCCAACTACAGAGATTCTGCACAAGGACTTATCGCAAGCATGGAAAAGTGGATGCTCTTATCATTCAGCTGGAAAACCCTTACAGTATATGCCTTTCCTCCACTGCTTCTCCTCCCCAAGGTACTCCTAAAGGTCAGACAAGAGAAGCCAAAAATTATGCTGATCACCCCAGACTGGCCCCGCCAGCACTGGTACCCAGTCCTAAAGAGCTTGTCTCAGGGCCCAGCCTGGACATTACCTCAAATTCCTCACTTACTGACCCAGCAAAAACGATCAGATCCTGCACAGCCAGCTCAGAATCCTAAATCTGGCAGCATGGCGGATAATGTAACCATTCAGAACACACCTCTCTCTAAAGCAGTTATGGATGTTATTTTGGAGGCCAGGAGGCCCAGCACCAGAAGATCTTATGCAGAAAAATGGAAGAGATTCTGTGCTTGGAACCAGGCACAAGGAATTGACACGCTTGTACCAAATATCCCTCAGATTTTACAATACTTAACTGAGATGCTGGACAAAGGCCTATCCTTTTCATCAGTTAAGATCCATGCCTCTGCCATTTCAGCTCATTACAATACGGACCCACCAATTTCTTTCACATCCACTGCTAAGGCAGTACCTCAGAGGGGCCAAAAACATAAGACCTCCAAGGAGAGTGCCACTACCTGCATGGGACCTCAGTTATGTCTTGGAAAAACCTCACACTGCCTCTTTTTGAGCCAGCCAATACAGCTGAGATAAAATTCTTATCATTGAAAACAGCTCTGCTCCTAGCAATAACCTCGGCAAGAAGAGTCTCAGAGTTACAGGCACTAATGGCTGTGGAACCTTTCATAATTTTCCATCCAGACAGGGATTCTCTGAGGGCAAACCCAACATTTATGCCTAAGGTAGTGTCCAGTGTGGCCCTTAACCAAACCATCCATTTGCCTACCTTTTATCCAAACCCACAGAATAAGGGTGAGAGAATTCTGCGTTCTTTGGACATACACAGACAGCTACGCTTCTACTTGGACAGAACTAAAGCTTTCAGAAAGAGCAACTCTTAGTGGCATATGCTGCAGGATCACAAGGAAAGGCTATCTCAAAGCAGACTATTTCAAAATGGATAGGACACTGCATTTGTGTCTGTTATTCACAACATGGCAAATCAGTGCCTAAGGGCATTAGGCCACATTCAACCAGAGCAGCAGCCACTTCAGCAGCCTTCTTCAGAGGAGTACCAACCAAAGACATTTTAGAGGCTGCAACCTGGACTTCAGTGCACACTTTTACAAAGCACTACCACTTACCTCTTTACTCTAAATCCAGAGCAGGCTTTGCCACTGCAGTTCTGCAGGGCCTAATAGCCACTCCTAATTCTATTTAGAGTCAGCCACCCAACCTCAGCTTTGGGATTCAACCCAAGTGTAATGACTGCAACAGTGAAACACGATGAACATAGTACAGATGTTCTTCATTCCACATTGCTGCAGTCCTAACTATTGGGGTAGTCCGCTGTCCAGTCGGCCCGAATACCAAAGTATATGGCTGACGTCGGTCAGGGAGCATTAGACTGACGTCAGTACGTCAGGGTACTAATGCGCATGACCGACGTCATATCCTTAGTCTTTTTTGCCGCATGGTCTGATGCAGAAGCAATTTTGCGAGTGCAGGTTGGCGTTCTGAAAATTTCTGAAGCCAGAGTTTCAGACCGAATCAAAGTTGGCTAAGTACCCCGTTGGGGAATATTTTGGTTTTTTCTTGCCTCAGTATTTAACCGGATGTCAGAAAAAGTGAATAACTGTATTTCTTGTGGGAAACAGATACCTCATAGGGATTACCATACTTTGTGTATACCTTGTTTAGGGCCTGAGCACGACGTTGTTGGATGCCGTTCTTGTGCTAGATTTAACAAACGCACTATTAAGAGAAGGTTAGACTGTGCCAGGTTAGTGTTTGGGAAGCGTTGTAACTATAACATGCCGCCGGATGTTCCGGCCGCTTCGCTAAAAACGCAAGGACAAAACAGCAAAACCTAGGGAGGAACCGACAGTCCCAGACGTCGGTTCTTTAGAGGCTCAGTGGAGCCGGAGGTTTTGCCAGGTGTTTCTTTGGAGTCTCAGGGAGAGACTTTACTGTTACAGGATGTTTCCTCTCAGGAAGTAGGCCAGGCTGAGGGGCTTCTCAGGTGGCTGTTCTTCCCTCACTTCCTAAGGTGGTTAGGGCCTCCCTTCTGTTTCCAAGGCTTCCTTAAGGGCAGGCCAAGTTTTGCTTCAGTGGGGTTTCTCCTACTGCTTCAGGGTCTTTGCCTAAGAAACATATGCTTAAAATGGCAGAGGATTTGATTACTATGATAGGGGTTCTATGCCCCTCCTGATAAGAGGCCTAGGGTGGAACCTGAGCTTGAGAGTTTTGAGCAATGCTCGGAGGCTTCTGAGTCTTCGGCTGAAGACTTGCAGGAGTTCCCTCCTTATTCTGATTCTGATGTGGATGATTCTACTCCGTCAGCTTCTCCTCCTGAGGATTTTTCATTTTCAGAGACTTTGCATTCCATGAGGGAGCATTTTAAATGGGAAGGCCAAGATTTCTCTGATTCCAGGAAAAGGCTTAGGGAGTTCTTGTTTTTACCCCAGCATAGGCCTTTAGCTATACCTCCTGTTTTGAATGTGGTGGAAGATGTTTTTGCAGAGGCTTCCCTGAATCCTGATTCTTTGCCTCCTGCCCCTGTTAAACCGGATAGATATTATAGGGTGCCTGAAGCTCATAAGTATCTTTTTAAGAGTCCTAGGGCAGACCCGGAAACTGTCTCTCAGGGGCCTAAAGGTGTAAAGGCCTCAGTTGTTAAAAATCCTGTCCCTCCTGATAAAGAGGCAAGGGCTTTGGATAGATGGGGAAAGAAAGTGTATACTTCTTCCACTTTAGCCATGAGGGCGTTGAATTGCCAGTTCCACATGTTAAAATATCAGAATTATCTTCTTTCACAGTTGAAATCTAAGGTGGATGCTCTAGCGGAAGGTATTGACTGTAAAGAGTTGCAGGATTTAGTTCATGTGTCTGAACAGGTGGGTAAACATTCCTTGCAATGTGGTTTTGATGCTGTACAGGCCTCCTCCAGGGTGGCTGCCACTGGTTCTGTTCTTCGTAGGCACGCCTGGTTGAGAGATCAGAATTTAGCTGAGCATGTTAAGATAAGAATTTTGGATGCTCCTTTGCAATCTGATGTGTTGTTTGGTTCGCCTGTGGAAGCAGTTTTGAAGAAAATGGAGGACAAGGCTAAATCTATGCAAACTGTTAAAGATTTTTTGCAGGTACAGCCTCCGAAGTTTAGTAGAAATTGGCCTGCTAAGGGTTGGACTTATCCTGCTTATGATTCCCAGTCTAGGGGTAGGTCTAGACATGGTAGGGGCAGAGCTCAGGGTTCCTTTAGGCCTAGGACAGGGAGTTCTTCTGCTCAGACTTCTGGTGAGGGCAGGGGTCAGTCCTTTCGTAAGCAGACCCAATGACCTGCCTTTTCAGCTGCCAGTTCATTCTCGCCTGGCAGCACCGTTGGGAGGAAGGCTGTCTCTTTTCAAAGAAAATTGGGATTTAATTACCCAAGACAGATGGGTTCTGGATATCATTCACCACGGTTACAGGTTTTATTTCCATACCTTGCCTCCTTTCAAAGGCATGCCAGACATTCCTCCTCTACAAAGACAAGAGGCGCACAAGCAAATTTTTCTGTTACTCCAAATAGGGGCCATTCAGCCAGTTCCTGTGCCAGAAAGGGGCCTAGGATTTTATTCTCGCCTGTTCCTAGTACCAAAGAAGGGGAACACGTGGAGACCAATTTTGGATTTATCTATCCTCAACACTTATCTGGACATTCCCAAGTTCAAAATGTTGACGTTACAACAGCTTTTACCTTTACTGGGCAAAGATCACTGGATGGTAACTTTAGATCTCAAGGAAGCTTACCTTCATGTGCCTATAAGATTAAGTTGCAGAAAGTATCTGCATTTTCGAGCTGGAAGTTCTCATTATCAGTTCTCTGCATTGCCCTTTGGCTTATCTACTAAGCCCAGAGTATTCACGAAGGTTCTGGCTCCAGTGATAGCTTACTTCAGGCTAAAAGGGATTCAAATCTACCCTTACTTGGACGACTGCCTGATTCTGGCTCAAGAAAAGGAAGACCTTCTACAGCATCTGGAATATGTCATAGCAGTGCTAAGATGCCTAGGGTATTCTGTGAACGAAATAAAGTCCAGTCTAGTACCCTCTCAAGACATGTGCTTTCTGGGTGTGAGACTGAATACAGCAGCCCAGATGGCCTTTTTAACCCCGGACAAACAAAAGAATCTTTCCAGTTACTTCCATCAACTATCTCTTCAGTCCGGGCTGACTGCAAGGACAGTCCTTCAAGCCTTAGGGTTCATGGCATCTTGTATTCTGGTGCTTCCCAATGCCAAACTGCATATGAGGAAGCTACAATGGTATCTCAAAATGTATGGACACAGCACTGCCAGGATTTGGACACTGTCATTCAAATAATACCTTGCATTCAAAAGGAATTTTGTGGTGGGCTCAGGAATGTCACCTAAACAAGGGACTCTCTGTGACCCGGCCAGAGGCGAGTCAGATTCTAACGACAGATGCCTCAGACATTGCTTGGGGAGCTCATCTAAATGGAAAGTGGATACAAGACAAGTGGCCTGCCAGACTACAGCATCTACATATCAACATGAAAGAGATGTTAGCAGTCCAGTTTGCATTAATGGCTTTCAAGGAGTTACTTCTTCCAGGGCAGGTGTTGATTCTAACAGACAACACAACTGTCATGTGGTACATCAACAAACAAGGGGAACACATTCTTACCCATTGTGCAGGCAAGCAATGATTTTATGGGAGACTGCGCTCAGCTTGCAACTAACTCTTCAGGCAAGGTTTCTGCCGGAGCACAGAACTCCTTAGCAGATGTGTTAAGCAGACAAATCATGGATCCCCATGAGTGGAAACTGGATCTTCATGTATTTCAAAAATTGACAGTGTCATGGGGAACTCCAGACATAGATCTGTTCGCTTCTCCACTAAACCACCAGCTGCCAAAGTTTTGCACAAAGAAGTTTCATCACACAGCTTGGAAAGTGGACGCTCTTTCTTTCAGTTGGAAAACTCTTCATGTGTATGCGTTTCCACCTCTGCCTCTTCTTCCAAAAGTGCTTCTAAAGGTCCGACAAGACAAGCCAAGGATGATTTTAATAGCTCCAGATTGGCCTCGCAGCACTGGTACCCATTACTGAGGAGTCTGGTAAAGAAGCCTCCATGGCCTTTACCCTTGATTCCACACCTGTTGTCTCAGAGAGAAGGTCACCTGCTCAATGTCAAACTTCACTCTCTTCATCTAACAGCCTGGCATATTCTGTTTTGAAAGGCAGCAGGTCTCAACTTCCTCAACAAGTTTTAAATGTGATTATGGAAGCCAGGAGACCTAGTACAAGAAAAGTGTACAGAGAAATGGAAGAGATTTTATTTTGGAGTGCAGCAAACAATTTGGAGATTTCGGAGCCAAATTTGAGTGTGGCTCTTCAATATCTTACTGAGTTATTGGACAAAGGTTTGTCTTTCTCTTCCATTAAGATTCATGCTGCAGCAATTTCAGCTCACTATGATTGTGACCCACCATTGTTTTCGCATCCTTTGTTCAAGCAATTTCTTAGAGGGGCAAAGAATATAAGACCCCCAATAGAGCTCCTACTCCTGCTTGGGATCTCAATTTTGTGTTGGAGAAACTTACTCTACAACCTTTTGAGCCTCTTGCTACTGCTGAATTGAAATACTTGTCTTGGAAGACTGCTTTTTTGTTGGCCATTACTTCTGCAAGAAGGGTTTCTGAATTGCAGGCCCTTATGGCGGTTGAGCCTTTTTTGATTTTCCATAAGGACAGGGTATCATTACGCACTAATCCTTCCTTTATGCCTAAGGTGGTTTCTAGTGTGGCTTTAAACCAAACTATTCATTTGCCTACTTTTTATGCAGATCCCCAAAATAAAGGGGAAAAGATTTTGCACACTTTAGATGTACACAGGCAATTGCGTTATTATTTGAGCAGGACTAAAGATTTTAGGCAGTCTCAACAGTTGTTTATTTCTTTTGCTTTGAGTTCTCAGGGCAAGCCTGTGTCAAAACAAACTATTTCTAGATGGATTGGGTGTTGCATTTCATTTTGTTATTCCCATCATGGCAAGGAAATTCCAGCTGGGATTAGGCCTCATTCCACTAGGGCTACTGCCACTTCAACAGCATTTCTAAGGGGGGTGGCAACTAAGGATATTTTGGAGGCAGCTACTTGGAGTTCAGTGCATACTTTCTCTAAGCATTATCACCTTCCTCTCTACTCTAAGTCTAGGGCTGGTTTTGCCACTGCTATTTTGCAAGGCATGTTGTCAGTTCCTGCTTCCTTATGATTTGCCAGCCTCCCTTACCTCTGCTTTGGGATTCTACCCAATAGTTAGGACTGCAGCAATGTGGAATGAAGAACATAGTACAGTTTTGTACCTACCATAAATGTAGATGTTCGAGGATCCACATTGCTGCAGTCCAATTTACCCTCCCTCCTTCCCCTCTGTGTTTAGGGGTGGTTGTGCAGGTGAGGTTATATTCTGCTATTTTTGTATATTCTGTATATATATGTATATATTTTGATGCAGGTATGTTGGGAGTTTTTGGTTTTTGGCCTTATCTTTTCAGGGTCTTCTGACATCTGGGGCAAGAAAAGACTGAGGATATGACGTCGGTCATGCGCATTAGTACCCTGACGTACTGACGTCAGTCTAATGCGCCCTGACCGACGTCAGCCATATACTTTGGTATTCGGGCCGACTGGACAGCGGACTACCCCAATAGTTAGGACTGCAGCAATGTGGATCCTCGAACATCTACATTTATGGTAGGTACAAAACTGTACTTTGTGTACCTACCATAAATGTAGATGTTCGAGTGTATTCACTGTTGCAGTCCAGGTTACCCACCCACCTTCCCCTTTCTTTGCTGGGACTTATCTGTACTTCTCTATTCTATACAACCTATGTGGTGTATTTGCTTGTAGATGAAGGTAATCTTTTATTTTAGTGCATGCTTTTTTATTGGCATAATTTTTAGCCTACCCTTTTGGGGGCACGTGACATCTGGGGTAAGAAAAACTGAAGAAAATGGCGTTGACTGCGTCTTTCATACCCTTGGCACACTGACGTCAGGGAAGAGGCGACCGCAACCGACGCTGGACCAAGACTTTGGAATTCAGGCCGACTGCGGGTAGCCTGCCAGCAGGATAACCCAAGTGTAATGACCGCAACAGTGAATACACTCAAACATCTACATTTATGGTAGGTACACAACTGTACTTTTTGGGTGACACCCCCCCCCCCGGTGGACAAACTCATTGATCTAGTTTCCCGCCAGACTTGGAAGGAACTGGACACTGTTGAGCCCATCCCCTACTTTGTCTCTCCTCCCTTAATAATTTGAGAAGGTCGCAGTGTTAGGCTGTGTTTTTCCTTTCTTTCATTCTTTCTTAGTGCCTTTGGCACATCTTATAGCTGTTATAAAAAACATTTTTAGTGAATTTAAACTGTTTGTAGTGGTGTTTTATGCTGCACTTTTGAGTGTGTAGCTTTTACACTCCTCTTTCTTAGCTTCTGCTATGCTTTTGGTACAGTTGTTCTAGTCATGTCGAAAGAAAACTTCTTTTTTTAAGAGGTGCAGCACTTGTGGGCACGAGATCTCTAATTCCGATGCCCACAAGAAGTGCGTCTGCTGTCTAGGGCCTGAGCATTTGCAGTCAGAATGTGATATATGTACATCTTTCAATGCCAGGGCCATCTCCGATTGCTGCAATAAGTAAATATTAAAGGGCTTACTCCCAGCCTCTTCATCTTCTTCACCTGGTGTTCAGACCCCCTCTAAGTCGCATCATAGCTCCATTGAATCAAAGAGCCTCCACAAAAAATTGCAAGGACTGCAGATCCAGCTTCCTGGGATCCAAACACTGTGCCACTGCCTTCAGATCCACAGTCCTTTTTGGATCATACAGGAGTAGTAGCCATTACCAGCTCCTCCGTGAATTCTACGTCCTGTTCAGATCCCAGACCTTTGGATCTGATGACTAGGAGCCAATCTCCAGAATTTGGTTTGAAGCCAGTTTCTCCAACTTTGCCTTGACATTGTTAGAAACCCCTAAGAAGCATTTTGGGCCTGCATCTGTGGCATCATCCAGATCCTGTAGGAGCTTGACTGAGGCAGATATGGGCAGGATAGTGCAGAGATTTCTCAGGGTTCAGATCCAGATGGTGGTCCTGCCATCTCTGTCCATTCTCAGATCCGCGAGTGCCATTGATGAACCATTTTTGTTATCTTCTCCGATCAGACCTGTGGTCTCAGAATCCCAGGATCCGAGGTTCCTGAGAGGGTTGGCATCAGATCTGAGGAAGCTCCCTTCCTTGACTACAACCATTTCCCTGACCGGCTCTACTTTGATGCTGTCTGATCAGGGTGTGTCTTGGATCCAAGGGCTGAGTGCCTGGTCTGAGGGATTTTGTTCAGTTCCTACTTTGTAGAAGCCATCCCTTCCCCTTGGTGCCTCGGCTCTTGACACCACAGGTCTGATTCTCTCCTGGGGTCACTGATCCGGGGTTGGCCCAACCCTCTCATCCTGTGCTTCGAGAAGGGGGGTGTCCCCGGGCTAATCAGCCTTTCTGGGTAGTAGAAAGGGCTTTCTCTCTGCATAGAGAAGCATCCTCTCATATCTCGGGTCCTTCCCCTCGCCCCTTATCAAGTCTGAGCCCATCATGTCTACTCCTCAGGGTTAGACGGCTGCAGTAAGTCTCCATATACATTCCCCAGTGGGATCCCCCTTCTTCTGACACCTCTCCTGAACACCCCATGGAAAACATGCAAAAGGAGGCACATAGACTCCCCTGTGGAGTCTCACTGAAGACACCGACTGTGATGAGAGAAAAGTATTCCCTCAATCGCCACCTGACAACATCAACTTTGGAGACATCTATGAAATCCTTAAACAGAAGGGTGGCTGGTCTTTCCAACCACCTCTTCTTGAGGAGTCTGTGTTCCTGGAGGTGTTTGTGGCTGGGCTACATTTTGAGTGACCCCCTCCTCGGCGGACAAACTCCTTGATCCAGTTTCCCGCTGGGCTTGGAAGGAACTGGACACTGCTGAGCCCATCCCCATATGCCAGGATAAATTTCTAGTCCTTCCATCAGACATAACCCATTGGAATAAAGATGTCCCTGTTGATGCCTTAGTTGTGGCAAAACAAGCTAGCTGAACTGTACAGGGAATCCAGAGCAATTGACAGATTTGGAAAGCACATCTATGCCTCAGCCACTTTCACACTGAGGTCATTAAATTACTTGGCATATTTTATTTACTTGCAGAGAGATTTGATCAAGGAGCTTTCAAACTCTCTTGCTGAGACCATGTCAGCGGAAGATGTCAAGAAGGTTTCTTCTCAACTGGCTACTCCCTCGTTTATTGCTAATTCATCAATGAAGGCTGATCACCAGTACAGCGGAGGGTACCTCTCAAGCAGCTGGTTCAGGCATAGTCATTAGGAGACATGCCTGGATGAGGCTATGTGACTTTGCGGAACCCTTTAAGGTGTCTTTTGTTAATGCTGTCTTTGCCTCTTTCTTGTTTGGGCCATCAATGAAGGATACGCTTACCCACAGTGAGCAGTAAGGAAAGACCCTGTCTGCCATTGGAATCAAGTTTTCCACCACTCGGCAAACGTTCTCTAGAAACTAGTGAGAAGGAAGGAAAACTTGGTTTGAAAATCTCAAGGATTTTTTCAAGATCTGAGCAGGGACTCTTCCTCCGGAAGCAGAGCAGTTTCAGTGGCAGATGTCACCCCAGGGGAAGAGGGGGTCCGCAGAACCAGGGCTTCACAGACTCATTCTCTGATGGGCCCTATCAGTGTTCCTGATGCTCTGCCCATCTCTGGAGGCAGTCAGGGGTCATGTTTCATTGTACCTGGATGCCTGGAACAAATCTTACAAACAACGCATGTGTTAAGCATAATATCCAGGGGTTACTGTATTCCCTTTTCTCTTCTACCTCCTGTTCCAAGGAGTAAACTCCCCGATGTTCCACCCAGTCAGAGGGAGTATGCAGCTCAAGATGTTCAAAAGTTGCTACAAAAAAGTCATCCAGGAGGTCCCAACCGAGCAAATAGGATTCAGAACTTATTCCCACTTCTTTTTAGTGTCAAAGAAAACAGGAGACCCGAAACCAGTTCTAGATCTAAACAATCTGATTCAGTATGTAAAGAAGGCAGAGTTCCTAATGGTTACTGTTGAGTCCATCCTGCCTTTTCTGCACCAGGAAGATTGGATTTGCTGTATAGATATCCAGGATATGTGCTATCATATCAAAATAGACAGGCGCTGCACAAAACACCTACGCTTTTGACTGGGAGCCAGTTATTACCAAGTCATAGCAGTGCCCTTTGGACTCGCCACAGCCCCCTGGGTGTTCACCAAATGCATGGCAGTCATGGCAGCTCACCTGAGGCTCAAAAGAGTCCAAGTGTTTCTCTGTATCAACGATTGGCTCCTCACCACCCCAACCAGTCATCAACTTCTACAAGCCAAGGATTACTTGCATTAGATCTCCAACTCCCAAAGCATCATGATAAGTCTTGCCAAGTTGAACTTGACTCCTGTACAGACTCTAGAATATATAGGAACTCAACTGGATACTACAACTTAAGTGGCATTATTATCTCTTCATCGCATCACATATTTGAGAAAGCCGGTATGGGACTTACTGTCTCGTCCATCCCCTTCAGTGAAACTAGTGTTGCAGGCTCTTAGGTCAATATCAGCTGCCATTATTCTAGTCACTCTGGCAAGGTTCTTCATGCAAATCCTCCATGGACCTTGGCAGTACAGTAGTGTATTCTTTACCAGTCTCTGTCTGTTCCCATCAAACTCACTCCAGTTTTCACATGTTATATTCAATGGTGGATCCAATCAGACGACCCATTTTTGGGCAAGCTGTTCTCTCTTCTTCCCCCAATAGCCATGGTGACCATGGACACTCCCCAACTGGGGTGGGGGGGGGCGTTTCAAGAAAATGATGGTCTAAGGCATGTGGTCCTCCCTGGAGATCAAGTTGCATATCAGTGTCTTATTGATGAGAGCAGTCCTCTTAACATTGCAAGCCTTTCAGGATGCTCTCCCCCTAGGGACTGTTGCAGTACACACTGCACAACAGGTAGGAATGGGTTCCTCCGTGTTTGTTGATGTACCAGACTACTGACGTTGTCAGAGAGGCCATGAGGGTCTGGGAATGGTTGATTTCTTCAGACTGCTTTCTAATTGCAAGGCACATACCAGGGAAAATCAAAGTGCTGGCAGACAGATTTAGCAGGTTCATTCTGATTCCTCATGAGTGGTCCCTCAACCAAACAGTAGCGAACATGATTTTCAGCTGCCAATGTCATCCTTGCTGTGATCCATTTGCCTCTCCACTCAACAAGTACAGCAAGTACTTCACTCTGATCCCTCTTCCAGGGGAGTCACCAAAGGATGCTGTTTTTCACGATTGGCCGTCAGGTCTCCTGTATGCCTAACCCCCTCTTCAACTGATTCCGAAGTTCCTACAGAAAGCAAGCGGGCTGAATAGCTCAGGTATCCTCCTTGTCCCCTTCTAGGCCCGACAAGTATGGTTCCCCTTCCAATGGTCTGAAATATCCTCTTTGGACACTGGAGTCCACTCGGGATCTCTTAACTCGCTCATCAGGAGTTCAACATCCCAGGCTTCATGCCCTCAAACTAATCGGATATTTTTTCCACTTCCAGTAATTGTAAGACAGTCCATGCTGGCTTCCCCAGTTTGTGACATTATCTTGTCTTCCCAGAAGGCCTCCACCAAGAAAGTCTACAGAAGCAAATGGAAAAGGTTTTCTGTATGGGCTTCCAAAGAGAATATTGACCCTTTCTCAGCTCCTACTTTGGCCATCCTGTTCCTCGCTACCCGTTCTTAGGAAGGGGACAGTTTTTCTACTATTAAACTTCAGTTAGCAACAATATTCAACTTCCACGGTGGAAATGAATCCTTTTTTTTTTAACATTTTCCTGATTATGTAAAGCTTTAATGAGGGGAATTTGTCTGCTTAGACCTCCAATAAAGGACCCCTCTCCTCCTTGGCATCTAATGGTGGTTCCCCAAGGGTTGACTCAGAAACCCTTTCAACCAGCAAACAGATGCAATATGAAGTTTCTTTCTTGAAAAACAGTCTGTTTAGTAGCTATCACTTCAGCAAGACGACTTTCTGCTCTCCAGGTCTTAATAGCTAGGCCTCTTTACATTATTTACCATAAAGATAGGTATCTCTTTGAATCAACCCTTATTTTCTGCCTAAAGTGGCCTTGGAGATTAACATTAGTCAGGCCATACAATTGCCAGTTTCCACTAGATCTATGGCTACTTCCTCTGCCTTGTCATCAAGAATTTCCATTGACGGTATCTGTGCTGCAACCACTTGGTCAAAGACTCATGCCTTTGTTATGCATTACAAATTGGACATGGTCTCCAGAAGCTTCCTTTGGGTCAATAGTGCTCCAGTATGTCCTTCTTTGAATGGCTCCCAAGAGTTACATAGCTGGGGACTCTGACCAACTAGTGAGGAAAAATGAAAAGGACAACATCAGATTTAGAAGTTGTGCACTTAACATAACTTGGCATCTGTGTTGCCCATTGTAAGTCTTCCTCACCTTCCCACCCAGCCATCTCTCAGCCTTACCACTCCTAGAAAGATCTTTGTATGATAATGGAACCTTTATGTTCTTGGTTTGAGCCTCAGCTTTTTTACTCTTACATCTGTTCTGTATCTGTAACATGGTGGGCAGTAAGGTAGCAAACTTGATCTGAGGAGTTAAGGGTGGCAAAGAGCGTTATGGGTGTAGGGAGGAGCTCAAGATTCGGATCCAAATCTTCTAAATGCAGCCGAGTCAGATCCGAGGATCAGATCCATGACCCATTAGTGTGGTAGAATGAAAGTGGGCAAAACAGATGCCAAATTATGGTAAGTATACAACTTCTAATTCCCTAAAATGTTCTTCCTTTTCTTCTCATGTAATACCAAATACATTTTGTAATATAAAATCCTTGTAAATTCTGGCATTTTACAGTCTTCATAGCGTTATCACACCAAGCATGAGTCAGTATTCTTAATAAAACAACTTGTATGGGGAAAAAATCTCTACCACTCATTGATGTGAAATTAAATTCTTGTTTGAAACAAAAATATCCATCTTACAAGGATTATAATAAGAAAAAAAAATAAGAAAAATGGTCAAAAGACTATAAAGCACAACTGCTAGCTTTATTAATTAAGCAATTGATAAATACAGTGAGCATAGTGAGCATAATTATCAAGCTTTATTTATTTATTTTGCATTTGTTGACCAGGCTAGTCTAGCTGGGCTCATGTCCATTTTCAGTAGAGACCCGGGGAGAAAAACTCCACTACAGTTAAAGTCACAGTGCATAATTACAAGTAGAACAACAAGATTGTTACATAACATCATAATACTAATATTGTTTACAATTGTGTACAAGCAATAATTCTTAAAATAAGCTAGGGTAGAGCTTGCTAAGCAAGTTTAAGCTCTGTGGCAGGTTAAACTAAGGTAAAGTTCTGTTTCTTGAGAAGAGCACATGCTAAGTGAGTATTAAGCTCAATAGCAGATTAAGGAAAGGCAGTGTTAGTAGTAACTTTAGTAGACTGAAAATCACATATTCACAGCGGTTGGTAGGAGATAGGATGAGAGTATTAAGAAAATCCAGGCATAAAAAATGAAAGAGGAGAGTTTTAGTCAGGATTTGTGCAAGGGCATAGCCAGCGAGTTAGGTGATATTCCTTAAGTAGCTTTTTGAATAGAGATGTAGAAGAGAGAGATGAGAGTTCCCTGGGGAGCAGGTTTCAAGATTTCCCTACAGTGTTTGAGAACAGTGTGTCTCCCCAGCCTTATTGTTGGATTTATGTATAGTTACTAGTAACCTATTGGCTGAGCGATTTTTGTAGGGGGTGATACGACTAGTTAATATTGGAGTATTAGGATGATATAAGATCTTGTGTGTGATAGTAAGCTGTTGAAATAATAATTGATTTTGGAGTTCAAGCCATCCAAGTTGTTTTAGATTCTGACAATGGTGGGTTCTGAATGGGGAGTTTGTGGCAAATCTAGCTATGTTGTTATAGGTGAGTGCCATTTTAAGATTGCTTTTTGAAAGATTGGTATAAATGGGAGAGGCATAAAGTAGTTAAGTAAATTAATAAATGCACGTAATGAGATATATTAGATCACCTTGATCACCTGGTGCACTAACTACACTCCAAGGAATGCTGGGTGAACCTACTGTCCATCAGAATATGGAAAAAGTTGTCTTTGTTTTATTTTGCCATACTGTTTTGAGTGCTATTAATAGATTTTGTACTGGAAATAAAATAATTGGAAAAAGTGTCGGTCTGATGTTGTTAATCTTCATTCATCACTGATGTATTTCTGTTCCGTCCTCGGAACCAAACCGGCCTTATACCAAGCTCACGCCAGCCAAAAACTCTCGAGCTAAGCTTTTACCCATAATGCCCTTCTCGCTGTTACCTCAGATCTCATTTGCCACATAGCTGTAAAGCCGTGTTCAAGCCAGCTCTCAGCCAAGTCTAATATTTTTTGGGATATTTGATATAACTTTGATAAGAATTTTTCTTGTATTTTTCCTTATCTTTATCTCTCATTGTCTGTTGCTACTCTTTACCCTTTCTGTGGAGCATCTGATTCTCTTTTTTCCTCTAATTAAATTTTGGTAACTTTAGTACCATCATTGGTACAGTCTTTCTCCATACCCATTGTGATAATCCTTAAATACCATTGCTGGTATTTCTTCCTTCTTCCCCTTACTTCTCTTTCTTTTCTCATAAAAAAAAAAAAAAAAAAATCTGCCTTTCTTGCTATTTGTTAATTTGTGTGTGTTCAGTATGTCTGAGAAAAAGGGGATGTCAGACTTTAAACAGTGCCTGAAATGCAGTCGTAAAATGCCTAACAGTGACTCTTATGAGGATTGTGTGTATTGTTTGGGAGTGCCTCATCTCTCTGTGTACCCACCTTGTTGTATTTGCCAGGGATTTAGCTCCCCTACCATGAACGAATGCAGAAATAAGTTAATTCTAAAGGGCCTCTTTAAGACGCCCTTTTCAGAGGTCTCCTCCTAAGAAAGACAAAAAGAGACCACATTCTGTACCTTCTTCACTTTCAGGGTGATGATAGTCCATCCAAACCGAAAATACCTAAATTGTCATTGGAACAGAAACCAGTTGCTTCAACACCGACCTCTACGACAATGTCTATGGCATCATCCATTGCTAAACTTTAGATTGTCACCTCTACACCCTCCTCAGTTCAGAGTAGTGCTGTCGGTACCCATGACTATAGTGGACAGTCCTACCTCCCTTATCTCCAAACTCGAGACAGTGATGCCGTTGGACACTGCAACACGGACCCGGTACTCCCTGTCAGTGGATCCTTTCCTGAGGCAGATATATAGCCCCTTCCTTGAACAGCCAGAGTCCCCATTGGAGATATCCACTAGATCCACCAGGAGCCTTAATGAACAAGATGTGGTGCACCTTGTGGACCAGCTGCTGACAGCCAGGGGGATTCCTACACTTGCTAAGACCCAACCCCTTGTCGGACTTGGGAATATTTCTCCACAGACTCCATCCTATTCCCCTCCTTTGACCTCCTTGCAGGTTTCAAAGCCTTCAACACCGACGTCCTTTTCGGTACCCACATCCTCTCTGCCACTAGTGGATCTCACTGTGGCCCTGGAAGTGACCCTTTGGCCTTCAGCTCGTTCGGAGCCAGGCCTTCTTCAGGTCCAGGATTGGGCTACAGGCTTCTTGGTGTTGAGTACGATTCCGAGTGTGTCTACGGTGCTAGGAGTCCTGTTGGTACAGATCCCTCTTGAGTCTCCTCTCTTGGGAACAGGCTCGATGGAGCAGGGTGTGATCCCGGTTCCAAGGTTGTCTTTCTCTGTTCCAGGCTCCCATCCCTCTTTGGGTGGGCTTGCTTTCAGGGGATGGAGAGGGCCTTAGCCTCTGTTGGCAAACCTTCGGTGTCAAGACCCCCAGACATGTTCTCCCCCTGAGCTGCAGCTGGCACAAGCCACCATTGTGGGACATTGAGCATGAGATCCTCAGGAGACCCTACGACAGAGTGCCCCTTCTTCACAGTCCTCTTCAGAAGCTCCCACTGAAGAGGTACCATGGAAAAAGTGCAAGAGGAAGCATGTAGACTCCCCTAAGGAATCTCTTACAGAGGATATGGATTATGATAAAGGGGAAAGGGTCCCAATGGTCACCCCCTGAAGTTGTCTCCTTTGGAGACATCCTTAAAATTTTGAAACAGAGGGGTGACTATAAGCCCAAAACTCCTTTCTCAGAGGAATCTGTTTTCCTGCAGGCCTTTCGTGCTCGTCCATCTACCTCTTGGGTGACCCCGCCTGTAGATGAGCTAGTCCAGCTCGTGGTGCAGTGCACCTGGAAGAATCCCGACTCTGTTGAGCCAATCCTGCAGAGACCAGAGAAAATTCTACCCCCCCCCCCCCCGAGGAGAGTCCACATTGGTCTAAAGGTCTACCAGTTGATGCTATGGTGGTGGCGGCAGCCACAAAGAAAGAGCTCTCCGAAGAGTGCCAGACTGTTCATCTGCCTAACAGGGAATCCCAGGCAGTAGACAGATTAGAGAAGCGAGTTTTTGCTTCATCAACCTTTGCCATTTGGTCTTTATCCTATTTGGCACATTTTACTAAGCTCCAAATAGACTTGATTTCTGAACTCTCTGGAACCTTATCAGGACAGGTGTCTGACGAGATAAGTGACAAGGTTGCCTTGCAGCTAGTAATCCTGGAATCGATATCAAACTCATCCATGAGGTTAATATCCCATGTAACTGAAGGGGCGGCAAGAGCTGCGGGTTCCAAGCGTAGTTATGAGACGTCACGCCTGGATGTGCCTTTGTGGACCCCTTTAAGTCTTCCTTCTTGAACACTTCACTTGAAGCATCTTCCCTGTTTGGCCCAAAAGTGAAGGACACTCTAGCCAGGTGTGAGAAGGACCGCAAGACCCTGACTGCCGTAGGTGTATGCTTTTCCATCCCCCAGCATTACTTTTCCAAGAATCAGAGGAGTGGAAAGTTGTGGCACAAAAAGTCTCAGGGTCCCTTCTGTGACACACGTGGTGAGTTCACCCCCAGAGACAGAGGGGGTAACTCTTCTGGGAGATGTTCCTACCGAGGCAGAGGGGGCCCGCGTAACCAGGGACCCAGAGATTCCTTCTTTGGACAGCCCTACCTGCGCTCCTGAAGAGCAGGCTGATTGCTTTCCTCTGGAAGCAGCCGGGGCATGTTTTTCTCTCTCTGCACCATGCTGCCTGGCAATCAGTAACCACCGACTCCTGGGTGCAGAAGATAATAACCAGAGGTTACCACATCCCATTCGATTCTTTCCTAAAGCCACCAAGATGAATACCCGACATTTCACCCAGTCAAAGGGAACAAGCAGCTCTAGAGATAAAAAGGTGATGTCCAAAAAGGGTCATCCCAGCAGTCCCACCAGACCAGATCGGATCCGGATTTTACTCCAGATTCTTTTTGGTGCCAAAAAAGACAGGGAACTGGAGACCAGTTTTGGATCTCAGCAATTTAAGTTGGTCACCCAAACAGAATTCCGGATGGTCATGGTTCAATCTATTCTTCCCTTTTTGGAGAAAGATGATTGGATGTACTCTATGGACCTTCAGGATGCATATTACCACATTAAAATGGACAAATGCTCCAGAAGGTTTCTTCGCTTCCGGCTGGGAGCCCATCACTACCAATTCCGTGTTCTACCATTCGGACTCTCTACAGCCCCCTAGAGTGTTCACCAAATGCATGGCAGTATTAACAGCTCACTTGAGACTGCAAGGATTCCAGGTGTTTCCATATTTAGATGATTGGCTCCTTACCGCCCCCACCAAGCATCTACTGGTAACAGCCCTAAAATACACGCAATCTTTAGTGAATCTTCTGGGAATTTCTATAAATTGGGAGAAATCCAACCTGAGTCAAACCCAATCCATAGAATTCGTAGGAGCAGTGTTCAACACCCAGTCCTGCTTAGTCTCTCTCCCACAGACTACAAAGACTAATGCTTCAACTCTGGGTGATACTCTGTCAAGACAAAGTTTCAGCTTGAGAAGCCCTCCAGCTCCTAGATTCAATGTCAGCTTCTGTACCAGTGGTGCCTCTTGCAAAACTTCACAAGACTCCTCCAATGACTTCTGTTAGATCAGTGGTACCCAAATCATCAGCCACTGTCCTTTCAGATTCGAATAACAAACCAATGCAAACAGGACCTAATTTGGTGGATGATGCCAGAAACAGAACTTTGGAGCCGTCCCTTCCATACTTCTCAACCCAGAGCCACTGTCACCATGGATGCTTCCCTGATTGGGGGGGCATTTTCAGGGAATGACAGTCCAAGGCACATGGTCCACAACTGAGGCCAATCTGCATGTAAATGTCCTAGAATTGAGGGCAGTGCTTTTAGCATTGCAATCTGTCCTTTCTTCTGGAACAATAACCATCCAATCAGACAGCATGTTAGTAGTCTGGTATATCAACAAGCAAGGAGGAACCAAGTCCTACCCCTTATGTCAAGAGGCCATTAGAATTTGGCAATGGGCGATAGCTTCCATCCACTTTCTGATAGCAACGCATATCCCCAGGATTCCAACGTGATTGCAGACAAACTGAGCAGATGTATTCTTCTGCCTTACGAGTGGTCCCTCAGTCTGCACATAGCGGCAAAAATTTTCAACCGCTGGGGCCAGCTTTGCTGCGACTTATTTGTCTCTCCATCAGGCCAATAATGCAGCAGCTAGTTTGCCCTAATCCCCCCGCAGGGGGAGTCCCCGAGGGACATTCTAGTCCACGATTGGCCCACAGGACTTCTTTATGCTTACCCCCCCATTCCTGTGATTCCCCAATTCGCAAAGAAAGCTCTTCGGTTGAAAAGCAAAGTGATCCTCATAGCTTGTTGGCCTCGACAAGTATGGTTCCCCTTTCTCCAGCTTCACTTATTATGCCGCCTGTGGATTCTGGATCCAATTCTAGATCTGAATTCTTACCCCCAAGGGGTTGGGCCATCCGAACCTAACCAGTCTCGAGCTGACAGCTTGGTTTCTCCACTTCCACTGATTGCCTGGCAGCACAACCTTTCCTCCCCAATACGTGACATTATTCTGGCCTCTCACAAACCATCCAGCAGGAAACTTTATCTCGACAAGTGGAAGAAATTTTCAGTTTGGTTTAAGCAGAGGTAACTAGACCCGTATTCAGTCCCAGTTACTGCAGTGCTAGATTACTTGTCAAATTTCTTTGAAGACTGGGCTGCTGCCTCAACTATATGGATCCACCTGGCTGCCATCTCAGATTTTCATAATGGTTTTGGGAATTTCTCTTTGATCTCACATAATTTATGTAAAACCTTTCTAAAAGGAATCTCTCACATTAGACCTCCAATCAAACAACCGATAGAACCATGGCATCTCACACTAGTACTACAGTTTTTGATGCAACCTCCCTTGGAACCTGCAGCAACTTGTGACATCAAGTTCTTATCCTGGAAATCTCTTTCTGGTGGCCATCACATCAGCTAGGCATATTTCTGAGCTCCACGCTCTGTGCATAAAACATCCCTATTTAATTTTCCACAAGGGCAGAGTATCACTTCAGACGAATCCTTCTTTTCTCCCCAAATTAATTTCTGATGTCTCTGTTAACCAGACTATTGACCTACCAGTTTTTTTCCCTAATTTTTCAAATAAAGGAGTGTACTGTCTACATTCGTTAGACATACACAGACAGTTGAGATTCTGTCTAGATAGGACAAAAACAGTGCACAAATCAGACCAGCTATCTTTTTCTGGTCCTAAAATGGGAAGGTCAGTTTCTAAGGTGACCTTATCTAAATATCTCGGAGAATGTATATTCTTCATTTATCACCACGAAAATAAAGCTATACTACAGAAGGTTAAAGCTCACTCCACCAGATCAATGGCAACTTCTGTGGCATTCCACTCAAGAGCTTCTATGGACGATATCTATGCAGCAGCAACATGGGCTTCTCCTCATACCTTTATAACTCATTACAAATTGGATTTAGTCTCCAGGGGAAGAGCTTCTTTTGGTTCAATGGTACTCAGAAATATTCTTCCATAAGGGCCACCCAAGTGACACAAGGTAGCTGGGGACTCTGTCCCATCAGTGATGAATGAATGAATGAAGATCAACAACATCAAATAAAGAAAGTTATGTCTTACCATAATGCTCCATCTGTGTTGTTGTTCTTCATTCATTCATCACATCCCACCCTCCTACGCCCTCCTAAGGCTCCCGGAGGATACTTTGGGTCCAAGTCTTGAATTAGGGCACTTGCTCAGAAACAGCCTCTGCTTTACTAATAACAGTAAACTCAATCTGATGTAATGAAGAATGGCATTATGGGTAAAAGCTTAGCTCAAGAGTTTTTGGCTGGCGCGAGCTTGGTATAAGGCCATCTCGGTTCTGAGTATGGAACCGATGACCCGTCAGTGATGAATGAATGAAGATCAATAACACAGATGGAACATTATGGTAAGACATAACTTCTTTTTTGATTATTTAATTCTTCCTATCAAAGGAGCAAAACTTGTCTTTACAGAATCAAATTTAGATGTTCTTCGTGTTTCATTGTTGCAGTCATTACATTTGGGTAATCTGCTGGCAGGTTGCCCTCAGTCGGCCTGAATAACAATGTCTTGGGTCCTGCGTCAGTTGCCGTCTCCTCTTCCATGACATCAGGTCATCAGGGGTATAAAACATGCAGCCGATGTCATTTTAATCCGTCTTTCTTGCCGTGCAGTGCCCGAAGCAGAAGCAGTTCGCAAGTGCCAGTCGGCCGACTCCTGAAATTTTCGTTTTTGAGTTTCAGAACCGAAGTCTTCTACCTAAAGCAAAGTACCCCATTGGGGAAACTTTTTCTTGCTCCTTACCGATGTCATTAAAAGTTAATAATTGTATTACTTGTGGGAAGCAAATACCTCATAAGGATTTTCATTTGTACTATATTCCTTGCCTAAGCCCTGACCACAACGTGCCTTGCTGTTGGTTTTGTGCTAAATTTAACCAACGCACTATTAAGCGTCGGTATATTTTTGCTTCTAAATACTTTGGCTCAAGATTTAACTATCCTGAAATGTCGTCTGTTAGCAATCCGACTACCGGAATTCACGAAAAACGCAAAGAAAAAGACAGAGACCATTGAGGTCCAAAATCGATGATGAAGCTTCTCCTAAGCCAGTCGCAGGTTCTCAGTGAGGCGCTTTCCCAGCCCCTGATACCCGCTACTTTTGATTTGCAGGCCTCTACCGAGACCCATTTGAAGTCCGGTATGCCGCGAGATTCTTCAAGAATTGAACCCGCAGATGTCTCTCCCTTGGATGGGTCCGGAGCTGCTGAGCAGGCACCAGCTTCTGAAGGTGTTTTTAGGCATAAAGATTTGTATATTAAACCAACGCCATCATCAAAAACAAGGCCAAAACCAACTTCTATGTCTAAAAAACTGATGCATGAGCCACGTGTTCAGGACCCTATGCCTAAAAAACAAATTATCAAAATGGCTGAGGATTTAATTACTTTGATCAGGGGTTCCCAACCCCCTCCTGCTGAGAGGCCTAGGCAAGGCACTGATTATGAATCTTCAGGTCAGGTTTCCATTTCTTCTGATTCCTCTTCTGATCAGGAATTTTCTATTCCCCTTATGTGAGGAGTTTGATGCAGAAGAATCCATTCCTTCTGCTTCTCCTCCTGAGGATTTTTCTTTTGGAGAAAATTTGCATACCTTAAGGGAACATTTTCATTGGGAGAGTCAGGATTTTTCAGAATCCAAAAAGAGGCTTAGGGATTTCCTTCTTCCTCAGCATAGGCCTTTGGCTATACCTCCTGTTTTAGACATTGTTGATGATGTTTTCTCAGAATCCAGCATGGCTCCTGATTCCCTGCCTCTGGCTCCTAGTAAGCCAGACAGATATTACAGGGTTCCTTACTCTCAAAAGTTTCTTTTCAAAAACCCTACTGCTGACCCTGAAACTATTTCTCAGGGTCCTAAGGGTGTTAAGGCTCCTACTGCTAAAAATCCTACCAATTCTGATAGAGACTCCAGGACGCTGGGTAGATGGGGTAAGAAGGTTTATACGTCTGCAACCCTGGCAATCAGGGCTTTAAACTGTCAATTTCATATGCTTAAATATCAACAGCATGTCATGGGCTTACTTAAACAGAGAATTATGTTGATTTCTGACTGTGTGGAAAATAGAGTTACAGGATTTATTGCATTCAGCTGAACAAGTTGGAAAGCATACTTTGCAATGTGGTTTTGATTTCTTGGAGGCCTCTTGCAGGGCCGCCAAAACTGGATCTGTGTAAGAAGGCATGCTTGGCTCAAGGAGCAAAATCTGCTTGATCATGTTAAAGCTAAACAGGACAGTCTATTTGGTAATAAGGCAGAAGAAGTTTTGAAAAAAGATGGATGACAAAGCAAAATCTGTGCAAACTGTAAAAGATTTCTTACAAGTGCAGCCACCCAGGTTCAGTAGGCACTGGCCTACTAAGAATTGGTCCTTTCCAGTACCCAACAGAGCCGCTCAGGTCAAACCCAGACACTCCAAAGGCTCCAGGTTTCAGTCACAAGGAACTTACAGAACAAAACAATAGGGTACCTCCACCTCCAAATCTGGAAGTAGCAAAGCACCCCCCTACGGTAAACAGTCTCAATGACTTTCCTCTGCCATTTCCAAGCACTTATCTTTTGGCAGCCCCTTTGGGGGGAAAACTAGCACTTCATGCTCAAAATTGGCATCTAATTACCAGGACAAGTGGGTCTTAAATATAGTATCCCAAGGTTTCAGATTTAATTTCCACACGTTGCCAATTCCAAACGGATGGCCAGATCTGCCTCCAAATCAATGGGCAGAAGCCCAGAAACAAATCATGTCCCTCATGGATATGGGGGCTATTCAACCAGTACCAGAAAAGGAAAAAGGACAAGGTTTTTATTCAAGACTTTTCCTGGTACCCAGAAAAGACAAATCATGGCATCCAATTCTGGACTCATCTATTCTAAATACCTTCCTGGACATTCCAAAATTCAAGATGCTGACTCTACAACAGTTACTGCCTATGCTAGGCAAGGATGCCTGGTTGGTAACTCTAGACTTAAAAGAGGCTTACCTGCATATCCCAATCAGGGAATCTTGCAGAAGATACCTCCGCTTCAAAGCAGGCTGTTTGCATTACCACATGTTCTTCATGTTTCACTGTTGCAGTCATTACATTTGGGGTAATCTGCTGGCAGGTTGCTCTCAGTCGGCCTGAATAACAAAGTCTTGGGTCCTGTGTCTGTTGCCATCTCTTCTTCCATGATGTCAGGTCGTCAGGGGTATAAAACATGCAGCTGACGCCATTTTAATCAGTCTCTCTTGCCGTGCAGTGCCCGAAGCAGAAGTAGTTCGCAAGTGCCGGTCAGCCGAATCCTGAAATTTTCATGTTCGCATTTCAGAACCAAAGTCTTCAACGTAAAGCTAAGTACCATGTTGGGGAAACTTTTTCTTGCTTTTTACCGATGTTACTAAAAGTTAATAATTGTATTACTTGTGGGAAGCAAATACCTCATATGGATTTTCATTTGTACTGTATTCCTTACCTAGGCCCTGACCACAACGTGCCTTGCTGTAGGTTTTGGCTAAATTTAACCAACGCACTATTAAGTGTTGGTATATTTTTGCTTCTAAATACTTTGGCTCAAGATTTAACTATCCTGCAATCCGACTACCGGAACTCACAAAAAACGCAAAGAAAAAGACAGACAGTCGAAGTCCAAAACCAACGACGAAGCTTCTCCTAAGCCAGTTGCCGGTTCTCAGTGAGGCGCTTTTGCAGCCCCTGATGCCCGCTACTTTTGATTCGCTTGCCTCTACCGAGACCCATTTGGAGTCTGGTATGCCGCAAGGTTCTTCAAGTGTTGAACCCGCGGATGTCTCTCCCTTGGATGTGTCCGGAGCCGCTGAACAGGCACCTGCTTCTGAGGGTGTTTTCAGGCCTAAAGATTTGTATATTAAACCGATGCCATCATCAAAAACAAGGCCAAAACCAAGTTCTACGTCTAAAAAACCGACGCATGAGCCACGTGTTCAGGACCCTATGCCTAAAAACAAATTATCAAAATGGCTGAGGATTTAATTACCTTGATCAGGGGTTCCCAACCCCCTCCTGCTAAGAGGCCTAGGCAAGGCACCGATTATGAATCTTCAGATCAGTTTTCCATTTCTTCTAATTCCTCTTCTGATCAGGAATGTTCTATTCCCCTTATGAGGACTCTGATGCAGAAGAATTCATCCCTTCTGCTTCTCCTCCTGAGGATTTTTCTTTTGGAGAAACTTTGCATATCTTAAGGGAACATTTTCATTGGGAGAGTCAGGATTTTTCAGAATCCAAAAAGAAGCTTAGGGATTTCCTTCTTGCTCAGCATAGGCCTTTGGCTATACCTCCTGTTTTAGACATTGTTGATGATGTTTTCTCAGAATCCAACATGGCTCCTGATTCACTGCCTCCGGCTCCTAGTAAGCCAGACAGATATTACAGAGTTCCTGACTCTCTCAAGTTTCTTTTCAAAAACCCTACTGCTGACCCTGAAACTATTTCTCAGTGTCCCAAGGGTGTTAAGGCTTCTACTGCTAAAAATCCTACCCCTTCTGATAGGGACTCCAGGACGCTGGATAGATGGGGTAAGAAGGTTTTTACGTCTGTAACCCTGGCAACCATGGCTTTAAACTGTCAGTTTCATATGCTTAAATATCAACAGCATGTTATGGGCTTACTTAAACAGAACATTATGTTGATTTCTGACTGTGTGGAAAATAAAGTTACAGGATTTATTGCATTCAGCTGAACAAGTTGGAAAGCATACCTTGCAATGTGGTTTTGATTCCTTGGAGGCCTCTTGCAGGGCCGCCGTAACTGGATCTGTGATAAGAAGGCATGCTTGGCTCAAGGAGCAAAATCTGCCTGATCATGTTAAAGCTAAATTGTTGGATGCTCCTTTACAATACGACAGTCTATTTGGTAATAAGGCAGAAGAAGTTTAGAAAAAGATAGAAGACAAAGCTAAATCTATGCAAAATGTAAAAGATTTCTTACAAGTGCAGCCACCCAGGTTCAGTAGGCACTGCCCTACTAAGAATTGGTCCTTTCCAGTACCCAACAGAGCCACTCGGGTCAAACCCAAACACTCCAAAGGCTCCAGGTTTCAGTCACAAGGAACTTACAGAACAAAACAATGGGGTGCCTCCACCTCCAAATCTGGAAGTAGCAAAGCACCCCCCTACGGTAAACAGTCTCAATGACTTTCCTCTGCCATTTCCAAGCACTTATCTTTTGGCAGCCACTTTGGGGGGAAAACTAGCCCTTCATGCTCAAAACTGGCATCTAATTACCCAGGACAAGTGGGTCTTAAATATAGTATCCCAAGGATACAGATTTCATTTCCACACATTGCCAATTCCAAACAGCTGGCCAGATCTGCCTCCAAATCAGTGGGCAGAGGCCCAGAAACAAGTCATGTCCCTCAGGGATATGGGGGCTATTCAACCAGTACCAGAAAAAGAAAAAGGACAAAGTTTTTATTCGGCACTTTTCCTGGTACTCAGAAAAGACAAATCATGGCGTCCAATTCTGGACTTATCCATTCTAAATACCTTCCTGGACATTCCAAAATTCAAGATGCTGACTCTACAGCAGATGTCCTTCAAGGATGCATCTGCAGTCATAACAAATGGGTTGTCCTGCCTCAGGCAGCCCTTCGGTTGGCCGGATTCCAAAGTCTGGGTCTGGCCTCGGCTGATGTCGCACTTCACCCGACGTCATAGCTGCTGGGGTATAAAGGCATCAGCCGACGCCATTTTCCTCAGTCTTTCTTGCCGCGCGGTGCCCAAAGCAGAAGCTGTTCGCAAGTGCCGGTCGGTCAGATCCAGAGATTTCAACGTACCGAAGACTTATAAAAAGCTAAGTACCCCGTTGGGGACTCTTTCTTGCCTCAGCCGATGTCAGACAAAGTAAATAATTGTTTAACTTGTGGGAAACAAATACCTCATAAGGATTTCCACTCTTACTGCCTTCCTTGCTTAGGCCCAGACCACGACGTATCAGCTTGTTTAGCCTGCGCTTCCTTCAACCGACGGACTCTCAGACGTCGGTCGGAGTTTGCAGAAGAGTTTTTTGGCTCCACTTTTGCATATAAAATGCCGTCGGAAACTCAACTACACATTTAGCTAAAAAACGCAAAGAAATAGACCGACACTCGCTGCCCGCAGTTTCGGCTGAAACCACGGTTAGGCCTACCGCGAGTGTCTCGGTTTCGGCTGAAACCGAGCCTCGGTTCTCCCTTCGGCCGAAAGCATGCCTCCGATAACCGAGGCCACACAGGCCATGGCTGAGTCAGCTACAGAAATTCCTGCTGAAGTAGCAGGCACACAAGAGTTGTCTGACACTATTCCGTTGGACATCTCTACTCCTGCACGTGGGGCAGCTAGACCCCCTGCTTCTATGTCTATCAAGGCCTTTTCCAGGGCTAAAGCAGCCAAACTTTCCAAGGCTTTACCTTCAAAAGCTCCCTCTCACAGGCCTACCTCAAGTTCCCAGATTCTCAGCCTTGCTGAGGACCTTATTTCTCTGATCAGGGGAAACCATCCTCACCCAGACAGGGCCTCACAACCCCCTCCTGTAAAGAGGCCTAGGACTGAACCCCCTGAACCTCTGTCCTCTGACTACTCCTCTGATGGTTCAGATGTATCGGACCATCAGGAAGGCCTGTACTCACCTTCTACATCTGCTACTCTTTCTGCCAGGGCTTTAAACTGTCAATTTCACATGATACAGTATCAGGAATTTTTGTTAGATCAGCTGAATAAAAAGCTGGCCTCTCCTGAACCTTTAGACCGTAAGTCCCTTTAGGATTTGGTACACAACTCTCAGCAGGTCAGTAATCATTTCTTAAAATGTGGCTATGATGCACTGGAGGCTTCATTTAGATCAGCTATGACTGGAGCAGTGATTCGAAGGCATGCCTGGTTAAAAGAACAATCCTTACCAGACCATGTTAAGTCTAAACTCCTGGATGCCCCTATGGAGAAACAAAGTTGGTTTGGCTCCACTGCACAGGAGGTTCTAAAGAAAGTGGAAGAAAAAGCAAAATCTGTCCAAACAGTCAAGGATTTTTTGCAGGTCCAACCTCTGAGGTTTAGCAGAAATTGGCCTTCAAAGAATTGGTCCTTTCTGGACACCTCCAGAGCACAGAGAGGCAGAAATAGACGCCCAAGAGGCAGAGGTCAATCTAGGGGTGCCTACAGGGGTCGTCAGTGGCAACCTGCCAACCAAAGAAGTGCCGCCACAGCTGTGACTGCAACCACTTCTACAGGACAGACACAATGACTTGGCTCTGATTCCGCCTACCAGGGAACAACTGGAAGCACCCTTGGGCGGAAAGCTAGCCTTCTTCTCAAGAAATTGGCATTGTATTACAGGAGACAAATGGACTTTACAAACAATAGACAAGGGCTACAGGTTTCACTTCCACACTCTACCAATAAAGAGAGGAATGCCAAACCTTCCACCAAGCCAGAAATCAGAGGCTCTAAAACAAATCATCAGTTTACTAAGGATGAGAGCAATAGAAAAGGTACCATCTATGGATCAAGGCCAAGGATTTTACTCCAGACTATTCCTTGTACCAAGAAAAGAAAATCAATGGAGGCCTATTCTCGATTTGTCCGCACTGAACACATACCTCATTGTTCCAAAATTCAAAATGCTGACCCTACAGCAACTTCTTCCCATGTTGGACAAGGAGTCTTGGCTGGTGACTCTAGATCTCAAGGAGGCATACCTGCACGTCCCTATACGACCAGATTGCAGAAGACACCTCAGATTTCTTGCAGGATCAGAGCATTATCAATTCTCAGCATTGCCCTTTGGCTTATCTACTGCGCCCAGAGTATTCACGAAATGCCTGGCATCAGTAATTGCTCATTGCAGGCTTCAGGGAATTCAAATCTACCCATACCTGGACGACTGCCTAATACAAGCGGACAACAAGACAAAATTAATAAAGGATTTGGCCAATGTCATACAACTGCTGCAAGCCTTGGGATACACAGTCAACATACAAAAGTCAAGACTAGTGCCATCCCAAAGGATAACATTTTTGGGTGCAGAACTGGACACAATAACTCAGATGGCTTTTCTCACAGAGGAAAAACAAAAGCAACTACCAGTCTATTTCATGGCATTAACAAGACAAACTCAGCTTACTGCAAGGAAAGTCCTGCAGGCCCTGGGTTACATGGCATCCTGCATAATATTGATCCCACATGCCAGGCTGCATATGAGAAAGTTACAATGGTACCTAAGGAATGTATGGTCTCAACACAGACACAGTCTAGAAGCCCAGATACCAATCATTCCATGTCTGAAAAAAGAATTCCTGTGGTGGGCTCAGGCCTGTCAGATAAACAGAGGATTGCCTTTCCACAAACCACATCCAAGGCAGACCATCACCACGGACGCCTCAGACCTAGGCTGGGGGCGCACATGGAAGACAAGTGTATCCAAGGCCTATGGTCTCAAGACCAGCTGAATCTACACATAAATCTAAAGGAGATGCTGGCAGTGAAACATGCAATCGAGGCATTCAGACCATTCATCCAGCAAGGACACCTGCTGATAAGGACGGACAATACCACAGTCATGTGGTACATCAACAAACAGGGAGGCACACATTCATACCCTCTATGCCGGACGGCAATGGACCTGTGGAACTTGGCCCTGAATCTCAACATCCAACTGCAGGCCAGATTTGTACCAGGAAAAGAGAATTCACTAGCAGACAGATTAAGCAGAACTACCACGGATGCTCACGAATGGATGCTGCATCCAGATATTTTCAAAACCATAACAAAGAAATGGGGAATGCCAGAGATAGACCTGTTTGCCTCCCCACACAACCACCAACTGAAGAAATTCTGCTCAAGAGTATACCACCCACTTGCCTGGAGGGTGGACTCCCTTTCTTTCAGCTGGAAGGACCTGACAGTATATGCCTTTCCACCTCTTCCTTTGATGTACAAAGTCCTACTGAAGATCAGAGAGGAACAGCCAAAGGTAATTCTGATAGCTCCAGACTGGCCAAGGCAACATTGGTACCCGCTACTGAGAAGCATGTCTCGACGCATTCATGGCATCTACCTCTATGTCCTTTACTTCTAACGCAGAACAACTACAAGACCCTGCATCCAAACTTAAAAACACTGCAGCTAACTGCTTGAAAAATTGCATAAAACAAAACCAACTTGATTTATCTCAGAGGGTTAAGGACATTATCCTGGAGGCTCGCAGACCCTCCACAAGGAAAACATATTCAGCCAAATGGAAAAGATTCCTCATTTGGAGTGCAGAAAAGGGAGAAAATGTCACACTAGCAAACCTAGCACACATCCTGGAATACTTAGCAGAACTGTTCCACAATGGCCTGTCCTATTCTTCCATTAAGATACATGCATCAGCAATTTCAGCAGAGTACAACATGGATCCTCCTGTCTTCTCTCATCCTCTCCTCAGACAATTTTGAGAGGGATCAAAATGTAAAGCCTCCAAGGAAACCACCTTTGCCTGCATGGGATCTCAATTTTGTGCTAGAAAAATTAACACTTCCCCCTTTTGAACCAGTAGCAACAGCAGACTTACAGTTCTTATCTTGGAAAACTGCCTTCCTGCTAGCAATCACTTCAGCAAGAAGGGTATCTGAGTTACAGGCATTAATGGCAGTGCAGCCTTTCCTTATCTTCCATCAGGATAGAGTGTCTCTGAGAACCAATCCTACTTTTATGCCAAAGGTGGTATCCAGGCTATCCTTGAACCAAGCTATACATTTACCTACATTCTTCCCCAACCCACAGAACAGAGGGGGAAAACTACTACACACCTTGGATGTACACAGACATCTGCGCTACTATCTGGACAGAACCAAGGCCAGCAGAAAAACTGACCAGCTTCTGGTAGCATATGCAACAGGAGTGCAAGGAAAAGCAATTTCAAAACAGACAATCTCCAAATGGATAGGAAATTGCATTCGAATCTACTACTCATTTCATGGAAAGACAACTCCTGAAAATATCAGGCCTCACTCCACAAGAGCTACAGCCACCACTACAGCTTTCCTACGAGGAGTGGCTACCAAAGACATTTTAGAAGCTGCTACTTGGAGCTCCGTGCATACATTTGCCAAGCATTATAATCTTCCTTTATACTCCAGATCCTGAGCAGGTTTTGCAACTGCTGTTTTACAAGGGATCTTAACTACACCATCATTATCTTAGTGCCTCCTCCCCCAGTTTGGCTATGGTATTCTATCCATTTGTTATGACTGCAGATGCATCCTTGAAGGACATAGTACAGTTTTGTACCTACCATAAATGTAGATATCCGATAGGTATGCATCTGCAGTCAGGATTACCCACCCTCCTTCCCCTCTGTGGTATTCCTAGGGTACTTACCCCTCTTTTAGCTAGCTGGGGGAATCTATTATGGTGTATTTGTTTGTATGTATATATGTATATATATTTTGCTTTCTACTGTTTGGAATTATCTGCATTTATCCAAATTTAGCCTTCCTAGAGGGCACCTGGCATCTGGGGCAAGAAACACTGAGGAAAATGGCATCTGCTGATGCCTTTATACCCCAGCAGCTATGACGTCGGGTGAAGTGCGACATCAGCCGAGGCCAGACCCAGACTTTGGAATCCGGCCGACCGAAGGGCTGCCTGAGGCAGGACAACCCATTTGTTATGACTGCAGATGCATACCTATCGGACATCTACATTTATGGTAGGTACAAAACTGTATTTTTCTGCCTATGCTAGGCAAGGATGCTTGGTTGGTAACTCTAGACTTAAGAGGCTTACCTGCATATCCCAATCAGGGAATCTTGCAGAAGATACCTCCGCTTCAAAGCAGGCTATTTGCATTACCAGTTCTCTGCACTGCCCTTTGGCTTATCTACTGTGCCCAGGGTCTTCACAAAGTGCCTGGCACCAGTGATTGCATTTTGCAGACAAAGAAACATTCAAATTATCCTTATCTGGACGATTGTCTAATTCAGGCAGAAAATAAGGACACTCTTCTACAACATCTGGCATTTGTAAAAAGGCTTCTAACATGCCTGGGATACACCATACACGAAAATAAATCACAACTGGTACCCTCTCAAATAATTACATTCCTGGGTGCAAGCTTGAATACAACTGCCCAGATGGCTTACCTCAGGCCAGACAAACAAACTCAATTGATGACATACTTCAAACAAGTGGCCACAAAAACCCAGCTATCTGCAAGACAAATTCTGCAGGCTTTGGGGTTCATGGCTTCTTGCATTCTACTAATTCCATATGCCAGACTGCATATGAGGAAACTTCAGTGGTACCTAAAAAGCTTATGGAGTCAACATTGTCACAGCCTGGAAACATTGATTCCTCTCATTCCTTGCCTGCAACAGGAGTTCCTATGGTGGGCAGAGGCCTGTCACCAAAACAAGGGATGGTCATTCATTCTACCCCCTGCCACCCAAACCCTGACTACAGACGCATCAGACTATGCTTGGGGGGGCCCATCTGGCAGGGAGATGCATTCAGGGCGAATGGAGCCCAAATCAAATGCACCTACATATCAACCAGAAAGAAATGTTAGCTGTACAGAATGCTCTGACAGCCTTCAAAGACTTCCTTCATCCAGGGCAACTACTGATAAAGACGGAAAACACCACAGTTTTGTGGTTCATAAACAAGCAGGGGGGGGTACCCACTCCTACCCCCTTTGCAGACTAGCCATGGCCTTGTGGAACACAGCCTTGACTCACCAAATACATCTGCAAACTCAATTCCTGCCAGGAAAGCAAAATACTCTGGCAGACGAACTAAGCAGAAACCTTATGGACCCACATGAATGGAAACTGGATCCACAAATCTTCAGCATGCTGACACGAAAATGGGGGAGCCCAGACATAGATCTTTTTGCCTCTCCACAAAACTATCAGTTAGACAAATTCTGCACAAGAATTCATCACAAAAAAGCTTGGAAAGTGGATGCTGTATCCTTCAGCAGGAAAAACCTGTCAGTCTATGCCTTTCCCCCTCTGCCTCTGCTCTCCAAGGTTTTACCAAAAGTCAAACAGGAAAAAACAAAAATGATTCTGATTGCTGCAGACTGGCCTCGCCAACACTGGTACCCGCTTCTACGGAATATGTCACACCTTCCTCCGTGGTGCCTGCCTCAGACAATTCATCTACTGTCTCAGCAGAACTATCAAATTCTGCACACTCAGCTCCAAACTCTTAATCTTGCAGCATGGTTAATCAACTGATTTCACCAGTCACATCTCTCAGCAAACCTGTGATGGATGTCATTTTGGAGGTTAGAAGGACTAGTACTAGAAAATCTTATGCTGATAAATGGAAAAGATTCTGAGCCTGGAACCAAGCACAAGGAATAAACACAGCAATGCCCAATATTCCTCAGATTTTGCAATATTTAACTTGAGATAATTCACAAGGGCCTATCTTTTTCTTCTATAAAAATCCATGCCTCTGCCATCTCGGCTCATTACAACACAGAACCTCCTCTCTTTTCACATCCCCTGCTATAGCAGTACCTCAGAGGGGCCAAAAATTTGAGACCTCCCAGGAGAGCACCAACTCCTGCATGGGACCTCAATTTTGTGCTGGAAAACTCACCCTACCTCCTTTTGAACCAGCTGCTACTGCAGACATAACATTTCTTTCTTGGAAGACAGCTTTTCTTTTAGCAGTCACTTCAGCTAGAAGGATTTCAGAACTGCAGGTTCTCATGGCAGTGGAGCCTTTCATTATCTTTTATCCGGACAGGGTGGCCCTCGGGACCAATCCATCCTTTATGCCTAAGGTGGTATCCAGTGTAGCTCTTAATCAGACCATTCATCTGCCAACTTTTTTCCAAAATCCTGAGAACAAAGGGGAGCCGATTCTGCATTCATTGGATGTACACAGACAACTAAGATTCTACTTAAGCAGGACAAAATCTCTAAGAAAGTCTGAGCAACTACTGGTGGCATTTGCTGCAGGGGCAGAGAGGGAAAGGCTGTTTCAAAACAGACTATTTCAAAATGGATAAGCCATTGTATTCGTTTCTGCTACATGCACCATGGTAAACCTGTCCCCAAGGGGATCAGATCCCATTCCACCAGGGCTGCATCTACTTCTGCAGCTTTTCTCAGTGGGGTTCCTACCAGAGACATTCCAGAAATTGCTGCTTGGAGCTCAGTTCATATGTTCACCAAACATTACCATTTACTTCTCTTTTCTAAATCCAGAGCAGGCTTTGCCACTGCTGTCCTGCAGGACCTTATAGCTGCTCCTAATGCTGTATAATTCCATCCTCCCAACCATAGCTTTGGGATTCTACCCAAATGTAATGACTGCAACAGTGAAACACGAAGAACACAGTACAGTTGTGTGCACTTACCATAAATGTAGATGTTCGAGTGTATTCACTGTTGCAGTTCGGGTTACCCACCCACCAGCCCCATTTTTCTCTCTTATTATACCTCTTCTTTCCTTTGCTATGCCCAAAAGCCTTTTTGGTGTATTTGCTTTTAGTTGCAGGTATATTTTTTGTGTTCTAAATTACATGCATATAAATATATATATATATATATATATATATATATATATATATATATATATTTTTTTTTTGCTACCCATTTGGGGGGCACCTGACATCTGGGGCAAGGAAAACTGATTAAAATGGTGTCGGCTGCATGTTTTATACCCCTGACGACCTGACGTCATGGAAGAAGAGATGGCAACTGACGCAGGACCCAAGACTTTGTTATTTAGGCCGACTGAGGGCAACCTGCCAGCAGATTACCCAAATGTAATGACTGCAACCGTGAATACACTCTAACATCTACATTTATGGTAAGTGTACACAACTGTACTTTCTTGTTATCATAAAATAATGTTTGTATGTTGCCTAATCTTATTATAATCTTTAGTGTATTTTATTAAACTTAGTTGTATTTACTTGTAATGACAGTTTTGTATACAACTTCAGTCTCTCAGATTTCTCATAATTGATTCTCTATCTTGCTATAGCCTTTGCTGTTAAAAATAGATTTTTAATTTTGTGTATGTCTTCGTAGTTCCATGTCACAGTTATGGTATCATCAGCAAAAGCAGTATGAGTAAATTCTCGTTAGTTGCAAACCCAGATGTTCTTTGTGTTTCACTGTTGCAGTCATCACATTTGGGTTATCTGCCTGGCAGTAGCCCTCAGCCGGCCTGAATACCAGAGTCTTTGCATTTCTGCGTCGGATGCTGTTGCTTCTTCCTTGACGTCAAGTCATCAGGGATATAAAACATGCAGCCGACACCATTACATCAGTCTTTCTTGCCGTGCTGTGCCCGAAGCAGAAAAAGTTTGCAAGTGCCGGTCGGCCGACACCTGAAATTTTCATTTTCGAGTTTGACCCGAAGTCTTCAAAAAAGTTAAGTACCCCATTGGGGATCCTTTTTCTTGGTCTAACCGATGTCAGTAAAAGTTAACAATCGTCTTACCTGTGGAAAGCAAATACCTCATAGAGATTTTCATTCTTACTGCATTCCCTGTTTAGGCCCAGACCATGACATCCCTCGTTGTCAGATGTTCTTCGTGTTTCACTGTTGCAGTCATCACATTTGGTTTATCTGCTTGCAGTAGCCCACAGTCAGCCTGATTATCAAAGTCTTGGGTCCTGCGTTGGTTGCTGTCTCGTCACGGTAGTCAGGAGTATAAAGCATGCAGCCGATGCCATTACATCAGTCTTTCTTGCCTTGCAGTGCCCGAAGCAGAAGCAGTTCACAAGTGCCAGATGGCCGACTCCTGAAATTTTAGATGTTCATCATGTTACACTGCTGCAGCCATTACACTTGGGTTATCCTGCCATCAGGCGGTTCCCCAGTCGGCCTGATTTCCAAAGTCTTGGTCCGGCGTCTGTTGCTGTCGCCTCCTCCCTGACATCAGTGCGACAGGGGTATATAAGATGCAGCCGATGCCATTTTCTTCAGTCTTTCTTGCCGCGCGGTGCCCAAAGCAAAAGCATTTCGCAAGTGCCGGTCAGCCGACTCCTGAGATTTTCATTCCAAATCCAGAACCGAAGTCTTCTACAAAGCTAAGTACCCCATTGGGGAAACTTTTTCTTGCCTCAGACCGATGTCAGTAAAAGTTAATAACTGTATTTCTTGTGGGAAGCAAATACCTCATAAGGATTTCCATTCCTATTGTATCCCATGCCTAGGCCCGGACCACAACGTCACTGGTTGTCGGTTTTGTGCTAGGTTTAACAAGCGCACTATAAAACGTCTGTTTGATTTTGCCCGACATTATTTTGGCAGAAAATTCAATTATACCATGCCGTCGGAACTTCCGATGACCATAATACATAAAAAGCGCAAAGATAAGGACAGGCCTCCGAGGGCCAAAACTGACGATGAAGCCTATTCTAGGCCGGTCGCCGGTTCTCTGGTTTTCAGCAAGGCGCCTTTGCAGCCCCTGACGACCGCTTCTGGAGAACACAGGCCACCTCCGACTCCCACGTGGAGATGGCTGGGCCTTCGGATGCACAAGTTTTTCAGCCTACCAAAACTAATCCTTCAGAGGGATACGGAGTAGCTGAGCAACCCGAAGCATCAGAGGGTGTTTTCAGACCTACTCAGTTAAGCATTAAACCCTCTGCTAAGTCTAAAACCTCCTATAAAAACAAAGAAACAAATACAGCATTCTCTAGGACAGGCCTCCATGCCTAAGAAACAATTGCTCAAAATGGCCGAAGATCTAATCTCTCTGATCAGGGGATCCCATCCCCCTCCTGATAAAAGGCCCAGGCAAGATGCAGACTATGACTCATCCGGCCCGGTGTCCATTTCTTCAGATTCATCCTCAGACCTAGGATATTCTTTACCCCCTTATGAGGATTCTGATGCTGAGGAATCAATTCCATCAGCCTCTTCGCCTGAGGACTACTCCTTTGGGGAAACCTTACATACCATGAGGGAGCATTTCCATTGGGAAGGCCAGGATTACTCAGAATCCAAGAAAAGGCTCAGAGACTTCCTTTTATTACCTCAACATAGACCCCTTGCTATTCCGCCAGTGTTAGATATTGTGGATGTTGTGTATACCGAATCCAGCTTAAATCCTGATTCCTTACCTCCAGCCCCTGTTAAACCTGACAGATACTACAGAGAGTCCCTGTCTCTCACAAATTTCTGTATAAAAGCCCTGATGCTGACCCTGAAACTATTTCTCAGGGACCCAAAGGGATTAAGGCCTCATCAGCAAAAAATCCTGTTCCCTCTTACAGAGATTCAAGAGCATTAGACAGATGGGGAAATAAAGTATTTACGTCTGCAACTTTAGCAATGATTGCCTTAAATTGCCAGTTTCACATGCTAAAATATCAGCAATTTTTGATGTCTCAGTTGAAACAAAAAATGCTTCCAGATTCAGATCCTCCTAATTTCAAAGAAATGCAGGATTTATTGCATGCAGCTGAACAAGTGGGAAAACATACTTTGCAATGTGGTTTTGATTCTTTAGAGGCCTCCTGTAGAGCAACAGTTACAGGCTCTGTCATTAGAAGGCATGCTTGGTTAAAATAACATACGTTACCAGATCATGTTAAAGCAAAATTATTGGATGCACCTTTGTAGCAGGATGTGTTATTTGGAGTTAAGGCAGAAGAGGTTTTAAAGAAAGTGGAGGATAAGGCAAAAATCTATGCAAACGGTGAAGGATTTCTTACAGGTTCAGCCTCCAAGATTTAGCAGAAATTGGCCAACAAAGAATTGGTCCTTTCCAGTTACAGACAGACCTCAAAGGGGCAGATACAGACTTCCAAGAGGTAGAGGTCAACCACAAGGTCCTTACAGGCCTTGACAATGGGGTGCACCAGGCCAGAAAGAAGGGGAAGACAGGCCCCAACCATATAAAAAACAGACTCAATGACTTCCCATTACAGCTGCCAAACAGCTCTCTCTTGGCAGCCCCCTTGGGAGGAAAACTGGCACTTTTCTATCACAATTGGCATTGGATCACCAAAGACAAATGGGTTCTCAACATTGTATCTCAAGGTTACAGGTTCCACTTTCACACTCTGCCAAGGTTAAAAGGAATGCCAAATCTGCCACCAAATCAATGGGCAGAGGCTCAAAAACAAATTACAGCACTCATGGAAATGAGAGCTATTCAAAAGGTACCACCACAGGAGCAAGGACAAGGATTTTATTCAAGACTCTTTCTGGTTCCCAGAAAGGACAAAGCCTGGAGGCCCATTCTGGATCTTTCTTCTCTAAACACTTACCTAGATGTTCCGAAATTCAAAATGTTGACACTACAACAGCTTCTTCCCATGCTGGGCAAGAAAGCTTGGCTCGTGACCTTGGACCTCAAGGAGGCATACCTGCATGTCCCCTATCAGACAAAACTGCAGAAGATACCCCAGTTTCATAGCTGGTTCAATGCACTATCAATTCTCTGCAATGCCCTTTGGCTTAACTACTGCACCCAGGGTCTTCACAAAGTGCCTGGCACCAGTAATTGCATTTTGCTGACAGAAAGGAATTCAAATTTATCTGTACCTGGACGACTGCCTGATTCAAGCAGAGAGAGAGGACATTCTTCTAAAGCATCTGGCATTTGTAAAAAAGTTATTAAGTTGCCTGGGGTACACAGTAAACAAAAATAAATCAAAACTAGTGCCCTCACAAGAGATAATATTCCTGGGTGCCAGCTTGAACACAACGGCCCAGATGGCTTATCTAACGCCAGGCAAGAAAGGACAACTGACTCAATACTTTCAATTGATGGCAACAAAAACCCAACTCCCTGCAAGAAAAATTCTGCAGGCCTTGGGTTACATGGCATCTTGCATACTACTAATTCCATATGCCAGACTGCATATGAGGAAACTACAATGGCACCTAAAGAGTGTATGGTCTCAACACTGTCAAAGTTTGGAAACAGTTATACCACTAATTCCTTGCCTTCAACAGGAGTTTTGATGGTGGGCCCAAGCTTGTCAACTCAACAAGGGACAGCCTTTCACTCAACCCACAGCCAGGCAAACACTGACAAACAGATGCATCGGATTACGCCTGGGGAGCACACATGGCAGGAAAATGTATTCAGGGCAAATGGCCCGCAGAACAAAGGCATCTTCACATCAATCAAAAAGAGATGTTAGCTGTACAAAATGCCCTTATAGCTTTCAAGGACCTGCTGCATCCAGGACAACTATTACTAAAGACAACACCACAGTTATGTGGTACATAAACAAGCAGGGGGGCACCCACTCCTACCCCCTCTGCAGACAAGCCATGACCTTATGGAACACAGCTCTAAACTGTCAAGCTCATCTGCAAGCACAATTCCTGCCAGGAGAGAAAAACACACTGGCAGACGACTTAAGCAGAAACATCATGGATCCCCACGAATGGGAATTGAATCCACAAATATTCAGAATAATAACACAGAAATGGTGGAGCCCGGACATAGATCTGTTTGCATCCCCAATGAACTGCCAGCTACAGAAGTTCTGCACAAGGAGTTACCATCCACAAGCATGGAAAGTGGATGCCCTCTCATTCAGCTGGAAAAACCTGCAAGTATACGCTTTCCCACCACTACCTCTCCTTCCAAAGGTACTCATAAAAGCCAGGCAAGAAGAGCCAAAGATGATCCTGATTGCACCAGACTGGCCACTCCTGCACTGGTACATAATCTTAAAGAACTTAGCACAAGAACCACCCTGGATTTTGCCTCAAATCCCACATCTGCTGACAGCACAAAAAACAGATACTTCACAGTCAGCTAAAGACCTTAAACCTAGCTGCATGGAAAATTCCTTAGTCAAGCAAGCAGTTCCTCTCTCCAAAGCTGTTATGGATGTCATTCTGGAGGCCAGAAGGCCTAGTACCAGGAAAGCCTATTCGGATAAATGGACGTGATTCTGTGCCTGGAACCAGGCTCACAGCCTTGACCTGCTTGTCCCAAACATTCCTCAGATACTACAATATTTAACTGAGATGCTGGACAAAGGCCTCTTCTTTTCATCCATCAAGATCCACGCCTCTGCCATCTCTGCGTATTACAACACGGACCCACCAATTTTCTCTAATTTTTTGCTAAAACAGTACCTCAGAGGGGCTAAAAACATAAGACCGCCCTGTAGAGCACCTACACCAACTTGGGACCTCAACTTTGTTTTGGAAAAATTTACTTTACCTCCTTTTGAGCCAGCTAACACAGCAGAAGTAAAATATATCTCTTGGAAAACTGCTCTGCTCCTGGCAATAACATCAGCACAAAGAGTTTCAGAATTACAGGCACTAATGGCAGTGGAACCTTTCCTCATTTTCCACCAGGACAGGGTGTCTTTAAGAACTTAACCCCACGTTTATGCCAAAGGTGGTTTCAAGTGTGGCTCCAAACCAAACTATTCACTTGCCACTTTTTTATCCAAAACCACAGAATAAAGGGGAGAGACTACTGCATTCTTTGGACATTCACAGGCAGTTACACTTCTACTTGGACAAAACCAAAGCTCTCAGAAAATCTGAGCAATTATTGGTGGCATATGCTGCAGGAGTACAGGGAAAAGCCATTTCAAAACAGACTATTTCAAAATGGATAGGACATTGTATACGTTTCTGCTACACACACCATGGGAAACCTATACCTAGCAGCATTAGATCTCACTCCACCAGGGCAACAGCCACGTTGACTGCCTACCTCAGAGGAGTACCTACCAAGGATATTTTGGAAGCAGCAACATGGAGTTCTGTGCATACCTTCACCAAGCATTACCATCTGCCTTTATACTCTAAATCCAGAGCTGGCTTCACCACTGCTGTGCTGCAGGGCCTTATAGCCACACCTAATGCCTTATAGAACCAGCCACCCTACCTCAGCTTTGGGATTCTACCCAACTGTAATGACTGCAGCAGTGTAACATGATGAACATACTACAGTTTTGTACCTACCATAAATGTAGATGTTTGAGTGTATACACTGCTGCAGTCCAGGTTACCCTCCCTCCTTTCCCTCTTACTTGCTGGTACATACCTATGTCTTCTACCCTTTACTACCTATGGAGAGTATTTGCTGGTAACTGAAAGTTGTTGTTTACTTTTAAAAACCAAAAAATCACTGTGAGTCACCCATAAGAGAGTCGATGTAGTTTAATGTAGAATCCCCAGCACAGCGTGACAACAGCAACAGCAAAATACAGCAGGATACTGCAAAACACAGCAGTTTAAACGCTTGTAGTTGCAAATAGCGTTTTCGTATTCCTTCATCAGAATGAAGTAGCTTGTGCTTCTCACTGCCTTATATACTGAATGCAATTGGTTAACTAATTGTAAAATTGATAAATTGGATACTGACAATCAAAGTTAAAAACATGATAAAAACAATATTTAATACCCTAAATACATAAAAATCAGTTTAAAAACTTCCATAAAATGATCATCCAAGGTGTATAACCTTGTATATAAAGCTGGTGTCATAATGACTAAAAACTAATAGTATAAAAGTGAATTGATGTGTATATTGAACTAAACTCCAAAGTGTAAACCCTTGAATTAAAAAATCACAACTTGGCCTGTCTTAGTTTTAAGACTGGTTTTAAAGAAACCATGTCATTTAGACCTGGAGGACTAGATGCCTCTAACCAAAGTTGCCAATACAATTCACGATATTCAAGGCGTGTCTCCCACATACCACCTCTCAGGTCTTTTTCCACAGTTTCTAAGACAAAAAATGAATATTTAGCTCCTGTGCAGTCTAAGGTGTGCTTATACAATGCATTATTAATGTTTTCCCTGGTGATTTCATAACAGTGTTCGTAAATTCGGTTTTTGAGTTTCCTTTCGGTCTTGCCTACATAAAAGGAATCACATGATTTACACAAGGCCAAATAGACAAGACCGTAGGTATGACAATTGGCATAACAGTTACTAGTTAGTCTTTTGTTTCTGCTGACCAATTCAACGCAGGAAGCATTTATCAAATAATTACACTGGGAACAAAACCCACATTTGATTGTACCATTAAACTACATCGACTCTCTTATGGGTGACTCACAGTGATTTTTTAGTTTTTCAAGTTTTGATTTCACTGTTCCTGTTGTTGTTTACTTTTCTTATGTATGTTTTATTAGCAATTTGAATTGCCTACCTATTTGGGGGCACCTGACATCTGCGGCAAGAAAAACTGAAGAAAATGGCGTTGGCTGCATCTTATATACACCTGTCACACTGACGTCCAGGAGGAGGCGACAGCAATCGATGCCGGACCAAGACTTTGGAACTCAGGCTGACTGGGGAGAACCGCCTGACGGCAGGATAACCCAAGTGTAATGACTGCAGCAGTGTATACACTCGATCATCTACATTTATGGTAGGTACAAAACTGTACTTTTTCGAGTTTCAGAACCGAAGTCTTCAACTAAAGCTTAGTACCCCATTGGGGAAACTTTTTCTTGCTCTAAACCAATGTCAGTAAAAGTCAATAATTGTATTTCTTGTGGAAAGCAAATACCTCACAAAGATTTTCATTCGTACTGTATTCCTTGCCTAAGCCCTGACCATGACATACCTCGCTGTCAGTTTTGTGCCTTATTTAAGCAAAGAACTATTTGTCATCGGTATATTTACGCTTCTAAATATTTTGGTACTCTGTTCAGTTATCCAAATATGTCTTCGGTAAGCCATCAGACTACCGACATTCCGAAAAAACGCAAAGATAAAGACAGAGACAGGCCACCTAGGACCAAAGCTGCCGACGCTTCTCCTAAGCCAGTCGCCAGTTCACCGGTACTCAGTGAGGTGCTTTCGCAGCCCCTCTGTTTCAGATTCGCAAGCCTCTACTAAGACCCATTCAGAGTCCGGTATGCTGCAAAATGCTTCAACTGTTGAACCTGTGGATGTCTCTACCTTGGATGGGTCTGGAGCCACTGTGCAGGCACCAGCTTCTGAGGGTGTATTTAGGCCTACTGACTTGCATATTAAACCGATGCCATCGTCTTCTTCAAGGCCTAAAACTCGAACCACGTCTAGAAAACTGACACCCAGACCGCATGTTCAGGCCTCTATGCCTAAAAAAACAAATGATAATGGCTGAAGACCTTATTACATTAATCAGGGGAAGCCAACCTTCTCCCTCTAAGAGACCTAGGACTGAATTTGCTTATGATACTTCTGACCAGGATTCTGAAATTTCTGTTTCCTCTGATGACCAGGATTTACCCTTATCTATCTATGAGGATTCTGATGCAGAGGAATCTATTCCCTCTGCTTCCCCCCAGAGGACTTCTCTTTTGGTGAAACCCTGCATACTCTTAGGGAGCACTTTCGCTGGGAAAGCCAGGATTACTCTGATTCTAAAAAGAGGCTTAGGGATTTCTTACTCCTGCCCCAACACAGGCCTTTAGCTGTCCCTGCTGTACTAGACATTGTTGATGATGCCTTTTCAGAATCTAGCTTGGCCTCTGATTCTTTGCCTCCTGCTCCCAGAAAACCTTACGGATATTACAGGGTCCCTGATTTTTACAAGTTCCTTTTTAAAAATCCTATTGCGGATCCAGAGACTGTTTCACAGAGACCCAGTGGCATTAAGGCTTCTACTGCTAAAAATCCTACCCCCTCTGATAGAGACTCCAGGGCGCTGGATAGATGGGGTAAAAAAGTTTACACTTCTGCAACATTGGCCATTAGGAGTTTAACTGCCAGTTTCATATGTTAAAGTATCAACAACGTTATTGGATTGCTTAAACAGAAAATTATGTTAATGCCTTACTGTGCTGAAAATAGAGTTAAAATATTTAATGCATTCTGCTGAACAGGTTGGAAAACATACTTTGCAATGTGGATTTGATTCATTAGAGGCCTCCTGCAGGGCTGCTGTTACTGGGTCTGTGCTCAGAAGGCATGCTTGGCTTAAGGAGCAGTCTTTGCCTGATCATGTTAAAGCTAAATTGTTGGATGCTCCCTTAAGTCAGGACCGCCTGTTTGGCAACAAGGCCGAGGAAGTTCTTAAAAAGATGGAAGATAAAGCTAAATCTATGCAAACTGTTAAAGATTTCTTACAAGTTCAGCCTCCTAGATTTAGTAGACACTGGCCCTCTAAAAATTGGTCCTTTCCAGCCCCTTCCAGGTCTTCTCAAGCCAAACCCAAACACAGCAGAAACGACAGGATGTTCATCGTGTTTCACTGTTGCAATCATTACACTTGGGTTATCCTGCTGGCAGGCTACCCGCAGTCAGCCTGAATTCCAAAGTCCTGGTCCGGCATCGGTTGCTGTTGCCTCTTCCCTGACGTCAGTGCGCCAGGGGTATATAAGATGCAGCCGACACCATTTTCTTCAGTCTTTCTTGCCGCGCGGTGCTCGAAGAAAAAGCAGTTCACAAGTGCCGGTCGTCCGAGTCCTGAGATTTTCGAAATTGAATTTCAGATCCAAAGTCTTCAATAAAGCTAAGTACCCAGATGTCAGTAAAAGTTAACAGTTGTGTTTCTTGTGGGAAGCAAATACCTCATTAAGGATTTTCATTCTTACTGTATTCCTTGCCTAGGCCCTGACCACGACGTTGCTAGTTGTCGGTTTTGTGCTAGATTCAACCAACGCACTATTAAGCATTGGTTTGCCTTTGCTTTACATTACTTTGGCCAAAGGTTTAACTATGTAATGCCGTTGGAACAACCGACGACTGGAGTCCATATAAAGAGCAAGGCCAAAGAAAAAGACAGGCATCTGAGGTCCAAAACCGACGACGAACCCTCTTCTAGGCCAGTCGCCGGTTTGCCGGTTTTCATGAGGCGCTTTCGCAGCCCCTGACACCCGCTACCTCAGAGCCACAGGCCGGCTCCGACAGCTAGGCCTCTGGAAACTCAAGGTATTGGGCCTACAGAAACAATTCTCTCAGGTGGGTCCGGAGCCGCTGAGTAGGCATTGGCATCTGAGGGTGTCTTCAGACCTACACAGCTTACTATCAAGACCACTTCAGCAAAGGCAAAGTCTAAAACACCTTTAAAGGCAAAGAAACAAGTACAGCATTCTCCTGGACAGTCATTCATGCCAAAGAAACAGATGCTCAAAATGGCCGAGGACCTAATTACTTTGATCAGGGGTTCCAATCCCCCTCCTGATAAAAGGCCTAGGCAAGACACTGATTATGACTCTCCTGACCAGGTTTCTATTTCTTCTAATTCCTCTTTAGAACAGGGATACTCTCTTCCTCGCTATGCGGACTCTGATGCTGAAGAAACTATCCCTTCTGCCTCTCCTCCTGAGGACTACTCTTTTGGGGAAACCCTGCATACCATGAGGGAACATTTCTATTGGGAGAGCCAGGATTATTCAGAATCCAAGAAAAGGCTCAGACACTTCTTTTTATTGCCTCAGCACAGGCCTCTTGCTATCCCCCCTGTACTAGATATTGTTGATGTTTTTTCTGAATCCATTTTGACTCCTGATTCTTTACCCCCCTGCTCCAGTTAAGCCAGATAGGTACTACAGGGTTCCTGATTCTCATAAATTTCTTTATAAAAACCCTGCTGCTGATCCAGGAACTATTTCTCAAGGTCCCAAAGGGGTCAAGGCTTCCACTGCAAAAAACCCTATTCCCTCTGATAGGGATTCTAGAGCACTGGACAAATGGGGGAAGAAAGTTTACACCTCTGCTACTTTAGCTGTAAGGGCTTTAATCTGCCAGTTTCACATGCTTAAATATCAACAATACTTAATGTCTTTGCTAAAACAGAAAATGCTTACAAGCTCTGAATGTCCTGAAAACACGGAAATGCAGGATTTTATTGCATGCAACTGAACAAGTGGGAAAGCATACTTTGCAGTGTGGTTTTGATTCATTAGAGGCATCTTGCAGAGCCGCAGTTACAGGTTCTGTCATTCGAAGGCATGCTTGGTTAAAAGAACAGAGTTTACCTGATCATGTTAAAGCAAAATTATTGGATGCTCCATTACAGCATGATACTTTGTTTGGTATTAAGGCAGAAGAGGTGTTAAAGAAAATGGAGGATAAAGTAAAATCAATGTAGACAGTAAAGGATTTCTTACAGGTTCAGCCGCCTAGATTTAGCAGGAACTGGCCTTCAAAAAATTGGTCCTTTCCAGTGTCAGGCCACAAAGAGGCAGATACAGATGCCCAAGAGGCAGATCTCGGCCCCAATGCTCATACAGACCTAAACAATGGGGTGCTTCAGCCCCCAAAGGCAGAGAAGACAAATCACAACCTTATAGGAAACAGTCCCAATGACTTTCCTCTACAATTACCAAGCACTTACCTTTTGGCAGCCCCCTAGCACATTTTTCACAAAACTGGCACATGATCACTCAGGACAAATGGGTCCTGAATATTGTTTCTCAGGGTTACAGGTTCCACTTTCACACCCTACCAAGGTCAAAAGGCATGCCAGACCTGCCACACAATCACTGGGCAGAGGCACAAAAACAAATTTCTGCTCTCATGGACATGAGGGCTGTTCAAAAAGTATCACAGCAAGAGCAGGGTTAAGGATTTTACTCAAGACTTTTCTTGGTACCCAGAAAGGACAAAGCCTGGAGACCAATACTGGACCTGTCTATTATAAATACTTTCCTGGACGTTCCAAAATTCAAAATGTTGACACTACAGCAACTTCTACCCATGCTGGGCAAGAAGGCTTGGCTAGTTACTTTGGACCTCAGGGCATACCTGCATGTCCCAATCGGACAATCGTGCAGAAGATAACTCAGATTCATAGCTGGCTCAATGCATTACCGATTTTCTGCACTACCCTTTGGCTTATTTGCTGTGCCCAGGGTCTTCACAAAATGCCTGGCACCAGTAATTGTATTTTGCAGACAAAAAGGAATTCAAATATATCCCTACTTGGACGACTGCCTTATTCAAGCAGAGAGCAAGGATATTCTACTAAAGCATCTGGCATTTGTAAAAAGATTACTAATTTGCCTAGGGTACACAGTAAATGAAAAGAAATCAAAACTAGTGCCCTCTCAAGAGATAATATTCCTGGGTGCAAGCTTAAATACAACTGCCCAAATGGCTTATCTCACGCCAGACAAGCAAAGGCAACTCACTCGTTATTTTCAAATGATGGCAACAAAGACCCAGTTACCTGCAAGAAAAATTCTGCAGGCTTTGGGCTTCATGTCATCCTGCATACTGCTAATTCCATATGCAAGACTGCATATGAGGAAGCTACAATGGTATCTAAAAAGTGTTTGGACTCAACATTGCCACAGCCTGGAAACAATAATAACTCTTATCCCCTGCCTGCAACAGGAGTTTCGATGGTGGACGCTAGCCTGTCACCACAACAAGGGACAGCCTTTCACTTTACCCACAGCCAGGCAGACACTAACAACAGATGCATTGGATTATGCCTGGGGGGACACATGGCAGGAAAATGTATTCAGGGCACATGGCTCACGGACCAAATGCATCTTCATATCAATCAAAAAGAGATCCTAGCTGTACAGAATGCCCTGACAGCCTTCAAGGACCTACTGCATCCAGGACAACTATTGCTAAAGACTGACAATACTACAGTTATGTGGTACATAAGCAAGGGGGCATGCATTCCTACCCCCTCTGCAGGCAAGCCATGACTTTGTGGAACACAGCACTGACCTTCAAGTACATCTGCAGGCACAATTCCTTCCAGGAAAGAAAAATACTCTGGCAGACGAACTAAGTAGAAACCTCATGAACCCTCACGAGTGGAAACTAGATCCACAGATCTTCAGCATGATAACAAGAAAATGGGGATGCCCAGACATAGATCTTTTTGCCTCCCCTCAAAACTGCCAACTACAGAGATTCTGCACAAGGACTTATCACTCACAAGCATGGAAAGTGGATGCTGTATCATTCAGCTGGAAAACCCTAAAAGTTTATGCCTTTCCACCACTGCCTCTCCTTCCCAAGGTACTCCTAAAAGTCAGACAAGAGAAGCCAAAAATCATTCTGATTGCCCCAGACTGGCCACGCCAGCACTGGTACCCAATCCTAAAATGCTTGTCTCAAGGCCCAGCCTGGACTTTACCTCAAATTCCTCATCTTCTGACTCAACAAAACAATCAGATCCTGCACAGCCAACTCAGAACCTTAAATCTGGCTGCATGGCAAATAATATAGCCACTCAGAACACACCTCTCTCTAAAGCTGTTATGGATGTCATTTTGGAAGCCAGGAGGCCCAGCACCAGGAAATCTTATGCAGAAAAATGGAAGAGATTCTGTGCTTGGAACCAGGCACAAGGACTTGAACCACTTGTTCCAAATATTCCTCAGATTTTACAATACCTAACTGAGATGTTGGAGAAAGGCCTATCCTTCTCATCAATTAAAATCCATGCCTCTGCCATTTCAGCTCATTACAATACTGAACCTCCTATTTTCTCACATCCACTGCTAAGACAGTACCTCAGAGGGGCATAAAACATAAGACCCCCCCCCAAGGAGAGCACCAATACCTACATGGGACCTCAACTTTGTCGTGGGAAAGCTCACACTGCCTCCTTTTGAGCCAGCCAATACAGCTGATATAAAATTCTTACCATGGAAAACTGCTCTGCTCCTAGCAGTAACTTCAGCAAGAAGAGTCTCAGAGTTACAGGCATTAATGGCAGTGGAACATTTTATCATTTTTCATCCGGACAGGGTTTCTCTAAGGACAAACCCAACATTTATGCCAAAAGTAGTATCCAGTGTGGCTCTTAACCAAACCATTCATTTGCCAACATTTTATCCAAATCCTCAGAATAAAGGAGAGAGACTTCTGCACTCTTTGGACATACACAAGCAGCTATGCTTCTACTTGGACAAAACAAAAGCTTTCAGAAAAACTGAGCAACTGTTTGCAGCATATGCTGCAGGATCACAAGGAAAGGCTATTTCAAAGCAGACTGTTTCAAAATGGATAGGACACTGCATTTGTTGCTGCTATGCACAGCATGGCAAATCAGTGCCTAAGAATATTAGGCCACATTCTAGCAGGGCAGCAGCCTTTCTCAGAGGAGTACCAACCAAGGAAATTTGGAGGCTGCAACTTGGCATTCAGTGCACACTTTTACCAAACATTATCACTTACCTCTTTACTCTAAATCCAGTGCAGGCTGTGCCACTGCAGTTCTGCAGGGACTCATAGCCACTCCGAATCCTATTTAGACCCAGCCGCCCTACCTTAGCTTTGGGATTCAAGTGTAATGACTGCAACAGTGAAACACGATGAACATAGTACAGTTGTGTACCTACCATAAATGTAGATGTTCGAGTGTATTCACTGTTGCAGTCCAGGTTACCCTCCCTCCATCCCCCTTTCTTTGCTGGGATTTATGTATACTTCTCTATCCTATACAACCTATATGGTGTATTTGCTTGTAGATGAAGGTATTGTTTTATTTTAGTGCATGTTTTTATAAGCAATATGTATTGCCTACCTTCTTGGGGCCACCTGACATCTGAGGTAAGAAAAACTGAAGAAAATGGCATTGACTGCATCTTATATACCCCTGGCGCACTGACATCAGGGAAGAGGCGACAGCAACCGATGCCGGACCAGGACTTTGGAATTCAGGCCAACTGCGGGTAGCCTGTCAGCAGGATAACCCAAGTGTAATGACTGCAACAGTGAATTCACTCGAACATCTACATTTATGGTAGGTACACAACTGTACTTTTCAGTCCCAAGGAGCACACAAGACTAGGCAGTGGGGGGGTTTCCGCACCCAAGCCTGGGAGCAGCAAGACCCCCCCCCCCCCCGTGGAAAACCGTCTCAATGACTTGCTTTTAAGACTTCCAAGCACTTCCCAACTGAATGCTCCTTTAGGTGGAAAGATTGGTCTGCAGGCCAGAAACTGGGAACTCATTATCCAGGACAATTGGGTTCTAAATATATTGTCTCAAGGATACAGATTTCATTTCCACACGTTACCAACACCAAGCAGGTGGCCAGATCTACCCCAAAGTCAGTGGGCAGAGGCCCAAAATCAGGTACTCTCTCTCTTAAACATGGGGGCTATTCAGTTGGTAGCAGAAGAGGAAAAGGGGCAAGGTTTCTATTTGAGACTTCTCCTGGTACCCAGAGAAGGCAGTACAAAGGTCCTATCCTGGACCTTTCCATTCTAAACACCTTTCTGGTGATTCCAAAATTCAAAATGCTGACTCTTCACCAGCTGCTTCCTATGCTAGGCAGGGATGGCATGGTTGGCAACACTGGACTTAAAAGAAGCATACCTGCACATCCCTATCAGGGAGTCTTGCAGAAGATACATATGCTTCAAAGCAGGCTACATGCACTATCAGTTCTCTTCACTGCCCTTTGGCTTATCTACTGCACCCAGGATATTCACAAAATGCCTAGCACCAGTCATTGCATTTTGCAGGCAAAGAAATATTCAAATATACCCATACCTGGACGATTGTCTAATTCAGGCAGAAAGCAAGGACATTCTCTTCAATCATCTGGCCTTTGTTCAGAGGGTACTGACTTGTCTGGGTTCACCATAAACGAAAAGAAATCCCACTTGGTACCCTGTCAACAAATTATATTCCCGGGAACAAGCTTGAATACAACTTCCCAGATGGCTTTCCTCATGCCAGAGAAACGGATACATTTGACAACTTACTTCAAACAAGTGGCCACAAAAATCCAGCTGTCTGCAAGGCAAATACTGCAAGCCTTGGGGTTTATGGCCTCATGCATTCTTCTAATTCCATATGCAAGGCTGCATATGAGGAAACCACAATGGTATCTCAAAAACCTATGATGTCAACATTCACAGGATCTGGAAGCAAAGATTCCTATCATACCTTGCCTATGCCTAGAGTTCCTTTTGTGGGCAGAGGCCTGCCACCAAAACAGGGGACTACCATTCACATTACCCCCTGCCAAACAAATCTTAACAGACGCATCAGACTATGCATGGGTGACTCACCTGGCAGGGAAGTGCATTCAGGGAAAATGGAACCCAAATCAAACGCACCTGCACATAAATCAAAAGGAAATGTTAGCTGTACAGAATGCTCTGACAGCCTTCAAAGACGACATTCTTCCAGGACAACTAATGGTAAAGACAGACAACACCACTCATGTGGTACATAAACAAGCAGGGGGGTACACATTCTCACCCCCTCTGCAGACTAGCCATGGCATTGTGGAACACAGCCTTGAGCTACCAAGTGAATCTACAAGCTCAGTTCCTGCCAGGAAAACTAAATACATCTGGCAAATGGACTAAGCCGAAACCTCATGGATCCACATGAATGTTAACTGGAACCAAGGATTTTCAACATGTTGACAAGCAAATGGGGGAGTCCAGATATAAACCTGTTTGCCTCCCCCCATAACCATCAATTGGACAAATTTTGCACAAGGATTCCCCACAAGCAAGCTTGGAAAGTGGATACTCTACCTTTCAGCTGGAAAAACCTACCAGTTTATGCCTTTCTTCCTCTGCCTCTGCTCTCCAAGGTACTACTAAAGATCAAACAGGACAAGCCAAGGACGATTTTAATTGCACCAGACTGGCCTCGCCAACACCGGTAATCTTGTGTAGTGTGTCACACTTTACTCCATGGCACCTGCCTCAGACTCCTTCCCTGTTGTCTCAGCAGGAGAACATGATTCTGCACCCTCAGCTGCAAACCCTGAACCTAGCAGCCTGGTTAATTACCTAATTTCTCCTTTACCATCCCTCAGTAAATCGGTGATGGATGTCATTTTAGAGGCAAGGAGGCCTAGTACTAGGAAATCTTATGCTGCAAAATGGAAAAGATTCTGTGCTTGGAACCAATCTCAAGGAATGAACGCAGCAGTGCCCAATTTACCTCAGATTCTACAATACTTGACTGAGTTGCTTCATAAGGGCTTGTCGTTTTCCTCCATCAAAATTCATGCCTCAGCCATTTCAGTTCATTATAGTACAAAGCCTCCTCTCTTCTCTCACCCACTTCTCAAGCAGTTCCTCAGAGGGGCCAAAAATCTAAGGCCACCCAGGAGAGCTCCAACTCCAGCCAGGGATATTAACTTTGTCTTGGAGAAACTCACTCTTTCTCCTTTCGAGCCAGCTGCTATTGCAGATTTAAAATATCTTTCCTGGAAAACCGCTTTCCTTTTGGCAATCACTTCTATAAGAAGGGTATCTGAAATACAGGCCCTTATGGCAGTGGAACCTTTCATCATCTTGCATGCGGACAGGGTGTCCCTCAGAACCAATCCCTCTTTCATGCCCAAGGTGGTATTCAGTGTGGCTCTTAATCAGTCCATTCATTTGCCTACCTTTTTTCCTAACCCACAGAACAAAGGTGAACGGATACTGCACTCTTTAGATGTGCACAGACAGCTTACATTCTACTTGGACAGGACTAAACCTCAAAGGAAATCTGAACAACTACTGGTGGCAATTGCTGCAGGGACAGAGGGGAAAGCTATTTCAAAACAAACCATTTCAAAATGGATAGGCCACTGCATTCGTTTCTGCTATAAGAACCATGGAAAACCTATTCCACAGGGCATCAGACCCCATTCAACCAGGGCTGCATCTACCTCTACAGCCTTTCTCAGGGGAGTCCCTACTACGGACATCTTAAAAGCTGCTACCTGGAGTCCTGTACATACTTTCACCAAGTATTACCATTTGCCAATTTTCTCTAAATCCAGGGCTGGTTTTGCCACTGCAGTTTTACAGGGCCTTATAACTGGTCCTAATTCCATTTAAATTCCTCCTCCCAACCTTAGCTTTGGGAATCTACCCAAATGTAATGACTGAAACAGTGAAACATGAAGAACATAGTACATTTGTGTACACTTACCATAAATGTAGATGTTCGAGTGTATTCACTTTTGCAGTCCTGGTTACCCTCCCTCCAGCCCCCTTTTCTTCCTTTGGCTATACCTCTACTCTCACTTACTATGCTCTAAAAGCTATTTGGTGTATTTGCTTTTCTGTTGGAGGTATATCCTTGTATTTATGGATTTAATTGCTTCCCATTAGGGGGGCACCTGACATCTGGGGCAAGAAAAACTGATTTAATGGTGTCGGCTGCATGTTTTATACCCCTGACGACCTGACGTCATGGAAGAAGGGACAGCAACCGATGCAGGACCCAAGACTTTGTTAATCAGGCCGACTGAGGGCTACTGCAAAGCAGATAACCCAAATGTACGGACTGCAACAGTGAATACACTTGAACGTTCATCTACATTTATGGTAAGTGTACACAACTGTACTTTCTGTGTACTCCGAAATGGCTTCGTCTAGCCATCCGACTACCGATCTTCCGAAAAAACGTAAGGATAAAGACAGACCGCATATGTCCAAAACTGCCGACAATGCTTCCGTTAAGCTAGTCGCCAGTCTGCCTGTACTCAGTGAGACACTTTTGCAGCCCCTGATACCCACTACTTCTGATTCGCAGGCCTCTACTGAGACCCATTCGGTGTCCGGTATGCAGCGAGATGCTTCAACTGTGGAACCTGCGGATGTCTCTACGTTGGATGGGTCCAGAGCTGCTGTGCATGCACCAGCTTCTGAGGGTGTATTCAGGCCTACTGACATTCATATTAAACCAACGCCATTGTTTTCATCCAGGCCAAAAACTCACACTACGCCTTGAAAACAGATGACCAAACCACAGACTCAGGTCCATATGCCTAAAAAACAAATGCTTAGAATGGCTGAAGACCTTATTACCTTAATTAGGGGAAGCCAGCTTTCCCCCTCTTAAGAGACCTAGAACTGATTTTCTTTCTGATTCTTCTGATCAGGAATCTGATATTTCTGCTCCTTCTGAGTACCAGGATTTGCCCTTATCTACTTATGAGGATTCTGATGCAGAGAATTCTATTCCCTCTGCTTCCCCTCCAGAAGATTTTTCTTTTGCTGAAACCTTGCACACTCTTAGGGAGCATTTCCACTGGGAAACCAGGATTACTCTGACCCCAAAAAGAGACTTAGGGAATTCTTACTGCTACCTCAACACAGGCCTTTAGCTATCCCTCCTGTTGTGGACATTGTAGATGATGCTTTTTTGGAATTTTGCCTTACCCCAGACACTTTACCTCCAGCTCCCAGAAAACCTGACAGGTACTACAGAGTACCTGACTCTCACAAGTGCCTCTTCAAGAATCCTTTTGCGAATCCAGAGACCATTTCCCAATCACCAAAAGGCATCACAACTACTGCTTCCAAAAATCCTACCCCTTCTGATAGGGATTCTAGAGCCTTGGATAGATATACACTTCTGCTACTTTGGCCATTAGGGCTTTAAATTGCCAGTTTCATATGTTAAAGTATCAGCAGCATATTATGGGACTACTTAGACAGAAAATGATGTTGATTCCTGACTGTGCTGAACACAAAGAATTGCAAGATTTAATGCATTCTGCAGAACAAATTGGTAAACGTACTTTGCAATGTGGTTTTGATGCTTTAGAAGCATCTTGCAGGGCTGCTGTCATTGGGTCTGTACTTAGAAGGTATACTTGGCTTAAGGAACAAAACTTGCCAGATCATGTTAAAGCTAAATTACTGGATGCTCCCTTAAACCAAGACAGCCTTTTTGGCAACAAAGCACAAGTCCTCAAAAGGATGGAGGAAAAAGCTAAATCTATGCAAACTGTTAAAGATTTCCTACAAGTGTACAGTCTACCAAATTCAGTAGGGATTGGCCTTCAAAGAACTGGTCCTTTCCAGGCCCTTCCAGGCCTTCTCAATTCAAACCCAAGAACAGCAGACCACCTAGGCTACAGTCTCAGACTATGCACAGATCTAAGCAGTGGGGGGCTTCCACTTCCAAAGCAGGGAGTAGTAAGCCACCCCACTATGGAAAAATGGTACAATGACTTAACCTTAAACCTTCCAAGCCCTACTCTACTACCTGCTTCCTTAGGAGGAAAGCTCGCCCTGCATGCAAAAAAATGGAAACTCATTACCCAGGCCAAATGGATTTTGAACATAGTTTCCCAAGGATACAGTTTCCACTTCCACACACTACCATCCCCAAATGTTTCGCCAGACCTACCCCCGAATCAGTGGGCGGAGGCCCAACAGCAGTTTCTCTCTCTCTCCTCAATATCAAGGCTATTCAACCTGTCCCAGCAGAACAAAGGGGACAAGGTTTTTATTCAAGACTTTTTCTGGTACCCAGAAAAGAAAACTCCTGGCGTCCTATCCTGGACCTCTGTATTCTCAACACCTTTCTGGTGGTTCCAAAATTCAAAATGCTAACTCAACAGTTGTTTCTTATGCTAGCCAAGGATTCCTGGCTGGCAACCCTAGACTTAAAGGAAGCTTACCTGCACATCCCAATAAGAGGATCTTGCAGACAATACCTACATTTCAGGGTGGGCTCCATGAACTTTCAGTTCTCTGCACTTCCCTTTGGCTTATCTACTGCACCCAGGGTGTTCACAAAGTGTCTAGCTCCAGCCATTGCATTTTGCAGGCAGAAAAATATTCAAATTTACCCATACTTGGATGATTGTCTGATTCAGGCAGAAAGCCAGGACTTGCTATTACAACACCTGGCATTTGTAAACAAACTTCTAAACTCACTAGGGTACACCATTAATGAAAAGAAATCTCACCTAGTACCCTGTCAACAGATTGTATTCCTGGGAGCAAGCCTGAACACAACTTCCCAGATGGTATTCCTCACTCCGGAGAAACAAGTTTATTTGGCAACCTACTTCAAACTATTGGCCACAAAACCCCAGCTATTCGCAAGGAAAATACTGCAAGCTTTGGGGTTCATGGCCTCTTGCATTCTACTAATTCCATATGCAAGATTGCATATGAGGAAACTCCAATGGTATCTAAAAAGCCTATGGTGTCAACATTCTCAGGACCTGGAAACAATGATTCCTATCATTCATTCCTTGTATAAAGACAGAGTTCCTCTGGTGGGCAGAGGCCTGCTACCACAACAAGGAATTCGCTTTCACTCTACCCCCTGCTGCCCATACCCTAACAACAGAAGCATCAGACTATGCATGGGGGGCTCACATGGCAGGGCAGTACATTCAGGGCAAATGGAACTCGAGACAGATGCACCTGCATATCAATCAGAAAGAAATGTTAGCTGTACAGAATGCTCTGACAACCTTCAAAGACCGTATTCTTCCAGGACAACTATTGGTAAAGACGGACAACACCACAGTTATGTGGTACATAAACAAGCAGGGGGGAACCCACTCATACCCTCTCTGCAGACTAGCCATGGCTCTGTGGGACACAGCCTTGAGCTACCAAGTACACCTACAAGTACAATTCCTGCCAGGCCAACTAAATTCACTGGCAGACGACTTAAGCAGAAATCTCATGGACCCACACAAGTAGTAATTAGAGCCCAAAATATTCAGCCTCTTGAGGAACAAATGGAGGACTCCAGAGGTAGACCGGTTTACTTCCCCTCAGAACTACCAATTGAACAAATTCTGCACAAGAACTCCCCACAGTCAAGCTTGGAAAGTGGATGCCCTGCCCTTTACCTGGGAAAGCCTCTCAGTTTATGCCTTTTCCCCTCTGCCTTTCCTCTCGAAGGTTCTACTAAAGATCAAACAGGACAAGCCAAGGACAATACTGATTGCACCAGACTGGCCATGCCAGCACTGGTACCCCCTCTTGCGCAGTATGATACTGCTACATCCATGGCACCTGCTTCAGACCCCTTCCCTGCTGTCCCAGCAGGCGGGCCAGATTCTGCACCCTCAGCTTTCAAGCCCTGAACCTTGCAGCCTGCCTAATTCCTTGACCTCTCCCCTAGCATCTCTCGGTAATCAGGTAATGGATGTCATTCTGGCGGCAAGGAGGCCTAGTACTAGAAAATCCTATGCTGAAAAGTGGAAAAAGTACTGCTCCTGGAGCCAGGTTCAGGGGATGGGCACAACTGTGCCCAGCTTACCTCATATTAGCAGAAATGCTCCACAAGGGCCTATCCTTCTCGTCAATTAAAATTTATGCCTCTGCCATTTCAGCACACTATAATACTGAGCCCACCCCTCTTCTTTCACCCCTTGCTAAAACAATTCCTTAGAGGGGTCAAAAATGTAAGACCCCCCCAGAAGAGCTCCCACTCCAGCCTGGGACCTTAACTTTGTATTGGAAAAACTCACTCTTCCCCCCCCTTTGAACCAGCTGCTACAGCAGAGTTGAAATTCCTTTCTTGGAAAACAACCTTCCTTCTAGCCATCACTTCAGCAAGAAGAGTGTCTGAATTACAGGCCCTCGTGGCAGTGGAACCCTTCATTATCTTTCCATGCAGACAGGGTTTCCCTCAGGACTAATCCTTCCTTTATGCCCAAGGTGGTGTCCTCTGTGGCTATCAATCAGTCCATTCATTTGCCTACTTTTTTCCCTAATCCGCAAAACAAAGGGGAATGAATACTGCACTCTCTGGATGTGCACAGACAACTTAGATTCTATTTGGACAGGACTAAGCCTATCAGAAAATCTCAACAGCTGTTAGTTAGCTTTGCTGCAGGGGCAGAGGGGAAGGCCATTTCAAAGCAAACCATTTCCAAATGGATAGCCCATTGCATTAATTTCTGCTGCAAGCACCATGGAAAACCTACCCCACAGGGAATAAGATCACATTCCACCAGGGCTGCATCTACCTCTGCTGCATTTCTCTTAGGGGTCCCTACCAGGGACATCCTAGAAGCTGCTACCTAGAGCTCTTTACATACCTTCACCAAGCATTACCACTTGCCTATCTTTTCTAAATCCAGAGCTGGATTTGCCACTGCAGTCATGCAGGCATTAATAGCTGGCCCTAATGCTCTTTCACTTCCTCCTCCCTTCCTTAGCTTTGGGAATCAACCCAAATGTGATGACTACAACAATGAAACGCGAAGAACATAGTACAGTTGTGTACACTTACCATAAATATAGATGTTCGAGTGTATTCACTGTTGCAGTCCTGGTTACCCTCCCTCCAGCCCCCTGACATCTCTTGGCTCTACCTCTCCTTGTTGGTATATTTATTTTTTCTTATGTATTTGCTTTTTGATGGGGGTTTACCATTCCATTTAATTGCTTCCTATTGTGGGGGCACCTGAGATCTGGGGCAAGAAAAACTGATGTAATGACATCGGCTGCATGTTTTATACATCTGACGTCAAGGAAGAAGCAACAGCATCCGACGCAGAAATCCGAAGACTCTGGTATTCAGGCTGGCTGAGGGCTACCTGCAGGCAGATTACCCAAATGTGTGATGACTGCAACAGTGAATACACTCAAACATCTACATTTATGGTAAGTGTACACAACTGTACTTTGTCAAGACTGTTTTAAGTAATAAAAGATTACTGGCAAGTGCTGATATTGATAGTGAATGTGGATATACTTCTTACTTCTGTATTTAGTTCAAAGCATTCAGAATGTTGTCCATTTGTTTTCAGAAATACATATGTTTTATTATTATGTAGATTCATGATTACAGTTTTACAACTATCTGGCATTTTTATAATATTCCAGAACTTGCCAAATGTATGTTCTGTTGAATAGATTTCAGTGCTTTGGAGAAATCTAATTTTAATAAGTTAATTAGGCGGGTGTTCTTATTAGCTCTGTCAGTGCTTCCAGAAGTTGAAGTACCCACTTTGGATATATGTAGCCAAATAAAAAACAACTTGAACTATGTCTAATATTGTATAAAACTGGGATGTAATTTTCTTATTTAAAGCTCTTGCTATAGTACGATAATCAGTTTTGAATGCATGTTTTTCCATCTTTCTTTAAGTTTAATATTTCAGTTTTTTGCACAGATAGATGAAGGTATTCTTTATTCAGGGATATTTTACTAATTGAAATAAGAGTTGCTACACTCTCCTTAGAATGGCTGTACAATTTTGCAATAATGCAGTCTGGTCCTAGCCCGTTATTTCTTCTTAGTGAATATACACTGTCTTTAATTTTTTCTTTTGTAATGTAGGATTTATTAAAATGCTTTAATGATGTCCAATAAAGCCATTATTTTTCATTGCATTATTTCCTTACAGTTTAGTATTGTCTAATTGTTTTCTAATATTGGCCTAATGTTTTATTAAGAGCTAAGTGTGTTTCTGTCCCATCTGCATTTTTAAGTTTTATGGATTTCATTAAGATATTTTTGTTTTTATATTGTGAAACCAATTCCAAGGACAATATGTTATTATCTAATGCCTTAGATTGTGTTCTTGTTTTGCTATTTCAGCAAATGGATATGCTTATCATAGTTAACACCTAGCAATTTATACAGTACTGAGACCTCTTCTAATTGTATATTATTGTTTTGGATTTTCTTATTAATTTTCCAAAACATAACAACTATAAATAGCTTTAAAGGCATTCCAGTTATATCTGAAGGTGGTAGCACCAACAAGATTTTTCTTCCAATATCCATTAATATACTTGGAGATTCAAGTGCAAAATTCAGAAGAATCAAACTAAACAGCATACATTCTCCTTTTGGGAGTAATGTTTGAGTTAGAAGAATAAAGTTAATCAACAAATGATTTGAAAAAAGGTATATAACAAATTGCAACAAAACCTGCTTGAGACACACCATGGCAAATAAAAGCGAACCGTTTAATCAACTCAAGACTAAAACATTGTCCTAAAAAACATAAAAACGATCAGGTTCAGCATGAACAGTTAGCGCTTTCACATTTGTCAAAAATGCTTCCTCAGACTGTTAACGAAACATCCAAAATCAAACATTTTAAACCTGATGTCATTTACTTCCTAGCCAATCAGTGTTTAGACTAATCATTTAGAAAATACTTTAAAAAAAAATTCCCTTCATATAATTCATAATAGAAAAGTACAACTATATATAAAAAACAAAAAATATATCTAATACAATATAAAAAAATACTATAATATATAATCTGTGTAATCTACAAAGATGTAAAAATATATATAAAAGTATATATAAAAATGTTAGACACACTTGAAACTGCTAAGATAAATTAATACATATATACATACAAAAAAATGATATATGACAATATATAAAAGTGTCGCTAAAGCACTTTTATTAAACACAATTGATAACCTAAGAGTCTAGGAACTTACGTATGTAATAAGACTAATGTGTCACTGTTTCTAGTGTTTACAATCTCTAGCTGCCAAAAACAGTTTGAGAGAGACCCTGTCATTTAAGCCAGTTGACTTACCTGCCTGCAGTTTCAGTATCCATCTGGCTTCTCTTTGTTCTGTATAATTTTTGTGGTTTCCTAGCCTATTATTTTTCCCTACTGTCTCTATCACAGTAAATTTAAAACTGTGTGTGGTGCCTAAAGTGATAACATGTTTGGCTATAGCGTTGCTCTCATCTTCTTTGCTAACTGCATATATGTGTTCACGTACTTATTCGCATAAAGTCCTGTTGGTCTTTCCAACTTAGAAACACCTGCATGCAGTGCAGGTTGCTATATATACCACATCCCTGCTCTTGCAATCGGCATACAAATCAAAATTGTGTCTCCGTCCAGTGTCAGGATGTATGAAATGATCACAGCCTGACATATAGCTGCATTGATTGCATGACCTGCATGCAAACGTTCCTTTCCTGTCAGAGATATTAAGTGATGGTTTGGCATTCTCATACCATAGCATTCTTTTCAAAGTTTTTGTATTCCTATAGGTATAACTTGGTGTCGATCCTACTACTTGCTGAATCTTTGTATCTACTGTAAGAATGTTGCAATTTTTTTGAAAAATATCTCTGATTTTCACATTATTATTGGTGTAGGGTATAACTATTTTGTTGAACTTCTCTCTATTATCTGATCTTGTGTGAACAACTTCACCACCATTTCTCTTGTGTATAAATGGCTTCCCTATAGTATTCCTCTTCTCATCACCTCCCTGTTGTAGCATCACTATCTCATTTTGTTTATAACCTCTCTCATAAAACTCATTCTGTAACATGTCTATAGTCTTTTTAAAATTATTCTCATCACTAGTGAGTCTAGATGCTCTCAACAACTTACTCTTCTCTATGTTCTTATAAATATGTGGGTGATGCATGCTGGTACGATGCAGTAACGTGTTAATCCTGCATTCTTTCCTATATAATTGTGTCTCTGTATGTTGTCGTCCTTTCAGTAACAACAAGTCCAAGAATTCTATTTGATCAGTGGACAATTTTCTAGTAAAAGATAAAAAATCAGTGGTCCCATTGATGTCTCCAATAAACTCTTGGAGTGTATCAGCACTACCCCTCCATATTAAATAAATGTCAACAAAATGTCTCTAAAACTGAATATTATTACCAAAATGCATACTCCTGATGATATATGTATTCTCCCAATATGTCATGACTATGTTTGCATAGGAGTTGGCACAGGGAGTGCCCATGGCTACTCCCTTCTGTTGTATAAAATACTGTTCATTGTAGACAAATACATTAATTTTCAAGACTATGTCCATCAACATGGCACATCTTATTATCAAGTCTCTGGGTATCTCTTTTTCAATCAGTTGCAATTTCAGTTGCAGATGTTCATCGTGTTACCCTGCTGCAGTCATCACACTTGGGTTATCCTGCCGTCAGGCAGTCCCGCAGTCGGCCTGAGTTCCAAAGTCTTGGTCCGGCGTCAGTTGCTGTCGCTTCTTCCCTGACGTCAGTGTGCCAGGGGTATATAAGAGGCATCCAACGCCATTTTCTTCAGTCTTTCTTGCCGCGCGGTGCCCGAAGCAGAAGCAGTTCGCAAGTGCCGGTCGGCCGACACCTGAGATTTTCAATCGAATTTCAGTCCGAAGTCTTCAATAAAGCTAAGTACCCCATTGGGGAACCTTTTCTTGCCTCAGTCCGATGTCAGAAAAAGTTAACAATTGCATTTCTTGTGGGAAGCAAATATCTCATAAGGACTTCCATTCTTATTGTATTCCTTGCCTAGGCCCAGACCACGACGTCACAGGTTGTCAGTTTTGTGTTAGGTTGAATAAACGAACTGTCAAACACCGTTTTGACTTCGCACGACATTACTTTGGTAGGGAATTTAATTATATCATGCCGTCGGAGCAGCCGACGACCGGCATGCATAAAAAACGCAAGAATAAGGACAGGCAGCCTAGGACCAAGCCAGACTCCGAGGCCTCTGCTGGGCCTGTTGCCACTTCTCCGGTTTTCAGAGAGGCACCTACGCAGCCCCTGACGACCGCAGAATTGGAACCCCAGACAGCTGTGGATTCTCAAGCGGTGTGTACTAGGCCGTCGCAGCCATCTTCATTAGGCCCTTGTGACACCGGCGCAGAAGGAGATCCCGGTGCAGTAGAAACACCTTTGGTTGCAGAAGGTGTCTTCAGACCAACTACACTCACCATTAAAGCTTATGCTAAGCTTAAAACTCCATTAAAACCAAAAAAGACTGTACATCAGTCTCCAGTTCAAGGCTCCATGCCTAAGAAACAGATGCTTAAGATGGCTGAAGATTTGATTACCCTAATCAGGGGTTCCCATCCCCCTCCAGATAAAAGACCAAGACAAGAAGAGGATTATGCTTCCTCTGACCAGGTTTCAGTTTCCTCTGATTCTTCTGAGGAACAGGATTACGCTTTTCCCCCTTATGAAGACTCTGATGCTGAAGACTCTATTCCCTCAGCATCTCCCCCTGAAGATTACTCCTTTGGGGAAACTTTATATACCATGAGGGAACATTTCCACTGGGAAGGCCAGGACTACTCTGATTCTAACAAAAGGCTCTGAGAGTTCCTTTTACTACCCCAGCACAGACCACTTGCTATCCCTCCAGTTTTAGACATTGTGGATGATGTTTACTTGGAGTCTAGTCTAAATCCAGACTCTCTACCTCCTGCTCCAGCCAAACCAGACGGATACTACAGAGTACCTGACTCGCACAAATTCCTTTATAAAAGCCCTGTGGCTGACCCAGAAACAATTTCCCAGGGTCCCAAAGGGGCTAAAGCTTCTATGGCTAAAAATCCTGTGCCCTCTGAAATGGATTCCAGAGCTCTAGATAGATGGGGAAAGAAGATATACACCTCAGCTACTCTGGCTATCAGAGCATTAAATTGTCAGTTTCACATGCTGAAATATCAGCAATTCCTAATGTCTCAATTAAAACAAAATGAGCACACATTCTGAACAGTCTGAATTCAAGGAAATGCAGGATCTGTTGCATGCAGCTGGACAGGTGGGAAAACATACTTTACAATGTGGATTTGATTCATTGGAAACTTCCTGTAGAGCAGCTGTTACTGCGTCTGTCATATGTAGGTATGCTTGGTTAAAAGAACAAAGCCTACCTGATCACGTTAACGCACAATTATTGGATGCACCTTTGCAGCAGGATGTATTATTTGGTGTCAAAGCAGAAGAGGTTTTAAAGAAAATGGAGAATAAGGCAAAGTCTATGCAGACGGTCAAGGATTTTGTACAGGTGCAACCCCCTCGTTTCAGCAGAAATTGGCCAACAAAAAAACTGGTCCTTTCCAGCTTCTGACAGATCACAGAGGGGCAAATACAGACACCCAAGGGGCAGAGGTCAGTCACAAGGCCCTCACAAACCTCGCCAATGGGGTACTGCTACCCAGAAAGGAGGAGAAGACAGGCCCCACGCTAGCAGAAGACAAACACAATGACTCAACCCTCAAACTGCCAAGCAAATCTCTCTTGGCAGCTCCCTTGGGAGGAAAATTAGCACTTTTTGCAGACAACTGGCACATCATCACAAAAGACAAATGGGTCCTAAACATTGTCTCACAAGGATACAGATTCCACTTTCATACCTTGCCAAGGATAAAAGGAATGCCAAACCTGCCACCAAATCAATGGCCAGAGGCACAAAAACAAATTACAGCTCTCATGGACATGAGAGCCATTCAACAGGTACCTACACAGGAGCAAGGACAAGGATTTTACTCAAGACTCTTTCTAGTCCCAAGAAAGGACAAAGCATGGAGACCCATTCTGGATCTTTCAATTCTGAATACCTATCTGCAAGTACCAAAATTCAAGATGCTAACACTACAGCAGCTTCTTCCCATGCTGGGCAAGAAGGCTTGGCTAGTAACGTTGGACCTCAAGGAGGCATACCTGCATGTCCCTATCAGACAAAATTACAGAAGATACCTCCGCTTCATTGCAGGTTCAACCCATTATCAATTCTCTGCACTGCCCTTTGGCTTATCTACTGCGCCCAGGGTCTTCACAAAATGCCTGGCACCAGTAATTGCATACTGCAGACAAAGAGGAATTCAAATATACCCATACCTGGACGACTGCCTTATTCAAGCAGAAAGCAAGGACATTCTTCTAAAGTATCTGGGATTTGTCAAACACCTAAGTTGCCTAGGGTACACAGTAAATGAAAAGAAATCAAAACTAGTGCGCTCACAAAACATAATATTCCTGGGTGCCAGCTTGAATACAACGGCCCATATGGCTCATCTCACGCCAGACAAGCAACAACAGCTGACTCAATACTTCAAAATAATGGCAACAAAGACCCAACTCCCTGCAAGAAAAATTCTGCAGGCCTTGGGATTCATGGCATCTTGCATACTACTAATACCATTTGAAAAACTGCATATGAGGAAATTACAATGGTACCTGAAAAGCATATGGACTCAGCACAGCCACAACTTGGAAACAATGATACCACTCATTCCCTGCCTTCAACAGGAATTTCTATGGTGGGCACAGGCATGTCACCTCAACAAGGGTCAGCCTTTCACCTTACCCACAGCCAGGCAAACTATGACAACAGATGCATCGGACTATGCCTGGGGAGCACACATGGCAGGACAGTGCATTCAGGGCAAATGGACTACAGATCAAAGGCATCTGCATATCAATCAAAAAGAAATGCTAGCAGTACAGAATGCCCTAACAGCTTTCAAGGACCTCTTACACCCAGGACAACTAATAATAAAGACGGACAATACCACAGTAATGTGGTACATAAACAAGCAAGGGGGCACACATTCCTACCCTCTATGCAGGCAAGCAATGACCTTGTGGAACACAGCACTGTCTTACCAAGTTCAACTACAAACACAATTCCTGCCAGGAAAGAAAAACACATTGGCAGACAACCTAAGCAGAAACATCATGGATCCCCATGAGTGGAAACTAGATCCACAAGTATTTGCAATGATAACTCAAAAATGGGGACGCCCAGCCATAGATCTGTTTGCCAACCCCCAAAACTACCAACTTCAAAAATTTTGCACAAGGACATTCCACCCACAAGCTTGGAAAGTGGACGTCCTCTCATTCAGTTGGAAAACATTAACAGTGTATGCCTTTCCTCCACTGCCTCTTCTAGCAAAGGTACTGCTGAAAGTCAGATTAGAGAGGCCATAAATGATACACATTGCACCAGACTGGCCACGCCAGCACTGGTATCCAATTCTAAGGAACATGGCCCACGGCGCACCATGGATTTTACCACAAATTCCTCACCTGCTCACCTAGCGAGACAATCAGATTCTACACAGCTAGCTCAAGACTTTAAACCTGGCTGCATGGCAAATTACCTAAACAACCAGCCAACACCTCTACCCAAAGCTGTTATGGATGTCATTCTGGAGGCCAGGAGGCCCAGCACCAGGAAAACCTATTCAGACAAATGGAAAAGATTTTGTGCCTGGAACCAGGCTGAAGGCCAAAATCCCCTTGATCCAAACATTCCTCAGATTCTACAATATTTAACAGATGTTGCACATAGGACTTTCCTTTTCATCTATTAAGATCCACGCCTCAGCAATTTCAGCTCATTACAACACGGATCCTCCTTTATTTTCACATCCACTCCTAAGACAGTACCTCAGAGGGGCCAAGAACATAAGACCGCCCAGGAGAGCACCAACACCTACTTGGGATCTTAACTTTGTTCTGGAAAAGCTTACACTGCCGCCCTTTGAACCAGCTTTTTCAGCTGATTTAAAATTTCTTTCATGGAAAACTGCCCTGCTACTAGCAATAACTTCAGCTAGAAGAGTCTCAGAGCTACAGGCACTAATGGCAGTAGAGCCTTTCCTCATTTTTCATCAAGACAGAGTCTCTCTACGAACTAACCCTTCCTTTATGCCAAAGGTGGTATCCAGTGTGGCCCTAAACCAAACCATTCATTTGCCCACCTTTTTTCCAAATCCCCAGAACAAAGGAGAAAGACTCCTGCACTCTGGACATTCACAGGCAATTACGTTACTACTTGGATAAAACTAAGGCTTTCAGAAAATCTGACCAGCTCTTTGTAGCCTATGCTGCAGGATCACAAGGAAAAGCTATCTCAAAACAGACCATTTCAAAATGGATAGGACATTGCATACGTTTCTGCTACATGCATCATGGGAAATCGGTACCTGCTAACATTAGGTCCCACTCCACCAGTGCTACAGCTACATCAGCAGCCTTTTTCAGGGGGGTGCCAACCAAGGATATTCTAGAAGCTGCAACTTGGAGTTCAGTGCACACCTTCACCAAACACTATCACTTACCTCTATATTCTAAGACTAGAGCTGGTTTTGCCACTGCAGTTTTGCAGGGCCTACTAGCTTCTTCTAACCCTGTTTAACTCCACCACCCATCCTTAGCTTTGGGATTCAACCCAAGTGTGATGACAGCAGCAGGGTAACCTCTAAAAGTTCTTGCATCCTTAATTCATACATGTTAGCATCTAAAATCACAACAGCTCCGCCTTTACCGGTGGACCTAATCACTATGTTATTATTGGCTTGCAAAGAAAGTACAGTTTTGTACTTACCATAAATGTAGATGTTAGTGTTCACCCTGCTGCAGTCCAGGTTACCCTCCCTCCATCCCCTCTGAACTAGCTGGACTTATCTATACCTTTCTATCCTATACAACCTCTGTGGTGTATTTGCTTGTGCCTGAAGGTATTGTTTTATTTTTATATGTACATTTTTATATAGCAATATATATATTGCCTACCTATTGGGGGCACCTGACATCTGGGGCAAGAAAAACTGAAGAAAATGGTGTCGGATGCCTCTTATATACCCCTGGCGCACTGATGTCAGGGAAGAAGCGACAGCAACTGATGCCGGACCAAGACTTAGGAACTCAGGCTGACTGTGGGACTGCCTGACAGCAGGATAACCCAAGTGTGATGACTGCAGCAGGGTGAACACTCGAACATCTACATTTATGGTAGGTACAAAACTGTACTTTCTTTGCAAGCTAATAATAACATAGTGATTAGGTCCACCGATAAAGGCGGGCCTGTTGTGATTTTAGATGCTAACATGTATGAATTAAGGATGCAAGAACTTTTAGAGGATAAGGAGACATATGCAACACTTACCTTAATGCAGTTAAATAAGGTCATAAATGGAGTACATTATGACATATATGACCTATTTCTGTATAATGTTATAGATTTTGACTTATATAAATATTTCCTTATAGAAACACCTACAATTCCCACATTCAGAGGATTACCCAAAGTACACAAAAATATAGAAAATCAACCGATGAGACCAATTGTCTCTAGCAAAGGTTGGCTAACAGAAACGATATCGGTATACTTAGAGAAACACCTTAGAAGTGCAGTAGAAAGAACATCCACTGTAGTTAGGGACACTCGACAGAGTCTCAGTGAGTACAAGTTTCGAGATATGAATGAAGAACTTGAGTATATGGTGGCACTTGATGTCAGTTCCTTGTTCACTTCTGTACCGAATGACATAGGCGTAGAATATATGATATACTTGGGTTAAAAAGAGATACCCAGAGACTTGATAATAAGATGTGCCATGTTGATGGACATAGTCTTGAAAAATAATGTCTTTGTATACAATGAACAGTATTTTATAGAACAGAATGGAGTAGCCATGGGCACTCCCTTTGCCAACACCTATGCAAATATAGTCATGGCACATTGGGAGAATACATACATCATCAGGAGTATGTATTTTGGTAATAATATTCAGTTTTACAGATGTTTTGTTGACATTTATTTAATATGGAGGGGTAGTGCTGATACACTCCAAGAGTTTATTGGAGACATCAATGGGACCACTGATTTTTTATCTTTTACTAGAAAATGGTCCACTGATCAAATAGAATTCTTGGACGTGTTGTCACTGAAAGAAGGACAACATATAGAGACACAATTATATAGGAAAGAATGCAGGATTAACACGTTACTGCATCGTACCAGCATGCATCCCCCACATATTTATAAGAACATAGAGAAGAGTAAGTTGTTGAGAGCATCTAGACTCACTAGTGATGAGAATAATTTTAAAAAGACTATAGACATGTTACATAATGAGTTTTATGAGAGAGGTTATAAACAAAATGAGATAGTGATGCTACAACAGGGAGGTGATGAGAAGAGGAATACTATAGGGAAGCCATTTATACATAGGAGAAATGGTGGTGAAGTTGTTCACACAAGATCAGATAATAGAGAGAAGTTCAACAAAATAGTTATACCCTACACCAATAATAATGTGAAAATCAGAGATATTTTTCAAAAAAATTGCAACATTCTTACAGTAGATACAAAGATTCAGCAAGTAGTAGGATCGACACCGAGTTATACCTATAGGAATACAAAAACTTTGAAAAGAATGCTATGGTATGAGAATGCCAAACCATCACTTAATATCTCTGACAGGAAAGGAACGTTTGCATGCAGGTCATGCAAATCAATGCAGCTATATGTCAGGCTGTGATCATTTCATACATCATGACACTGGACGGAGACACAATTTTGATTTGTATGCGGAGTGTAAGAGCAGGGATGTGGTATATATAGCAACCTGCACTGCATGCAGGTGTTTCTATGTTGGAAAGACCAACAGGACTTTACGAGAACGAGTACGTGAACACATATATGCAGTTAGCAAAGAAGATGAGAGCAACACTAAAAACAAACATGTTATCACTTTAGGCACCACACACAGGTTTAAATTTACTGTGATAGAGATAGTAGGGAAAAACAATAGGCTAGGAAACCACAAAAATTATACAGAACAAAGAGAAGTCAGATGTATAATAAAACTGCAGGCAGATAAGTCAACTAGCTTAAATGACAGGGTCTCTCTCAAACCGTTTTTGGCAGCTAGAGATTGTAAACACTAGAAACAGTGACACATTAGTCTTATTACATATGTAAGTTCCTAGACTCTTAGGTTATCTATTGTGTTTAATAAAAGTGCTTTAGCGACACTTTTATATATTGTGTCATATGTCATTTTTTGTATGTCTATATATATTAATTTATCTTAGCAGTTTCAAGTGTGTCTTTAACATTTTTATATATACTTTTATATATATTTTTACATTTTTATAGATTACACAGATTATATATTATAGTATTTTTTTTATATTGTATTGTATTAGATATATTTTTTGTTTTTTGTATATAGTTGTATTTTTCTATTATGAATTATATGAAGGGAATTTTTTTTTTTTTTTAAAGTATTTTCTAAATGATTAGTCTATACACTGATTGGCTAGGAAGTAAATGACATCAGGTTTAAAATGTTTGATTTTGGATGTTTCGTTAACAGTCTGAGGAAGCATTTTTCACAAATGTGAAGGTGCTTAACTGTTCATGCTGAACCTGATCGTTTTTGGTTTTTATGACAATGTTTTAGTCTTGAGTTGATTAAATGGTTCGCTTTTATTTGCTGTGGTGTGTCTCAAGAAGGTTTTGTTGGATTTTCTATTGTTTGCTTTATCTTCATCCCTGTGAGTGGTGATTTTTACCTTTTCGTAAATAACAAATTGATCAAACTTAATAGAAAAGTAAAACTAAAGGATAGAATAAAGAAGTCCAAACCAAAAGGTAAAAAGGTCACACAGACAAGACCATTCAGTAAAAACAGCAAGGAAAAACCCAGCGGAGCTGGAGGTTTCACTGTGTGATTACCTTAAACCTCCTGTAACAGGCACATGGCGTATATGTAAATAGTCCCTTAAGGACATTGAGTGATTTGGTTGCATGACTTTTGAATACCAATGATTTTTTAAACTTTTTAAGTCTTTATGGTTACTTTCAGGCCAGTAAAGCCAAGCCACAGTAACTTAAAAAGTTAAAAAAAAAAAATCTTTTTGCTAGTATGATTGTAGCTTTACTAACATAGGTCTTGGCTACTTTCTCATGGCCGTGTGTGTAGAATGGTCAAAATTTGCCATTTCAAGTAAGTCCTGCTGTGGAATACCAGTCCAGTTATTTGTAATTTCATAAAATGAATACAGTCTTTTCCTTCTGTTTTCTCTGGTACAGTAAAAAAAATATAGGATGTTCTTCATGTTTCACTGTTGCAGTCATCACATTTGGGGTTATCCCTGCTAGGGTAGCCCTCGGCCGGCCCGAATACCAGAGGCTTAGTATTTCTGTATTGGTTGCTGTCACTTGAGGACTGACGTCAGGTCGTCAGTGGTATAAAGTAAGGCAGCTGATGCCATTACATCAGTCTTTCTTGCCGTAGAGCCCGAAGCAGAAGCAGTTCGCACAAGTGCCAGTCGGCCTTACTTGAGTTGCGTTTCTGAATTGAAGTTGAAGTCTTCTAAAGCCAAGTACCCTGTTGGGGATCCTTTTTTCTTGCACTAACCGATGTCAGAAAAAGTTAATTGTCCCACCTGTGGAAAGCAAATACCACACCGAGATTTCCACTCTTACTGTGTCACTTGTCTAGGCCCAGACCATAACGTCCCCCATTGTCACTTCTGTGCTTTGTTTAATGCCAGAACTATCTGTCGTTGGGCACTTATTGTAGGCAGATATTTTCGTTTACAGCCCTCTAATTCCGATATGGCTTCGGTAAGCCATCTGACAGCAGATGTTCCGAAAAAACGTAAAGATAAAGACAGATCTTTTGATTGAGACGAAAGCACTAACTGGAGTTTTATTTTGTACCTGTGGAATAAAGTGTTTTGGTATCCAGAAGATTTTGCATCTTTTCATGTGTTGTGTAGACTATAGTGCATTTTGGTTGCTGTTGAGTTTCGTTAAAGATAAAGACAGAGACAGACCGCACAGGTCCAAACCTTCTGAAATTGCTTCAGTTAAGCTAGTTGTCAGTACTCCGGTACTCAGTGAGGCGCTTTTGCAGCCCCTGATACCCACTTCAGTTGATTTGCAGGCCGCTGCCAAGAACCTTTCGGAGTCCGGTATTCTGCAAAACTCTTCGTCTAAGGATCCTGCAATCGTCTCTACCTTGAATGGGTCTGGAGCCACTGAGCAGGCAACGGCTTCTGAGGAAGTCCTTCGCACCACCAAATCTCGACACAAACCGTCTACTTTTGCAACTACCGTTCTTTTGAAAACAACTGAGTTTCTTAGGCCCAGGGTTCGAACCACACCCAAGAAACCAACTACCCACTCTCAGGCGCCTGCTACCTTGCCTCAGTCTCAAATGCTTAAAATGGCAGAAAACCTTATAATGGCCAAGCTATCTCCTCAAAAAGAAAGAGATCTGTCCCCTGTAGTTTTGTCTGAACAAAAGTCCGTTGAATCTGATGCATTTGACTATGAAGACATGTAGCCCCTCTCCACTTATGAGGATTATGATGCTTAGGAATCCATTCTTTCAGCCTCTCCTCCAGAGGATTTTTCCTTTGGGGGAAACCCTGTGTACTTTCCATTGGGAGAGTCAGGACTACCCTCAGTCTAAAAAGAGATGCAGGAAATTCCTAGATCTACTGCAACACAGACCCTTGACCATCCCCCCAATCCTGGATGGTGGTGGATGATGATTTCCTTGAATCCAGCTTGACTCCTGACACCCTACCTCCTGATCCCTGAAAACCAGACAGGTACTACAGAGTTCCTGACTCACACACACATTTTTTAAAAATCCAACTGAGGTAATTTCTCTAGGGGCAGAAGGGATTAAAGCAACCTCTGCTAAGAAATCCCCCCCCCCCCGATAGGCCAAGGCCCAGGCAGGGATTCCCGAGCATAGGACAGATGGGGTAAAAAAATATACACCTCAGCTGCTCTTGCTGTCAGGGCACTAAATTGTCAGTACCATATGCTTAAATATCAGCAGCATACCTTGGAACTCCTTAAACAAAAAATGTCCTCCTTTCCTGCTTTGGCAGAATCTAAAGATTTAAAAGACTTAATGCATTCTGCAAGTCAAGTAGCTTAACACACTTTGCACTGTGGTTTTGATGCCCTAGAAGCTTCTTGCAGGGCAGCAGTCACTTGATCTGTTATTAGAAGACATGCATGGCTTAAGGAACAACCCCTGCCAGACCATGTCAAATCTAAATTGTTGGATGCACGCTTGCACAAACCCAACTTAATTTCGTACTAAGGCAGAAGAGGTCTTAAAAAAGATGGAAGAAAAAGCAAACTCTATGCAAACAGTTAAAGATTTCTTACAGGTCCGGCCCCCTAGGTTCAGCAGGTATTTTCCCTCAAAGCACTGGTCCTTTCCTGCTCTGAGTAAACAGGCCCAGCCTAGGCCCCATTGAAACAGACAGCAGCCCCAGGGAATGCAGAGATCAAAGCAGTGGACTATTTCCACTTCAAAACCAGGGAGTTCTAAGCCACCCCCTTATGGTAAGAACTCACAATGACTCTCATCCTCCTGACGTCCTCTCTGCCCACCTTCACTTACCCTAGGAGGAAAGCTCTCCTTTCACTTAAGCACCTTGGCCACCATTACCAAGGACCAATGGGTTCTGAACATTGAGTCTCAGGGATACAAATTCTCCTTCCACACCGTTCTAACCCCAAAAAGGGTTCCTAGATCTACCACCAACTCAGTGGGCAGAGGCTCAAAAGCAAATCCATTCCCTGCTCTCTTTGAGGGCAGCAGAGCACGTTCCTGCAGAACAGATAGGCCAAGGCTTCTACTCTAGACATTTTCTGGTGCCCCATCCTCGATATATCCATTCTAAACACCTTCTTGGTGATCCCAACATTCAAAATGCTCACCCTCCAGCAGCTGGTACCCATGCTGTCCAAGGATGCTTGGCTAGCCACCCTGAATCTAAAAGAGGCCTACCTCCACATTCCTGTCAGGGAATCATGCAGAAAATATCTTTGCTTAAGGGAGAGATCTCAACACTTTCAGTTCTCTTGCGCTTCCCTTTGGCTTATCTACTGCTCCCAGAGTTTTCACAAAATGCCTGGCTCCGTCCATTGCCTTTTGCAGACAAAGAAATATTCAAATTTAGCCCTACTTAGGTGACTGCCTTATTCAGGCAGACAGCCAAGAAAAGTTGCCCAAACACCTGCCTTTTGTGAAGTGTCTACTAACCTCCCTAGTGTACACAGTCAATGAAAAGAAATCAAAACAGGTGCCCACCCAAAGGATAATCTTCCTGGGAGCAAGTCTGTACACAGCATCCCACATGGCATACCTTACACCAGAGAAACAAATTTTCCTATCGGCCTACATCTCTCAACTAGCCACCAGGCCGCAGCTTTCTGCAAGGAAAATCCTGCAAGCTCTGGGGTTCATGGCATCTTGCATACTCCTCATTCCATATGCCAGACTGCATGTGAGGAAACTTCAGTGGTACCTAAAGAGCCTTTGGTGTCAACACTCTCAAAACCTGGAAACTCTTCTACCTATAATTCCTTGCCTCAGACAAGAATTTCTTTGGTGGGCAACAGCATGCTCCCACAACAAGGGACTGCCCTTCTCTCCACACCTCACTGCCCAGACCCTCACCACAGACTCATCAGACTACGCTTAGGGTGCACACCTGGACGGCAGGTGTATACAGGGCCAGTGGAGCCCACAGGAAATCCCCCTGCACATCAATCAAAAAGAGATTATGGCTGTGCAGCAGGCCTTGATAGCTTTCAAACCCCTTCTCTCGCCAGGGGTTCTCCTGATCAAGACAGTCAACACCACTGTGATGTGATACGTCAACAAGCAGGGAGGAACTCACTCCTACCCTCTATGCAGGCTGCCTATGACCCTTTGGCACACAGCCTCTTCCGTGCAACTACACCTGTAAGCACAATACCTACCAGGCTCTCGCAATTCCCTGGGAGACCAATTAAGCAGAAACCTTTTAGACCCACATGAGTGGCAGCTCAACAGGAGTGTACCCTCTTCCCAATAACTGAGAAATGGGGAACCCCAAAGGCCGACCTCTTTGCCTCCCACACCAACCATCAGCTCAGCAAATTCTGCAACAGGGAGCATCACTGCATTGCTTGGAAAGTGGATGCCCTGTCCTTCCCCTGGGTCAACCTCTCGGTCTATGCCTTTCCTCCCCTACCTCTCATCCCCGGTGTACTGCTCAAAATCATGGAGGAAAAACCAAGGACCATTCTTATAGCTTCAGACTGGCCTTGACAATGCTGGTACCCCTTGCTGTGCAGCCTGTCCCGCTGCCTCAATCCAAACCTCCTAACCCAGAGGGAAGGGGAATTCATGCATCCCCAATTGCAGAAACTCAATTTGGCAGCTTAGCTTATTCCCTAACCCTGAACCAGTCTTCCATCCTCAGTAAACAGGTTCTGGATATTATCCATGAGGCCAGATGCCCTAGCGCCAGAAGGTCTTATGCAGATAAATGGAAAAGGTTCTGCACTTGGATCCAGGCTAAGAGGGCCAATACAGCACAACCCTCCATCCCGGATTACTTGGCTGACCTACTACACAGTGGTCTCTCTTTCTCCTCTATAAAAATTCATGCCTCTGCTATTTCTGCTCATTTTCCCACTGAGCAGCCCCTTTTCTTACACTCTATGATCAAATAGCTCCTCAGAGTGGCTAGCAACTTGAGGCCCCCCAGAAGGGCACCAACACCAGCTTGGGACCTTAACTTTGTCTTAGAAAAGCTCACCCTGCCACCTTTCGAACCAGCTTCTTCTGCAGAGCTAAAATCTCTCTCCTGGAAGATGGCCTCCCTTCTGGCCATCACTTTAGCCAGAAGAGTCTCTGAGCTGCAAGCACTCATGGCTGAGGAACCCTTCATCATCTTCCATGCAGACCGGGTATCCCTCAGAAATAACCCATCCTTCATGTCCAAGGTGGTGTCCAGTGTGGCTCTCAACCAATCCATTCATTTTCCCACCTTCTTTGCTAATCCCCACAACAAGGGGGAAAAGGATTCTTCACTCTCTAGATGTGTGCAGACAGCTCAGAATACTGTCTGGACAGGACTAAATCCTTCAGAAAGTCTGATCAATTGCTGGTTAACTTTGCTACAGGGACAGAAGACAAAGCCATCACCAAGCAAACCATTTGCAAATGGATAGCACGCTGCATCCATTTCTGCTACAAACACCATGGTAAGCCTCCCCCCAAGGGGTCAGGATGCACTCCACCAGAGCAACCTCCACCTGTGCAGCTTTCCTCAGAGGAGTCCCTACCAGGGACATCCTGGAGGCTGCCACCTGGACATCTCTTCACACTTTTACCAAGCATTACCACCTACCTCTCTTCTCAAAATCTAGGGCTGGGTTTGCTTCTGCAGATGTTCTTCATGTTTCACTGTTGCAGTCATTGCATTTGGGTAATCTCCTTGAAGGTTGTCCTCAGTCGGCCTGATTAACAAAGTCTTGGGTCCTGCATCGGTTGCTGTCCCTTCTTCCATGATGTCAGGTCGTCAGGGGTATAAAACATGCAGCCGATGCCATTACATCAGTCTTTCTTGCTGTGCGGTGCCCGAAGCAGAAGCAGTCGCAAGTGCTGGTCGGCCAACTCCTGAAATTTTTGTTTTCAGAACCAAAGTCTTCAACTAAAGCTAAGTACCCCATTGAGGAAACTTTTTCTTGCTCATTACTGATGTCAGTAAAAGTTAATAATTGCATTACTTGTGGAAAGCAAATACCTCATAAAGATTTTCATTCGTACTGTATTCCTTGCGTAGGCCCTGACAACGACGTACCTTGCTGTCAGTTTTGTGCTTTATTTAATCAGCGCACTATCCATCATTGGTATATTTTTGTCTCTAAATATTTTGGTTCTCGGTTTAATTTTCCAGAAATGTCGTTGATTAGCCATCCGACTACCGGGATTCCGAAAAAATGCAAAGGTAAAGACAGAGACAGGCCACCGAGGTCCAAAACTGCCGACGACACTTCTCCTAAGCCAGTCGCCAGTTCGCCGGTACTCATTAAGGAGCTTTTGTAGTGCCTGATACCCACTACTTCTGATTCGCAGGCCTCTACTGAGACCCCTTCAGAGTCCGGTATGCCGTGAGATGCTTCAACTATGGAACTCGCAGATATCTCTACCTGGGATGGGTCCGGAGCAACTGTGCAGGCACCGGCTTCTGAGGGTGTATTCAGGCCTACGGACTTGCATATTAAATCAATGCCTCCTTCATTACTTAGACCTAAATCTCAATCCATGTCTAAAAAAAATGACGCCCAGGGCACATGCTCAGGCCTCTATACCTAAAAAACAAATGAAAAGAATGGCTGAAGATCTAATAAATCTAATTAGGGGTAGCCAAGCCCCCCTTCTAAGAGGCCTAGGACTGAGGTTGATTATGAATCTTCTGATCAAGATTCTGTTTTTTCTGACTCTTCTGATGACCTGGATTTGTCTTTACCTACTTATGAGAATTCTGATACAGAGGACTCTATTCCCTCTGCTTCCCCTCCTGAGGATTTTTCTTTTGGGGAAACCTTACATTCTCTAAGGGAGCATTTCCACTGGAAAGCCAGGATTACTCTGATTCAAAAAAGAGGCTTAGGGATTTCCTTCTCCTACCTCAGCATAGGCCTTTAGCTATTCCTCCTGTACTGGACATGGTTGATGATGCTTTCTCGGAATCTAGTTTGGCCCCTGATTCCCTGCCTCCTGTTCCCAGAAAACCTGATAGATACTATATGGTACCAGAGTCCCACAAGTTCCTTTACAAAAATCCTATTGCAGATCCAGAGACTATTTCACAGGGGTCCAAGGGCATTAAGGCTTCTACTGCTAAAAATCCTACCCCTTCCGATAGAGACTCCAGGGCGCTGGATAGATGGGGTAAGAAGGTTTACACTTCTGCAACCTTGGCCATTAGGGCTTTAAACTGCCAGTTTCATATGTTAAAATATCAGCAACATGTTATTGGACTGCTTAAACAGAAAATGATGTTGATTCCTGACTGTGTGGAAAATAAAAGAATTACAGGATTTAATGCATTCTGCCGAACAAGTTGGAAAACATACTTTACAATGTGGTTTTGATTCATTAGAGGCCTCTTGGTAGGGCTGCTGTTACTGGGTCTGTGCTCAGAAGGCATGCTTGGCTTGAGGAGCAATCTTTGCCTGATCATGTTAAAGCTAAATTGTTGGATGCTCCTTTAAATCAGGACCGCCTGTTTGGCAACAAGGCTGAGGAAGTTCTTAAAAAGATGGAAGATAAAGCTAAATCTATGCAAACTGTTAAAGATTTTTTGCAACTTCAGCCTCCTAGATTTAGTAGGCACTGGCCCTCTAAAAATTGGTCCTTTCCAGCCCACTCCAGGTCTTCTCAAGCCAAACCCAGACACAGCAAAAACCCCAGGTTTCAGTTCCAAGGGACTCGCAGAACTAAGCAGTGGGGGGCCTCCACTTCCAAGTCTGGGAATAATAAGACTCCCCCCTATGGTAAACTGTCTCAATGACTTCCTTTTAAAATTTCCAAGCACTTGTCATCTGACTGCCCCTTTGGGGGAAGTATTGCTCTTCATGCAAAGAATTGGGAACTCATTACCCAGGACAAATGGGTTTTAAATGTAGTGTCCTAGGGATACAGATTTAACTTCCACACATTGCCAACACCAAGTAGATGGCCTGACCTGCCCCCAAATCAGTGGGCAGAGGCACAAAAACAAGTACTTTCTCTCTTAAGCATGGGGGCTATTCAACCAGTACCAGAAGAGGAAAAGGGACAAGGTTTCTACTTGAGACTTTCCTGGTACCCAGGAAAGACAATTCATGGTGTCCTATCCTGGACCTGTCTACTCTAAACACCTTTTTGGAGATTCCAAAATTCAGGATGCTGACTCTTCACCAATTACTTCCTATGCTAGGCAAAGATGCCTAGTTGGCAACACTAGATTTAAAAGAAGCATACCTGTACATCCCAATCAGGGAATATTGCAGAAGATACCTACGCTTCAAAGCAGGCTACGCGCACGATCAGTTCTCTGCACTGCCCTTTGGCTTATCTACTGTGCCCAGGGTATTCACAAAGTGCCTAGCTCCAGTTATTGCATTTTGCAGGCAAAGAAATATTCAAATATACCCATACCTGGATGATTGTCTAATTCAGGCAGAAAGCCAGGACATACTTTTGAATCATCTGGCCTTTGTAAAAATGGTTCTAACTTGTCTGGGGTACACCATAAATGAAAATAAATCACAACTGGTACCCTGTCAACAAATTATATTCCTGGGAGCAAGCTTGAATAAAACTTCCCAGATGGCTTTCCTCATGCCAGAAGAGCAAATTCATTTGACAACTTACTTCAAACAAGTGGCCACAAAAACCCTACTATCTGCAATCAAATACTGCAAGCCTTGGGGTTCATGGCCTCCTGTATTCTTCTAATTCCATGTGCAAGACTGCATATGAGGAAACTACAGTGGTATCTAAAAAGCCTATGGTGTCAACATTCTCAAGACCTAAAAACAATGATTCCTGTCATACCTTGCCTACACCTAAAGTTCCTTTGGTGGACAGAGGCCTGCCACCAAAACAAGGGACTACCTTTCACACCACCCCCTGCTGTCTAAACCCTAACAACAGATGCATCAGACAGTGCATGGGGGGGCTCACCTGGCAGGGAAGTGCATTCAGGGCAAATGGAACCCAAGTCAAATGCACCTGCATATCAATCAAAAAGAAATGTTAGCTGTACAGAGTGCTCTGACAGCCTTGAAGGATTACATTCTTCCAGGACAACTAATGGTAAAGACGGACAACACCACTATTATGTTGTACATAAACAAGCAGGGGGAACACATTCATACCCCCTCTGCAGACTAGCCATGGCATTGTGGAACACAGCCTTGAGCTACCAAGTGTACCTACAAGCTCAATTCCTGCCAAGAAAATTAAATACACTGGCAGACGGGCTAAGCAGAAACCTCATGGACTCACGAGTGGAAACTGGAACCAAGGATTTTCAACATGTTGGCAAGCTAATGGGGGAGCCCAGATATAGACCTGTTTGCCTCCCCCCAGAACTACCAGTTGGACAAATTTTGCACAAGGACTCCCCACAAACAAGCCTGGAAAGTGGATGCTCTGTCCTTCAGCTGGAAAAAACTATCCGTCTATACCTTCCCCCCTCTACCTCTGCTCTCCAAAGTACTACTAAAAGTCAAACAGGACAAACCAAGGATGATTTTGATTGCTGCAGACTGGCCCCGGCAACTCTGGTACCCCCTCCTGCGCAGTGTGTCATGGTTATCTCCATGGCACCTGCCTCAGACTCCTTCCCTGCTGTCTCAGCAGGAGAACCAGATTCTGCACACTCAGCTACCAACACTGAACCTTGCAGCCTGGCTAATTACTTAAGCTCTCCTTTACCATCCCTCAGCAAACCTGTGATGGATATCATTTTAGAGGCAAGGACGCCTAGTACTAGAAAATCATATGCTGAAAAATGGAAAAGATTCTGTGCCTGGAACCAATCTCAAGGGATGAGCACAGCAGCACCCAATTTACCTCAGATTTTACAATACTTAACTGAGATGCTTCACAAGGGCCTGTCTTTTTCCTCCATTAAAGTCCACGCCTCAGACATTTCAGCTCATTGTAACACAGAACCTCCCCTCTTCTCTCATCCACTGCTCAAGCAGTTCCTCAGAGGGGCCAAAAAACTGAGACCACCCAGGAGAGCTCCAATTCCAGCCTGGGACTTTAACTTTGTCATGGAGAAACTCACTCTACCTTCTTTTGAGCCAGCTGCTACTGCAGACTTAAAACTTATTTCTTGGAAAACAGCTTTCCTTTTAGCAATCACTTCAGCTAGAAGGGTATCTGAATTACAGCCCTTATGGCAGTAGAGCCTTTCATCATCTTTCATGCGGACAGGGTGTCACTCAGAACCAATCCATCCTTCATGTCCAAGGTGGTATCTAGTGTGGCACTTAATCAGTCCATTCATTTGTAAACTTTCTTTCCCAATCCACAGAATAAAGGGGAACAGGTACTGCATTCCTTAGATGTGCACAAACAACTTAGATTATACTTGGACATGGCTAAGCCTCAAAGGAAATCTGAACAACTGTTGGTTGCATTTGCTGCAGGGGCAGAGGGGAAGGCTATTCAAAAAAAAACACAAAGGGCAAACGTCCAGTCTGGTGGACCCCAGCCATTAACAAACTTTACAATAAGAGGAGAAAGCTATTACATGATAGAACAAAATCCATAAAGGGGAAGTCACCCCTGATCATTATTAGTAAAAAAATACGAGCACTCATAAAATCAACTAAGGCCAATTTTGAGAGAAAAATTGCCATGGATTTAAAGGACAATCATAAGGCCTTTTTCAGCTATGTTAGGAACCTGGGTGGAAACTCCCAGATATGCTCAGAATTAGTCCAAAATGATACAAAAATCACTGAACCCACAGACATTGCCAACATACTGGCAGACAGGTTCAGTGCAAACTTACCCTCTCCTCTAAAGGAGAGATAACTATCCCAGTGGAGTGTAGCCTCCCAGACATCTCAAATGCGCAGGTGAAAGCTGCTCTCTCTAAAGCTAAAAACACAGCATCAATGGGACCGGATGGTGTCCCCGGCTGTGTGCTACACGAGCTAAATGAGGAATTAAACCCGCACATAAGGCAGCTGTTTAATCTCAGCCTTACCACAGGATCGTGCCCAAGGAGTGGCGACGGCAACTGTGGTCCCACTCCACAAAGGCGGTGCCTCTACGGACCCTGGTAATTACCGCCCCTAAGCTTAACAAGTCTAGTCTGCAAAGCTATGGGGAGGATCATAATGGAGCTCATAAACAAAGATATAGGGACTTGCAGACATTGGACCCGACCCAGTTTGGCTTTGTCAAGGGAAGATCATGCCTTTTGAACTTGGTCGACTTCTTGAAACAGTCACCAAGGCCATTGATGAGGGAAAGGCAGTCCATACAGCCTACCTTGACCTTGCAAAGGCTTTCGACACAATACCCCACTCGGTATTGTAGAAAAACTTACCAGCTTAAATGTAAACCCATATGTCACAAGATGGGTTGCAAACTGGCTTAAGGACAGAACCCACAGGGTTAGAGTTGCTGGCGCTATGTCAGACTCCAAGCCGGTCACAAGTGGTGTCCCACAGGCTCGGTCCTTGGCCCCTATTGTTCGGCATCTGCTTCTCAGAAGTACAGGCCAACATGGGAGGACTTTGGCTGACAAAGTTTGCAGACTACTGCAAATTGGCTGCCATAGTGGAAAGTGCATCGGACACGGATATCCTTCAGAAGGGACTCATGGAAACAGATAGCTGGTGCCAGAGCCATGGCCTGAAGTTAAACGCCAAAAATGTATAGTCATACCCTTCGGGAAAAACAAGGTAACCCCAAGCTACCATATAGGTGGCAATCCACTAAGCACAGAAGAGGTTATCAGGGACCTGGGGACCCAGGTTGACAGTGGCCTTTCTTTTGACACTCATGTTGCTAAAGTGGTTAGAAAGACCTTCTACATTGCCCACCTGATCATGAAGGGATTCACATCCAGATCTAGTGAGGTCATTGTTCCCCTGTACTCTTCACTTATCAGACCAATGATAGAGTATAATGCCCCATTCGGGATGTATCTCACCCGACATCTGCAGCAATTGGAGAGACCCCAAAAGTTCCTCACCAAAAGGATAAAGGACTCCAAAATCTGTCATATGCTGCCAGATTGAAGAAACTCCAGCTCTATTCAGTCGCATACCGTCTGCTCAGAGGTGACATGTGCCTGACATACAAGGCCATGTCCAACCCGGAATTAATGGACATGCTCCACCTCAAAAAATCCAAATCCACCAAAACCACTAGAGCAAGCGACTTAAACCTTAGCACGGATATAAATAGGACGTGCTGGAGGGATAGATTTATCACTCAGAGACTCCCTATGCTGTGGAATAAAATCCCGGTCCATGTGAGGCAGAGCACCTCGCTGGCTCTGTTCAAGAGAAATCTTGACCTCTGTGGATGGGAGATCGTAGGTTTACCCCGGGAATCATCTCTGTGTCACTGCTGGACAGAGGCACAACAAACTAATGGGCACAGTATTTTTTCATATAAGGGGTGGCGTAAGCCACAAAAATTTGGGCTAGGCTTATAAATGCCTTAGGGCAGATAGCCTAGTATAAACCTATGAACCTATAAATGGATAAGCCAGTGCATTCATTTCTGCTATAAGCACCATGGAAAACCTATCCCTCATGGGATCAGACCTCACTCCACCAGGGCTGCCTCTACCTCTACAGTCTTTCTCAGAGGCATCCCTACCAGGGACATCCTAGAAGCTGCTACCTGGAGTTCTGTACCAAGCATTATCATTTGCCAATTTTCTCTAAATCCAGAGCTGGCTTCACCACTGCAGTCTTGCAGGGCCTTATAGCTGGCCCTAATGCTATCTAAACTCCTCCTCCCAACCATAGCTTTGGGAATCTACCCAAATGTAATGACTGCAACAGTGAAACATGAAGAACATAGTACAGTTGTGTACATTTACCATAAATGTAGATGTTAGAGTGTATTCACTGTTGCAGTCCTGTTTACCCTCCCTCCAGCCCCTTAACTTCTTTTGGCTATACCTCTGCTTTCCTTTAGTATGCTTAAAAGCCTTTTTGTGTATTTGCGTTTTTTGTTGGAGGTATATTTTTGTGCTTTTATGTTTAATTGCTTCCCATTAGGGGGGCACCTGACATCTGTGGCAAGAAAAACTGATGTAATGGCGTCTGCTGCATGTTTTATACCCCTTACAACCTGACATCATGGAAGAAGGAACAGCAACCAAAGCAGGACTTGAGACTTTGTTAATCAGGCCGACTGAGTGCAACCTGCAAGCAGATTACCCAAATGTAATGACTGCAACAGTGAATACACACGAACATCTACACTTATGTTAAGTGTACACAACTGTACTTTTTGCAGGGCATCCTAGCCAAGCCCCTTGCTTCCTTGACTGCCTCCACCCATTTCCTCAGCTTTGGGAATCAACCCAAATGTGATGACTGCAACAGTGAAACACGAAGAACATAGTTGCAGTCCTGGTTTCCCTCCCTCCATCCCCCTTTTTTCTCTTTCTCCTTTTATTACCATTCTTCCTTGTTCTCCTTTCATTACTAGGTACATATTTGTATTTATTTTCCACTGGTGGGGTTCTTCCACCAGAACCTGCCCTCCTACTTTGGGGCATCTGACAGGTTAGGGCGAAAAACTGATGTTATGGCGTCGGCTGCCTTACTTTATACCACTGACGACCTGACATCAGACCTCAAACAACAGCAACCGATGCAGAAATACTAAGTCTCTGTTATTCGGGCCGGCCGAGGGGTACTCTGGCAAAGATAACCCCAAATGTGATGACTGCAACAATGAATACACCCTAACATCTACATTTATGGTAAGTGTACACAACTGTACTTTTTCTCTGCACTTTATCTTTCTCCTCTACTATTTTTTGAAACAGCTCAGTCAAAATGTCTTTTAATTTCTTCCTCTAATTTTTGCAGTTTCATCAAAATAACTATTTAAAGCTTCTGCTTTTTCCAGCCTTTTGTTATTTGAGCTGATAGTCTTTCACTTATTGTAAACATATCTGAGTATATTTGATTTATTTTCCTCTAAATTACTGGAACCACACCTGTACCAAAGCAGAAACTTGTATTGCTGTTTGCTGAACAGCTGCAGGATTCTTCCCAGTCAGAGATTTCTCTTCTCCTTTTCTGGCTGATTTTATCTGAGAGTCTCCAAATTTCTTCTTAGCTGGTATCCAGGCAATGTAGTCACTAGCCAGTGACTGAATTTTACCCAAACTGGCTGTTTCAATGCCCTTTTTCTCATTTCTCTTTTTCATACTGGGAGAGCTGAAACCAACCTGTTGTTCAGTGTGCAGCCATCTTGGAAGTCTTCTACTGCATGTTCTTGGTGGCTGTTTTAATCTTTCTGTTGCTGTTTACAAACTAGAGGATTGTGTGTTTTTATTTGGACTGAGAGGTGTCAGTTGCTTCATATTCACCACACAAACACTTACTTCTGGACCTAATAACTTTGTGCTGGAGAAATGGACCTTTCTTGCCAATGTGCTAGAGGTGAGAAGATGTCAAAGAAGATATGACTAAGTACAAAACACTATGGGAACCCAGCAATCATTCCTTTTTTATAGAAAAGTTGTGAAACCATCAATAGCCTTTAACTTTGTGCAGTAAGCGTCAGTTGGCAATATCCCTAAATGAAAAACGGTGAATAACATAGTTCAGATGAACTAAAAGGAAACTTTATTAAGCCATTAAAGTGAAAGATAAGCACTTTCATCTACTAAACTGTTTTAGATGCAAGCTGCTTCAGCTGAGACCTAGAAGAAGATTCCTATATGCTTTGATTATAAGCTTGCAAGGTCACCTGAGCTGTCAGTTAGCAGGGCCTGTTGGTCTCACATGATGAAGAAGGTGATCTACATCTGCCATTTGAAAGTGAGAGCAGTTTTGTTGGCCATAAAAGGCTTGGAGAACTTTGCTTTTTTACTTTTTTTTTTGTCTCATCAGGAAAACAGGTGTTAGTGTGGTACTTGGGTAAGCAAAGAGACTAAAAGCTGAAACCTCTTTGGAGGAAACCTATGCCTGTCAGTTTACAAGTAATTCTGACACATCTCAAACATCTATATCAGTTGGACTGTAGTTCTTCCACAGTCACATACTTGTTTTTGTGCATCCTAACCATGTGAAGAATAGTACTGTACCCCAAACTTTGTTGATGGAGTTCATCAAGTAAATGTTGCATTACCATATTTAATTGAAAATCTGCCCTCTATGGAAACATGCAGTTCATTGTTGACAAGTTTGCCTTTCCTCTGTCTGAGCCTGCTAACATGACAGCATTCAGATGCATTTTTTTTGTAGCTGTCCTCTTTCTGTTGGATCGCATAGCTTTAGGTCATAATGTTTACAGAGATGTCACTGGTCTTCACAAGAGTTCAGTGTCCATCAGGATAAACCCTTGTTTCCTTCTGATGGTGATTTTAGAGGTGTCCCTGTTTTCTTTGTTATGGTAGAAACCAGGAGAGAAGAGTCCTTCGTACCCTGGATGTGTAACTGCAAATTAGGTGTTACTTGTACCTGGTGCATCAATTTAACAAGGCAGACATTTTCATCTTTTTGAGAGAGGAGCTTGAGTTTGTCAAGCACACACTTCACAGATGGATTGATAGATGTGTTTTTTTTTAATCTGGTGTGTAATTGCCTGATGTCCTCCTGTTCCTATGGTGCAGTGTTCTAGGTGTGGGATTTCATGCCCTCAGGTGACTCTTACGTCTGCTCCTATACAAAAGCTTCAGGTTGGCTTTTGCAGTGTGCGTAGGGCCATAAACTAGGGGCCTTAAATGTGACATCTGCACGCACAATCCCCAGAACTTTTCAGCCGCAGATGACATTTGCATCGTACGATCGCTTCTCCACAGACGTCGCATCCTAAGGTAAGTAACCCATTGAGTTTCTAATTGTCTTATTTTTGACGATTGTCCTTGCCAACACTTGGTTGTTGTAGCCTTTAGCTGATGTCAGGGAAAAAGGGAAAGTGCCAATGTGGGTGCTAGATACCCCATAAAGACACCCATGACAGGTGTGTTTTTTGCCTAGGCCGGGAACACGATCACTCCTTTTGCGTTATTTGTCAATCGGTTGTTCCCAAGACCTTGTGCAGCCATCTAGCCACGTTAAACCTCTCCCTGGAGAACCAGCACCTTAACCGGTTAGCCCTTAGAATGGATCCTACATCACAGGCTGCACCTGAATCCTCACGCAAGAAGGTCAAGGTTCCTAGGCCTTCTTCGCCTGCCACTCCGTTTCCCGATGCACTGCCAACTGCCATTCTAGAGGTTGAGGCACGCTCAGAGGACACGTCGACTGCAGCGACGTCCCTCAGGGAAGCCATTTCACAGACAATGACCAGCACGTCCGCGGAGCTTATCTAGACATTGATGCCCATCGATGTCGAGGGGGAACAAGTTTCAGTGGTGCCTCCAGCAGGGTTCCAGACTTCGGATGTTTTACTTTCCAAACCCGAAGTCAGGCCTCTCTCTACTTCCTTCCCAGCTAAAAAGAAGAAAAAAACTAAACATACCTCCACCTCTTCAGAAGTCACACCAGATTGGCAGGCCTTCACCTCTTCTCTCATACAGGCTTTATGGCCCTCAGGCCTTCAGCCTCAGTCACCTCCACCCTGCCTCTTCTGAGCCCTAGGCCTGCCTCTGCTTCTTCCTTCCCATCCACGACCCCTCAAGTCAGAGAAGAACATGATTCCTCCTTCTCATCCTCAGAAGCACCCCAACGGTGGACTATGGACAACCACCATTTCTTATGTTTCCCAGATTGCCTCCCCCCAGGAATATTATTCTCCTGATGAGGAATCTGTGGAAGGGGATTCTCCCCCTGAGGACATTACTTTTGGGTGAGACCATCACCAAACTGAAGGATTACTTTAAATGGGGTACGTCCCAAATGACACCCAAAAAAGGTACTTTGAGCTGCTGTAAGTGGAGTCCCCCTTCCCTTCAGCAGTTCCTCGTGTTCTGCCTGCTTACTTGTATGCCTTCGATGCTGCTTTCAAAGCCCCTGACTCCCAGCCTCCAGCCCCTAAACATCCTGACCACTTCTACAAAGTACCAGAGGACCAAAACTTACTGGGTAAACCACCCTTGGTGGACCCAGCTGTTATTGCCATCACTGCAAATAAGCAATCTAGACTGCTGCCCTCTGCCTCCCTACTGCCCACTGACAAAGACAGCAAGTACATGGATAGGATGAGGAAGAAGGTATACATGTCTTCAACTTTGGCTTTCACAGCCATAAATTATCAGACCCACATGACAAAGTATACATTAGACTTGGTCTCTCAAGCCTCCACCATGCTAGCATCCTTGCCTGACAGCCCCATCAAGACAGACATCTCATCCAAACTTTTCTTGGCACAAGTAGCCAGGCATTCCATCAGGCGCAGCTACGATGCTGCAGAAGCATCTGCCAGGTCTGCAGCATCTGCTTCAGCCCTCCGGAGGTACTCATGGCTAAGACTCCAGAACCTCCCTGCGGATTTCAAGTCTAAGATCTTGGACATCCCTCTGGACCACAGTGTGCTTTTCAGCAAACAATCTGCTGACCTTTTTAAAAATCTACAGGAAAAAAGCAAAGAACATTAGGACATCAAGCACCTGCTGGTGTCACCCATGCCCAAGTATTATAGAAACTACCCTGCTAAGGCCACCTTTGTGCGATGTACTCATTAGCCCTCCTCCTCATCTTCCAGGTCCAGGAGAGGGGCTAGAAGAACTACCAACTCCAGACCCTCTGCTCCACCTCATCAACCCAGACAGCCCTTTCAGGACAGAGTAATGCATGACTGCCTTGCCCACGTTCCTCTCTCAGCCCACCTTTTCCCACTGTCTTCCCCTTTGGCAATCCATCACTTCAGACCAATGGGTCTTAAACATTATTCAAAAAGGGTACTTCCTATCCTGGAAAGAGAAGCCACCCATAAGAGGCATTCCTCTCATCCCCCAAAAAAACAGGCCCATCTCATGCCACAAGTTCTGGCAGACCTTTTAAAACTAAGCACCATAGAACCTGTCCCTCCAGGACAGGAAGGGAAGGGGTTTTACTCCCGCCTCTTCCTGGTCCCCAGAAAACACGGCCCCTGGAGACCCATCTTAGACCTGTCCTTCCTAAACTTCCATATTTAGGTACCATCTTTCAAAATTCTCTCTCTTCCCACTCTGCTGCCCCTCATTCCAGCCAAGGCCTTCATGGCCACCCTGGACCTAAAGGAGGCCTACCTGCACATACCCATTAAGAATTCCCACAGACAATTCCTGCATTTCTCTGGACCTGCCTCTCATTTCCAATTTACTGCCTTGCCCTTTGGCTTATCCACCCCCCCCCCCCGAGTCTTTACAAAGTGCCTGGCTCCAGCCATCACCTTCTGCAGAACTCTGGGTATACAGATTTACCCTTATCTGGACGACATCCTGATACTGGCAGAGTCCAGGGATGCTTTTTTGCAGCATCTACATTTCACCATGTCCCTTCTGCAGAACCTAGGATTCACTATCAATCTCCCCAAATCCTCTCTGATCCCAAGTCAGGACAAAATGTTCCTAGGCTGCAGAATCAGAACAGACGCAATGAAGGCCTTTCTACCACAGGACAAGGTTCTTTCTTTGACTTCCCACTTCCAGGAAGCTCTACTATCCCAAAAGGTGATGGCAAGGCAATTTCTTCGTCTCCTGGGTTTAATGGCAGCAACCATCCCCATGCTACCACTGGCAAGAATGCACATGCACAAGTTACAGTGTCTACTGAAGAACACCTGGTCCCAACACCTTCATCCCCTAGAGCAGGGCATCCCCCTCTTTACCTCTCTGGAAACCAAAATCAGTTGGTGGATCCAGCAAGTGCAGCTGAACCCAGGGCTCCCACTACAACCACCCAACCAGCTCAAGTAATGCATACAGATGCCTCAGATTCAGGTTGGGGAAGCAACTGTGGCCTCTTACAGGATTCAGGAAAAGTGGCACCCCTCTCTTCAGGCCAAACACATCAGTATCAGGGAAATGACAGCAGTCTTCTTGGCTCTAAAGACCTTCAACCCCTTCTGATTCCAGGGGTGCTCCAGATTGTCACTAACAACATTACAGTGATGTGGTACCTCAGCAAGCAGGGAGGAACAAAGGCCTATCAACTGTGCAGATTATCCCTGATGATATGGGACTTAGCCTCTCATCTCAGCTTAGTCTCAATGTAATACTTCAAGTGGCCTACATCCCCTCACAGGACAACCACCAAGCAGATCTCTTGAGCAGGACCTCCTCGCCTTGGCACGAATGGATGCTGTGCAGGGAGGTCTTCTTAGACATAGTCCACCGTTGGGGTGCTCCACAAATAGACCTGTTTGCCTCCCCCCAGAACAGGCAACTGCAAAACTTCTGCTCAAAAACACACTCCCGTCTAGCATGGAGAGTGGATGCTTTCAGCTTCCCTTGGGAGGGGAAGATGTTCTTCGTGTTCCACTGTTGCAGTCATCACACTTGGGTTATCTGCCTGCAGGTGGCCCTTAGTCGGCCCGAATACCAGAGACTTGGTATTTTGCATCAGTTGCTGTCACTTCAGGACTGATGTCAGGTCGTCAGGGGGTATAAAAACAGGCAGCCGACACCATTACATCAGTCTTTCTTGCCGAGGAGCCCATAGCAGAAGCAGTTTGCACGAGTGCCGGTCGGCTGCTACCTGAGTTTTCGTTTCTGAATTGAATCAAACTGAAGTCTTCTAAAGCTACCCCTGTTGGGTTTCCTTTTTTCTTGTTCTAACCGATGCCAGAAAAAGTTAACAATTGTCTTGCCTATGGAAAGCAAATACCACACTGAGATTTCCATTCTTACTGTGTCACCTCTTTAGGCTCAGACCACAACGTACAGCGCTGTCAGTTTTGTGCTTTGTTCAACGCCCAAACTCTTTGTCGTCAGGCCCTTATTGTTGCTAAATACTTTCATTCTCGATCTCCGTATTCCAACATGGCTTCAGTAAGTCATCCGACTACCGATCTTCTGAAAAAACATAAGGATAAAGACAGAGACAGACTGCACAGGTCCAAAACTGATAATGATGCTTCCATTAAGGTAGTCGCCAGTTCACCGGTACTCAGTGAGGCGCTTTTGCAACCCCTGATGTCCGCTTCGATGGATTTGCAGGCCTCTACCAAGACCCGTTCGGAGTCCAGTATGCTGCAGGACTCTTCTTTGACTACGGAACCTGCGGTTGTCTCTACCTTGGATAGGTCCGGAGCCGCTGTGCAGGCAGTGGCTTCCAAGGAAGTTCTTTGCACTACCGATATTCGACACAAGCCGATGACTTCTTTCACGTCTTCAGTTCTGTCTAAAACTGCCATGTTTCTAAGGCCAAGAGTACGAGCTACGCCTAAACAAACAACGACCCAAACTCAAGCACCTTCTTTGCCACAACATCAAATGCTTAAAATGGCAGAAGACCTGATTATGCTGATTAGGGGAAGCCAGCCTTCTCCTGCTAAGAGAAAGAGATCTGTCCCCAGCAGCTTTAACAGACCAAGAGTCCGATGACTCTGAGGTTTCTGAATATGAAGACATGCCTTTATCTGCTTATGAGGATTCAGATGCAGAGGAATCCATTCCCTCTGCTTCCCCTCCAGAGGATTTTTCTTTTGGTGAAGCCCTCCATACTTTGAGAGCATTCCCACTGGGAATGCCAAGACTATCCTCAGTCCAAAAAGATACTCCGAGAATTTTTAGATTTGCCACAACATAGACCTTTAGCAATACCTCCAGTTCTAAATGTTGTGGATGATGTCTTTATTGAATCCAGTCTAACTCCTGATACTTTACCCCCTGCTCCAAGGAAACCAGACAGGTACTACAGAGTCCCTGACTCTCTCAAATTTCTTTTCAAAAATCCTATTCCTGACCCAGAGACCATTTCCCAGGTGCCTAAAGGTATAAAAGCAACTACAAATCCTTTCAGACAGGGATTTCCCGAGCTTTAGACAGATGGTGTAAAAAAGTATACACCTCTGCAACTCGCACCATTAGGGCATTGAATTGCCAGTTTCACATGCTGAAATTCCAGCAACATATTACGGAACTTATTAAGCAAAAATGATCTACCTTTACAGACTGTGCAGAAAATAAAGACTTACAAGAGCCTATGCATTCTGCAAGCCAAGTCAGCAAGCATACTTTGTGATGTGGCTTTGACGCCCTAGAAGCATTTTGCAGGGCAGCAGTCACCGGTTCTGTACTGAGAAGGCATGCTTTGCTTAAAGGAGCAGACCTTGCCAGACCATTTCAAATCAAAATTACTAGATGCTCCTTTGAACAAGGACAATCTGTTTGGCACCAGAGCAGAAGAGGTTCTAAAAAAGATGGAAGAAAAAGCTAAATCTATGCAGACAGTCAAAGATTTTTTGCAAGTGAAGCCTCCTAGATTCAATAGGCATTGCCCATCGAAGCATTGGTCCTTTCCAGCCCCCTCAAGGCCAACTCAGACTAGACCCAGGGGAAACAGACCCACCCCCCCTCAAGATTACAGTCTCAGGGTATGCAGAGATCTAAGCAATGGAGTGCTGCCACTTCAAAAGCAGGTAGTGCTAAGCCACCCCCTTATGGAAAGACTTCACAATGACTACTCAAGTCCACTCTTCACCTCTGCCCAACTGCTCGTGCCCCTAGGAGGAAAACTTGCCCATCTTACAAAAAACTGGACCTCCATCACCAAAGACCAATAGGTCCTCAACATTGTATCCCAGGGGTACAAATTTTACTTCCACTCACTGCCAACTCCAAAAGGGTTCCCAGACCTTCCTCCAAACCAGTGGGCAGAGGCACAAAACCAAGTTCAATCCCTGCTCTCCATAAGGGTAATTCATCCTGTTCCTGCAGAACAGATAGGGTCAAGGGTTCTACTCCAGAATTTCCTGGTACCCAGAAAAGAGGGCACTTGGTGCAAAATACTAGATCTTTCCATTCTAAACACCGTCCTGGTGGTACCAAAATACAAAGTGCTCACCCTTCATCAGCTTCTTCCTATGCTGTCCAAAGATGCCTGGTTAGCCACCCTAGACCTAAAAGAAGCCTATCTGCACACCCCTATCAGGGACTCGTGCAGGAAATACCTACATTTCAGGGCAGGATCTATGCATTATCAGTTCTCTGCTCTTCTCTTTGGCTCATCTGCTCCCAGAGTATTCATAAAATGCCTGGCTCCAGCCATTGCCTATTGCAGACAGAGAAAAATTCAAATTTACCCGTACTTGGTTCATAGGTTCATACTAGGCTATCTACCCTGGGGCATTTACAAGCCTAGCCAGAGTGTGTTTGGCTTTCACCACCCTTTTAGATCGGTTTACTGTGCCTCTGTAGAGTAGGTCACAGAAGATAGCCCTTGTAAGGTTCGTTTACTGTGCTCCTGTCTAGCAGGGACACAGAACAGATCCCAGGGGTGAACTTATGATCTCCCATCCACTCGTCAAGATTTCTCTTGGAGGGTCAGCAAGGGGCTCTGCCTAACATGGACTGGGATTCTGTTCCAGAGTCAGGGCAGCCTCCGGGATATGAATCTGTCCCTCCAGCATGTCCTATTTATTTCTGTGCTGAGGTTTAAGTCCCTGGAGTGTGTAGCTCTAAGGGATTTGGATTTCCTGAGGTGGAGCATGTCCATTAATTCTGGGTTGGACATGGCTTTATACGTCAGGCATAGATAATCTCTGAGTAGGCAGAAAGCAACTGAGTAGAGCTGGAGTTTCTTTAGCCGAACTGCATAGGGCATCTGTTTGAGTCCCTTGATCCTCTTGGTGAGGTACTTTTGGGGCCTCTCCAGTTGCTGCAGGTGGTCGGATAAGGTACATCCCAAATGGGGCATTGTATTCAATTATGGGCCTGATGAGTGATGAGTAGACGGGCACAGTGACCTCTCTTGTTCTAGATGTGAACCCTTTCGTGATAAGGTGGGCTATATAGAAGGTCTTTCTAACCACTCTGGCAACGTGATTGTCAAAAGAGAGGTTTCTATCTACTTGGGTCCCCAAATCCCTAATTACTTCTTCCATACTAAATGGATTACCACCTATGTGGTAATTTGTGGGCACTTTGTTTTTCCCAAAGGGTATGACTATGCACTTTTTGGCATTTAGCTTAAGGCCATGGCTCTGGCACCAGTTATCCGTCTCTGTGAGACCCTTTTGGAGGATGCTTGTGTCAGCCAGGCAGTCGATTATGGCACCCAGCTTGCAGTCATCTGCGAACTTGGTCAGCCATAGTCCTCCCATATTACCCTGTACCTCAGAGAAGTATATACCGAACAAGAGAGGTCCCAGGACTGAACCTTGTGGGATGCCACTTGTAACTGGTTTGGAGTCTGACATGGCACCTGCAATACTGACCATATCGGTTCTATCCCTGAGCCAGTTTGCAACCCATCTTGTGACATAGGGGTTGATATTTAAGCTGGTGAGCTTATTTATGATGCCCGAGTGGGGTATTGTGTCAAAGGCTTTTGCGAGGTCCAGGTAGGCCATGTGGACTACCTTCCCTTCATCTATGGCCTTGGTAACTGTTTCAAAGAAGTCGACCAGGTTCAAGAGGCAAGATCTGCCCTTAACAAAGTCGAATTGGGTGGGATCCAGTGTCTGGAGGTTACCAATGTCCTTGTTTATGAGTTCCATGATGATATGCTCCATAGCTTTGCAGACCAGATTAGTCAGGATTATAGGGCGATAGTTTCCTGGGTCCGTTGTGGCACCACCTTTGTGGAGCGGGACCACTGTTGCTGTACGCCATTCCTTGGGTACATATCCTGTAGTAAGGCTGAGATTAAACAGTGACTTTGTGAGGGTTTAATTCTTCTTGGAGCTCATGTAAGATGCAGCCCAGGACACCATCTGGTCCCATTGATGCTGTGTTTTTTGCTTTGGAGAGGGCAGCTCTCACCTGTGCATTTGTGATGTCAGAGAGGCTACATTCTGTTGGGATAGACATTTGGTCTTTTGGGGGGGAAGGGGGGGTTGCACTGAACATGTCTGCCAGGATGTTGGCAATGTTTGTGGGATCAGTGAATTTTTTGTCATTTTGTGCTAACTCAGAGCATATCTGGGAGTTGCCCCCCAGACTCCTGACATAACTAAAGAAGGCCTTGTGATTATCTTTAGTGTCTTGTGCAATTTTTCTTTCGAAACTGGCCTTAGATAAATTTGAGGGATTGTAGTTTCGTGGTTGTACTGATCAGAGATGCCTTCCATTTTTGGGATTTTGCTCTATAATGTAGCAGCTTCCTCCTTCTGTTGTATAGCTTATTTATGGCCGGGGTCCACCAGACTGGTCGCCTGCCTTTGGAGGAGTGAGTCTTGGTTTTATTTGGGATAGCACGATCCATGCAGTCCTGTAGGTGTCCATAGAATGCATTTGTAAAGGATTCTGCTGTTTGGGCAGTATTTTCCACTGACCCGGTGGCTTTTAAGGATTCCACTTCAGTTTTGAGAAGTGTGAAATTCGCATTTCAGAAATTTTTCACTGTGATTTCCTTGGCTGGGGGTGGGGATGGGATATGGATGTCCAGTAAGATTAATTTATGGTCTGATCTTACCAATGAGGGACATACCTCTGGGGTGGAACATAGAGTCCCCATGTTGGTGATGACCAGGTCCAATATGTTATCCTCTCTTATGGGAGTGGTGACCAGTTGTTGCATAGTGTTTGAGTTTATCAGTTCTAGGAACCATTGGGCAAGGGTGTTGGGGCTTCAGTAGTTTTCCCAGTCGATGTTTGGGTAGTTGAAGTCACCCAATATTGTGTTTGGAGAGACCTTCATATTCTCCAGTGTTCTCAGGAAGACTGAGTGGGGTTCCTGAGTTTGGGAGAGTGGTCTGTAGCAGGCTACAATCTGAAAGGCAGTTTTGCCCACTGTTAACTGTACATGGATGGTCTCCGATGCTTCGTGTAGTGCCACTAACCTGGAGGTATGGGTATCTTTGATGAATATGGATACTCCCCCTCCTTTTGTGGTTCGGTCCGAGTTTTGGGGCCAAAAAGCATGGTATGAGGTATAACCTGGTAGTGCAGGGGTGCTCTCTGGGGCCTTGAACCAAGTCTCTGTCACTGCACAGATATCAATATTCTCCATACTGAGGAGAGCCTCAAGTGCGTGCATCTTGAGGTTTAGACTTCTGGCGTTGAGCAGCATTACCCTTAGTATTTTTTTTTTCTTGTATTGTCTATGGAGGTGGGTTTGTCTTTTGAGCCTTGCCTAAAAAAGGCACTATGGGGGTGGCAAGTGCCTTAGCCAGTATTGGAAGCCCAGGGGTGACAGGTGCAAGCCATCCCTAGCGAAGCAACGTGGCTTGTCAAGCATGTCATTCCAGGCTGACAGACACTGAATCCCCGTAGAATGACACCAATACTTTAGCCAATTGTTAAAATTGATCATTTTGTCTTTATACTGTGGCATCATTCTTGGTGAGGGCAAGATGCTACTCAAGGTCAGGATCATACCGGTCTGGGCTACATGATCAGAGAGCTCCTCTGTCTCTTTTCATGTAGTCCAGGGAGGTACATCTCAGGTCATTCACACCAGCATGGACAATGACGGAGTCATATTTGTACTTGCTTTGGAGTGACCTGAGTGCTTGTGTTATGTGGCGGATCCTGGCACGCGACAGGCAGCTTACAGTGATCTTCTCCTTGTTCAGTCTGGTGAGAGGGACGTCACTGTGTCTGACAATAGAGTCCCCTATTACAAGCGTGTTAGGTGTGTTGTTTAGCCTTAAGGGCTGTGGCTGTGTGGCACACTGACTTTGTGAAATATGTGATACGTGGGTATTGTTGCGGGGTAGCGGTTGGTTGGATGTCTGCTTTGGAGGTCTCTGCTGCTTTGGCAGATTTTTATTTAGAGCCTCCGAGTATGTTTTTGTGTGTTTGTGTTTGGTTTGCTGATATGATAGGTCTATGTGAGACTGGAATAGTGGTGTGTGTGGTTACCTTCTCCTCCTGACTGACTGTGCCAGTGCTCGGTTGAGAGAGCTCAGCCTCCAGTTTGGCTATATAGTTGCATCTCTCACATATATTTGAGTTTGATGGGAGTAGGAGAGGGTGGTCTGTGTACATAAGGCAGTTGTAACATTGCCTCAAGATACCCAGATTCACCAGCTGGACTGGAGAGTAAACCTGAAACTGACTATTGGACATGCCAGAACAGTATAAGGAACAGTTTTTTGATCAGAAAGGACCAATAGGGAGCCAAGTACTTATAAGGAGTATAAGAGGATGTAGTGCTTTAGTTAGTGTTTACTTATAAGATCAAATGCAGGGCTTTAGAGTGAAAATTGAGTGCTTACTTTGAGATTTAGAACAGTTCTAAGGGAAAAAGTGAAGAGCAGACTCTGTGGAGCCGGGAATACTTTAAACCCATTTAAGCGGCGCTGCCCGATGCTGCGCTCTGCGCAAAAGCGGGTTTTAAGGCAGGGAACTTGAAAGAGCTGGGAATTGGCCCAAAACGTTTCTAGGCAGTAACCACTCCTTTGAAAGAGCTGGGAATTGGCCCAAAACGTTTCTAGGCAGTAACCACTCCTACGGTGGCAGGCAGGCTGTTCAGTGTTAATCACTGCCACTGATGAACACAGAGACTTCCGTTTAGCCCAAGCAAGCACTGGTCTCCAAGAAACTTACAAACAGTTCAGAACAGCAAATCTGTAACTGAACTTTTTTAAATTTCAGAAAGTGGGAAAAAAGCAAGATTTTTTTTTTTGTTTTAGTTTAAAGGTAGCAGAGATACACAAGTAGCAAAATAGTCAGAACAGTGCAATAAATGACCCCACACTTGAGTGCTTGGCCAGAGTCAGGTAAAATGCAATTTTGAGAAAAATAAAACGATTTTAAATTAAGTGCAACACAGGAAATGCAGTAAACAGGCTCTAGATGTGTTCTAAATACTGTTTCTAATACAGATATCAACTTTAGCAAGCCGGAAAATGCCGAAAAGTAGGCGGCAAAGCAGAAATTTTAAACGACGATTGCCTGATTCAGACAGACAGTCAAGAGAAGCTGTTGCAGCACCCGACATTTGTAAATAACTTTCTAACCTCCCTGGGGTACATTCTCAATGAAAATAAATCAAAACTAGTCCCCAGTCAAAAGATTGTATTCCTGGGAGCAAGCTTGGACACAGCATCCCAGATGGCATTCCTTACTCCAGAACAAGAAGCCTATCTGAAAGGCTACTTCACTCAAATGGCCACCAGAACCCAGCTGTCCGCAAGGAAAATCTTACAGGCCTTAGGGTTTATGGCCTCTTGCATTCGACTTATTCCATATGCCAGATTGCATATGAGGAAACTTCACTGGTATTTAAAAAGTCTTTGGTGCCAACATTCACAGGACCTGGAAACAGTCATACCTATCATACCTTGTCTAAGGACAGAGTTTCTTAGGTGGGCAGCAGCATGCAACCACAGCAAGGGACTTCCCTTTACTCAACCCCACGCCACCCAGACTCTAACCACAGACTCATCAGACTATGCCTGGGAGGGCACACCTGGACATAATGTGCATTCAGGGCCACTAGAGCCAAAGTCAAATTCATCTGCACGTCAACCAGAGAGAGATGCCAGCTGTTCAGCACACTGACAGCTTTCAAATCTCTACTCTCACCAGGACCCCTGCTAATAAAAACAGACAACACCACAGTTATGTGGTACATCAACAAGCAGGGGGGGGGACCCACTCTTACCCACTCTGCAGGCTAGCCATGGCCCTGTGGAACATGGCCTTCAATATGCATATTCATCTACAAGCTCAGTTCCTGCCAGGCAAACAAAACTCTCTGGCAGATGACTTAAGCAGAAATCTCCTAGACCCACACGAGTGGCAATTACACCCCTGTACTTTCAGCCTTCTAACCCAGAAATGGGGGACCCTGGAGGTGGACCTTTTTGCCTGCCCCTACAATCACCAGCTCAGCAAATTCTGCACCTGGACACCTCACAGCAGGGCCTGGAAAGTGGATGTCCTATCCTTCCTGTAGATAAAACCTCTCAATCTATACCTTTCCCCCCCTGCCTCTTCTCACAAGACTACTACTCAAGATAAGACAGGACAGACCAAGGGCAGTCCTGATTGCCCTGCACTGGCCACGCCAACACTGGTACCCACTATTACGCAGCCTGTCACCGGTGACACCCTGGCACCTACTCTGATCCAAATCCTCCTCACTCAGCAGGAGGGACAGATCTTGCATCCGTAACTGCAAACCCTAAATCTTGCAGCCTGGCCAAAAGACGCAGTATAAGGAAATCCTATGCTGATAAGTGGAAAAGGTATTGTTCTTGGATTCTGTCTAAAGGAGAGGACACAGCACTGCCCTCCTTACCTCTAATCCTGGATTACCTAGCAGGTCAACTGCACGGAGTCGTATTCTCCTCCTCCATTAACATCCATGCCTCTGCCATCTCAGCTCATTACAACACTGAGCCACCTCTTTTCCTTCACCCTCTCATCAAACAGTTCCTGAGAGGGACAGACAACTTAAGGCCACCAAAGAGAGCCCCCACCCTTGCTTGGGACCTTAACTTTGTACTGGAAAAGCTCATGCTTACCCCCCTTTGAGCCTGCAGCATCAACAGAGTTAGAATTCCTCTCTTGGAAAACAAGCCTTGCTTCTGGCCATCACTTCAGCTAGAAGAGTGTCTGAGCTACAAGCACTTATGGCTGTGGAACCCTTCACTATTTTTCATGCAGACAGGGTCTCCCTCAGGACTAACCCTTCCTTTATGCTTAAAGTGGTGCCCAGTGTGGCTCTCAACCAATCTATCCATTTGCCAACCTTCTTCCCTAATCCTCAAAATAAAGGAGAAAGGATCCTGCACTCCTTAGATGTGCACAGACAGCTCAGATCCTACCTTGATAGGTCTAAGTCCTTCAGGAAATCTGACCAGTTACTAGTCAGTTTTGCACCAGGGGCAGAGGGCAAGGCCATTTCAAAACAAACTGTTTCCAAATGGATAGCACACTGTATCCATTTCTGCTACAAACACCATGGGAAACCAACACTGGGTCAGGCCGCAGTCCACTAGGGCAACTTCTGCCTCTACAGCATTCCTCAGAAGAGTCCCTACCAGGGACATTCTGGAAGCTGCTACCTGGAGTTCTGTTTACACCTTCACCAAGCATTACTACCTGCCTATCTTTTCCAAATCCAGGGTGGGTTTTGCAACAGCAGTCCTGCATGGTATACTAGCCAGCCCCAACTCTTCTTGACTGCCTCCTCCCATTCTTCAGATTTGGGAATCAACCCAGGTGTGATGACTGCAACAGTGAAACATTAAGAACATAGTACAGTTGTGTATACTTACCATAAATGTAGATGTTCGAGTGTATTCAATGTTGCAGTCTTGGTTTCCCACCCTCCAGCCCCCTTGTGTGTGTGTCTCTCTCTCCTCTCTAGGTTAATTACTCACCCCTTGCAGGGCTATTGGTATTTACTTTTTACTGGTGGTGGTTTTTCCACTATAAATTAGCTCCCTCTTTGGGGGGCTCCTGACATTTGTGGCAAGAAAAAATGATATAATGGCATCAGCTGCCTGTTTTTATACCCCTGACATTAGTCCTGAAGTGACAGCAACTGACAGAAATACTAAGTCTCTGGTATTCGGGCTGACTGAGAGCTATCTGCAGGCAGATAACCAAAGTATGATGATTGTAACAGTGAATACACTAAAATGTCTACATTTATGGTAAGTGTACACAACTGTACTTTCCTTTATGCCTTCCCCCCCATTCCCACTGATTCAGAAAGTCCTCCTGAAAATTCAGAAGGACAAACCAAAAATCTTGTTATTGACTTCCTGCTGGCCAAGGCAGCACTGGTTCCCCCTACTTCACAAACTAGCCAAGGGCAATCACTTTGTTACCCTACAAGGTGGAGCTACTGACACAAGACAAAGGAACTTTCCTACACCCACACTTACAGATGTTTTCTCTGACTCTGTGGGTGATAAACTTTTGATCCCTTTCAGACACCACTACTCAGAGGATGTGCTTTCAGTCCTAAAGGATGCAAGGAAACCTACCACCAGAAAATCTTCTCTGGCTAAGTGGGAAAGATTTACAAAATGGTGTCTGAACAAGGGAAGGAACCCTAGCTCCCCTGAGGTTCCTCTGGTTCTAAACTACCTGTGTCAATTGATAGAGTGGGCTTTCTTATTCTTCTGTAAAAGTACACCTCTCTGCCATATCAGCTTGCCTGCCCCTGGAACCCTCCTTGCTTGCCAGGCTCGATGTAAGCTCTTCTTTAAAGGGGACTTGCACATGAGACCACCTAGAAAACCTATCCCCCCGCCGTGGGACCTTAACTACATCTTGGAGAAATTACCCCAGCACCCCTTTGAACCAGCTGGGCCTTCTTTCCTTACAGATGTGCAAACGGAAGACGGTCCTGCTGGTGGCTATCCCATCAGCCAGAAGAGTGCCAGAATTGCAGGCCTTAATGGCCTGTCCCCCCACACACCATCTTCCACAAAGACAGAATGCCCCTGCGAACCAACCCCTCCTTTATGCCTAAGATGGCCAGTGACCTCTATTTTAACCAATTCATTCATCTGCCCACCTTCTTCCCTTCACCCTGTAACGAAGGGGAGAGGATACTGCACTTCTTGGACATGCACAGACAACTTGGGTTTTACCTGGACAAGACCAAGACCATCAGTAAGACTAACCAGCTCTTTGTCTCCTTCCACCCCAGAGCCCTGGGCAAGGGAGTCTCCAAGCGAACCATCACATGCTGGATCAGGAAAGCTATTTGCTTCTGATGGAAAGGAACCCCCAGGGGGAATCAAGGCCCATTCCACTAGAGCTGTGGCCACCTCAAGGGCCTTCATGAAGGGCCCAGACACAGCATCCAGTTTGGAAGCAGCCACTTGGGCCACTATCCACACTTTCACCAAGCATTACAAACTGGACCAAGTTTCCAGAGCTAGGACAGGATTTTCTAGTGCAGTCCTGCAGGGTCTTGTACCACCTCCCTCTAATCCGCATAAGCTGTGGTACACTCCCACATCTAGAATACTGCAACATAGGAATAGAAGGATATAGAACAGTTGTGTAAAATCCTACCATCACCATAGATGCCCTTCTCTTCCATGTTGCAGTATTCCTTCCTGCCCACCAATCCCCCCAGGTCCTGTTCCTTACTTGTACTACCTACATTACAGTAGATCTTCAAGTCACACACCTGGAAACAACTGGCATTCCTCCTGCTGGGCCGTCTTCTCTGCCTGCTGGCTTTCAAGTTCTGATGATTGTGCGTGGAGACATCACATTTATGGCCCTACGTGTGATGTCCCACACACGGCAACAGCCATGCTGAAGCTTTTGTATAGGAGCTGATGTATGAGTCACCTGAGGGCATGAAATCCACACCTAGAATACTGCAACATGGAAGAGAAAGGACATCTATGGTTATGGTAAGATTTTGCACAACTATTCTTTATTAGATGTTTCTATCAGTGGTTGCTCCATGAAAGATTGACTGCTTTATGTACCAAGTCAAAAGGCAACCACGAAACGAAACAATCGCCACCAGGAAGTCAGCCAAAGCTCTTTATTCCAAAACCAAGCAGACAAGGCTGTCACCAGCCACGAAAAAACATGTAAACGCCTTAATCCTCTGATAACGGACAGTATGTGTTTTCGTCAGATTCTCGACTTCTTCAGACAATCACTACATTCAATTAACACAGTATGTATAACGTTGACCATCAGTTGATTAATTGAAATTATTCTGTTTGTTCTGAATTTGTTGAATTTGACCAGAAATCTGGAAATTAGCTGAGGTGTTTGAGAGCTTGTTATGTTTCTTTCAATGAGGTGTTAATTCTTTTGCAGGAATGAAAAGCATCATTCTGAAATAACTTGGAATATCTGAATTATCGATGTTTAAATATCTTAATAGAAACTGCATAAAAAATTCAACAAATTCAGAACAAACAGAATAATTTCAATTAATCAATTGATGGTCAACATTATACATACTGTGTTAATTGAATGTACTGATTGTCTGAAGAAGTCGAGAATCTGACGAAAACGCATACTGTCCGTTATCAGAGGATTAAGGCGTTTACATGTTTTTTCGTGGCTGGTGACAGCCTTGTCTGCTTGGTTTTGGAATAAAGAGCTTTGGCTGACTTCCTGGTGGCGATTGTTTCGTTTCGTGGTTGCCTTTTGACTCAGTTTCAGTTTGGTTGCATTTCCCACTTTTGGTTTTATTGCTTTATGTACTAGCTTCAGAACCATCTCATAGGTTGGTACTAGGCTATCGGCCCTAGGGCCTATACAAGCCTAACCATAACAATTCCCTGGATATTTCTTCCCACAATATTTACTTCTCTGGACCCCTGTCTAGCAGGGTGACTGGCATGATCCCCGGGGTGAATTTCCCATCTCCCATCCAATCATCAAGGTTCCTTTTGAAGAGGGCCAAGGAGGCACTGTGCTTGACATGTATGGGCAGTCTGTTCCAGAGTATGGGGAGTCTCTGGGTCAGGAACCTATCTTTCCAGCATGTTTTGTTCATTGTGATGACAAGGTTTAGATCCCTGGAGCGTGTGGCCCTGAAGGATTGGGATTTCTTTAAGTGGAGCATGTCCAACAGCTCAGGGTTTGACATGGCCTTGTATGTTAAGCAGAGATCACCTCTGAGTAGACGATATGCCACAGAGTATAGCTGGAGTTTTTTTTAGACAGTCAGCATATGGCATCTGCTTTAGGCCTGTGATTCTTTTAGAGAGGTATTTCTGCAGCCTTTCCAGCTGTTGCAGATGTCTTGTGAGGCACATACCAAACGGGGCATTATATTCTATAATGGGTCTAATGAAGGATGAGTACAGTGGGACAATGACCTCCTTTTTTCTGGATGAAAAGCCCTTAGTGATGAGGTGTGCCACATAGAAGGATTTCCTGACTGTTGTGGCGATGTGGTTATCGAAAGTGAGACCACTGTCCACCTGTGTCCCCAAGTCTCTTATCACACTTTTGATGTTTAGTGTACTGCCACCTATGTGGTAATTCATGGGTACATGTTTTTTTCCAAAGTGGATAACTATACATTTCTTGGCATTAAGCTTGAGCCCATGGTTCTGGCACCAGGTATCTGTTTCTGTAAGGCCCTTTTGTAGAATATCCACATCATTTGGGGATTCGATAATGGCTCCCAGTTTGCAGTCATCTGCGAACTTTGTTAGCCAGAGTCCCTTAGTGTTGGCCTGTACTTCAGAGAAGTAGATGCCAAACAAGAGTGGTCCCAGGATTGAACCCTGAGGTACTCCATTTGTCTGGAGCTGGATTTGGAGTCAGCTACTTTTACAGTCTGTGTTCTGTCAGTAAGCCAGTTGGCAACCTATCGAGTGACATAGGGATTTATGCCCAGCTTAGTACGTTTATCTATGATTCCAGAGTAGGGGATGGTGTCGAAGGCCTTGGCGAGGTCCAGATAGGTTGTGTGGGACCGCTTTACCCTCTTCCACAGCTCTGGAGACTGATTCAAAGAAGTCAGTCAGATTCAGGAGACAAGATCAGCCCTTCACAAACCCAAACTGGGTGGGGTCCAGTGTTTGAAGGTTGCCAATGTCTTTGTTTATAAGTTCCATGATAATGCGTTCCATGCCGTTGCAGATAAGGCTTGTCTGACTGATGGGATGGTAGTTCCCGGAATCCAAGGTGGATCCCCCCTTGTGGAGTGGGATAACTGTAGCTGTGCACCACTCAGTAGGCACGAAGCCTGAGGTGAGGCTATGATTAAACATGACACTTAGGTGAGGTGCCAGTTCATTTTGTAGTTCATGTAGTACACAGCCTGGGATGTCATCTGGTCCCACGGATGCTGTATTCTTAGCTTTGGAGAGTGTGGTTTCTACCTGTGTGGCCATGATTACCAGAATTTGGCAATCTTTTGGTATTGAGATGGGCCCTTTAGGGGGTGAGAGTGGGGTTAAGTTGGCACTAAATCTTTCTGCCAGGATATTGCTAATATCCTTGGGATCAGTATATTTAATGCCATTCTGTTGTAGCTCAGAGCAGATCTGAGCATTACCATTTAGATTCTTGACATAACTATAGAATGCCTTCTGGCTGTCTTTGGAATCTTTGGCAATTTTATTTTCGTAACTAGCTTTTGAGGATTTTATGAGGGATCTCAGCTTCTTACTGAGGCTCGTGAGGGAGTTTTTTTGCATCCTGGGATTTTCCTCTTTTCTGCAACAGTTTCTTCCTTCTTTTGTATAGTTTGTTTATAGCAGGGGACCACCAGATTGGCTTCCTTTTTTTGGAGAAGAGCATATTGGTTCCATTTGAGATGGCACGATTTATGCACGAGTGGATGTGCTCGTACAGTGCCTTAGTGTAGGATTCTTCTGTTGAACTGTCAGATCCCGTCTGCGTGGATGTCATGAAGTTTGTCATTTCTGACTTCAGTAGCATGAAGTTGGCTTTGGAGAAGTTTTTTAAGGAGGTTTCCTTACTGGGGGTGGGATGTGGTTGTCAAGGGTGATTTGCTTATGGTCAGATCTGACCAATGAGGGGGTGACCACTGGTGTGGAGCATCTATTCTAGACCTGGTCATTACCAACATGGGAGATAGATGCTCCACTGGTGTGGAGCATCTATCTCCTATGTTGGTAATGACCAGGTGTAGGATATTGGAGCTCCTGGTGGGACAATGGATTAGTTGATCCAGGGCGTTGGAATTTATGAATTCCAAGAACCTTTGGAAAAAGGAGTTGGTACCCGAGTAGTTTTCCCAGTTAATGGCAGGGTAGTTGGAATCACCCAGTATTAGGGTATTTGGTTGTATCTTAATATTTTCCAGTATGTTTAGAAAGGTGTAGTGAGAATCTTGGGGCATGATGGGGGATCTGTAGCAAGCTACAATTTGGATTGCAGTCTTACCTAGTGTTGCACCTGGAGAATTTCATATGCATTGTGTTGGGCAACTAGCCTGGAGGTGTGAATATCCTTGGTGAATATGGACACTCCTCCACCTTTAGTGTTTTGGTCTTGGTTTTGTGGCTAAAAAGTGTGGTAAGAGTTGTAGCCTGGTATGACATGGGGTGCTCTCTGGAGCCTTGGACCAGGTCTCTGTTACTGCACAGATATCGATGTTCTCCATTTTTAGGAGTGCCTCGAGAGAGTGCATTTTGAGATTTAGACTTCTAGCATTGAGTAGCATTACCTTCAGATTTTGCATGCTTGTATCTGTTACGGTGGTGGTTTTATCCTTTGAACCTTGCCTAAAAAAGGCACTATAGGGGTGGCAAGAGCTGACATCTGTATCTCTAAAGCTGACATCTGTATCAAAGCCACCTAGTCTTCATTGCCCACTTTCCACAATTATTACTGTCTTGACCACTTCAGCATGGAGAGTTGGGATACGTTTGGGAAATTGTTACTTTTGTATTCTCTCTACTTTGTTCTTGTGTGAGTCTCTGTTTGATTCCATCCTGTTGGTTACTGCTAGCTATTCATCATATCCAAGGTTGACTCTGAGAGTCCTCAGTGTTACGTGCAGTACATGTTCTTAGCCCATCAGTTGATCTGATAGGGGAACCTGCTAGATGGACAGATAATACCCTCTCTCCACCCTCCTTTGGATTGTGTTTTCTGTGCAAACAGCAGTTGAAGTGTGTATTCATAGATTCATAGGGTAGTACTAGGTTTGCAGTATAAATTGTCTTGATTGGGCACTGACACTGTTTTAGTGGTACTTGAAGTTTATTCCATGGTGGGCAGTTTAAGCACTCTGCGTTTATTACTTTTTAAGGGAAATTTTTTGAGTTCAGTTATTAGTTTTCCTGTTTGTTTTTTTAAATTCCTTGCACACGATATAGAAAAGGAAAGGAACTTTCCTGTGCCAGTATGTAAGATGTAGGTTTACTGTTACATGACTGTACAAAGACTAAGGATGTGGATGTTTCTTTTAGCCTATTCAAGTGACTCAATCTGTTAAAACCCATCAGTCCTATTAGCAATAAGTTATATGGTCCCTCTTTAGTAGAACCTTAGATTTGTGAGGATCATTTTTCTTAGTAAATGGCCAAACCGTTGATGTGTTGGGGCACAGTGACATCCAGCAAGTGACTAGAAATCCTTTGGAGTATCATATGATCATCTACAAAGACTTTTCTTACTACCCTAGTAACGAGTAAAGGTTTTTATCTGTAATTATACCTAAGGTATTAATCACATTCTGTTTCATAGGTGGCTCCCTCCCCATGTAATGGATGGCAGGAAGCATTTGCTTTAGAGGTGACTGTGTTGCATTTACTTATATTAAGTGTCATGCCATGTTTTTTATATGTGGAGTAGTTGGTCATATCTAACTCATGTTTAAGTCTGAAGTATCGGGAAGGGGATGGCAGATGTACTAAGTTTTGATTAATTAGCAAACTTAGTCATCCACTGATTGATGGTGTCAAGTGTGGCATCTGAGAAAATATTGAAAAAGAGAGGGCTGGGTACAGAGCTCATTGGAATTTCACTTTGTGGGGAAATTGACTATCCCTCTTCCCACTGGAGTTCCTCATAAAGTGTCACTTGACAATCCAGCAGGTTATTTAAGTATTAACCCTGAGCTCGCAAAGTTCATTTGTGGTCTCTCTTTATAGGATGCTATTCAAATGCTTTTGTGAGGTTAATATGAGCTGCATGCATCAGCAGATGCTCATGCAGTGGAAATGTGATTTATTTAAAGAAGCTGGCCGCATTTAAAAAGCATTAATAAAACTGTATGGTTTGTGTCCAGGATTAGTAATTGTTATGTAGTCTGTTAAGCAGTTCCATCAATATCTTCCAAAATCTTGCAGATGAAACATGTGAGACTGAGGGATCAGTAGTTTCCTGGACTGGTTATGGACCCACCCTTTCCTTTTGGATTGAGACCACTGTAGCTTGTTGCTACATGTTTGGGAGACAGCTTGGAGAGCGACATTTATTAAATAACAAAACAACAAACTTCTTTCTTATAAACTAAAAGAAAGACTCAAAGGAAAACTGATGCTAAGTGCTTTCATTCTTTAATGATATCTGGAACTTCTTTAGAACTGACAAAATTATAAAAATTTCATGTATACGTAAGGTGCACAAAGTAGAGAGAGATATGTAACGATGACAGTAGCATATAACGTCTGAGAACACAGTGAGGAAAAAATTAACCAATCAGAATCTACACATTTTGTACAGCTATATATACATTAACAAATATTAGTATAAAGTGGGAATGGTCAGACTCCCCATCTCAATTCACATTTAACATTCAGGTTTTCGTTGAATCCAGGAGGGGTCTCAGCCTTAAGCAGTAACTGCCATCGCAATTCTTTCAGTTCAAAGTCTCACAATCTCCAAAAAAATGGTTAACTTGTTCCAGTATGAGAAATTTGAAGCCACTAAACTTAGGGCAGCGTAAACTGCATTTTCCTAGAGTGTTTTTTCATCTTTATTTCTAATGGCTGCCAAGTGTTCTTTTACTCTATCAGAAAGCTTTCCGATCATCTTATCAACATAAAATGCTTTGCAAGAATTACACACTGCTACATAAACTAAAAACTTAGAATGGCAGTCAAAATGGTTTTTAAGGTAGACTGTAATGTTACAGTGTTGAAACCTGAACTTAGAGCCAGTATAAATGTACTGACATACTACACATTTGTTGCAAGTAAACATGCCCTTAGTGTCACTGTCCTGTACTTGTAATACAGAAACAAGTGGGTTATCTTTTTCAAAAGACATTTTCAGCGTGGTGGTTTTTTTTGAAGGAAAAGGTAGGATTATTCTCTAAAACTTGGCATAAATCTTTAACTCTAATGATGTTCCAATTTCTCTCCATGATGTTTCTAATGCCTTGTGCATCCCTACTGATAGGAAGAGGAAAACTGCAGTTCCTGTCAGTGTTTTCAGTTTGATCTAGTGTGTCTTTAGGCACTAAACCGTATTTGAGTATAGGTCTATGTTTAATGTGCCTGTGAGCTGCTACTTCTGTGAAAACTTTTTACACTGGTTGTTCAAGGTAATGTCTCTTCACAAACAAGTGCGTTAAGTACTTCCTTTCCAAAAGAAAAGTGTGGTCATCAGTGATAAGTCATGACAGTCTAATAAACTGACCAAGCAGCACATTCTTTTTCATAAAGAAGGGATGTTGGCTGCAAAAGTCTAAAAAATTATTTCTGTACGTATCTTTTCTGTACACGTTAGAACTAAAAAAAACTCTGTGTCATTGTCTATAGAAATCTTAGTGTCAAGAAAATTGATTACTTTGCCACTACCTGACGTGACAAAATCTAAGTACGGAATACTGTTGGAGAGTGTATTAATGAATGGATCTAGTTCAGTTTCAGATCCCTCCCACACGAAAGAAACATCCTCAGTGTAATGGCAGTAAGTGTGAACTTCGTCTAACCCTGGCAGGTGTATTAATGCCTCTAATTCCCATGTGCTGAGCACCAGGTTGGCAAAAGCTGGTGCCATCTTGGACCCCATGGCCACACCTTTTATTTGCTGATAAAACTTGGTGTTAAAATGAAAAAAGTTGTTAGGTAAAACTGCTGTGGTCAATGTGATTAGTGTTTCAATTCTACAGGTGCTAACATTTAGCATAATAACATTTGCAGGAGGCCTGAAGTGTTTTAATGGATAGTGAGGAGGAAAAACACTGACGGATATTGCCAGACTCATAAAGTTGGTTCTTTGACCTTGGAAAAGCAACCTCTAGTTCATCACAGCTTGTGTTTGCTGGGCTTCCCATAGAGTACACTGGTAAAGTAGCTACAAGAAATGGCTGCTGAAATTATTCCTTCGTTTAATCGAAGGAATGTTAATAAAGTTTTATTTAATTGTGTACTTTCCACTGGCTTTGTTGGCAGCTGATAATTACTTCTGTTTTTTTTTTTTCTTACAACTTTAAAATTTATAAGTATCTTCTGATTTGGTAACAAGGAGGGTTTCATAGTAGGCCTTGGTTTACAAGTTAATTTTAAGAGCAGCATTGTGCTCAGTTGAAGCCCAGTTTTGTTTGAAGTCGAAGGGAACAATTGCTATCTTGAGAACTGGCTTTTTTTGTTACATAGTTTGTTTTAGAATTCAACCACTGAATTTTGTTTATGGGTATAAATCTTATAGGAACATAGTTGGTGATGCATTTATCAATAATATTCAGAAATTGTTTAAAGTTGTGGTGTTGGAGTTGCTTCAGGTTTGTTCCTGCTTGTGATGATAATTTTGTTTGTATTTTAGTGTAGTCTTTGAAAGTGATAGTGTCACAAAGATCTACTACAAGTGCTAATGTGCCATACACTTGCGATGTACTTGCTTACTGCCACTTGCTCGAGTAGGCAAGTTCTTGAACACCTAGTAACTCTGTCACCTGTAACTACATGGCTGCCATAGCACTGTGGAATCTAGCCAGGGAATAAGTTGTTTTTTTGTTGCTTTGCACTTGAGGGTTCCCTTTTTGCTGTGTTAATACATTAATAGGACTAAATTATCCAACTTGTATTAGAAGGTGTTTGCCTGGTCTTTCTGAGATGGGAAGCACTCCTGAATAGCTCAAAGTATTGTTGTTTACTGGCCAGAGCGCTCAACAGTTAGATTTCAGTTTATTTTCTGTTGGTGTAAATTAGTTGCTTTTGCATGGAACTGCTCACTGCACAACAGAGGTTGGATGTGCTCAGTACAGATGCAAATGCTTGGACAGTAAAGGTTACCTATATCACTAGTAGTAGGACTGTAAAGTTAAGCTTAGAGCAGCTAGCTTGTGTGTCTAACAGCACTAATACCACATCTTAGCACTATTTAACTGTAGTCTCTAACCCTAGAAACCACCTTAGGAGACCTGTGTGTAACCCAGTACTCAAACCATAATAGTCTACCCTAGGGCAACAATTTCCAAATGTTTCCATAACCAACTTGGTAGATGTGGACATGTTGAGACAATGTAGCAACTGTTTCATGTTCAAAGACAACGTTTTAATCCTTAAATAAGCTAACACAGTATGCAAGAGATGTACATACACAATTTCCTTGGAAGCAAAAATCTCGCTTCTAAACAAGATTGTCAAGACACACGCTACATCCACCACACACTATCCTTCAAACACATAGACTGCCTTATGCAAAGACTCTAAAAAGTAATCTTTTCAACCTCAGAGACCTTTAAAGCTTACAAACAGCAGTTCATATCCTCAGCAGTTTTCAGAAGCAACATTAAACGCCACACATATGTCTACACCCAATGGATCCCTGAAGAACAAAGCCCAGAAAGCAAGCAAACACTTCACCAAGACTGTTGTCATAGGGACTCCATTGTGTAAGACACACAGATGCCCTACTCACCAGACTGGAAGAGGATAAGATAAAGGTTAGCTGCTTATGTGCAGCCAGGATCTGCTATGTTGCGCAAGCACTGGAGTCATTGCTCCCACAGGTACCAGTAAAAGTTATCATATTCCTTTTAGTTGTAAATGACCCGAGACATAACCTCACTGGACTATATAAGGAGAGACATTATCTCTCTCTTAATGTGTGTGTCAGACTCGTATGTGCCTTACAGTGAGCAGCATTCTACCTTTACCAAGGATGATGCCACAGTATGAACAAAAAATGATTGACTAGCAGTTGGCTTAGTTTCTGATGGTGTTCCAGGGGGATTCAATGTTTTTGGCATGGGGACGACATGGTTAACGTGTCACATTGCTTTTCCAAGGATGGTCTGCACCTGGCCCGGCTTTCAGATATTGGCTAAAACACTTGATCCACCTCATAGACCCATTTTTAGGCAGTCCCAAATTGACGAGGCTTACCAACTTGGCAAATAAAATGCAAATGAACCTAAAAATGTTATTGCTCAATGCTAGGAGCCTTAAGAAGAAACTCTACACGTTACAAGCTCTCCTCAATCTGGAGAGTATAAATATCTGTGCTGCTTACCAATACATCCTTTAAAGTCTCAGAAAGTACTCTAGCAGTGCTAGGCTTCACTGCCTTTCACACATTTAGACCATCAGCTGCACAGACCAGGATTAAAGGTGGAGGTGTCTCAATGTACATTAGAACCAAGTATATCTGTTTAAACAAGATGAAGCTCTGGTGTTCATCCACGTGCAAATCACCATAGATAAAGTCCCTTACCATATCCTAGCAAGCTGTAGATCACCATCCATGCCCCAAGAATCCCTTAACTGGTACCTAGACCTGCTGGAGGCACTCACCATCCCTTCAGATACCCTGTTCATTGGAGATTTCAACTATCCTGCTATAGCTTGGGAAACATGCTGCCTCCAATTTGAAGGCACAGTGTTTCTTGGACATTAACACAAATACCCCTGACTAGATAGTATACATTGCAACTAGAGGTATAAACCTACTGGACCTAGTACTTGCCAATATAGGAGATAGCAACTTATAAGTAATAACCAACTGCTACACAAGGAGGAGCCAGGGATCTGCACACCAAAGTCAAAAATCCGTAAAAAATGTCCAAACCAAGTAAGTAAACTTGTACTCAACATTTATTTAAGCCACAAAGTCTCTGTTTAGCTTTTCGTCGGCGACTCCTCACCAACTTCCTCAGAACAGGAAATAAAGACATTCAACACATCCTGTTTAAATACTACAATATAACTCCCTACTTTTGCCACACTGCCACCTGTGGTCAGAATACAAAATTTCAATATATTAAAAAGAACATACAAAAAGACATAAGACTATTTAAAAACATATGAAAATATAAAAAAAACACTCCCTTAACGATATAAGATTAAAAAACAATAAGTCAGTAGCCAGCAGGCTTGACTTGGAAAAAAGAAACCAGGAATATGTATTAAAAAAAATAAATAATTCACTTCATGGTAAATAAATTGAAGCCATAATGGAGCAATACATGTGCAAAAAAAATTTTAAAAATAATTTTGCACATTAATGTATAAAATAGTAAAACTACCTTATCAAACTTTTCAATTTCAAAACACAGGAAATTGACAACATGTTGTTCAAGCCTGGAAAATGGTATGCTTCCAACCTCAATTGCCAAAGCAATTCTCTGAATTCCAACAAATAGGAAATGCCCCCCCCCCCGTTATCATGCACAACCTGATCAATCACTATAAAGCTAAACCCATGCCCCGGGCACTCGCTAATGTGTTTAGCAAGTGCATTAGCCATTTTTTCTTTCTTAATGGCATATAGATGTTCATATAGGCGCTCATGCAGTTTCCGGTCAGTTTTCCCTATATAGAAAGCAGGACATGAAGAACACTGGGCCAGGTAAACCCACATGTGTGCTGGCACAGTTGAATCTCCCCTGGATTTTGTACTTTCTCTCTCTGATCACAAAATAAGTTCCCGCTTTCACGTGTTGGCAGTATCTACAAATATTGCATTTGAACATGCCCGAACGTGCCTGGGTTTCCTTTCAAGGATGCTTTTTAAGTTGGAACCTCTCTTCTAAATGACTTGAGGATTTAAACCTAAAGCTGAAGGACCTTGATTGTCTGGTGTAAGTAAACACCAATTCTTCATAATAATAGAAGCAATAGCCCCCGCATCCAAACTGTAAGAAGTGATGAAGCTGCAGGCATAAGTAGATCTAGTCCGGGTATCGTCGACCAACACAGCTTGATCTGCAATAGACTGTCCCAAAATGGGTAGATATACCCCATTCTCCCTCTTGCGACTAACCTCATTACAGAGGTCTGAAATCAGATGGCCGGGATAACCCCTATTCAAAAAGAGGTCTCTGATAAACTCACATTCCTTTAAGAAATCACTGTCCCGTGTCACTATCCTGGCCGCCCGGACCAGTTGGCCCTTGACTATTGACCTCTTCTGATGAAAGGGGTGGTTGCTTTCAAAGTGCAAATATGAGTTTGAAAAAGTAGGTTTGCGATGGATGTTGGCCATATAGCAGCCCCTGTAGTTATCCTTAGACAGATCAACGTCCAAATAAGCAATTTTCTCCTTGGAAAAGTTAGAGGTGAACCTAAGGAATTCAGTAGATGTATTAAAGCATTCCAGGATGGAGTCTGCTACTTCCCTCCCCCCTTGGAGAATGATGAAAATATCGTCCAAAAATCGGGTATACAATAGGACTTTCTCTTTAAATAATGGGTTAGGAAAGACAAACTCTTTCTCCCAGAATGCCATCAGCAAATTTGCTATGCTGGCCCCACAAGGGGACCCCATAGGCACCCCTATCCTTTGATGGAACCATCGGTTGTTGGAGAAATAATTGCATGTAAGAACTATGTCTAAGAGTTCTCTGACCATCAAAATTTCTTTGGCAGGAGCTTGTTTCGAAATCAGAATAGCTTGGATCCATTCCAATGCTACTGAGTGGGGGATAGAGGAGTATAAGTCTATCACATCAATAGTGAGGAAATGATTCTCGGTTTTGAATGGAATCCGGTTCACTTTGCCTAAAAATGACCAAGAATCCTTTGAGATGTGCTCCTCACTGATGACATACTTTTTCAATATAGAGTCCACAACCTTGGCTCCAGCATACGTCATGCTCCCCCTAGCGCTGACCAACTGGTGCATGGGGGGATCCAGCATATTCTTGTGGATCTTAGGGTTACAAAATAAAGCTGGAATCTTGGGGTTGGATATAGAAATATAATTGAACACATCCAAGTCTATCACCCCATTGATGAACATGTCATCGTAATAAGAACGGACACGTGATATGTTGATGTTCAACTCATTTTTAGATACCTCATCATACGTCTCAGAGGCCAGAATAGCTTCCATTCTCTTAATATAATCCTCCACATCCATAGCCACTAGACCTCCCCCTTTGTCCGGCTGCATCACTCTGACCCCTGAGTGACATAGCAGTTCAAGCAAAGCCAATTCCTCCTTGGTAGTATTGAAGCCAACATTCTTCTGGGAATGTCCAGGTCACATAGTTGATCAAAGACGTTGACTGAAGGAAGCAGGGGTGGATTAAAGGTGTTGGGAATGAAAAAGGCCTTTGGAGAAGAACACTGGTCCCCTAATAGGAGATGTAAATTCAGTTTCCTCTTAAACAATTTTAAGTTGACCAACGTGTTAGCCAAATTGGCCCTACAGGCCGGTACAAACGATAGGCCCTTAGCCAGAAAATCAGCCAAAGGTGAAGGAAAAGAAAACCCGGAAAAATTATAGATAAGTCCCTTTCAGTGTTGAATATTATCTCAAAGGAAGACTGCCCCAATTTAGAAGAACCAGCCTGTATCCTAGTCAGTTCCTCCTGTTCCTGGGTCTGTTCTTGAACTTCCGTCCCAGAGACGGTTGGGGTGACTACGCTGGGTTCCGAAAATTTGAGCCCTCGCCTTCCAAAGGAGGATTAGTCAATTTGTTAAGTGAAGCTATCCGGTCACTTCTTCGAACTGAATTATATTCAGTGAGGTCATCTGAAGGGCCCCCTTCATGGCCATTATTAACCATATCTGATCTAACTTCTTCAGTTCCATTCCGATCATCTGAATGCCGAGCTAATGTACCCAAATAATTGCCTTGGGACTTAGGAGGCTTGGGATATGCTAAGCCCTCCTTATAAGCTTTAATGTCCCTTTGCAACTTTTTGACTTTGTTAGCAGTTATTTTGGAAACATGCTGGTCTATACTAGTATAGATCCGATCGTAATCAAATCTGTATCTAGAAAAATTAATGTCCTTCCTGATGGCTTCATCTAAAATAGTTAGCTCCTCTGAAAGAGAGGTAACTGCCTCCTGGTAATGATGGCAGATTAAATTTAAGAGCTCGAACCCATGCTTATCAAAGAGAGAAATTAAATCTTTATGGAAGGCTGAGCCTTCCTCCAGGCCAATAGGATACTGCCATGAACGGAGCCCTTTGGGTACTATTGTGGAACGCTGACATTCTCCAAAATAGGCAACCTCTAACTGCAACTTTCTTAGCTTAACCCCGCTCCCGCTGCTTCCACACAGTTGCTTGCCAGAATTTTGTTTCTTTTTCGAGCAGGAGGAATAGCATACACATGCTACAGGGTGGTCTAGTCCCTGACTTTGAGATAGTGGTTTTCGAGTACTTAGGACATGAACATCTGTAGTAAACCCATTGCATATAAGCTTGGCTTGAGTTTTGATTGATTGCAGTCCGGTGCATTTTCTGATTTTGTAAGAGAGGTACGTTCACAATGTTTACAGGGCTGTACATGTTGTAGTTATTTATGTTAGGATTTTTTCATTCATCCATCCTCACATTTTCTAATAGTCCACTATATCCTTCACAGGGTCGAGGGAAAGATGAACCCCATCTCAGCAGCCAGTGGTTGTGAGGATCATTGTTCTTTTGCAGAAAGCACAATGCATCATCACACCACATGTGCACCTAAAGGCAGTTTGGAGGAGTGTAGATTCACATATTTTATGTCTTTGGCAGGTGGGGAGAAACTGAAGCACATAGACAAATCTCACATGATGTCAAGGAGGACATGCAGAGAATTGAACAAGGAAACTTCTTGCTATGAGGCAGCAGTGCTGTTCACTGCTTCACACTGGTGCCCTGTTAGAATGATATTCAGTATGTTGTTCTGTCTGTTAAGGCTTACCACATATCACTCTTTTTTTTGGTCTCTCTCTCTCTCTACAATGGTTAAATCTCTTCAATGACAAAACACACTGGAGGGACATGTATATTAGCCCATATTTATCTCATATCCAGGACAAATTGACTTTACATATAAAAGTGTGACACCCTAGTATCCTACAAGACCATCCCTGACAATTGGATGAACATCCACAAATTTATCCCTGGCCTGACCAACCTTGCTCTTCTGGAATTGGGAGATACTTCATAAAGGTGGTTACTGGCAAAGGTGTTTATGGTATCCAAGAGTCAGTTGGCTTGCAATTCCTATGATCCCATGATCTTATGCCTGCTTATGTCAGCTCTCCTGTATTTTTAATTAGCACATCATTCCACTTGGGGATAAATGTCATCCGTCTCTAACTTCAGGTCCCACCTTGTCACAGTTATGACATCATCTTTTGTAATAGTGGTGACCCTTGGTAAGTTTTTAAGTATAAAAGTTTAGGATTCTCATTTTCAGGCCCTTAAGCAGTACAGGAAAGCAGACTCTGCATTGTTACATTCATTTCCACCTTGGAGTCAAGTTTTTATTTTAAAAGCTTCTGAAAATGGGAGGAGTTTTATTATATAAGGAAACTTATTCCAAAAGCTGTAGTTTGACCTGTGTAACACGCTTTGCTCTCTTCCTGTCTTCATTAAAGTATGACATGACTCATGTTGGCAGATCGCCATGCTAAATGATAATACATTTTTCCACTCAAGATGTGATTCTTAATTATTCCTCACAGCAAGCCTTAAACTCTGTAATTAATTTCCTTCTTACAAGAATGTATGCAGCAATATTTTTTAACCTGGCAACCTAATAAGCTTCTATAGATATAGGTAACCTTTTAGTAAATTTTCTTTGAATGAATTCTTAAACTTCCACACAATTATAGGTTTATAGGTTGGTACTACGCTATCGGCCCTAGGGCCTGTACAAGCCTAGCCATAACAATTCCCTGGCTATTTCTTCACACAATATTTACTTCCTTGGACCCCTGTCTAGCAGGTCGACTGACGTGATCCCCAGGGGTGAATTTCCTATCTCCCATCCAATCGTCAAGGTTCCTTTTGAAGAGGGCCAAAGAGGCACTCTGCTTGACATGTATGGGCAAGTCTATTCCAGAGTCTGGGGAGTCTCTGGGTCAGGATCCTGTCCCTCCAGCATGTTTTGTTCATTGTGACAACAAGTTTTAGGTCCCTGGAGCGTGTGGCTTGGAGGGATTGGGATTTCTTTAAGTGTAGCATGTCCAGTAGCTCTGGGTTTGGCATGGCCTTGTATATTAAGCAGAGATTGCCTCTGAGTAGACTATATGCGACAGAGTATAGCTGGAGTTTTTGTACACAGTCAGCATATTGCATCTGCTTTAGGCCTGTGATTCTTTTCGTGAAGTATTTCTGCGGCCTTTCCAGTTGTTGCAGATGTCTTCAGAGGTACATACCAAACAGGGCGTTGTATTCTGTAGTGGGTCTAATGAGGGATGAGTACAGTGGGACAATGACCTCCTTTTTTCTGGATGAAAAGTCCTTAGTGATGAGGTGTGCTACACAGAAGGATTTCCTGACTGTTGTGGCAGTGTGGTTATTGAAGGTGAGACCACTGTCCACCTGTGTCCCTAAGCCTGTTATCAGACTTTCAGTGTTTAGTGTACTGCCACCTATGTGGTAATTCTTGGGTACATGTTTTTTCCCAAACCGAGAACTATACATTTCTTGGCATTGAGCTTGAGCCCATGGGTCTGGCACCAAACATCTGTTTCTGTAAGGCCCTTCTGTACAATATCCACATCATTTGGGGATTCAGTAATGGCTCCCAGTTTGCAGTCATCTGCGAACCTTGTTAGCCAGAGTTCCTTAGTGTTGGCCTGTACTTAAGAGAAGTAGATGCCAAACAAGAGCGGTCCCAGGACTGAACCCTGGGATACTCCACTTATTACTTGTCTGGAGCTGGATTTGGAGTCGGCTACTTTTACAGTCTGGGTTCTATCTTTTGTCAACCCATCGAGTGACGTAGGGATTAATGACCAGCTTAGTAAGTTTATCTATGATTCCAGAGTGGGGGATGGTGTCAAAGGCCTTGGCAAGGTCCATATAGGCTGTGTGGACTGCCTTACCCTCGTCCACAGCTGTGGAGACTGATTCAAAGAAGTCAGTCAGGTTCAGGAGATAGGATCGGCTTTTCACGAACCCAAACTGGGTTTGAAGTTTGCCAATGTCTTTATAAGTTCCATGATAATACATTCCATGGCCTTGCAGATCAGGCTCATCAGACTGATGGGACATTAGTTCCAAGGATGATCCCCTTTTATGGAGTGGGATAACTGTAGCTGTGCGCCACTCGGTGGGCACAAAACCTGAGGTGAGGTTATGATTAAACATGACACTTAGGTGAGGTGTCAGTTCATTTTGTAGTTCATGTAGTACACAGCCCAGGATGTTGTCTGGTCCCATGGATACTGTATTCGTAGCTTTGGAGAGTGCGGTTTTTACCTGTGTGGCCGTTATTACTGGGATTTGGCAATCTTTCGGTATTGAGATGGGCCCTTATACACAAAAAAGTGAGTAGTGTAGGCGAGGACATATGAGAGACTTGTATAGTGATTGATAATGGAGGTGTCTCAACTTGTCATAGTTCTAAACATCAATCCTGTTTCAAAGCTGTACTGTGGGCATGAATAGCACTGTCTTTCAAGGACTGTTTTATTATTAATTAGAATGCCTAAATCTTTAACTACATTTCTTAACTGAGTGATTTCATTATCTAATTGCAGTTGGGTGTCAAACACACTATTACTGGTTACCATTGTCTAGCATTTTTTGAACACTAAATTTCAGATCATTGGCAATAACCTCAATGTTAATCTTGCCCAAATACCACTCAGTTGGTCCACATCATGAATTGATGTAACAGTGGGTACCCACTTTAACATCATCTATACATTTCAAGATGCTGCATTCCCTAGAAGACAATAAAGACAATTTTCCCAGGGCATCCTGTCTCCAAACAAAACCTTTAGGGTTAGAAGAGGCATGAATCATCCCAGCAGAAGAATGAGAGGTGTCAGACTATTGTAGTGCTGGCTGGTTGCGGGATTTTTGTATGTATGTCCTTCCCAGTCTTACTGCATGTCGTGGCTATTTGACCCTGCACAGTGACATCACCTTGGTCCTAAACCACTTGAAAATGAGAATCTTGTGATGGTACCTTCTCTTCTCAAAGGATGTATTATTTATAAGTGCTGTGCAAAACTTGGCGCTCTTACCTCTCCCATGAAAGACAGAGGTAAGCAGATGAAGAGTTTTCTTTCATACTTCTCCCAGTCTGCTTCTCCAGTACCTGAACTGGTGATTAAAACTCTTACTGTCTGGATCATACTGAAGGCTTCGTCTTTCTCTACATCACACAGCTAACATATTCTTTCCAGCCTGTGGTGATAGCTGATCAATGGTCCATCATCCAAATAGCCATCAAGAGTTTTTTTTTTTTTTTTGGCCATAGCTTTCCAATTTCCATCCGACTACCCTGCAGTATTGACTTTTGGACATGTACATCTCCCTGCTTGTGCCGTGAATTCTCCGAACTGCTGATTGAACCTGGGTTGCCTGGGCCATAGGTCCACTTGCACAGGCTCAGAATCTCTAAATTTAGTAGTGTGAAAGATATTTAAATAGGGGGTGAGAGGGCTTTCAGTCTGACATTGAAAGCATCTGAAATGGTTGCTTGTTAAGGAACACAAACCTGTGGCCCTCCTTCCAGTTTTTCAGGCATTTGGTTGATGCTTTTGAGAATTATTTTCTTGAGGCAGATTTGCATTCATCAATACTCAAGTAACCAGAAAGATTTTGTGGAACAAAAGATGCATTTAATATCTCTACAAAATATGATAGCAGACCTTGCAGTTGTATCACTGCAGCCAGGGAACTCATAAGTTGGTGGTACCAAGTGACATGCTTCCCAGTGACAGGCACTGTCTTGACAGATTGTCTAAGAAAAGCTGATCTTTTGTACATATAAACCCATTTTCTTCTTTACCAAAGATGCATCATAAAACAGGTGAAGGACATGATGGAAAAGATTCCTGATATAACTTTAAAAAATAGTTTTAAAATTGTCTCAGATCATGCTGAAAGTGTGCAAGCAGGCTATTAATTGTGGCTGTGGCACCACTGATTCTTGTGTGAAGACTGCTGTCTCTGATGTAATCAGAAGGCAGGCATGGCTCAAAGTACAGCTCTTGTCAGAAGATTTTAAAGGGGAGCTTTTGAATGCACTCCTAGATAAAGGTGTTATTTGGTCAACTTGCTTGAAAAGCATTTAAAAAAATGTTGCAGATAAAGGTAAGAAAAAGCAGACTGATAATCAACTCTTCATTCCCCTTTATCCATTTACTGAACAAACTTTTTGACAAAAAGCAGCAGTCTTTGATTGGAAAAAATAAAGTCCCTTAATAATTAAAATACAATAGATCTTCCTTTGAGGAGGGACATTGAAGAGGAGGCAGAGGCCAAGACCAGCTGCCATGCAGGGGAAATGTATTCCCCAGCCAAAGGGGGTGTCTCTTCGTTCTAACTGCCCCATCCCTCATCCCCCTTCTAGGAAAGAGAATTTCTCATTTCAGAAGCAAATTTTTCAAGATGCCAACATATCTGTGGATTAGGATGCTCATTCTTGCATGTGACAAAGTTGAATGCAGCTTCAGGAAGATGACGAGTCGCAGTTCAGTAGTAGAAAAGGTTTCACTTCAAAGCAGGGAACAATGTATTTATTACTATTCATGGTCCACAGAAGCTTAATAGGGCAAACCACTCATTCTCGATCTTTCCAAGCTCAGCAGGCTTCTTCTGGTAAAAAGTGCAGAATACTCCAACACGGAAACTCGACCAGTCCAAATCAGTCCAACCAAGGGAACTTCTCAAATAAAAGCCATTTGTTTAACACACAGATATATTCACATACAGTTCGACAACAGCCGAACTGTGCGTAATAATATATGTCTGTGATTCAAACTAAATATTATTTGATGTTCAGATTGAACTGGAATTAAAATTTTTTGTGGTATTACTGATTTAAAGTTAAAAAAAGAGGTTTTACTGTTACCAGATGCCTATTCCCATCTGCCTGGAGCATAGAAAGCTCATAGGTAGTTAATAGGCATGCATTTCAGAAGACTGAAGAGCCTAACCCAATTACCTATGAGCACTGTCTGGTTAAGTAAGTTGCCGAGTCCCACAAGTAGAGGTTGAGAGAATCAAATTGTGGAATATAGGAAGCAGATCATTAATAATTCATAGCCTTAATCCTGTGCACTGGACTCCTTGTCATTTGTGTTGTCCACTGCTTCCAAAGTACTTACAATGGTTAGATTCACTATTTGCCCTCCTCAGATTAAAAGGCAGTCCCATTTACCCCAGCCTGGGTGAGTGATCCAGGTTACCACTGTATCCTGTTGATTAGAATAGGAATCTGAACCACCAGAAAACAGTCTTTCCACTTTACACAAGCACTTAACTAGATGCATTTCTAGATACTAAAAAGAGTAGACTATCACTTTCTTTAGAAATGATTTCAGTGTTCAGTTCTGCCTTCTGTGAAGCAGCAGGTAAGGCATTTATTTGCCAGGAAGGACTGTTGTGTAGGCTATATGATATCTGTCAAGTTTCCATTGTCATGGTTCCCTGCGTCAGACTGCCCATGATGCAAATCCCAAATCGGGCACTGTTTCCTGCTTAGAAGTTTCATATATTTAAGAAGTACTAGGAAACTTGCTACGAGGAAATCCAATCTAAGTGGACTTCTGTTCAGGAAACTGCAGTATACGTAATGAGACTATCTGACAGGGGCTTATGCTTATCCATGGAGCCTTCATTGGCATCTTTCCCCTGCAGTTGGGCAAATCTACACCGCCCACCCCCTTTTCTGCCAATTTTCTCCTAGAAAATTTCAGAACTATGGGCCTTGAACTTGTAGAGAGCATTATTCCTCCGAAACTTTCTTATTCTGAGGGTAGTCACAGAGTTAGTCTTGAATTAAGCCGTTAAGTTTTCAATCCTAATTCTTATAAGTGAGAGAATTATTTTTAGACCTGATGAATATGGGTAGACAGTGGAGATGTTTTACTGACAGAACTTGGGCGTTTTGACAAACAGATAAGTTATTTGCGTCTTTCATGCTAGAGAATGATGGACCAGTGAAAAAAAAAAACTGCTATCCGTTGTATGTGTATGCATGTTTATGTTTTATGAACATGAAAAAAAAAACCTTCAAGAGCAGAAACATAGGTTATCTGACACACTGTGCATGTGCAGCTCCTGATCTGTCATTCCCCCTGCCCTGTGCAGATTCCCAATCTGGCACTTCTCTCTAAGCTGAAGGTCAAAAAAGGGAAAAAAGCAAGCAGTTTTGCAGTGGTTAAAGTACCAGAAATAATGAGCTTCAGCCTTTACTGCAAATTCAGTGTTGGCATTCATTTCTGAATTTCCACACCATCATATCTATCATTTGCACCCCCTAAGACCTTGCCATCAGAGCAGCTGCTCCCATTCTCCACACACTAGCTTTTGAGTCTGTCCAAGGGCATGTTAAAGTATACTCAGCCAGGTTAGCAGCTGCTGCAGCTGCCTCTTTTATTAATGCTTCTGTTCAGAGTATTTGTGCAACAGCTACTGTGGTATCGACCACCATACTTGGTTTTTGTAGGTAATGTACACTGACGCATTTCCAGGAGCAGAGCAAAATTTGTTGCTGATGTTCATCGTGCATACAGCTGCAGTCATAATAGATAGGTTCTTCTGCCATCAGGCGGGTCCTCGGTCGGCCGAATTCCAAAGTCTAGGTCCGGCGTCGGTTGTCGTCGCTTCTTCCCTGACGTCAGTGCGACAGGGGTATAAAAGAACCAGCCGACGCCATCTTCTTCAGTCTTTCTTGCTGCGCGGTGCCCAAAGCAGTTCGCAAGTGCCGGTCGGCCAGCTCCTGAAATTACGAAAATTTTGCAACCGAAGTCTTCTTGAAAGCTAAGTACCCTGTTGGGGAAACTTTTCTTGCCTCAGACCGATGTCAGACAAAGTTAATAATTGTATTTCATGTGGGAAACAAATACCGCATAAAGATTTTCATTCCCTCTATATTCCTTGCTTAGGCCCAGACCACGATGTCTCGGTCTGTCGTTTTTGTGCTACTTTCAACAAACGCACCATTAAGCGTTGGGCGGAGTTCGCCCAGCACTATTTTGGCAAAAAATTTAACTACATTATGTTGTCGGATACTCCGACTCCAGTTTTGTCTAAAAAATGCAAAGATAAGGACCGACACACTAGGTCCGCGGCCTCTACCGACACCACGCCAAAGCCGACTACAGGTGGTCCGGTTCTCAGCAAGGCACCTACACAGCCACTGCCTACCGACGACACTTCATTGGCGGTGTTTACTGTGCCCGAGGTCGCAGGCTCCTCGGTCCACACCCCGACTACAGATACCAAAGCCACTCTTGGTGGTGAAACTCAAAATGTAGACAGGTCTGCCTCCTCTCAAGGTGTCTTCAGACCTTCATCTTCTTTTTCCATCAAGGCTTTCACTAAGTCTAAAGCAGCCATGCATTCTAAGAGACCAGCTACACAGGGCCCTTCTCCAGGTCCCATGCCTAAAAAACAGATGCTTAAAATGGCTGAGGATTTAATTACTCATATCAGGGGTTCTCAACCCCCCCCCCGGACAAAAGGCCCAGAGTGGAGGAAGAATCCCCCTCCTCAGACCAGGCCTCCATTATTTCAGAGCACTGTGATGAACAGGAACATTCTTACTCCCCTTTTGAAGATTCTGATGCAGAGGAGTCCATTCCCTCTGTCCCCCCCAGAGGATTACTCATTTGGGGAAACCTTGCATACCTTGAGGGAACACTTCCACTGGGAAGGCCAAGAGTACTCCGACTCCAAGAAAAGGCTTAGGGATTTTCTCTTGCTACCTCAGCACAGGCCTCTGGCTATACCTCCTGTCTTAGACATACTAGATGATGTGTATTCGGAGGCCTGCCTTAACCCAGACTCTTTACCTCCAGCCCCAGTCAAGCCTGACAGGTACTACCGGGTTCCTGACTCGCACCAATTTTTATACAAAAGCCATGCGGCTGACCCAGAAACTATATCACAGGGCCCCAAAGGGATTAAGGCCTCCACTGCTAAAAATCCATTACCTTCCAAGAGAGATTCCAGATCTTTAGAAAGGTGGGGAGAAAAGGTATACACCTCGGCCACCTTAACTATGAGGGCATTAAACTGCCAGTTCCATATGTTAAAGTACCAACAGTTTCTGTTATCACAGTTGAGAAGCAAAATGTCACAACTTGAACAACCAGACTTGAAGGAGTTGCAGGATTTGATGCATAGTGCAGAACAAGTGGGTAAACATACCTTGCAATGTGGTTTTGATGCCCTAGAGGCTTTATGTAGAGCTGCTGTTACAGGATCAGTCATACGTAGACATGCCTGGCTCAAGGAGCATACCTTACCAGATCATGTCAAAGCTAAATTACTAGATGCCCCTCTACAAAAGGATGTATTATTTGGTGTTAAAGCTGAGGAGGTATTAAAGAAAATGGAGGAAAAGGCTAAATCAATGCAAACAGTGAAATATTTTCTACAGGTACAACCTCCACATTTCAGTAGAAATTGGCCTTCCAAAAATTGGTCCTTTCCAGCCTCAGACAGACCACAAAGAGGTAGATACAGGTGCCCGAGGGGCAGAGGGCAATCTCAAGGATCGTTTAGAGGCAGACAATGGCACCCTCCTACACAAAGAGGTGGTGAGGATAGTTCGCAGCCATTCAGAAAGCAAACCCAATGACTTTCCCCTTTGCATGCCAAGCAAGGCTCAAATGGCAGCACCCTTGGGCAGAAAACTGGCATTATTTTTGAAAAATTGGCATATTGTCACAAAAGACAAATGGATCCTGGACATTATAAACAGAGGCTACAGATTCCATTTTCACACCCTTCCAAAAATGAGAGGCATGCCAAACCTGCCACACAATCAAAGGGCAGAGGCACAAAGACAAATTTCAGATCTCATGGACATGAAAGCTATTCAAGAGGTACCTACTCAAGAACAATGTCAAGGTTTTTATTCCAGACTATTCCTGGTACCAAGGAAGGGAAAAGATTGGAGACCTATTTTGGACCTATCCATCCTAAACACATTCTTACTGCACCAAAATTCAAGATGCTCACATTACAGCAGCTTCTTCCCATGCTGGGCAAGGAGTCTTGGCTGGTAACATTGGACCTCAAGGAGGCATACCTGCATGTCCCAATCAGACAAAATTGCAGAAGATACCTCAGATTTCTTGCAGGTTCAACCCATTATCAATTCTCTGCATTGCCCTTTGGCTTATCTACTGCACCCAGAGTATTCACGAAATACCTGGCATCAGTAATTGCCTACTGCAGACTTCAATGGATACAAATATACCCATACTTGGACGATTGCCTGATCCAAGCGGACAGCAAGCACATACTTCTGAAACATCTGGCTTTTGTAATAATGTTGTTGAATTCTCTGGGATACACAGTCAACAAAAAGAAATCAAGGCTAATACCCTCTCAGAAAATAATTTTCCTGGGTGCCAATTCGGACACAAACACCCAGATGGCCTACCTCACGCCAGAGAAACAGGGGCAACTAACTCAATACTTCAGAAAACTAGCAAATTTCATCAGGCTGACTGCAAGGAAAATCCTGCAGGCTCTGGGATTCATGGCATCTTGCATACTACTAATCCCATGTGCAAAGCTGCATATGAGGAAACTTCAATGGTACCTGAAAAACCTATGGTCTCAACACAGCCACAGTTTGGAAACAATAATACCACTAATTCCATGCCTTCAAAAGGAATTTCTGTGGTGGGCTCAAGTATGCCAAACAAACACAGGTCTCCCATTCTGCAAGCCTCAAGCAAATCAAGTCATCACAACAGACGCCTCGGACTACGCCTGGGGGGCGCACATGACAGATCGGTGCATTCAGGGCAAATGGTCCCAAAAAGAAAAGCACCTTCACATCAATCAAAAGGAAATGCTAGCAGTGATAAATGCTATTATAGCTTTGAAAGACCTTCTACATCCATGTCAACTATTGATAAGGACAGACAACACCACAGTAATGTGGTACATAAACAAACAGGGAGGAACCCATTCATATCCCCTATGCAGGCTGGCCATGTCACTTTGGAACATGGCTCTGGAATTACAAATCGAACTTCAAGCACAGTACTTGCCAGGCAAAGAAAACACGCAGGCAGACAACCTTTGCAGAAATATGACAGATCCACACGAATGGAAGTTGCATCCTCAAGTTTTTACAGAGATAATTCAAGCATGGGGAAGGCCAGACATAGATCTCTTTGCCTCCCACAAAAATCACCAATTGACAAAATTCTGCTCAAGGACTTTTCATCCACAGGCCTGGAGAGTGGACGCTCTCTTCTTCAGTTGGACAACAATGACAGTTTATGCCCTTCCACCTCTTCCTCTGCTGCCCAAAGTTCTATTAAAAACCAGAGCAGACAGACCAAATATGATTCTCATTGCTCCAGACTGGCCAAGACAGCACTGGTACCCACTCCTGAGGAGCCTGATGCATTCCCCACCATGGACCCTACCTCTAATGCCTCTTCTCCTGACTCAGCACAGCTTCAAAACTCTTCACAGTCAGCTGAAAACACTCAATCTGGCCGCATGGAAGATTCCTTAACTTCACAACAAACCCTACTCTCCAAGGAAGTACAGGAAGTCATTTTGGAAGCCAGAAGGCCGTCTACTAGAAAAGCTTACTCTGCAAAATGGAAACGGTTTTGTGCCTGGAATGAGAAAAAGGGCCAGAATCCTGGAAAACTGAATTTACCTCAAATATTACAGTATCTAGCTAAGATGCTAAGCAGTGGACTTTCATTCTCCTCCATCAAAATCCATGCCTCAGCCATTTCTGCAGAATACAACACTGATCCACCTTTATTCTCTCACCCCCTCTTAAGACAGTTTCTCAGAGGGGCTAAGAATATAAAACCCCCAAGGAAACAACCAATACCTGCTTGGGACCTCAGTTTCATTCTAGAAAAGCTGACCTTGCCTCCTTTTGAGCCAGCTGCTTCAACAGATTTGCAATATTTGTCCTGGAAAACAGCCTTTCTCCTGGCTATTACCTCAGCTCGCAGGGTATCGGAATTACAAGCCCTCATGGCTGTGCAGCCTTTCATCATTTTCCATCAGGACAGAGTTTCCTTACGAACCAACCCGTCCTTTATGCCAAAGGTGGTATCCAGGGTAGCTTTGAATCAGGCTATCCACTTAGCTACATTTTACCCTAATCCTCAAAACAAAGGGGAGAGACTACTACATTCATTGGACATCCACAGACAGCTGCGCTATTATTTGGACAAAACAAAGCCTTTCAGAAAATCAGAACAACTCTTTGTGTCCTATGCTATAGGAGCTCAAGGGAAGCCAATTTCCAAACAGACAATCTCAAAATGGATAGCCCACTGCATACGCTTTTGCTACTCTTTTCATGGTAAAACTGTACCTGCAGGCATCAGATCTCACTCCACAAGGGCCACAGCTACCTCTCCAGCTTTCCTCAGAGGAGTGCCTACCAAAGATATTTTGGAAGCAGCCACTTGGAGTTCTGTGCATACCTTCTCCAAGCACTACCACCTACCATTATACTCCAAAACTAGAGCAGGCTTTGCCACTGCAGTCTTGCAGGGCATCCTGGCTCCTCCTAGTTCCACCTAGTGCCTACCACCCCTTTTTAGCTTTGGGATTCTACCCATCTGTTATGATTGCAGCTATATGCACGATGAACATAGTACAGTTTTGTACCTACCATAAATGTAGATGTTCGAGTGCTAATACAGCTGCAGTCCAGATTTCCCTCCCTCCTTCCCCTGTTGGGACAGGCCTATTGGCTAAAACCTCCTCTTACAACCTAATTGGGGTATTTTTTTTATGGTGTATTTGCTTGCAACTACTGTATTTTGATTATATTGCATTGCATTACTACATAAATTTATGTATTGCCTTCCTTCTGGGGGCACCTGACATCTGGGGCAAGAAAAACTGAAGAAGATGGCGTTGGCTGGTTCTTTTATACCCCTGTCGCACTGACGTCAGGGAAGAAGCGACGACAACCGACACCGGACCTAGACTTTGGAATTCGGCCGACGAGGACCCGCCTGACGGCAGAAGAACCCATCTGTTATGACTGAAGCTGTATTAGCACTCGAACATCTACATTTATGGTAGGTACAAAACTGTATTTTCTTTTGCAGGGCATATGTGATGTTCTTCGTGTTTCAATGTTGCAGTCATTACATTGGAGTAATCTGCTGGCAAGTTGCCCTCAGTCGGCCTTATTAACAAAGTCTTGGGTCCTGCGTCAGTTGCTGTCCCTACTTCCATGATGTCAGGTTGTCAGGGGTGTAAAACATGCAGCCGACGCCATTACATCAGTCTTTCTTACCGCGCAGTGCCCGAAGCAGAAGCAGTTCGCAAGTGCCGGTCTGCAGACTCCTGAAATTTTCGTTTTCGAGTTTCAGATCCGAAGTCTTCTACTAAAAAGCCAAGTACCCCGTTGGGGAAACTTTTTCTTGCTCCTTACCGATGTCAGTAAAAGTTAATAATTGCATTACTTGTGGGAAGCAAATACCTCATAAGGATTTTCATTTGTACTGTATTCCTTGCCTAGGCCCTGACCATAATGTACCTTGCTGTTGGTTTTGTGCTTTATTTAATCAGTGCACTGTCAAACGTCGGTACATTTGTGCTTCTAAATATTTTGGCTCACGATTTAATTTTCCAGAAATGTCGTTGGTTAGTCCGACTACTGGAATACCTAAAAAATGCAAAGGAAAAGACAGAGACAGGCTGTTGAGGTCCAAAACTGCCGACGACGCTTCTCCTAAGCCAGTCGCCAGTTCGCCGGTACTCAGTGAGGCGCTTTCGCAGCCCCTGATACCCGCTACTTCTGATTCGCAGGCCTCTACCGAAACCCATTCAGAGTCTGCTGCAAGATCCTTCAATTATGGAACCCACAGATGTCTTTACCTTGGATGGGTCCGGAGCCGCTGTGCAGGCACCGGCTTCTGAGGGTGTTTTCAGGCCTACAGATTTGTATATTACAGACACCATCTTCAAGACTAAGGCCAAAATCTCGACCTATGTCTAAAAAACTGATGCCTGGGCCACATGTCCGGGCAACTATGCCTAAAAAAACAAATGATCAAAATGGCTGAAGATTTAATTACTCTGATCAGGGGTATCCAACCCCCCCCCCCCTTCTAAGAGGCTTGGGCAGGACATAGATTATGAATCTCCTGAACAGGATTCTATTTCCTCTAACTCTTCTAATGACCAGGAATTGTCTTTACCTACTTATGAGGACTCTGATGCAGAAGATTCCATTCCTTCTGCTTCTCCCCCTAAGGATTTTTCTTTTGGGGAAACTTTGCATACCTTAAGGGAACATTTCCACTGGGAAAGTCAGCATTTCTCTGAATCTAAAAAGAGACTTAGGGATTTTCTTCTTCCTCAGCATAGGCCTTTGGCTATACCTCCTGTTCTAGATATTGTTGATGTTTTTTTCAGAATCTAGTATGGCTCCTGATTCTCTGCCTCCGGCTCCTTGTAAGTCAGACAGATACTACAGGGTTCCTGACTCCCACAAATTTCTTTTCAGAAATCCTGTTGCAGATCTTGAAACCATTTCTCAGGGTCCCAAGGGCATAAAGGCTTCTACTGCTAAGAATCCTACCCCTTCTGATAGAGATTCCAGGGCACTGGATAGACTGGGTAAGAAGGTTTACACTTCTGCAACCTTGGCAATCAGGGCTTTAAACTGTCAATTTCATATGCAAAAATATCAACAGCATATCATGGGACTGCTTAAACAGAAAATGATGTTAATTTCTGACTGTGTGGAAAACAAAGATTTACAGGATTTATTGTATTCAGCTGACTTGGCTCAAAGAGCCAAATCTGTTCATGTTAAAGCAAAAATTGTTGGATGCTCCTTTACAACAGGACCGGCTCTTTGGTAATAAGGCTGAAGAAGTTTTAAAAAAGAGGGAAGAAAAAGCTAAATCTCTACAAACTATGAAATATTTCTTACAAGTGCAACCTCCAGGATTTATTAGGCACTGGCCTAGTAAGAACTGGTCCTTTCCAAATCCTTCGAGAGCCACTCAAACCAAACCCAGACATTCCAAAGGCTCCAGGTTTCAGTCACAAGGGACTTTCAGAACAAAACAATGGGGTGCCTCCTCTTCCAAATCTGAAAACAACAAGATACCTCCCTATGGTAAGCAGTCTCAGTGACTTCCCTTTACACTTACCAAGCACTTGCCTTTTAGCTGCCCCTTTGGGGAGAAAACTGGCTCTTCATGCAAGAAACTGGCAACTTATAACCCAAGACAAATGGGTTTTAAATATAGTATCCCAGGGATACAGATTTCATTTCCACACATTGCCAATTCCAAATGGATGGCCAGACCTGCCCCCAAACCAGTGAGCAGAGGCCTAGAAACAAGTACTTTCTCTCATGAACATGGGGGCTATTCAACCAGTACCAGAAGAGGAAAAGGGACAAGGTTTCTATTCTAGACTTTTCCTGGTACCCAGAAAAGACAAATCATGGCATGTAATTCTGGACTTATCTACTCTAAACACCTTTCTGGGCATTCCAAAATTCAAGATGATGACTCTTCACCAGTTACTTCCTATGCTAGGCAAAGACGTCTGGTTGGCAACTCTAGATTTAAAAGAGGCTTACCTGCATATCCCAATCAGGGAATCTTGCAGAAGATACCTCCGCTTCAAAGCAGGCTACTTGCATTACCAGTTCTCTGCACTGTCCTTTGGCTTATCTACTGCGCCCAGGGTCTTTACAAAGTGATAAATCCACAAAACAGGAACAATGGCAGGACAGCAGCACAAGAAACAGCAGAAAAATTAAAACTTTAATAAAGTAAAGCGCTTTTCGTTTGAGTAAAATAAACAAACTTCATCAGACAAATAGTACCAATGGTACAGACCTTAAATACTAAAACAATTAAGCACTCAATTAAACAATATAGATAAGTAAACTACGTTTAGAAAAAGAAGAGCTTCTAAAGAGAACCAACCACTAAAATCACCTATGGTGCTAAATGTAATGCACGATGTATCCATTTTCTATAAAGATACACATAACACAAAGTAAATATATAAACAGGTGCTCAAAGTTCTGAACACTGAAATCAAATTGAAAATTAACTATAAACTTAGACAATATCATCTTGTTAAACTTTTAAGCTTCAATATTCTGCTAATGGAACAGCCTTCGTTCAGACCAGGCACAGTGTATGCGTTTAATCTAATCTGCCAAGTAATTTCGAGTTCTTCCAACTTTAAACCTACTGGACCACTTCTAGGGGTCTGGCAAATCTGGTCAATTGCTATAAATTTAAAACTGTGGTCAGGATTAGAACAGATGTGCTTAGCCAAAGCGTTTTCAGGTTTATTTTTTCTAATGGCATAAATGTGCTCATAGAGCCGGACACGGAGATGCCTCTCCGTTTTGCCAATATAAAAAGCTCAACAACACTGGCACTGGGCTAAATAAGTAATCATCCTGGAATTACAGTTAACTCTATGCTTCAGGATGTACTGTTGGTCATGCACAGTGAATCTATTAGCTTCTATAATGTATTGGCAAAAACTACAAGATTGGCATTTATACATGCCAACAGTCCTACTTGGTCTCAGTTTATGCTGTTCAAAAAATGCTTTGAGGTTTTTAGCTTTCCTATAAATTACCGTAGGTTGGTGACCTACCCTATGGAAAACGCTAGGATCACTCCTGAAAATTGCCCAATTTTTACACAAAATATGAAAACAGTCCTTACTATTAATGTTATACGTTGTAATAAACGAAGGGTCTTGTGTTTTAAACATGGGTCTGTTGGCACCTTGTGTTGCAAAATTAGTGTCCTCGTGTTGGTGTTGTGTGTATGCACTATCAAGGATCGGTCTATAAACACGTCTCAGGCGTTTCGTCGAGACTTCATCAATAATGTTGTTGACCATTTGATCTGGATAGCCCCGGTGAAGAAACATGTTCTTTAAAATGGAGCATTCAGCATGAAAATCATTGTCTAGGGTAACCATACGAGCTGCCCTCACTAGCTGTCCCTTAACTACAGCCCGTTTCTGGTGATGGGGGTGGCAACTAGAATAATGTAAAAGGGAGTTGGAATACATACTCTTTCTATGAATTTTGGCCATAAATTTTTGAATTGATATATCTTTATTTAGCATGATATCTAAATAAGCTATGGCCTCGATGTTAAAAGTGGATGTAAATTGCAGAAATTGTGTAGACTTGTTGAAATATTCAATTACCTTATCACCGGTCATACTGTCACCGTCCAGTAATATGAAAATATCGACAAGATAACGGGTGTAAAAAATAAATCTTTCCTTGTAGGCACAATTATTGAACACAAACAGATATTTCCAGTGGGCCATAATGGAGTTAGCAATGCTTGCTTCACAAGGGGAGCCCATTGCAACCCCGACTTTCTGTAGATAAAAGTTATCTGCAAAAATAAAGTAATTGTTATCAAGAATCAAGTCCAAAAGTTTGTTGAGTGCCAACTCGTTGTTAGTGCCACCGTTAAGTTTTAAAAATTGACTAACCCATTCCAAGGCAATGTCATGCGGAATGCATGTATACAGGTCTTTGACGTCTATGGTAAGGAAGTTGTATCTAATGTCAAAATCTAAACCATTGATTCTATCAAGAAATGACCAAGAGTCTTTACATATATGTTTAACCTTACCTAAATACTTTTGTAAGATGGCGTCCACTACTTTCGCACATGTATACGTAGGGGAACCCCTGCTGTCAACTAGTGGTCGCATTGGGGGATTAAGGATATCGTTGTGTATTTTAGGTATACCAAACAGGTAGGGAAATCTAGGGTATGATGTAAACATATAGTTATAAGTATTCTGATCGATCCTACCCTCTATGAACATTTCCTCAATACTGTTCTTAATAGTATTGTAAGCACCATTAGTATCGGATCTTGAACAAGGTGAAGTAGGATGGACTATCCAACAAATGTGACATCCATTCGTTGTAATCATCACAATCAAAGATGACCAAACCCCCACCTTTATCGGGTTTGCAAATACGGATATCATGTAGTTTAATAAAGTCAATGCACTCCTTTTCAGCTTTAGTTTCAACACTAAATGTAGAAAAGCTATGTGCAGACTTAAATTTCTGATGGATGTCCAACTCGCACATTAATTCAAAAACATGCAATAATGGGTGTAAGGGATGATTGTACACGCTGGGAATTCTAAAGGGATTGTTGTTGACCATGTTGTTACCACCCATCATTAAGTTAAAATTAAGTTTCCTTGTAAATAACTTAATGTCAATGATGGTTTTGACCATATCCAATATTTGGGTGGGAACATATGTATATCCCTTAGAAAAGAGCTCGATTAACTCATGTGTAATGGTTACAGAAGAAAAGTTGTAAACCTTAAAGTCACCATCAGCATTAGTTAGTATAACAGGTGGCCTAAAACCTTCAACATTATTCTCATCATAACCATTCACACTGATAGAAAAAGAGTCGTTCGTGCATACAGATGAATCACATTCCGATGACCTAAGATCACCAAAATTTTCTTTATCATGTCCATTCGCTCTGGTAGTACAAGAATTATTCATGCATTCAGGTGGAACTCATTCCGGTGACTGTGGAACAGAGCCAACAACAGGCACTGAAGCATTATAAACTTGGAATGGTAAAACTAACTCCTGTGTTGTTTCAAGTTCTAGTGGCCCGACCTGTTATTGTTCAGCAGTCTTTCACTCCTTCTAAGGTCCAAGTGCAACCCATCATCAGTGGAGACAACACTGGTACCAGGAGGGTTGTTCCGAGGGGAAGAGTTATTGTCGAAATTACAACTGGACTTCTAAGGTATTGGTCTATCAGGGTTTGAAAATTGAGCCAAACCAGGTGGGCCTTGCCAAACCTGAGCCTTCACATTCCTGTCGATTTTCTTAATTTTGTTGTTTTTGAGTTTATCCAAGTATTGATCTATGCTTGTAAACATTCTGGTGTATTCGTACTTATAACGAAAAAATTCCTTATCAAGTCTAATCAGTGTGTCAAGTTCAAATACTTGGTTGCTTAAAGACTCGACCGACAAGGAATAATGTTTGATCATTAACAATAATAGTTCTGCACCCTATCGGTCGAATAACACAAGCAAGTCCTTGTGAAAAGCTGAATTTGCTACCAACCCTGTAGGGTATTGGTGGTGTCTCAGACCCTTTGGAATAATTTTACGTTTAAGACACTCCTGAAAGTAAGAAATTTCGAGTTGAGTTTTTTTTAATTTTACCAACAAGTTGTCCAAAGTTTTTAAATTATAAGCAGTGTCAACATACTCACTGTCCTTGTCAGCAGACTGTTGGGCTGAGCCTTCAGACATTGTAGAAAAAGAAAAATTGTCGGCCATCCAATTCTTGATGTCCGGAAACTAAGCTCCATTATTGCTAGAACCTACTGCCGAAACTGCAGCTGCCATAGGCTCAGTGGTAGCTGCACTAGATGAATTTAAATTAGAATTAATGGCAGAGGTTGAAATCACGTTACTATCCTGAAAACGAGACGTACCATCTGAACCGACTAAGAAAGCCGGTACCTCGTTGAGAATAGTTGTACAATTACCAGTTCTCTGCACTGCCCTTTGGCTTATCTACTGCACCCAGGGTCTTTACAAAGTGCCTGGCTCCAGTAATTGCATTTTGCAGGCAAAGAAATATTCAGATATATCCATACCTGGACAACTGTCTAATTCAGGCAGAAAACAAGGTCACTCTTCTAAACCATCTGGCGTTTGTAAAAAGGGTTCTAACTTGTCTAAGGTACACTATAAATGAAAATAAATCACAACTGGTATCCTCTCAAATTACATTCCTGGGTGCAAGCTTGAATACAACTGCCCAGATGGCTTTCCTTACGCCAGAGAAGCAAATTCATTTGGTGACTTACTTCAAACAGGTGGCCACAAAAACCATGCATGTTCTTCATCTCACATTGCTGCAGTCATAACCTGTGGGTAGTCCGCTGTCCTCGGTCGGCCCGAATACCAAAGTATTAGGCTGGCGTCGGTCATGGCCAGATCTGACGTCAGTGCGCCATGGTATTAAAGCGCATGACCGACGTCATATCCTCAGTCTTTTTTGCCGCATGGTCCGAAGCAGAAGCAGCGTTTGCAAGTGCCGTTCGGCGTTCTGAAATTTTCATATTCTGAGTTTCAGACTGAAACCAAGTTGGGCTAAGTACCCGCTAGAATATTTTTGTTTTTCTTGCCTCAGTTAATTCCGGATGTCAGAAAAAGTGAATAATTGTATTTCTTGTGGGAAACAGATACCGCATAGGGATTACCACTCTCGTATTCCTTGTTTGGGGCCTGAGCACGACGTAGTTGGGTGTCGCTTTTGTGCTAGGTTTAATAAGCGCACCATTAAACGTAGGTTAGATTGCGCTAGGCTTGTCTTTGGTAAGCGGTGTAATTACAATATGCCGTCGGATCCTCCGCGCCACCGCGAAGAAGCGCAAAGAAAAATCGTTAAGGTCCAAGCAGGATGAGTCGTCCGTTCCGGACGCCGGTTCTTTAGAAACTACGGTGGAATCTGTAGATCCAGCCGAGGTTTCAGCTGAGTCTCAGGGGGAGACGTTAATTTTGCAAGATGTGGCCTCTCAGGAGTCAGGTCAGGCTGAGGGGGCCTCTCAGGTTGCTGTACTCCCTTCTTTGCCTAAGGTGGTTAGGCCTTCTCCTTCTGTCTCTAAGGTACCTTCCAAAGGCAGGCCTGGTTTGCCTTCCACAGGTGTCAGTCCTAGTTCTGCAGGTTCTGTGCTTAAAAAACACATGCTTAAAATGGCAGAAGATTTAATTTCCTTAATCAGGGGTTCTATGCCCCCTCCTGATAAGAGGCCTAGGGTGGAGCCAGAGGTGGAAAGTTTGGAGCAGGCTTCAGATTACTCAGAGTCTTTGGCTGAAGACATTCAGGATTTTCCTCCTTATTCTGATTCAGACGCAGAGGATTCCAGTCCTTCTGCTTCTCCTCCAGAGGATTTTTCTTTTTCAGAAACCCTGCATTCTATGAGGGAGCATTTTAAATGGGAAGGTCAGGATTTCTCAGATTCCCGAAAGAGGCTTAGGGAATTTTTGTTTTTACCACAGCATCGGCCCTTGGCTATACCTCCTGTTTTGGATGTTGTTCAAGACGTTTTCTCTGAGGCTTCCCTTAATCCAGACTCTTTGCCTCCTGTCCCAGTTAAACCAGATAGGTATTACAGAGTGCCTGAGGCTCATAAATATCTGTATAAGAGCCCAAGGGCTGACCCAGAAACTATTAGCCAGGGACCTAAGGGTGTCAGGGCTTCTGTTGTAAAGAATCCAGTTCCTATGGATAAAGATTCTAGAGCTTTGGATAGGTGGGGTGAGAAAGTGTATACCTCTTCCACTTTAGCAACGAGGGCTTTGAATTGCCAGTTTCATATGTTGAAGTACCAGAATTTTCTCCTTACTCAGTTAAAATCTAAAGTGGATGCTTTGGCAGAGGGCATAGAGTGTAAGGAATTACAGGATTTGGTTCATGCCTCTGATCAGGTGGGTAAGCATTCTTTGCAGTGTGGTTTCGATGCTTTACAGGCTTCTTCCAGGGTGGCTGCCACTGGTTCAGTTATTCGCAGGCACGCCTGGCTTAAGGATCAGAATTTGTCAGAGCATGTTAAAGCTAGAATTTTGGATGCTCCTTTGCAGTCTGAAGTTTTGTTTGGTTCTCCTGTGGAGTCTGTCTTGAAGAAAATGGAAGACAAGGCTAAGTCTATGCAGACTGTTAAAGATGTTTTGCAGGTGCAGCCCCTAAGTTTAGCAGGAATTGGCCTACTAAGGGATGGGCTTACCCTTCTTCTGATTTACAGTCTAGGGGCAGATCTAGACGTGGTAGGGGCAGAGCTCAGGGTTCTTTCAGGCCTAGAACGTGGAGTTCACCTGCACAATCTACAGGTGAGGGCAGGGGCCAGTCCTTTCGTAAACAGGCCCAATGACCTGCATCTTCAGCTGCCAGATCCTTCCTGTCTGGCAGCTCCTTTGGGAGGAAAGTTGGCACTCTTCAAGCAAAACTGGCTTTTAATCACCCAGGACAAATGGGTGTTGGACATTATAGACCGAGGCTACAAGTTTTATTTCCACACATTGCCTCCTTTCAAAGGCATGCCAGACGTTCCTCCTCAGCAAAGGGTAGAGGCTCACAAACAGATTTCTTTACTTCTTCAAATGGGGGCTATACAGCAGGTCCCTCTGTCAGAAGTGGGCCTAGGATTTTATTCTCGCCTGTTTCTTGTACCAAAGAAAGGAAACACTTGGAGGCCGATTTTGGATTTATCTATCCTCAACACATACCTGGACATTCCAAAATTCAAAATGTTGACGTTGCAACAACTTCTGCCTCTGTTGGGCAAAGATCACTGGATGGTAACTCTGGATCTCAAAGAGGCTTATCTTCATGTTCCTATCAGGCCCAGTTGCAGGAGATTCCTGTGTTTTCGGGCTGGGACTTTACATTATCAGTTCTCTGCATTGCCCTTTGGCTTATCTACTGCGCCCAGGGTGTTCACAAAGGTTCTGGCTCCGGTGATAGCCTTCTTAAGGTTAAGAGGAATACAAATTTATCCTTATTTGGACGATTGCCTGATTCTTGCTCAAAACAAGCACGAGCTTCTTCACCATCTACAGTATGTTATGGCAGTGTTAAGGTGCCTAGGGTATTCTGTGAACGAAACAAAGTCCAGTCTAGTACCCTCTCAGGAAATGTGCTTTCTGGGTGTGAGACTGAATACAGCTTCCCAGATGGCCTTTTTGACCCCGGACAAGCAAAGGAACCTTACACTTTACTTCCATCAATTGTCTCTACGGTCCAGGCTGACTGCAAGGACAGTCCTTCAAGCCTTGGGGTTCATGGCATCTTGTATTCTGGTGCTTCCCAATGCCAAACTGCATATGAGGAAGCTACAATGGTATCTCAAAAATGTATGGACACAACACTGCCACGATCTGGACACTGTCATTCAAATAATACCTTGCATTCAAAAGGAATTTTTGTGGTGGGCTCAGGAATGTCACCTAAACAAGGGACTCTCTGTGACCCGACCAGAGGCGAGTCGGATCTTAACGACAGATGCCTCGGACAAGGCTTGGGAGCACACCTCAATGGAAAATGGGTTCAAGACACGTGGCCTGCCAGACTTCAACATTTACATATCAACTTGAAGGAGATGTTAGCAGTCCAATTTGCATTGATGGCTTTCAAGGATTTACTTCACCCAGGGCAAGTGTTGATTCAAACAGACAACACAACTGTCATGTGGTACATCAACAAGCAAGGGGAACCCATTCTACCCTCTTTGCAGGCAAGCTATGATTTTGTGGGAGACTGCTCTCAGTTTGCACCTCACTCTTCAGGCAAGGTTTCTACCAGGAGCACAGAACTCCTTAGCAGATGTTTTGAGCAGACAGATAGTGGATCCCCACGAGTGGAAGTTGGATCCTCATGTATTTCGACAGTTGACAGTGATATGGGGGACTCCAGACATAGATCTGTTCGCTTCTCCACTAAATTTCCAGTTGCCAAAGTTTTGCACAAAGATGTTTCATCCCACAGCTTGGAAAGTGGATGCTCTGTCATTCAGTTGGAGCAATCTTCATGTCTATGCCTTTCCGCCTCTGCCTCTCCTTCCCAAGGTACTCTTGAAGGTCAGACAAGACAAGTCCTCCATGATTCTAATAGCTCCAGATTGGCCTCGACAGCACTGGTACCCTCTGCTGAGGAGTTTAGTACGGGAGCCTCCTTGGCCTTTGCCTTCGATTCCACACCTTTTGTCTCAGGAGGGCAATCATTTCCTCAATGTCAGGATTCAGTCCCTGCATCTAACAGCCTGGCATATTCTGTTCTAGAACCTGGAGGGTCGCAGCTTCCTCAACAAGTTTTGAATGTTATTTTGGAGGCCAGAAGGCCTAGTACAAGGAAAGTTTATGCTGATAAATGGAGGAGATTTTTATTTGGAGCAAAGCAAAAAGCTTTGATGTTTCCAGGCCTGATTTGAGTGTTTCTCTTCAATATCTTACAGAATTATTAGACAAGGGTTTGTCTTTCTCCTCTGTAAAGTTCATGCTGCAGCCATTTCTGCTCACTATGACTGTGACCCACCATTATTCTCTCATCCTTTGTTTAAGCAATTCCTTAGAGGGGCAAAGAACATAAGACCCCCGCGTAGAGCTCCTACTCCTTCCTGGGATCTCAATTTTGTGTTGGAAAAACTTACTTTACCTCCTTTTGAACCTGCAGCTACGTCTGAGTTAAAGTTTTTGTCTTGGAAGACTGCTTTTTTGTTGGCCATTACGTCTGCTAGAAGGGTTTCTGAATTACAGGCTCTAATGGCAGTTGAACCCTTCCTAATTTTTCATAAGGATAGGGTATCTCATGCACTAACCCTACTTTTATGCCTAAAGTGGTTTCAAATGTGGCCTTGAACCAATCTATTCATTTGCCTACATTTTATGCTGATCCCCAAAATAAAGGGGAGAAAATTTTGCACACTTTGGATATTCACAGGCAGTTGCGTTATTATTTGAGCAAGACTAAAGGGTTCAGACAGTCTCAACAGTTGTTTGTTTCTTTTGCTTTGGGCTCTCAGGGGAAACCTGTTTCAAAACAAACTATTTCTAAGTGGATTGGCCATTGTATTGCTTTTTGTTATTCTCATCATGGTAAGGAGATTCCGGCTGGAATCAGACCTCATTCCACAAGGGCTACTGCCACTTCTACTGCTTTTTTAAGGGGGGTAGCTACTAAAGATATTTTGGAAGCAGCTACTTGGAGTTCAGTGCACACTTTTTCTAAACATTACCATCTTCCTCTTTATTCCAAATCTAGGGCTGGATTTGCCACTGCAGTCTTACAGGGCATTTTGGCAGCTCCCAATGCTTTATGATTTTGCCAGCCTCCCTTTACCTTTGCTTTGGGATTCTACCCACAGGTTATGACTGCAGCAATGTGAGATGAAGAACATAGTACAGTTTTGTACCTACCATAAATGTAGATGTTCGAAGATCCACATTGCTGCAGTCCAATTTACCCTCCCTCCTTCCCCTCTGTAGTTTGGAGTGGTTGTATGGTTTGGGTTGTAGATGTTATTTGTACATGGTTTTTGGAGGTTTTTCTATTTTTGGCTGTGGCGTTTCTTTTTAGGGCCTTCTGACATCTGGGGCAAGAAAAGACTGAGGATATGACGTCGGTCATGCGCTTTAATACCATGGCGCACTGACGTCAGATCTGAGTGCCCATGACCGACGCCAGCCTAATACTTTGGTATTCGGGCCGACCGAGGACAGCGGACTACCCACAGGTTATGACTGCAGCAATGTGGATCTTCGAACATCTACATTTATGGTAGGTACAAAACTGTACTTTTCTGCAAGGCAAATACTGCAAGCCTTGGGGTTCATGGCCTCCTGCATTCTTCTAATTCCATATGCACGACTTCATATGAGGAAACTTCAGTGGTGCTTAAAAAGTCTATGGAGTCAGCATTGTCACAGCCTGGAAACAATGATTCCTGTCATTCCTTGCCTGCAACTAGAGTTCCTATGGTGGGCAGAGGCCTGCCACCAAAACAAGGGACTGTCATTCACACCACCCTCTGCCGCCCAAACCCTAACTACAGATGCATCAGACTATGCTTGGGGGGCACATCTGGCTGGGAAATGCATTCAGGGCAGATGGAGCCCAAATCAAATGCACCTTTGTATCAATCAAAAAGAAATGCTAGCCATACAGAATACACCGACAGCCTTCAAGGACCACCTTCATCCAGGACAATTAATGATAGACAGACAATACCACGGTTATGTGGTACATAAACAAGCAGGGGGGTACACACTCCTTCCCACTTTGCAGACTAGCCATGGCATTGTGGAACACAGCCTTGACCTATCAAGTACAACTACAAGCTCAATTCCTGCCAGGAAAGCTGAATACTCTGGCAGACGAACTAAGCAGAAATCTCATGGACCCACACGAATGGAAACTGGAACCACGGATTTTCAACATGTTGCCACACAAATGGGGGAGCCCAGACATAGATCTTTTTGCCTCACCCCACAACTATCAGTTGGACAAATGTTGCACAAGAACTCATCACAAAAAAGCCTGGAAAGTGGATGCTCTATCCTTCAGCTGGAAAAACCTATTAGTCTATGCCTTTCCCCCTCTGCCTCTGCTCTCCAAAGTTCTACTAAGTCAAATGGGACAAACCAAAAATTATTTTGATTGCACCAGACTGGCCTCGCCAACACTGGTACACACTCATGCACAATGTGTCACACCTTCCACCGTGGCACCTGCCTCAGACACCTTACTTACTGTCTCAGCAGAACAACCAAATTCTGCACACGCAGCTCCAAACTTTGAATCTTGCAGCATGGCTAATCACGTAAATTCACCCTTAGCATCCCTCAGCAAACCTGTGATGGATGTCATTTTGAAGGCAAGAAGGCCTAGTACCTTATGCTGACAAATGGAAAAGATTCTGTGCCTGGAATCAATCTCAAGGGGATTAGCACAGCAGTGCCCAACATCCCTCAGATTTTACAATACTTAACTGAGATGCTTCACAAGGGCCTTTTTCTTCCATAAATATCCATGCCTCAGCCATTTCAGCTCATTACAACACAGAACCTCCCCTCTTCTCTCATCCCCAGCTAAAGCAGTATCTCAGAGGGGCCAAAAACGTAAGACCACCCAGGAGAGCTCCAACCCCTGCCTGGGACCTCAATGTTTTATTGGAAAAGTTCACTCTCCCTCCTTTCGAGCCAGCTGCTACTGCAGACTTAAAATTTCTCTCCTGGAAAACAGCTTTCCTTTTAGCAGTCACTTCAGCTAGAAGGATTTCTGAATTACAGGCTCTTATGGCAGTGGAGCCTTTCATCATTTTTTCATACGGACAGGGTATCTCTCAGGACCAATCCCTCTTTCATGCCTAAGGTGGTATCCAATGTGGCTCTTAATCAGACCATTCATTTACCAACTTTCTTTCCAAATCCACAGAACAAGGGGGCGCGGATTCTGCATTCATTGGATGTACGCAGACAACTTAGATTTTACTTAAACAGGACAAAATCTCAAAGGAAATCTGAACAACTGTTGGTGGCATTTACTGCAGGGGCAGAGGGAAAGGCTATTTCAAAGCAAACCATTTCCTAATGGATAAGCCATTGCATTTGTTTCTGCTATATGCACCATGGAAAAACTATCCCCCAAGGGATCAGATCCCATTCCACCAGGGCTGCATCTACTTCTACAGCATTTCTCAGAGGTGTCCCTACCAGGGACATTCTAGAAGCTGCTACCTAGAGCTCAGTTCATACGTTCACCAAACATTACCATTTACCATTATTCTCTAAATCCAGAGCTCATTTTGCCACTGTTGTCCTGAAGGGCCTTATAGCTGGTCCTAATGCTGTATAATTCCTTCCATCCAACCATAGCTTTGGGAATCTACCCAAATGTAATGACTGCAACAGTGAAACACGAAGAACATAGTACAGTTGTGTACACTTACCATAAATGTAGATGTTCGAGTGTATTCACTGTTGCATTCCTGGTTACCCTCCCTCCAGCCCCCTATTTTTCTCTGGCTATACCTCTACTTTCTTTCACTGTGCTTAAATGCCCTTTTGGTGTAATTGCTTTTGGAATTGGAGGTGTATTTTTTGTGTTTTTTAATTTTATTTGCTCCCCATTTGGGTGGCACCTGACATCTGGGGCAAGAAAAACTGATGTAATGGCGTCAGCAGCATGTTTTATACCCCTGACGACCAGACGTCATGGAAGAAGGGACAGCAACCGGCGCAGGACCCAAGACTTTGTTAATCAGGCCAACTGAGGGCAACCTGCCAGCAGCTTACCCAAATGCAATGACTGCAACAGTGAGTACACTCGAACATCTACATTTATCGTAAGTGTACACAACTGTACTTTCCTTCACCCTAGGCCTATGGCTAGGCTTCATACTGTTTTAGTAATCTTCTTATTCATTGCAAATGAAACTACAACAGAGGTCCTTGTTTGCTTAATGACTGTAGTAAAACTGTGAATCTACTTGTCATAATTGTAGATTTTTGAGAATAAGCATCACTGTTGTGCTGTAGACTGCCTCCTGCAGTACTTCCAGACCCAGTTTTTTTCTGTTTACAGTAGTCTACTAAACCTTATTTTAGAAATACACCCTTACATCCATACTTTTGAGTCCTTAACCCTATTGTCAGGACTGCCTCTTGGCTCATTATTCAGACTGTGTTTGCTCCCTTGTTGGTGACTACCTCAGTAACTAAAAAAATGATGCCTTCACAGATGGCTTTCCCCTTTACATCACTTACTTAGGTTTATGGGTAAGTACTAGGCTAGCTGCCCTTGAAGCTCATTTCCTTTTTTGTGCTCAAATTATCCCATTTGGTTAGAGACCCCATCCCATGGTCGATAATTATGTATTGCCCTAAAGAGAATAACTGTGATCATACCATATGGGGTAAAGCATTTATGAGCTACCTCTGCCCATTAGTGGTACTGGGGCAGTCCTGGGGTATATTCTGCTTCCCATCCATAGATACAAGTTGTACTTGAATATGGACAGAGATGAACTTTGTTTTATGTTAATGGGGAGTCTGTTCCAGAACAAGCGGTATCCTCTGTGAGATGTACCTCTCCCTGCAAAACTTTCTGTTGATGATGCAGAAGAGATTTCTTTCCCTATACCAAGTATTTCTGATGCTATTTGACTTGCTGGTGTGCAGTAAATCCATCATTATTGAGTCGGAGAATTCTTTGTATGCCAGACACAGGTCACCTCTTAGTAGTCTGTAGGATACAGAGTATAGTGACACGACTTTGAGTCAGTACATGTCAAACATGTTGTTAAGGCCTTGTATACTTTTAGAAAGGTATCTCTATGGACTTTACAGTTGGTACATTTTTCTGGACAGATTGGTAAAGGGGGCATTATATTCAATGATTGGCCTAATGATGGCTGAGTAAAGGTCAAAGGTTAAGTCACTGTCCACATAAATTCCAAAATCCTGAATAAGCCATCTCTCAGGGGTCTATTGTCAATATGGTAGTTCCTTAGGCTAAATGACTTCCCAAAGGATACAGTGATGCATTTTTTGGCATTTAGTTTCAGTCAATGATTTTGGCACCGGTTATTTATTTGGGACAAGCGTTCCTGCAAGACGGCAAAGTCCTTTGGGGATTTTGTGACTGCTCCTAGCTTGTAGTCATCTGCAAACTTTGTCAGCCCGAGTCCTTTGGTGTTTGCTTTTACTTCAGAAATGTAGCTGCCGTACAGGAGAGGTCCCAGCACAGTAGGGTTGCCACCTTTCATTGTGGCTAAAACTGGAGTAAAGCCACACCCCTCGCATAACCAGTAACCCCACCCACCCCACCCGTATTCCACTCATTTTATGACATCATGGTGACACCACATGGTGGGGAACGCCCTCTTTTTCTATGGCTGCTGCCTATTTTCGGCTGATTTACTATGCTTTTCTTTAAAAAAGCATAATAAGTCATCCGATTTACAAACTCCGATAGTCTATTTCCTTTTTTGAATTTGTACAGTGTTTTCTGGACTACCAGAGAATCAGTTTCATTTCTGGATAGTCCGAAAAAAAACGGAGGGATGGCAACCCTACAGTGCAGAACCCTGAGGGACTCCACGGGTGACTGGTCTCTTTGTAGAGGTAACTTCTCCTATTTTGATTTCTTCGTCCTATCTTTGAGCCAGTTGGCAGTATAGCAAGTGACATGGGTTTATTCTCAGGTTATTTAGCTTTTCTACTATGCCTGAGTGGGGAATTTGGTCAGGTTGAGGTATGTGGTGTGTACCATCTTGCTTTCTTGATACCAAAACCCTGTAGTGTTTTATATGCCTCTTTAACTTTGGTTTCCAAGCCTTACCTTGCATGTGCCTCACAGTATATTTTTTATCTAGCATTGTATTGCAAGTACACATATATTTCCCTTGAGAAAGGAACATTCTGTAGCTATCCCTGCAAACTGTTATTTATGCACATCTCATGCTTAGCCAGCAAAATTCTTTTTCTTTTTGCTTAACTGTCTTTCCCTGAAACTCTATGCATGCATGCAAACAAGTCTGGCTGTGTACTTTCCAATTCTATTATTCTACCTTAATGTACTATAGTGAGCTCAATAAGAATATAGTGAAAACCCTGTCTAAAAGCTCCCCCTGAGGTCCCTCAAGAAAGTTTACAGGGACTCTCTTTTGTAGTTACCTCATATCCCTATTACTAAGTACTGTAATCTGGTTTGAATATACTTGCCTTCTGCCACCCTACTCATAATCTGCAGATGCGTTCTGATAGTGATGTCCTTTATGGTCTTAAAGGTACTGTTATCTCCAAATAGCTTTAACAGGTTTATATGCAGGAAGTATACCTGCTTCAACGATTATCCCATTACTTAGATCCATAGTCTTTTGAGTCTTTAAGTGTAAGGTGTGATGTATGTGTGATTTATCTAAAACATGCACATTATTCTGAAAATCAGTGCCTTTTGAGTATGTGGTTTCTAAAACTGATTAGGCCAGGTAATTCTTTTAAAACTGCTGTTCCAGAAACAGCATGAAGAAAATGCCATACACATCTTCAACTTGTTTTTGTGAGTCTCCAGTCTAGTTAGACATAGTATGAACTGTTAACTCTGCCTTTTTTGTTTCCTATTGCTGTATGCTCTAATGGTAAAATTGCACTGACTATTGTCTATGTTTTCTACCTTATGAACTGGTGCTTTATTGTGCCATGATGTCTCTGTCTTACAGCAAATTAAACCTTTCACTTTTGTCCATAAATTTAACATTTCAAACACTGTACTGTTAAGTCCATTTTCTTTTTATTATATAGCTTATCAAGCATGATGGCTATTTTCTGAAGACTAACTGGAATCGGAACTAGACCATTACCATTATAGCTGGTCTTGAAGCATAACTGCCATATACTGTATTAACTTGTGTCTGTAAATTTTCAGATAGATTTGTTAATAATTCTATTTACCTTTTTAATTTCTACGTGCTGTAATAGATGTCTGCCTTCTAAATATGTGTCTTAAATATCCTCTAAAAATTTGAGCTATAGTACAGTAGAGAGTTGATTATCTGAAACGTCAATTATCCGAACTAGCCTTCCAAAGTTTTCGGGTAGGAGAAATCATAGTCTGAATATGTAAATATATGAATTCGCTTGAGCTTGTTTTTTGAGCTTGTAGCCAGCTCATGTGTGAAAAATATTCTTTATTGTCCACTGGAATTGTTGAATGGTTGAAAAGTATATTCCTGCTTGCATAAAAAAACAAAATTTTAGAAGTTTTTTATCCGGTTCAGTTATATGTTTCATTATCTGAACTACCCTAGGTCCCAGTTTGGATAATCGGCTCTGTACTGTAGTTTACTAAAACCTATGCTTTCTGTATTTCAGATCTATACCTTTGTATACTCTGTGAGTGTCATTTTAACTTTGTCTTATGTACAGTAATTAAAGATTAAGCCTGCCCTGTTAAGCCTTGAGTATACTAAGTAACTATTATTACCTATTCTTTAGATAACTCATTTTAATAAGCCTGTTAGAAATAACTGTCACTTTACCCTTAAACTAATAACTGAACCATGCAATTGCATGTTGTAACTGAGTATGAATGTTATATTGTGAAATCTGACTGAAATGTACTAGATTGAACTCAATATAGTAAGTATGAATGTCATATTCTGAAACTTGACTGAAATTTACACTGTTATATTCTGAAATCTGACCAAAATGTACTGAAACTGATTTTGTAGGTACCTTGGGGTTGGGATCAAGTAGTGGTTGTCAGCTCCAGAGACCTTTTCTTTGAAGATTTGAATGGGGATTTGCGCCTTTGTTTTTTCCCTCTTCTGTTTATCCTCTTTGTCCTTGTCCAGGCTCATAGATTTGGCTTTCTGTTTTTTTGAAGGTGAAGCAGGAGAAGGTGTATCCCCTGTCAGACTGGGAAGGAGCACCTTTAAAACTAGTTTGCCCCTTCTGGTCTGGAGGGACCTTGCACTGAATGCTGTACAGGACTGGCTGTCGATATCAAGTTGTACGGCCCTGAGGCAGTAAACACATTTGGAGTGGGGTCCTGAGGTGGTAGTTTGTGCCCACACTCCGAGCATTTCTTAAATCCTGTTGAATCCACAATCTTAAATTTTCCTAGAAAAGAAGAGCTTACAGATACTATTTCTAATTTAAATTCTAAATTGCTCTTAGAAACTCTGTAAAACACTTTTTTTTTTTTTAACACAGAGACCTAAAGTCATAACTTGGGTTAAACTAACTAGCCAGCTTAGTGACCACACAGTCTAACAATATTTAAAAAAATTGTCTTTAACTGTCAAAAATATTGCTATTTGAAAAGTGAGAGAAAAAACTCTCATGGCAAGAGAGGAACAGAAAAGATATATTTAAATTATCATACTGTGTAACCGAGAGCTGTACACTTGTCCAAATTGTTCAAGTGGCAAATGAGATCTGGGGATTTGAAGTACAACCTAGGGAATTATAGGTAGGGGAGGAGTCAGAACTCTAGTTCCGATAAGTTGAAATGTACTTTACTGAACGCATAACTGAGTATGAATGTCATATTCTGAACCTTGACTGAAATTTACATTAAAGCGATGCATATTTATACTGAGCATTTAAAATAGCTGTGTATATTCTGGAAACTAACTAAATTAATACTAAAGAGATAGCTTTTGCCAATGTTACCTGAACACACATAAAAGCATAACTGAAATCTGGTAAATGTTATGTTCTGGAAACTAAACTATTAGTACCTTTTCTGTCAGTATTGTCTAAACAAACAAAATCATAAACTGAAATCTAGTACTGTTATGCAACTGTCTGAAAACATGAGAATGTTAACATCTCTCTTTTAACTGTAATTACATAAATGCACAGCTGCTGTACACAGATTTTCTGTAGATAGTTGGCTTGTGCACCACAGCTCTTGCCAAGTTTAGGCCTTACTCTGCATTGTCCCAGTCACTGCTGAGGTATTGGAGGCTGTTTTAGTGTCCTTTTCTGTGTCTATGCCTTCCAAACTTCTCCATTTCCATTTTGCCGCTTGACATGCCATTTTTGACACCATGTCACTTGTCTGTTTAACATAGATGACAAGCAGGCGGGGTATTTCGTTTAGATGCTTTAATACATAGAAACACATCAGGATGGATAGCAGCTTCATAAACTACAAACGTCAACAGACAGACCTTACATACATACATGCTTACATCTCAACAGCTTACTACAGTCAGACTTGCACGTGCTCAGTATTTATACTCTTGTGCAAGCCCTTGGATAGCTTCTTAAAGGTACATACACACACATTCATCTACATCCTCCCTCTTAAAGATTGTCCTTTGTTAAACAACATTAGAGTTAGACATGCATTACTATAGACATTGGAACCAAAACACAACTTTCTTGTCCAAGTTGCTTCATATCTGTTACAGGATTTAGAGATGTGACCATATCTTGTAACATAACAGTCTGGACCAAATTTAGCAACAGGGACAGTCTGCAGTGCACAACTCATATTAGGAACGTCTGGATTTGTCACAGAAATGGGAATGTCCTCTGGAATTGGAACACTGGGCAACTCGCTCTGAGATAGTCTTTCTCACAGGCTATGTGCTGTGGTATAGGCTTAGACAACCATCTCAAATGTTTCTGATTCTGCCTAAAGACTGCTCCTTGTGATTCCACAATGTATGATCTTGACTCTGGGCAAATATTCTTCACAACACCAATCCTATCATAACCTTTGGACGTTTGCATCCTTACCACTTCTCATAATGGATTGAGCTGTTTGCTAGTTTTATCATAGTTAGGTGCTTCTTCAACAGATTGGCTTTCACTGACCTGTTGTTCTTGACACATGGTTGCAACATTTGACTACTGATTGGTACTGTGGTTCTAGTTTGTCTCAGCTGAAGTCTCTGAGTAGGTGAACCAAGATGTTTATCATGAGGAACATTTCTGAGATTCAAGGGATTTAAGGAAACATTACTGTTATCTCGTTTTGACTTCTCTAGTAACTGTTTTTCACTTTGAACTGCACATTCTGCCAAGCCATTTTCCTGCAGGTACTCAGGGCTACTTGTGAGATGAGCAAAGTCCCATTCTTCAGCAAATCTTTTGAACTGTGTTGGCTTGTAAACTGTGTGCCATTGTCAGAAATAACTTTGTGTGGCCTACCATGGATTGCAAAATGATATTTCATTTTAGTAATGACAGTACCGGATGCTAGCTTAGGAAGTAGGTCAATCTCAAACCAACTGGAGTAAGAGTATACCAACACCGAATAATGTTGACCATTCCACTTGAAAATGGTGGCTGTTGTCGACTAAGGTAGTTCAGCAATCTGGTTTAGATGAAGTGGTTCTTTCTGTTGATGTGGCTTAGTACTGTTACACATGGAACAAGATAAAAGTGCTCTCAAAATGTCTTGACATAGCAGACCAAAATACTAGCCCTCTCGCTCTTCTTTGGTAGAGTCTGTTCCTCAGTGACCATGATGCAAGGTAGTAAAGTACTCTTGTTGCAAGGACTTTGGAACAATTACTTTTGGGCCTTTCATAATATCTTTGTCAGACAAAATTTCATTTCTGTATGGAAAATAAGGTTGCACTTCTTGAGGTAAACTAGATTGCTTTTGCGGCCATCCTGGATTAAGTGGTTGAGCCTTTGTAAAACTGGATCTGTGGCAGTGTGAGCTTTCAACTCATCAAGACGTGTGGAAGAAAAATTTCTCACTTTCATGACTTCAAAATCAAGGTTCTCATTCTCGTGCTGTTCTGTGGTGTTTTGGGGGTGATCTGGATAATATATCTGCAAGATGAAGTTTGTCTTTCTTGTAGACAAGATTGAAATGATACCTTTGCGAGGTTTTCTCAAGATAGTGACTAAAGGTTGGTAGTCTGTTTCAATCTGGATACGTCTACCATAAACATAATCATGGAACTTTGAACATGGAAACACAATTGCCAAAAGCTCTTTCTCGATCTGGGCATACTGCATTTCAGTTTGGGTAAGAGTTCTTGATGCATAGGCAACAGGTTGATCCTCTTGTAGAGTGATTGCACCAAGCCCAAATTTCGAAGCATCACAGGAAAGTGCAACTGGCTTGGGAACATCATAATAACAGTTGGTGGACTAGCAAGTCTCTATTTCAGGACTTTTAATGGTCTTTGGTGTTGGTCTGACTAGGACCAGGATACATCTTTACTTGTCAGCTGTCTGAGCATTGCTGAAAATTGGCTTAAGTCTGGAATGAACTTGCCTAGGTAGTTAACCATGCTAAGAAAACATTGCAGGGCTTGAACATTGTCTGGAGCTGGCATCTCGAGAATGGCTATTTGCTTAGAAGGGTCTGGTTGTAAGCCTGTACTGGTAAATAGATGACCAACATAAGTAACTTCTTATAGCCTGAAATTGCATTTCTGTGGATTGAGCTTAAGATTCACTTGACGTGCCCTTTCTAGAACTTTTCTGAGGTTTCTGTTATGCTCTGCTTCATCATGACCTCCTACTAGTATGTCATCTACTATAATAGCACAAGGATACCCAGAAAAAATTTGCTTCATTGCACGCTGAAAGTCTTCATTTGCAGAATTTATCCCAAATGGCATTCTCAAAAATGTGCACCTGCCAAACGGAGTACTAAATGTAGTTAGGAATGATTTATTTATTGACATTTATTGACCAGGAAAGTCCACTGGGCTTGAGACCCATTTTCAATGGAGGCCCGGGCTCCAAGTTGCATGAAAACCATTACATGACTTTGTAAGGAAACAGTTACTTATAAAGCAAGTAAAATAATACAGAAAACTATCTAAACAGCACATATGTTGTAAAAAGGCACAATGCAGTAACAATGGAACATTAGCATGTAGGAAAATTATACAGTTAGAAGTATTTAACAATACAGCTTGATTGTTTTGGTGGGGGAGTAGGAAAAGGGAAAGTTAAGTGTAATGGGAAGGTAGAATTAGAGTTAAAGGTAAGATAGATATAGTTAGAATCTTATAGCTAGGTGGTAAGAATATGTAGATTATAGGTGACGTATTTAATGGTAGTAAGTAACAGAGAAGAGGAAATGTGTTAAGATAGTTGTGTAAATGTGTGGACTAGGATACTAAAGATTAGGGATAACTCATATTGTTTAACAGTATGACATATGCAAAAGTATATTTGCTATGTGAAACAGTTTTGCTAGATTAAGGAGGCTGTGGATATGTGTTGCGTGTGTGCAGCTGGGGTTATCAGTGAGATGTTTTAGTTTTCTTTTAAAGGAGATTATGTTGTCTAATTCTGTAGCTGATGATGGGAGGTGTTCCACAGCTTAGTTATTGAATGGGAATAGAGGCAGCTACCTGCTCTTTTACTAGGGTTTGATCATTTAAGTAGGTGTTTGTTGTTAGATTGTAGATACTTGGATGGGACATGAGGTTTAATGATATTTTTCAGGGAAGGGCAGCACTCTGGTTTATAAATGAGTTTATGGGCAAAGGTAAGTTGTGCGTAATGTAGGTAACGTGCAAATTCTAGCCAGTTTAGTTCTCTAGTGGCCTGACAATGGTGGGTGCAATTTGGTTGGGCTGATGCAAATTTTGCAGTCTTATAATAACAGGACTGCAGTTTGTGTTGCAAAGAGTTGTGGAGATTGGTGAAGATGGGAGTCCCATATAGTAAGGATGGAAGGAGAAGACTTTTTGAAAGTTTTATTTGGATGGATTTGTCTAAGTATTGTTTGTTTCTGTAAAGTTTGCCTAATTTGAAGTGAGTATTTTTTATTGCGTTATTAATATGCAAGTCAAAGCTAAGTTTGCTGTCAATAGTAATTTCTAGCAGTTTGGCCTGATTTACTGACTCTGTTTGGGTTTTGTTTATGGAATACATAGTAAAGTCTGTGGGAACAGGTTTAGATGCAAAGATGAGTAGTTTAGATTTATTAGGGTTAAGTAATAGCTGTGATTGGTTTAGCCAGAGTTCTATGGATGTAAAGGCCTTTTGTGTTAACTTTTGGAGGTCAGAGAAGTTATTGGAGGTACAGATTATGATTGAATCGTCTGCATATTGTATGGTAGCACAGTCAGAGGAAAATTTATACAGGTCATTTATAAAAATGTTGAATAGTAGGGGTCCTAAGATTGCCCCTCGGGCACTCCTATGTTATTTGGAAGAAACACAAAAATAACAGACCAGTAGAATTACTCTCAGGAACAGCTTGCAATCAAATAGAATAAAACAAGAGAGTGATAACACAGCAGGAACTTTAATAAGCTAAAAAAAAAAATAAAAGAACAAATATTAAAAGATGAGTGTTTTTGGGTACCAAAACCCTTCATCAGATCTGATGAAGGGTTTTGATATCCGAAAGCGCTCATCTTTTAATAGTTGTTCTTTATTATTTTTTAGGTTATTAAAGTTCCTTCTGTGTTATTGCTCTCTTGTTTTATTCTGCTTTATTTGGGAGAAAGCTAGAGAGGTTATTCTGCCATTTTATGGATTGTCGTCTATTTTCCAAGTAACTAGTGAACCAGATTAGGGTGGCATCATAGCATCCTAGTGATTGCAGTTGCTGGATAAGTTTGATGTGGGAGACTGTGTCGAATGCTTTTGAAAGATCCAGTAACAGGACTGATGTAAGTAGGTTACTATCTAGGGTGTTATAGATGAAGTTTTTGAAGGAGACTAGGACAGTAGTGGTACTGTGGGAGGGTCGAAAATCATGTTGTGAAGGGGATAGTAGGTTGTTGCTGGTTAGATATTCAGCCAGTTTGTGGATGCATTTTTCCATTATTTTAGACAGAGGGGTGGGGGGGGACTATGGAAATAGATCTAAAATTAGATCGGTCATGAAGGGTTCCACTTTTATGAAGTGGGGCAAGTATTGATTTTTTCCAGAGCTGAGGGACTGTGTTCTGCAAGTGATCTGTTTATAAGGATAGTTACTGGGAAATCTATTGCCTTAGCACTAATGTGAGGTATTCTGGGGTGAGATTATCAGCAGATAAAGGAGCCTGGTTTCAATTTGCCAAGTAATGTTTGTATTTGAGAGGTTGCTGCAGGTTGGAAGTTAAAGGATGGTATGGAGCTGATATTACTTTGAGGTATGGTATGGATGGGTTAATTGGGGTTAGGGTATTGCCTGCTTTTACTAATGTAAGGATAATATCAGTAAAGTTTTTATTAAATATTTCAGTGATTTCAACTGGGCTTTTGCCTGGAAATGGAGCTGGGTTTTGGGTGCTGCCAGGATTTAGTAATGAATTGACAGATGTCCAGAAAAGTCTGGGATTATTACTGTGGGTATTTATTTGTTGAGAGAAGTAAGTCTTTTTGTCCTGATTAATGGCCTGTTTTGCATTGTTTCTAAGTATTTTGAAGACTGTTTCGTTGGGTGGGGAATCTTATCTTTTTTCCATTTGTGCCATGCTCGGTCTCTATTAAGCAGTAGTTTGGTTTACTTAGCCAAGGAGCATGGTTATGTTTAACTCTTTTTTTTATGGGGGCTAGTTTAGTATTTGTAATAGGTTGTAAAAGTGAGACTGGCTAAAATTGGCTAGATGTCCTTCAAGGATGCATCTGCAGCCCTAACAAATGGGCTGTCCTGCCTCAGGCAGCCCTTAGGTCGGCCGGATTCCAAAGTCTGGGTCTGGCCTCGGCTGATGTCGCACTTCACCCGACGTCATAGCTGCTGTCAATTGGGTATAAAGGCATCAGCCGACGCCATTTTCCTCCGTCTTTCTTGCCGCTGTGCCCAAGCAGAAGCTGTTCGCAAGTGCCGGTCGGTCAGATCCAGAGATTTCTACTACCGAAGACTTCTAAAAGCTAAGTACCCGTTGGGGACTCTTTCTTGCCTCAGCCGATGTCAGAAAAAGTAAATAATTGTTTAACTTGTGGGAAACAAATACCTCATAAGGATTTCCACTCTTACTGCCTTCCTTGCTTAGGCCCAGACCACGATGTAGCAGCTTGTCTAGCCTGTGCTTCCTTCAACCGATGGACACTTAGACGTCGGTCGGAGTTTGCGGAGGAGTTTTTTGGTCCCGTTTTTGCTTACAAAATGCCGTCGGAGACTCCGACTTCACAATTAGCTAAAAAGCGTAAGGAAAAGGACCGACACTCGCGGTCCGCGGTTTCGGCCGAAACCACGGTTAAGCCAACCGCGAGTGTCTCGGTTTCGGCTGAAACCGAGTCCTCGGTTCTTCCTTCAGCCGAAAGCATACCTCCTACAGCCGAGGCCTCACACAGCATGGCTGAATCTGCTACTGAAATTTCTCCTGCTGTAGCAGGCACCCAGGATTTATGAGATACTATTCCTTTACACATATCTACTCCTGCACGTGGAGCTGCTAGGCCCCCTGCATCCATGTCTATCAAGGCTTTCTAGGGCTAAAGCAGCTAAATCTTCTAAGGCCTTGCCTGCTAAAACCCCCTCACACAGGCCTAGCTCTAGTTCCCAAATGCTCAGCCTGGCAGAGCATCTCATTTCTTTGATCAGGGGATCCCAACCTCACCCTGACAGGGCATCTCATCCCCCTCCAGAGAAGAGGCCTAGAGCAGAGCCCCCTGAACCAGTTTCTACGGATTATTCCTCTGATGATTCAGAAAATTCAAATCCTCCAGAAGGCCCTTATTCTCCATATGAGGATTCTGACGCAGAAGACTCCATTCCTTCTGCCTCTCCTCCTGAGGAATTTTCTTTTGGGGAAACCTTGCATGCTATGAGGGAGCAAGTTCAATGGCAGGGCCAGGATTTTTCAGATTCTAGGAAACGGCTAAGGACCTTTTTACATTTGCCACAGCATAGGCCTCTAGCCATTCCTCCAGTACTAACAGTTGTGGATGATGCATTCAATGATGCTTGTACTGCCCCTGACTCTCTTCCCCCGGCACCTGCTAAGCCTGACAGATACTACAGGGTCCCGGACACACATTATCACTTGTATAAGGCTCCTATTGCAGATCCTGAAACTATTTCTCAGGGCCTCAAAGCTGTAGCAACTGCCAAAATCCCCCTCCCGAATCTAGAGCATTAGAGAGATGGGGTAAAAAAGTTTATACTTGCTACTCTTTCGGCTAGGGCCTTAAACTGTCAATTCCACATGATTCAGTATCAGGAATTTTTGTTAGATCAGCTAAACAAAAAACTATCCTCTCCTGAACCTATAGACCGTAAGTCCCTTCAGGATTTGGTACATAACACTCAGCAGGTCAGTAATCATTCCTTAAAATGCGGCTATGATGCACTGGAGGCTTCCTTTAGATCAGCTATGACTGGTACAGTGATCAGAAGGCATGCATGGTTAAAAGAGCAATCCTTACCAGACCATGTAAAGTCCAAGCTCCTAGATGCTCCCATGGAGAAACTCAGTTTGTTTGGCTCCCCTGCACAGCAAGTGTTAAAGAAGGTGGAAGAAAAAGCAAAATCTGTCCAAACAGTCAAGGATTTCTTACAGGTCCAGCCTCCTAGGTTTAGTAGAAATTGGCCTTCGAAGAATTGGTCCTTTCCAGACACCACCAGAGCACAGAGAGGCAGAAATAGGCGCTCAAGAGGCAGAGGTCAATCCAGAGGTGCCTACAGGGGACGTCAGTGGCAGCCTAACAACCAGAGAAGTACTGCCACAGATCCAGCTACTACCACTTCCACAGGACAGACACAGTGACTTGGCTCTGATACCGCCTACCAGGGAACAACTGGAAGCACCCTTAGGCGGAAAGCTAGCCTTATTTTCAGTAAACTGGCATTACATTACAGGAGACAAATGGATTTTACAGACAATAGACAAAGGTTACAGGTTTCACTTCCATACTCTACCAAGGAAGAGAGGAATGCCAAACCTACCACCAAACCAAAAATCAAACGCTCTAGGACAAATCAACCACTTACTAAGGATGAGAGCTATAGAAAAGGTACCGGCTATGGAACAAGGACAAGGATTTTATTCCAGACTTTTCCTGGTGCCAAGAAAAGAAAACCAATGGAGACCTATTCTCGACCTGTCCGCTCTGAACACATATCTCATTGTTCCAAAATTCAAAATGCTGACCCTACAGCAACGTCTTCCCATGCTGGGCAAGGAGTCTTGGCTGGTGACTCTAGATCTCAAGGAGGCATACCTGCACGTCCCTATTCGACCAGATTGCAGAAGATACCTCAGATTTCTTGCAGGATCAGAGCATTATCAATTCTCAGCATTGCCCTTTGGCTTATCTACTGCACCCAGAGTATTCACGAAATGCCTGGCATCAGTAATTGCTCATTGCAGGCTTCAGGGAATTCAAATTTATCCATACCTGGCCGACTGCCAGATACAAGCGGACAACAAGATCAAATTAACAAAAGATTTGGAAAAGGTTATTCACCTATTGCAGGCCTTGGGATACACAGTCAACATAAAAAAGTCAAGGCTGGTACCATCCCAAAGGATTACATTCTTGGGTGCAGAACTGGACACATCAAATCAAATGGCATTTCTCACAGCAGAAAAGCAAAAACAACTACCACTCTATTTCATGGCATTAACAACGCAGAACCAGCTTACAGCAAGAAAAGTCCTGCAAGCTCTGGGTTACATGGCATCCTGCATAATATTGATCCCACATGCCAGACTACATATGAGGAAGTTGCAATGGTACCTAAGGAATTTATGGTCTCAGCACAAGCACAGCCTAGAAACCCAAATTCCAATAATTCCATGCCTGAAGCAAGAATTCCTGTGGTGGGCTCAGGCCTGTCAGTTGAACAAAGGACTGCCTTTCCACAACCCTCACCCAAGCCAGACTATCACCACGGACGCCTCATACCTCGGTTGGGGGGCACACATGGCAGACAAGTGTATACAAGGCCTATGGACACAGGACCAGCTGAACCTACACATAAATCAAAAAGAGATGCTGGCAGTGAAACAGGCAATTCAGACATTCAGACCATTTCCTCAACAAGGTCATTTGCTGATAAGGACGGACAACACCACAGTTATGTGGTATATCAACAAGCAGGGAGGCACACATTCATATCCTCTATGCCGGATGGCAATGGACCTGTGGAATGTGGCCCTGAACCTCAACATTCAGCTCCAGGCCATATTTGTGCCAGGAAAAGAAAATATACTAGCAGACACCTTAAGCAGAACTACCACGGATGCCCACGAATGGATGCTGCATCCGGACATCTTCAAATCCATTACAAAGTAATGGGGGCTACCAGAAATAGACCTGTTCGCATCCCCACACAACCACCAATTGAGAAAATTCTGCACAAGGACATACCACCCACTTGCTTGGAAGGTGGACTCCCTATCCTTCAGTTGGAAAAACCTAACAGCATATGCATTCCCACCTCTTCCTTTGATGCACAAAGTGTTACTGAAGATCAAAGAAGATCACCCAAGGATCATACTGATAGCTCCAGACTGGCCGAGGCAGCATTGGTACCCACTTCTGAGGAGTATGTCTCGGGCACATGCATGGCCTCTACCTCTAGTTCCTTTGCTGCTAACACAGAACAACTTCAAGATCCTGCATCCAAACTTGAAAACACTGCAGCTAGCTGCTTGGAATCTTACCTAAAACAAAATAACCCAGATTTATCTCAGAGGGTTAAAGACATTATCCTGGAGGCTCGCAGACCCTCCACAAGGAAGACTTATTCAGCAAAATGGAAAAGATACCTCATTTGGAGTGCAGCAAAAGGAGAAAATGTATCATTGGCAAACATAGCCAACATCCTGGAATATTTAGCAGAATTTTTCCACAATGGCCTGTCTTACTCCTCCATCAAGATTCATGCATCAGCAATTTCAGCAGAATATAACATGGATCCTCCTGCCTTCTCTCATCCTCTACTCAGGCAGTTTCTGAGAGGAATTAAAAATGTAAAGCCTCCAAGGAAGCCACCTTTGCCTACTTGGGACCTGAACTTTGTGCTAGAAAAGTTAACACTTCCCCCTTTTTGAACCAGCAGCAACAGCAGAATTACAGTTCTTATCTTGGAAAACTGCTTTCCTGCTTGCAATCACTTCAGCAAGAAGGGTTTCTGAATTACAGGCATTAATGGCAGTACAGCCCTTCCTTATCTTCCATCAGGATAGAGTGTCCTTGAGAACTAACCCTACTTTTATGCCAAAGGTGGTCTCCAGGGTATCATTGAACCAAGCAATCCACCTACCAACATTCTTCCCCAACCCACAGAACAGGGGGGAAAGACTACTGCATACCTTAGATGTACACAGGCAATTGCGCTACTACCTGGACAGAACCAAGAACAATAGAAAAACTGACCAGCTTCTGGTAGCATATGCAGCAGGAATGGAAGGAAAAGCAATTTCAAAACAGACAATCTCAAAATGGATAGGAAATTGCATTAGATTTTGTTACTCCTTTCATGGAAAGACAACTCCAGAAAACATCAGACCTCACTCCACAAGGACTACAGCCACTACTACAGCTTTCTTACGAGGAGTGGCTACCAAAGACATTTTAGAGGCTGCTACTTGGAGCTCCGTGCATACATTTGCCAAGCATTATAATCTCCATTTATACTCCAGATCCCGAGCAGGTTTTGCCACTGCTGTTTTGCAAGGGATCTTAACTACACCATAATCTTCTTAGTGCCTCCTCCCCCAGTTTGGCTATGGTATTCTACCCATTTGTTAGGACTGCAGATGCATCCTTGAAGGACATAGTACAGTTTTGTACCTACCATAAATGTAGATGTCCGAGAGGTATGCATCTGCAGTCAGGATTACCCACCCTCCTTCCCCTCTGTGGTACTCCTAGGGTATTTGCCCATCTTGTAGCTAGCTGGGGGAATCTATTATGGTGTATTTGTTTGTATATATGTACATACATGTTTATTTTTGTTTGCTCTCTACTGTTTGGAATCATTTGCATTTATCCAAATTTAGCCTTCCTAGAGGGCACCTTGCATCTGGGGCAAGAAACACTGAGGAAAATGGCGTCGACTGATGCCTTTATACCCAATTGACAGCAGCTATGACATCGGGTGAAGTGCGACATCAGCCAAGGCCAGACCCAGACTTTGGAATCCGGCCGACCGAAGGGCTGCCTGAGGCAGGACAGCCCATTTGTTAGGACTGCAGATGCATACCTCTCGGACATCTACATTTATGGTAGGTACAAAACTGTACTATTTCTGGTGTGTTTGTATGAATGAATGCTTGGGGTGGAGGTTGATATTGAATGATTTTTTTTTGTCAAGCTGAATTTGTTAAAATTAACTCTCTGCATCTAAGACTGAAAAAACTGTGGCATTTGGCATTAAGGCTGCGACTTCTTTGTGTGTATTGGATGATGAGGTCTTTTGAGCACTTTGTTGAAATCTCATGGCTCAATACATATTCTGATGTCATCTGAGCTTTTTTATGAGCTACCACCATGGAAGATACCGTTCAATTGGAGTTTCAACTGCAAATCACACCTTATCGCACCATTTTATATATCTCTGCTTTGGCTCTGTCCTGCATGGCTATTGGAACTTTATGTGCTGGCCTGATAACTGGACTGACCTCTGGGTCTAACTTCATGGAGTACACAAATGGAAGTTTGCCTAGTTAGCACAGGTGGAAAAAATGTACTGTGTACTGAGCAAAATTAGAGTAGTGCTCTTTTAAGCTAAAATGGTGGACTTCCTTATTAAATGAAAGCAGTCCTATTTTCAAACTGTTTCCTAGCCCTAATAATGACTGGTCGTGCCTTCTTGACCATGTAAAATAACAAATGGTAACTTCTTCCAGCAGAGTAACATGAAAGGATTACTGAGCCTTCAGTTTGCATTTCTTCACCCTCCATAAACAACAAGCTTGGCACACCTGGCTAAATCAAGCCTTTCACCATGACACACACTAGCAAATTTTTCTGCTGACATAACATCACACTTGGAACCTGTATCAACGTTGCGCTATATGGGTGTGCCATTTATCTGAATAGTACAAAATACTTCATTCTTTGCCCTTAAATTTACTGCATTAACTGTTTCATGAAGCACTGACACAGCAACATAAAGAGTAGGATTACAACTTTCTAACTGATCAACACGTTTCTTAAAATGTTCCCTTTTAATAAAAGAATGTGGGTCTTTTGATTTACAAAACCTTTTGAAATTATTCCATTTATTGCATTTGTGGCATTGTTGACAAAAAGCTAAATATTTCTCCCTTTTAGATTCATGACTTCCACCAAAATTACTACAGTTGGCAATGAAACTGGGTGGGGCCCATGCTTTGAGTTTGCTGACTCATTCTTATGCTTCACTGAGACTGTGCCAACTCTGGAATTTTTTAGAAAGCTCTGAGGTTTACCAGTGAGTGCTGCAGGGGCTCCAGTTGCTGCCATGTACTTGGGGCTTGTTTCTTTTAATTTTGTGCTGCATACTGTCAACATGAACATTGTCACTGTGCCTTCTAGAGCTGTTCTCATTTGTAAGCATATTTGTGTATTTTTCTGGGAGCTAGTATATCTGATAAATTTCATTGGCCTTATTCAAAGTTATCTCACTGTTATGAAGCAAAATCTTTCTCACAGCATCATCTTTAATACCACAAACACGTCTGCCTTTTATCAAGTCATCCCTTAAATCACCAAATCTGCACGTTTTAATCTTATTTCTCCGGTTGGTTGTATTTGCTGCAAAAGTTTCAACAGACTTTTGATACTTTGTATAAAATAAGTGCCTTTCCATTGTAACATTTATCTGAGGGTTGCACATTTCTCTAAATTTATGTTTTAAACAGTCAGAGTCCTCCCTTAACTCAGCCCGTACAACAATATGATGGTTTCCCCCTCTCCTGTGTAGATAGGTGCATAAACAAATGAATGTTCCTTTCTATGGCTTCTGACCCAGCTAAATTAAGCAAAATAAATGTCTTTGTACAGTCATCTTTATCAGAAAATGCAGCCTCTATGATAATTTATTCTTGCATAAACACACTCCAGTTCTCAGCAATATTACTGTCAAACACCAGTGCACTGGGTTTTCGAAATCCGTCTACCATGCCTACAAAGTATACACAAACACACTGAAAATATGGCCCTTGTAATTATGTACAAACTAACAGTTCTGTGAGCTTGTAATAACATTCAAATGCACAGTAAACTCTTTGAAATACTGTTCTTTTTGAAATATGCCCTGTAATGGCTGAACTTTTGAGAAATAGCTTTACTGTAAGACTGCACAAATGTGAACACATTATACACTTCTAATAACTCGATATCTTTGCTTAATACAAAAATACATGCTTTGCAAAAATGCGGTTGTTTCCTTTTATTTTATTCATTTTATGCAATTCAGACTTTATTGCAAGCATTTTCCATAGTAATTTGAATATCTTTATCAATATCGGACATATTGATTTATGCGAAAAGCATTTAGAACATTCTGTATGCCTCATTTCATATCTTACAAAAAAGAAATGGTGCTTAGCAAGATTTAATGCCTGAAATTAGTCTCTGACCTGTTTTGCAAAGTATGCACATTTTTAGGGATGATTCACTGTTCTGTATTCCTCCAGTTCCAAGCAAGTGCCTTAAGTCGTTTTAGCAATGTTGCTTCTGACACCATGTTCTTTAGACATGCCATTTCTGACACCATGTTGCTTGTCCGTCTCTAACATAGATGACAAACAGGCAAGGTATTTCATTTAGATGCTTTAATACATAGAAATACATCAGGATGGATAGCAGCATCATAAAATACAAATTAACTAGTCAACAGATAGACCTTACATACATACATACATGCTTAACATCTCAACAACTTGCTACAAAATGGCAGTCAGACTTGCACGTGTTCAGTATTTATACATTTGTACAAGCCCTTGGATAGCTTCTTAAGGATACATTGATCTACACATCTGTTGTGCAAGGCTGGGTGACTGATGTTTTTGACTGTATTTAAAATCAACCTGAAAATAAAAAAAAAAAAAAAAAAAAAAAAGTATCAGGTCCTTAAAATAACATTTGCAGCTTTAACAATTATAAACTGATAGCATTGCTTGTTGAGCTGACTTTACTTTATTTACACTTTTTTGCATGAAAATAAACATGTGCTAATAAATTATTGTAAATCTGTAAGCAAACTGATAATGCACTATAATGAATTAAACTGATGTTACTAACGAATACATTCTTGCAAGTCTGTAGGTGAACTGATAATGTACTACAGTGAAATGGAAAGACTGTTTTAACTTTGTTGTTAAATGAAATGGAAACCTCAGTAGCATTGTTTTTTCCTGTCAGAACTTCAAATGAAACTAAAGTAGTAATCTAACACTGTATTAATACTTCAACATTTTTGCATTTCTGCACCTCTAAAAAAATTAATGTTAACTGTTGAACTTTCTATGTTTACACTAATGACCCTCAGGTCATAACATACTGTTGTGTGTGTGAAACTCCACCTACTGTCTTAAAGTAGCTGTTCCTTTAGCTGATGTAATTTAATTTTTTCAGCACTACTGAGTGTGCTGCAAGGATTTATTGTTACTGTCTACAATGTTCTTGGATAAATAGTAAGAACTGTAACTGCATAAACTGTTGCTAAGAATATTAAATTGATCTTTCCCATACTGAATTATGGCATACAGTATTCTTAACCAAAAAAAGAATTACGCCAACCCAACCTACAAAATCGGACCTGATACCACCTTAAGCCCAATCTCCTCCTCTGCACACCAGTTATTCGCCGGGACGTGAGATTCAGACTCCAGTCTCCCATACACCAAGAGAGATTGTAGTCTCATCCTTCATCTGTAGCATCACCCAATTGGTCCGAATGCAGAGGTAAGTCAGCAAGTAAATGGGAGTATTATTGCTGAAACTGAATTCTTGCTCAAGTCTTGGTGAGTACCATCATGAGGTGTACCCTGTATTTTACAAAATCTCACCAAGGCAACACTGATATATGCTACATAAGTACAGTCTGTATATCATGGACAAAAGTAGGTTAAATTAAAAAAAAGAGAGCTGGGTGCACAAGACCCAGGATAAAAAGTGCCCAATCCTGGTAGGCACAATCATGAAAGGACTGGAAAAGATGCCAGTGTTGAATCCTTAAAGTATGAAAACATCCCTACAATGGGGTCAGGCCTGGTCCAGGGGAAGGATGGTCATCCCCCTGTTGTTGACGGAAGTAGTAGTCCACAGAAATCACAAACCTAATAGGAAAAAGAGCCATAAAGACGATAAAGTGGACTATTGAGGATAAGAAAGAAATTATGTATTGTTACTATTATGCAAAAAGCCCAGAATTTCCAGACGTAAGATATACAAAAAATGATTAAGAAAGAAATTAGAAGAAAGAAAAATGCTTCCCCAGCAAAAACTGTCAGAAGCTTCAAATGAAAATTTGTGTTTGTTTCTACAACAGATTTGTGAAAAATGCTATGTAGATCAAGAAACGTTGGTCTGTTTTTGAAAAAGAAGCATCTGAGGAAGTGCGAAAATGTAAACAACAAACCCTAGAGGTATTTGAAAAGTATAAAAACGAAATATGGACATGGGAAAGAGAGAGATCTGATATACTGCAATATTTATGCAAAGGAGAAAGCCAAATTAATCAGTACAAAGAAGGCAGCCCCAAAGATATTTGAAGGGAAATACAGGCAAAAGCATTGAGATATGGAAAATTTTGCAATAAAAAAAAATATCACAAAAGATGGAATGTAGAAAACAAGATTAGTAAGGACGTTAAAAAAAAAAGTTGAAGTTATGGAGTGCCTGTGAAGTAAAGGATTTGGCGAAAAAGGTCTAACACACAGGTTACATCACAGCATGATGGAGTGAGTCCCCAAAGTGAGGAGAAGCAGGAAGATCTGGAGACATCTGAAGAAGTCTGGACATGGGAAAGAAAAAGATTTAATATGGTGTCATGTTTGTACAAAGGAGAAAGCAGAACTAACCGATACAAAAAGAGCAGCACCAAAGATATTTGAAGAGAGATACAGGGAAAGGAATCCAGATATAGAAAACTTTACTGTACAAAAAAATAAGACCAAGTAGAAAAGGAGGTTAGTAATGGAGAAGTTAAAGAAGTAGAAATTGAGGTTATGGAGTACCTGCAAAGTGAAGGATTCAGTGTATTATTTATTTATTTCCAGTTTGATGACCAGGGAGGTCCACTGGGCTCAAGGAGCCTGTTTTCAGTGGAGGCCTGGGGAGAAAACCTCCAAGAAGAGTAGAAAATCTAATTCAGAAAGCACTAAAACAGGCTAGAGCAATGGATATCCAAATTAAGGGGAAACCAGTGGAACAGGAAGCAATTGGTCAGGTGCGATATGAAAATATTTTGGAGCCTTCCACAGGAAACCAGTATAAGCAGTCACTTGTAGCTAGACAACAAGGGAAGGAACAGGAAACTGTGGAAACTCTGATGCAGTCAGTGTTGGAGTGATAGGCCAGTGACTTCACGTATGAGAGAGCAACAGATGAGACAGGATGAAATTGAAGAGAACTTGCCACAAGAAGATGCTATAAAACTTTCTATAGAATGCATGCAGGACATGGAAAACAAGGGATGTGCCCTCTGTTTGGAAGAAAATGAGCTGGGAGAAGAGTTTCTTGATTTAGTAGACCTAGATATATTAAGATCAGTGAAAGAAATAGATTGCAGAAGGTCACCAAAAGTCAGAAATCTGATAAAATACGGTAATTAGCACTGTTTATAGAGATTCATGCGATATAGCAGAAGTAAACAGGATATATTACTATGCATCTAAATTAATGATTGATAAAATTCTACCACAAGAACTCAGGGTAGTGAGGGAAAGGAAAGGAAGAAATTGAATACCATCATGGGAACATCAAATAGAGAAAGCTATAAATCATCAAGACAAGAATGTCACTGTTAGAAGACTGTAGAAGAGGGAATAGATCAACAAAAATATTAAGATGTGATTAAAGCAATGCACAGTATTAGAACAGACCGCAATCTATTAGTCGCAAATAAAGTAAAAATTTCAGCACAGGCAGAAAAACTCAGAAGATACGCAGATAAATATAAAGGAAAAGTACAGAATAAGCAATTATTGATGACCCAAAAATGTTTTATAGAGAATTGGGAAGCAAGGTAAAAGGAATTGAAAGACTGCCAAAAAAGAAGAAATAGATGCATTTTGGAGAAGTACCTATGAAGATCCTGTGGATCATAACAAAGATGCTAAATGGATACAAGAAGTAAAAGAAAGAACAGGAAGTTTAAAGGTACAGGCTATGGGGGATGAAGTAATAGCTAGAGAGTGAAACAAAGTTAAGAAAAGCCTCAAATTAGAAAACCTCAGCCTCAGATGCAGTACCTAACTTTTGGTTAAAAGTCGTAACATCTTTGCATGAAGATTTAGCTATGAGTAAGAACTATTTATATGTGCACCCCGAACAGACACCAACCTGGCTTCCAACAGGAAAAACAATGCTCCCACTTAAGAGTGAACCTGCAAGCTACCCTAAAAATGTATTTAATTTTATTTAAAATTATCAAGCAATAACTTGCCTTCCAACGACATGTACACTATACATGGGAATTGATCCTGACAGAGTTTGTAGTCATTTAGAAGAAAACTCAATTATGGCAGTAGAACAAAAGAGCAATAAAAGAAAGTCATATGGAACAAAGGGTTATTTGTTAAAGTCATAGTGAACTGTAAAAAGGGGAAGAATCTAAGTATGGCATGGATTGACTACAAAAAAGCATTTGGTAGTATCCCACATTCATGGATTAAAAAGAGTGCTTAAAATGTATAAGATACAACCTACACTGATCAACTACAGTACAGTCACCATGAAACAATGGCAGACCACTTTCCAATTAAGCCATGATAAAGGACAAATTATTATCCCAGGGATAAAAATTCAAAGGGGGATATTCCAAGGTGACTCTGTCACCATTGCTATTCTGTCTTGCCCTTAACCCATTAAGCTGTTTACTTAACAGCTTAGGCCATGGCTATAATTTGGCTCCTAGAAAACAACAAAGTGTAAAGACTTCTCATCTTCTCTTTGTCGGTAATTTGCAACTATAGCTCATCAGATGAGGAACTGAAAGCACAACTGCAGGTTGTCAAAACATTTTCAGATGATACAAGAATGTCATTTGGTCTTGATGTGCAAAAGCAACTTTTAAAGCAGGAAAACTGCAGCACCAGGAAAACATCAGTTTGGGACAAGAATGTGATGTAAAAGAACTTGAGCAAGAGGGAGTGTATAAGTATTTGACAAATTGACGAAGGATCAGCAATAAAACATGAACAAATGTGAATAAAAACTTGGTAAGTAATATATTAGAAGTCTTAAATTAATCCTGAAAACAGCGTTGACATCTAGGAACAAAATCCAAGCTATAAACCAATTTGTTCTTCCTGTCTTAACTTAGATTTGGAGTGATTGATTGGCCCCAAAATGTGTTAGCTTAGATAGGAAAACAAGAAAGATGCTTCATGCTCACCAAATGATTTATAAAAATCAGTGTACACCAAGATTATATATTCCACGTTCCAAATGAGGAATGGGCCTCCTTGAAATTGATTACATGTATAGATCTTCAATCATGGGACTCCACACATATCTGCTGACCTCACAAGACCCAAATGTAGTAAAAGTTTTGGAACATGAGGAGAATAAATCTAAAATGACTTATCTACTTAATCTAGCAGAAGCATATCAACGTCAGGCAGGAATAGAAATCAAACCAGAAATAGATAAAAATCAGGCAGCAACTGAATGTGCCAAAAACAATAGAATATAAGGTGAAGGATCAGATGAGAAGGCAAAAAATGTTGAAGATGCATAAATATAGTTGCAAGTATAAAAAACTTCTGGAAGAGTCTTATGTTGATAAGGAATGAACACAAGAATGGTTAAGGGGAGGCAAATTCAAACCAAAGCATGAAAGGTTAATATTGTTAGCCCAAGATAGTGGGCCACTTGCGCACTGGTTTACAAAGTCCACTGAACATGTGTGAGAAACAGACAAATGTAGGCTTTGTAAAACGGAATTGGAAACAGTCACACACCTTTTTCCTGGGTGTGATATACTAATGGCAGAAGGACTGTGTGCTGAAAGGCATAGTAATGTGGCACTGGGGATTGTGCAAACATTATGGTATAAATGGCTGAAAAACACTGGAAACATGAGCCACAAAGCATCATAGAAAATGGTGAAGTTTATATTATATGGGATCACCCTTTACCAACAGTTCAAATGATAGATGCTAGAAAACCAGATATAGTGGTCCATGAGAAGAAGACAAAAGTAGCACTGATAATTTAAATCGCTACACCCAGCAACTACAGTGTGTTGCATACAGAGCGAGTCAGTCATAAAAATATCAGGATAATGCAGGCAGAAACTAGAGCGGTCTAAAAGATGCTAAGACAGTTCCAATAGTAGTAGAAGCAACGGGTCTTATAAAAAAAAAATCTACAGTCATATTTAGATACGTTACCAATCCGTGTAACCCCGTATGAATTGCAGGAGTCATTACTGTGCGCATTGCAGGTGCTGCGAAGAGCACTTTTACCTGACATCAAAGATTGAAACAATACTATTTTCATAAACTTTAATCCTACTTTGACTTAGGAATGGGTACATTTCTGTCACCTTATTAGAAACCCAAAAGATTTGGAGAAATTAAGAAGATTGATAATCAAGAAGGCCAACAGAATTCGACTTCAACAGGATGATGAGGAAATTTCTGAGAAAACTGGAACAGCTTGGGGATTTACTGTCCCCTAGGAAGGTACAGTGTTGGGCAACTTACCCCTCCTTTACAAGAATCTGCACCAACCCAACTTTTGGCTTCAGTTTTAACGGAACCAATTGGAACTGTAGCACCTTTATTAGTGCCGGAGCTTCTTGAGTCTTTGATGCTGATTGTCTCCTAATCTCTTTCTACTCCATTGCCATTAGATCATGATGAGACGTAGAGCCCAGTTCTGAGGGGGTGAGTCGATGCTGAGATTATTGAAGCAGTCTTTTCCTGTTGGGCCTTCAACCCTGGATAGCTTAGATCAGAGATCAGCTTTGGGGCTCGGGCTTGTTGGTGCCCAGTTTTCCACCCTTTTCTTAGGAACTGAGGAAATCATCAGTTCCAGTAGCAGCCTCGGTCTTTGAGGCCTTTGGAAGGGTTTTAAATATAGTAAATACTAAAGACAAGGTAGATTCAACCAGTTCACTAACATCCAAACCACATCTGCACTCTGCTTGTTTGCCTCTTCATCTTCTCATACAAGGACAGCCAACACCAAAGGTTTCTGAGGAAGTCTGCTTTGTTAGCTCCCCATCCAGTTCTTGCCCTTCTTCTGAACCCCAGAAGGTGCGCCCAGAAAACGGACGTGCAAGAGGAAACAACTAGACTCATCACCAGAGTCTTTCACTGAAGATACTGACTTAGAGAAAGGAGAATATTTCCCTTGCTCCCTCTCTATAGATGTCCCATTTGGCGACATTCTGGAGTTGTTTAACCAGAGGGGTGGGTTGGATGTCCCAAGACCCTTCTGCAGATGAGTCAGTATTCATGGAGGCCATGCATCTTCTGTCTAATGCAGCAGATAGTACAGCCAGAGCAGCAGGCATGGCCATAACCATTGCAGTATCACACCGGATACGACTTTGTAACTTTGAGGAAGGATTTGTCATCCTTTATCAATGCCCCTGTAACGGTTCAATCTTATTTGGAAAAAAGGCAAAGATATACTCACTAGGATCCAACAAGATGGGAAGACTCTCTCTGCAGTGGGAGTGCACTTTTCTGTCCCACAAAGAACTTTCTGTAGAACCAGAGATTGGGGAAGATTGGTTCTGCAAAGCACAGACTTCTTTCCATGACTCTCAAGGTGACAGACCTCATGGCAGAGAGAGAGAGGCAGTTTTATTGGAGGATTCCCAAGAGGCAGACTGCAAAATTAAGGCTTTTGCAGCCCTTTCTCTGAGAAACCTTTTCAATGCCCCTGAATGATTGCCCGACTACTGTATTGCCAAGGAGTCCTGGTCATCTCTCTCTACACTATCCAGCCTGGCACATAACATCAGATTCATTGGTGCCAAGAATAATATCAAGAGGCTATTCAATTCCATTTTCCCTCCCACCAACAGTAAAGAAGAAAATCTGGGCTGTTCCACACATTCAGTGGGATTTAGCAGCCATAGAAATTTCAAAGCTACTAGAAAGAGTAATCCAGCCAGTGTCCCGCAACCAGTTTCAGTCCACAGTCGTCTATGGGTTCTTTTAAGTACCAAAGAAGACTAAGAACCTCAGACCCATCTTGGATCTCAGTCTTTAAACCAATTTGTAAGACAGAAAAAATTCTGGATAGTCGTGGTTCAGTCCAGTTTGCCTTTTCTGAGGAAGGACAATTGGATGTGCCCCATAGATCTTCAGGCCACTTACCATCATATCAAAATAGTGGAGCACTCTGAGATTTCTTTGTCTCCAGCTGGGAGCCAGTCATTTTCAATTCAGAGACCTTACCATTCACACTCACCACAATTCCCAGTGTGTTCACCAAGATCATGGTAGTATTAGCTTCATACCTGCACCTACTGGGGAGCCATGTCTTCCTGTATCTTGATGACTGGCTTCTCACTACATTCACCAAGCATGTTCTCATTACACACTGGGATTATGTACTCTAGCTGCTGTTGCAACTAGGAATTTCCGTAAAACTGTCCAAATGTCAGCTGACTGCAACTCAGGGCAAAGAATTCGTAGGATGCCACCTGAAAACACCAGACTTCAGATAGTCAGCTTTCCTCAACCCAGGGTCCAGTCACTTTGGCTGATGGCTGTTTAAGCTCTACACCACCTGAAACCACCAGTGAAGTTAATTCTATATCTCTTGGGTCTCATGGCATCTACAATTTTAATGATACCATTAGGAAGATATTTCATGAGAGTATTGCACACTGGACCTTAGCAGTACAGTAATCCCAATACCCTCTTCACTAAAAAATTCAGATAACCCAGGTCTGCAAAAAAAAAAACACATCTTGATAAGTAAAATTCCCATCTGTGATGAAGGGAAGTCCTTTTCAGACAGATTCGCCTGTCACAACAGTGACTGGTGAAGCATCCCTTCTTGGGTGACGAGGTTCATTTTGAAGGGAAGTTGGTCTAAGGTTCATGGTCAGAAACAGAGGGCAAACAGCATCAGTGTCTTGGAGCTGAGAGCAGTCCTTTAACATTGCAGGCATTTTAGGACCTCCACCGCAAGGGTGTGATATCCATATAGATAAACAAGTGACTATAGTGCGGTACAATAACAAACAGGGAGGAATGTGGTCGTGGCCCTTTTGCTGAGAAGCCATGAGGGTTTGGCAGTGGACGATGATTTCTGATAGCAGTGCACATCCTGGGGTCCTCCAGTGTGCTTGCAGACAGACTGTGCAGAACATTGTTGGTACCTGAGTGGTACCTCAGTCCTACAATGACACAATTTTCAGTCACTGCCGTGAACCTTGCTGCGACCTCTTTGCCTCTTATCTAAACAACAAATACGGCAGGCATTTTGCCCTCATCCCTCCACAGGGAAAGTCACTGAAGAATGCTCTGGTCCACAGTTGGCCCATGGGTCTCCTGTATGTCTTTCCTCCTCTACAGCTGGTGAATAAATGAACACAGAAAGCAAGAAAGTCCATGGCCAAAGTAATCCTCATTGCCCCTTTTGGCCCCAACGGGCATGGTTTCCTTACCTATCGCTTATTCTGATACATCCCCGCAGATGTTAGATCAATATCCAGATCTTTTAACTCACCCATCCAGATTGCCTCTTCTGGGTCAGATATCCAAGAAATGAACTGCATGGTTCCTCCAATTTTAACTATAGCCAGAGATGCCAGGCTTCTCCCAGCAGTAGTCAGTATTCTTTGTACCTCACAAAAACAGTCAGCTAGGAAGTTTTATAACTGTAAATGGAACTGATTTTCAGTTCAGGCCTACTCCAAAAGTTTGGATGCCTTTTCAGCACCAATTTCTTCCATGTTTAAATTTTTATCTGATCTCTTTAACAAAGGCTCCATCCAGCTTTGCAGCTGTTAAGATGCAAATGGCTGTAATGTCCAATTTTCATATTGAATGTAATGTCTATAGCATTTCTAAGACTCTCAAAAGCCATTCTCAAAGGTACTTTTCTGTTAAGACCTCTCATTAGAGACCCAGCTGCTTCATGGGGCATTATTGTTACTTTAACTCAGTCTCCCTTTGAACCCGCTTCCAGTGCAGACTTAAAATTTCTCACAAGGAAAACAGTTTTTCTGGTTGCATTGACATCAGCCAGACAGATCTCAGAACTCCAGGCTCTCTCCTCGAAACCCCTGTGACATCCCCACTCTGGACCAGTAGTCAAGGAGCCTGAAACCTCATCACTGGCACTGGAGAGGGACATTCACTTGAAACAAAAGTGGATACACTCAGTATTTCCAGATGCAGCTCTCTGCATCACAATTTCCATTAAGAGTGCACAGGGAACACAGTCGGTCCAGTGGTTGGGTCCTGTCTCTCTCTAGATCCTCAGTGGCACTACCCACTGGCATAGCTGTAGGGTTGGGTCCTCAGCCAAGTGTCCAAACCAAGTCCTCCAGCAACCTGTCTGTGAAACCAGTGCTTCATGTCCCTGCTGCAAGCAGCTGACACACACACACACACTTTGAAATTTGATTTTCTCACACACACACACACACACACACACACACACGCACAGAGGAAAGGCTGGCACAGATTTACTAGCTATACCCCCTTCTGCCCAGACTGTAAGGTAGTTACATTGCCACCAGACACTCCAAAGTCTGCTACTCTAAGGTTCCTACAAGGGTACCCAGTTATACTGAGTGAAATTAATATTAATACTAATGGCAATGTTGACCAAACAAGGCTTTCAGGAGTGGTCACAGTGCACCGAATAAATATAAGTACTCTAAAAGGATAAAATATTTTCTAATGGACCAGCCACAATGAAAATTTTAAATATATTTAATAATAATAAATAAAAGAACATGAAAATGCTAAATATCTATTTACAATAAACACCAGAGTTTCAGTCATAGGCAGTATTAAAAATAACACAGGTGGACAGGTTCAGACAGTTACAGAAAAACAATGGTTAACTAGTCTCACTTTATTTTTCTGACTGATCTAAAGTATTAATATTCCCTGGTTACTTTTACTAGAGCAAGGCAAGATAAAGTAGGTGAGAGATCCTTCTTTGTCAGTTTACAAAAACAGAGTGCTCTGAGACTTCAGTCTCACCTAATATTAAACATTATTTTTAGTGATGAATTACAAAGTGACATTAGATACATCTGGTCATCTGACTTCTGGTTCCTATGTTTCTCCCCTTGGCTAGAAGCTCAGGATTTAGCACATATGTTTCGATAATACACACAGACACACAACCTTGCTAAGATCTGCTGCAGCTTCCGGAGGTCATAAACAATTTCAAACCGCCACCCTTCCTGAGTAGCAATTAGTTCATCCCAGTGACAATGCAGGAAGCTTCCTAGTACAGACTTTTTTGTCTCTGACTGCATTGAGAACTCTAAGATGTCATCTTTATGACCTCAGCCAGGTAATTTAATTTCAAACTATTTTCAAAGTTGGAGATTAACCCCTTCTCTTCCAGAGTTCTCTGTTAAAACATATGCATTTAAACAGTTTCAATAGTGCATATATATTTCTTTCTCTCCAGCAGGGCACACTGTTGGTACATTTTTAACACAAGCAGCTTCAAAATACATTTTTCAGCACAAGCATCTGTACAAATCAGTTTAATTCACAAATGACATATAATTCTTTAGAAAATGAAATGTTAAGTTAGCTATGCTGCATATGTTACACATCCACTACCCTACTTCTCCGGGCTTAGCTGGCAATACCTCTCATTGTCATAACCCCCTTTTCTAGTTTTTCACAAGGATGGAGTTTCTCTCAGAACTAACTCATCCGGATGTCACCTTTGGGATGAAGATGCTAATTTGAACCAATCCATACACCTTTCTGTTTTTTTTTTTTCCAAAGTACTCAAATAAAGGAGAATTCTTGCTTCACATTTTAGATTTTCGTGGACAACTCCGATACTATATCCACAGAATAAAAAATTTCAGAAAGGATCTTCAGTTGTGCATTTTCTTTGCCAAACCAAAGCTGGGAAAATTAAAAGTTTCCAAAGTAACTTTATCCAGTTGGCTTTCAGATTGTATTTTCTTTGTATATCATAGAAAAAATATAGGTTTACCGCATAAACCAAAAGCACTTTCACCCAGAGCAGTCTCCACTTCTATAGTCCTTAGCAGAGGATTATCAGTTGATAACATCTGTGCTGTGGCTACATAGCCAATGGTACACACTTTTCTGCCTCATTATAAGTTGGACACACAATCCAGATCATGCTTCTCTTTTGGCTCTACCATACTCAGGAATGTCCTCCTTGATACCACCCAAATTGACAGTTTAGAATTCTGTCCAGTAGGTTTGAACAGTTGAAAATAGACAACATTGGTTGTGAAAGTTATGTACTTAGCAAAATGTTAGATTCATGTTGCCTGATTTTCATCTGCTTCTTCCTTCCCCCTTCCAAATTGTCATCTGTGGCTTCAGGATAGAGTGGATATTATCCCCAGTCGGTGTACAGTCACTTGAGACTGTAATTACTTGTCACCAGCTAGTTGACATCACCAAGGTTTTATCCTTTTATCCTAAAAGGTGTGTTTCCCCTATATATATATATATATATATATATATATGTATGTATGTATGTGTGTGTGTGCACTTTATAATCTCGAAATCCTGAAATATCAAATTTCAGAATCTTGAGACCATAAAGTTGAAAGCCCATAATAGCGAAAGCCTCAGAAGCATGAAATTCAAAATCACGAAGTTTGGAGATGTTGAATTAGCTGTTCTGGTGTTACGCTGTGATAATTATTAATAGCTGGAGATTCAGATAAGTGTTTATGTCCTAAGGGTTTTTGGTAGGGGCTTTAGTGTGTGTCATTGTGTTTTCTTATTGTGATGTGTGTGCGAGGGGAATGTAGCTTGTGTAGTTGTGCTTTCATGCATTTGTCTGTGTAGTGTGACCTTGGAGTTACTATATTTAAGTGGGGGGTGCAGGAAGGCTTTCCCCCCTACATGGATGTAAGGTAGGTTTGTGTGTTTGTGTGTGGAGAGGAAGTTGTATGTATGTGTGTGTGTGTGTGGTGTATGTTTAGTATGGAAGTCGCGATTTTGAACTTTGCACTTCTGGCGTTTCGATGTTTTGGGGATTCGGCTTCATGGTCTTGAGATTCTGAAATGCGATATTTCAGGATATCGAGATTATAAAGTGAACCCATATTTATGTATGTGTGGAGATATATATATATATATATATATATATATATATATATATATATATATATATATATATATATATATACATATATATATATATATATATATATATATATATATATATATATATATATATATATATATATATATATATATATATATATATATATATATATATATATATATATATATATATATATACAATAGATTTTTTTTTCTCACCAATAGGAGCAAACTTGACCTGTGGGTTTGAAGTACAGCCTAGGAGATTATGGGTAGGGGAGGAGTCAGTGTTCTGATTCTAACAAGTTTCAAGACTGATGCTGAGGTTGGATCAATGGATCCAACAACCACTTAGGTTTGAAGTGGATGAAACTCTGACAAGGATCTACCATTATGATGTGCATAACTTGTGTTGATGTGATATTAGGAACTCATACTGTCTTACCCCTGTGCCCTAGGTTGTGAGTGTTTAACATTTAGATGACGTTGGGTAAAGATCGACACCCCCACCCCAGCAATTCCACATGATATAAACAAATGAAAGGTATTTGGCTCACTCATAAGGGCATCATGAGTCAAGTCCTTAAACCAGGGTTCATTCTTGACACACATTCTTATAGCTTTCCAGAGTCAGGAAAGCCTCAGGGTTTGACATGAAATTGTTTTGCATCTGACATTAAGAAGTGCCACCTGCATATTGTCCGACTCTTTAGATAACAAAGTGGAATGTTTTTTTTTTCTCCTTCCACCACCAGCATACTATGTTGGGATGGATGGATTTAGTAAAATCTATTTCTTAGACAAAGAGCAAGCATATTTTTGCCTCAGCTCTATTACCTAGTAATCTACTAGAACTTGGTGTACTCTCTCTGTATACTCTTAAGTTATCTATGTTTACACTGCTCAGTAATTGTGAACATTGCCTTTGCTACTTTTATTACTTATGTAAAAGTTTACTTTTTAGTACTGCTTGCATAGAGTGTATTTACTCCTGTGCTTTTCTATATAAATGTTTTGACTTTTTTATGTAAATGTTTGTGACTTTTCAGTTACTTGGAGCTTTTCTCCCTGGGCCTTTGCTGAAAAAGTATTTGTGTCCAGTCGGAATTTCCCAGTTAACAAATGTAAAATAAAATCTCAATTCCAAAGAGTGCACTCAGTGTGTTTAATGCCGTTTCTATGAACTGCAGTTAGTGAACACTTTATCTACTGAATGTTCTTTTTCAGCTTGTTATAGCTGTCCATATATTTGCATTATGTATAAGTTCATACTGTATGAACTGAAGCTGATTTTTTAATTAGTGAATATGTCATTCTTCTGTATTAGGCTTTGTAATAACTTTAACTCTAACCATATTATGTCAGTATGGAATTTTTGTCCCCAGGCCTCTGCTGAAAATGAGATGTTATCCCAGTCAGACTTTCCTGGCAAGCAAATATTAAATAAATAATTATTTTGTGCGAGAGCTTTATTGTTAATTGGTGCTAGCTTTATGGCATAGTGGGCTTGGAGCCCTGTCTAAGCACCAGATGGCCTGGTTCACTTAGAGTGAGTGACTGATGCTGGCTCTCCCATCCTAGTAGATGGGTGTTAGAAAAGTCCCACTACAAGAGCTGCATGTGGAGGAAGGATGGGTACTGCATATCCACCTTGGGGCTATCAGTGTGTGCATGCATTCTAAGTGAAAGTTGTGGCTTTATGGAAGGATTTATCCTTGTTGGGTCAATCACAGTGAGGATTGCAGTGCAATTTCTTACCATGGGGTAGGGGGCTATCAGGAGTACTCCCTCTGGATGCATTTAAACTTTGTATTGTGTAGCTTTTTCTCCCCGAGCCTCCACTGAAAGTAGACTCACTTAGCCCAGTGTTTGATTTGTAAATATTTTTTTTTCTATTTTCTGTTTTAGAATGCTACCTGTTTTGTAATCCTTAATTTCTTTGTTAATTAATCTTGAAATTCTGTTTTGTGGAGCTTTTCTCCCTGGGCCTCCACTGAAAACGGGTTCCCCAAGCCCAGTGGATCTCCCCGGTCATCAAACTGGAATAAATAAATGTTGGCAGTGATTCAATCTCTACTGATGCCCTAATATACCGGGTTTTGGGGTGAACAAATAAGCCAGTAGTAGGATGGGGCTTGATGGTCACAGGGCATGGGACAGAATTATGAAAAGGTACGTGCTTGTGCCATGTGGGGATGAACGGGTGAGCTTCTAGGAGACATGCTAATGTAGATGGCATACTATATCACAGTATGCTTTGATAGTGGCAAGTGGGCTTCCCAAAAAATGGGATGTTGCAGGAAATATTTGTTGAAAAAAATCATGGAAGATCATAGTAAGACTGTATCTTTTTTTGTGATCTTTATATTTTAGAGTATTTGTAGTTTTTTTTTCAACATTTCAGCATACTTTTCTATGGTTTGTACACTTAGTACGCTGCCTTCATTCTGATGTCCTTCAAGGATGCATCTGCAGTCATCGCATATGGGTTGTCCTGCCTCAGGCAGCCCTTCGGTCGGCCGGATTCCAAAGTCTGGGTCTGGCCACGGCTGATGTCACACTTTCCCCGACGTCAGAGCGTCTGGGGTATAAAAGCATCAGCTGACGCCATTTTCCCCAGTCTTTCTTGCCGCGTGGTGCCCGAAGCAGAAGCAGTTCGCAAGTGCCGGTCGGCCAGCTCCTGTGATTCAGCTACCGAAGACTTCGAAAAAACTAAGTACCCCGTTGGGGACTCTTTCTTGCCTCAGCCGATGTCAGATAAAGTTAATAATTGTTTAACTTGTGGGAAACAAATACCTCATAAGGATTTCCACTCTTACTGCCTCCCCTGCCTAGGCCCAGACCACGACGTCTCGGCCTGTTCAGCCTGTGCTTCCTTCAACCGACGAACTCTTAGATGTCGGTCGGAGTTTGCAGAGGAATACTTTGGGGCTAGTTTTGGTTACAAGATGCCGTCGGAGACTCCGACTTCGCATTTAGTTAACAAACGGAAGGACAAGGACCGACACACGCGGGCCGCGGTTTCGGCTGAAACCACGGTCAGGCCTACCGCGAGTGTCTCGGTCTCGGCTGAAACAGAGTCCTTGGTACTTCCGATTACCGAAACCGCACAACCGACTACCTCGGCCCCGGAGGCCCCGGCCGAGTCGGTTATTGAATTACCTTCTGAAACTGGTGTCCAGGAACCTTCCGATACCATTCCTTTAGACAAGTCTACTCCTGCACGTGGTGCAGCCAGACCTCCTGCATCCATGTCCATTAAGGCTTTCTCTAGGGCTAAAGCTGCTAAACTTACTAAAGCTTTGCCTCCCAAGGTTACCTCTCAGAGACCTTCTACTGGCTCACAGATTCTTAGCTTAGCAGAGGATCTTATTTCCTTAATTAGAGGTTCTCAACCTCATCCGGACAGGGGCTCTCAACCACCTCCAGACAAAAGGCCCAGGGTTAAGCTCTCTGACCCCCACTCCTCAGATGAGTCCACTGATGACTCTACTCTGTCAGACCACCAGGAGGAGGCTTATTCGGCCTATGAGGATTCTGATGCTGAAGAATCTATTCCCTCGGCCTCCCCTCCTGAAGAGTTTTCCTTTGGAGAGACATTACACTCTGAGAGAACATTTTCAATGGCAGGGTCAGGAATTCTCTGATTCTAGAAAGAGATTAAGGACCTTTTTACATTTACCTCAGCATAGGCCTTTAGCTATACCAGAAACTATTTCCCAAGGCCCAAAAGGGGTTGCAGCTGCCACTGCTAGGAATCCTCTACCCTCTGAAAGGGAGTCCAGAGCTTTAGAGAGATGGGGTAAGAAAGTGTATACTTCTGCAACTCTTTCCATGAGGGCATTACATTGTCAATTTCATATGATACAGTACCAAGAGTATTTGTTAGATGAATTGCATAAGAAACTGTCTTCTTCTGAACCCCTTGATCACAAATCCCTTCAGGATCTGGTACATAACTCCCAGCAGGTTAGTAACCATTTCTTGCAGTGTGGTTATGATGCATTGGAAGCTTCATGTAGGTCAGCTATGACAGGTGCAGTCATACGTAGGCATGCCTGGCTGAAGGAACAATCTCTGCCAGACCATGTTAAAGCTAAGCTTTTGGATGCTCCTATGGAAAAGCAAAAATTATTTGGTTCCACGGCTCAAGAGGTCTTAAAGAAATTTGAAGAAAAGGCAAAATCTGTGCAAACAGTCAAAGACTTTCTGCAAGTCCAACCACCGAGATTCAGCAGAAATTGGCCTACTAAGAATTGGTCCTTTCCGGACTCAGACAGATCTCAGAGAGGCAGGAATAGGCGTGCCAGAGGTAGAGGGCAAGCTAGAGGCTCCTACAGAGGCCGTCAATGGCAGCCTCCCAACCAGAGAGGTAGTGCAGGAACTACAACTACTACACCAGGACAGACTCAATGACTTTGTTTTGACTCCGCCGACCAGGGCTCAATTAGAAGCACCTTTGGGCGGAAAGCTTTCTTTATTTTCAAAAAATTGGCACAGCATTACAAGGGACACATGGACACTGCAAATAATAGACAAAGGATACAGTTTCCATTTCCACACATTGCCAAGAAGAAAAGGCATGCCAGACCTGCCACCAAATCAGAGGGCAGAGGCTTTGAAACAAATTTCCAACTTAATACAAATGAAAGCTATAGAAAAGGTACCTCTTTCAGAACAAGGCCAAGGATTTTACTCCAGATTATTCCTTGTTCCAAGAAAAGAAAATCAATGGAGGCCTATTCTCGACTTGTCCGCACTGAATACTTACCTCATTGTGCCAAAATTCAAAATGCTGACTCTACAGCAACTCCTTCCCATGCTGGGCAAGGGGTCTTGGCTGGTGACTCTAGACCTCAAGGAGGCATACCTGCATGTCCCTATCAGACAAAGTTGCAGAAGACACCTCAGATTTCTTGCAGGGTCAGAGCATTATCAATTCTCAGCATTGCCCTTTGGCTTATCTACTGCACCCAGAGTATTCACGAAATGCCTGGCATCAGTAATTGCACACTGCAGACTTCAGGGGATTCAAATTTACCCATATCTGGACGACTGCCTTATACAAGCGGACAACAAGCAAACTTTGTTGAAGGACTTGGATTATGCCATCCACCTACTGCAGGCCTTGGGATATACAGTCAACATCCACAAATGAAGACTTGTTCCATCCCAAAGAATAACTTTTCTGGGTGCGGATCTAGACACAACCACTCAAATGGCCTTTCTCACAGAAGAAAAACAAAAACAACTACCGGATTACTTCAAGAATCTGACAAGACAAACTCAGCTGACTGCAAGGAAAATCCTGCAGGCCCTGGGTTACATGGCATCTTGCATTCTTCTGACCCCACAAGCAAGGCTGCATATGAGAAAATTACAATGGTACCTAAGGAGTTTATGGACTCAGCACAGTCACAGCTTAGAAACCTTGATCCCACTCATTCCATGCCTCCAAAAGGAATTTCTGTGGTGGGCTCAAGACTGCCAGTCGAACAGCGGGTTGCCCTTCAGCAAGCCAAGAGCCAACCAAACCATCACTATGGACACTTCAGACCAAGGTTGTGGAGCACACATGGAGGGCAGATGTATCCAAGGGCTATGGTCACAGAGAGAGCTGCGCATGCACATAAACCAAAAGGAAATGCTGGCAGTGATACAAGCAATCGAGGCCTTCAAACTTTTTCTTCATCAAGGCCACCTACTCATAAGGACAGACAACACCACAGTTATGTGGTATATAAACAAGCAAGGAGGCACCCATTCCTACCCTCTTTGCAGACTGGCAATGAATCTATGGGAACTTTCCTTGAAACTCAATATACAGCTGCAGTCCCAGTTCATGCCAGGGAAAGACAATATACTGGCAGACAGCTTAAGCAGAAATACCATGGATGCACATGAATGGATGCTGCACCCAGACATCTTCTTACTCATAACACAATCATGGGGAAGGCCGGAAATAGATCTGTTCGCCTCCCCCCACAATCATCAACTGAAGAAATTCTGCTCAAGGACATACCACCCACAAGCATGGAAAGTGGACGCTCTCTCTCTTTCAGCTGGAAAGCTCTAACAGTGTATGCTTTTCCACCTCTCCCATTAATGACCAAGGTCTTACTGAAGATCAGGACAGAGCAGTCCAGAGTGATTCTGATAGCTCCAAACTGGCCAAGACAGCACTGGTACCCACTGTTAAAGAGCATGTCACAGACGAAACCGTGGCCTCTCCCTCTATGGCCACTTCTACTGACGCAGCACAATTTCAAGACTCTGCATTCCAACCTGAAAACCTTTCAGCTAACTGCCTGGAAAATACCATGACTCCTCCTCAGGATAAGCTATCCCAGAGAGTGAAGGATATTATTATGGAAGCTCGACGGCCTTCCACAAGGAAGGCATATTCAGCAAAATGGAAAAGATTTCACACTTGGAACACAACAAAGGGCCTAGATGTGACAGTGATGAACATGGCACATATACTGGAATATTTGGCAGAATTGTTCCACAACGGCCCGTCTTACTCTTCCATTAAGATACATGCCTCAGCAATTTCAGCAGAATACAATGTTAATCCACCTGTCTTCTCTCATCCTCTCCTGAGACAGTTTCTAAGAGGAATCAAAAACATCAATCCTCCAAGAAAACCACCTCTACCTACTTGGAACTTTAACTTCGTGTTGGAAAAACTAACACTTCCTCCCTTTGAACCAGCAGCATCTGCAGATCTACAGTTTCTGTCTTGGAAAACTGCCTTCCTTCTGGCCATAACCTCAGCAAGAAGAGTATCTGAGTTACAAGCTCTAATGGCAGTACAGCCATTTCTTATCTTTCATCAGGACAGAGTTTCATTGAGAACCAATCCTACATTTATGCCAAAGGTGGTATCCAGGGTATCTTTGAACCAAGCTATTCACTTGCCTACATTCTTCCCACAACCACAAAATAAAGGGGAGAAACTTCTGCACACCCTGGACATACACAGACAGTTGCGCTACTACTTGGACAGAACTAAAAGTTACAGAAAGACTGACCAGCTGTTTGTAGCATATGCTGCTGGGGCACAAGGAAAAGCAATTTCCAAACAGACAATTTCAAAATGGATAGGAAATTGCATTCGTTTTTGTTACTCCTTTCATGGAAAAACTGTGCCAGCTGACATTAGACCTCATTCCACGAGAGCCACAGCCACCACCACAGCCTTCCTAAGAGGGTGGCTACCAAGGACATTTTAGAAGCTGCTACATGGAGCTCCGTGCATACATTTGCCAAGCATTACAATTTACCTTTATACTCCAGATCCAGAGCAGGCTTTGCTATGGCAGTCCTGCAGGGTATCTTAGCTACACCATCCTTTACTTAGTACCTCCACCAGATTGGCTATGGTATTCTACCCATATGTGATGACTGCAGATGCATCCTTGAAGGACATAGTACAGTTTTGTACCTACTATAAATGTAGATGTCCGATAGGTATGCATCTGCAGTCAGGTTTACCCTCCCTCCTTCCCCTCTGTGGTATACTTCTTGGGTACTTACCCTCTTATAGCTAGCTGGGGGGATCTATTATGGTGTATTTGTTTTTATAGTACTGTGCATGTTTGGATTTGTTTTTGCAATGCATATCTCCAAATTTTAGCCTTCCTTAGAGGGCACCTGGCATCTGGGGCAAGAAAAACTGAGGAAAATGGCGTCGGCTGATGCTTTTATACCCCAGACGCTCTGACGTCGGGGAAAGTGCGACATCAGCCGAGGCCAGACCCAGACTTTGGAATCCGGCCGACCGAAGGGCTGCTTGAGGCAGGACAACCCATATGTGATGACTGCAGATGCATACCTATCGGACATCTACATTTATGGTAGGTACAAAACTGTACTTTTTCTTAATTGATAGACCAGTGTCAATGTTTTGTTTACCAGGCATACACTTCACAATATAGTTTGGATACCTCAAGCTACTTCTAGTATCAGGTTAAGCCTTTCTACTGTGTAATATGTTTATATTCTGTTTAATTTATTACACAACAAATTTATTATCTTTAAGTTGTCTCTGTTAAACAAGAGATTTTAATACTGTTTTTATCCAAGTGATTATTTTTCATTTAGCCTCCTTGACCTCAGAAATATAGTAGAAATTAAAGTTGCATACTGTGCCTCTCTTTTGTAGCACTCTGATTTCCCCTTTTTGTGCTTGCCACGTGGTACTTGGCAAGTTTCTTTTCCACCCATTGAACTCATGCTGACTTTGTAAATGGACCTTGTTGCATTGCACATTTGACTGTCATTGCCAAAGCAGAACATTAATTTTTCAGTTACCTTTGGTCTTTAAAGCTAAGATGATTAGAATTTTGTTTGACATTATTTTTAAGTATTCTTTGGTCTGTTAAAACTAAGATACCATAGGAGTTTATTTTTAAAACTGATCTGGTTATTTACTGTCTGTCTTATTTCCTTATTGCTTGGAAGGGCATTTGATAATTTGGAATCCTTTATTTATCCTTGTCTTAATTCATAGACTATGTAATATATGACATGTTTGCCATCTTTGATGAGACTCTCAGTTGTTTGCTGTGAATGCTTAACCCTTCTTTAATTTGAATTATCTTTTCTTTCACAGATTTTACATGGTGCTTGTTCAAGGTCTACAGATAAAAGATTTCATGTGCCGCCCAGTTCTGGCTAGTATAATCTTGAACTCCTCTGCATTGTTTTGCTCGGATTTGAAAGGGATTGATGTGGTGGTACCTTACTTCATTTCTGCTCTAGAGATGATTTTACCAGACAGGTGAGAAGGCTGTGTTATCACTTTCCTTTTGTTAAGCATGTTCAAGGTTCATAATCATCAGCTTTGCCATGCATCATATCCAAGAAAGAATGCTATATCAATTTGCTGATGTAAATAGAAAAATAATCCCAGGAACCATATGTATTTTTACTTGTAATAAACAGATTGAGCACTTTCGTTCCATAACCCTGAACTTCATCAGAGTAAAATCACATCATTCAGCACTTCCTTTGTTATTTAAGGAAGTGCATGCTGAGTACTGATGAAGTTCCAGGTTACAGAACGAAAGCGCAGAGTCTGTTTGTTTAAACTGAAAATACATATTGTTGCTGAAATTTTTTTCTGTCTACATCAGCAATTTGATACATATCAGTTTATGGCCTGTGGTGAGTGAGTCCTTTTCTCAAGTTGGTTATGGCATTCTTTCTTGGTTATTGGTTACTTTCACGCCGTACTGGCTTTCTGTTGTGTTGGTTCTTAGTTTCGTTATTGGCATGCATCATATCCACTAAATACGCACACATGAATGTGTAGTTTGAAGTTTGAGTCCATTTGATGATAAATGATAGCTTATCATTCTGCAGGCTTTCATCATCTTTAACGTAGATGATGCACCTTTTTTTCTTCCATTTTATTATTTTTCAATTGGATCCTCACTGCTCTGCTTGATATCACAGTACTGCCGCACACAGCAAGTAGTGCATACTTGACTGCCACATGCTAAACTGAGCTGAGAAATATTTACTGAGAATGGGAACTGTTAGTGACTGTGAACATTATATGTTGCTTTGGTGACTTTTACCATGCTGTAGCAGTGAAACCTCTGCTTATAACACCAACACCCTGGTTTTATAGATGAAGTTGAAAATCTTTGGGTTATTTAGGGTGAGGTAAGTAGAACAGTTTGGAGAGGAATTGTGTGTGATCTGACATGAGGATGAGTGAGCTTCTGAGCCTGGCTTGGGCAGAGTCTGTGTAGAATAACTTCTTTCCAAAGCTTGTTTCACTGAGGTTGTCAAAGATGTTTACCTTTTATCACCCTCAGTCTTTGCCTTTTATTAACAAGGATATAACATGCTAAAACCTTTTCAGTAAAACTTCAATTTATTCAACAGCTGTATTAAGCCTGATTTGGATATTTGGCTAGTGAATGAGTTTGTAGTCCTGTTGTGAATAATCTAAATGTAGCTTTATTTGTTTGTACCAATGAAACAGTAGGGAATACTAGCAGACTGAATTTATTAGCTTTCAGACATGCACCTACTCACTGACATGGCATACACAAGAGTGGACTGGCTGATGTGAGTCCTTTTGATAAAGTGGTAAGTGCAGCATCTTTAATGGATAGATTTGCATCTCCTTTTCCAACATTGAAACATATTGGTTGCCTAATTGATATTAAATTACTGGATACACTAAATTTTCTTGAGTTTGGTGATGGAAATTAGATGAATTCATTTATTTTGATTAAGGAATTGGTTAAGTTTGCTTATTGTCAAATTTATACATAATTGTAACCCCCTTTTTAAAGTTTCCTGCAGTTTCTTCTTTTTTACTTGGCATCCCTTCATTTTGTAAACTTTAAATTGTGAACAGCAGCTAGATGTGTGTGCCTGTAAAAATGAGCCCCATTTATCCTACAAATGTGTGAATATTAAGTGCAGTTTTCAAAAACTGAGCACTAACATTAAATGATTTTGAAGTGCGCATAAGGTCTAGTGTATGCGTTTTGGATGCCCACATGACATGGTCAAAGGACAGTTTGACAGAAAGTGGTCTAGGTGACCTTTGGTCTTTAAAGCTAAGATAGTCAGACTTGAACGGAAATGTTGGCTGCTGTTCTTTTGGGCTTTTACAACCCATATGTACATCTTGTACAGAATGGTTACTTTACTGGCTGGCACTGAATCAGTTTTTGCAGTCTCTCTTCTCCTCTGTTAGATTATTTAACATGATCATCTTCAAGAAGAGTCAACATAACAGTAACTCTCAACATCTGGGTTATAGCCTGTCTTGTCTCATCTGCTGACCTGAAATTCTAAAAGTAGTGGTTTCATTCCCCATAAGTAGTGGTGCAAGTTTCATGTTGAAATGCAACAGCATATTTGTTTGTAGTTTATTTATCCTGTATTGTTGCATACTCTCTTAAAGGACTACTGCATGCAGAAACTGAAACGAATATATATTTTATCATCTTGCCACGAAGTTTTACATAATATGAATCTGTCAGCAGCATAAATGCTAATAATTGTATTTTTTGAAACTGAGTACCGTCTTGCAGCAGACATATTGACATGGTCTTCTTTTCTTAAAACATGTCCGTAATTTACTCTGAGGGCATAGTTCATGAGGTTACAGTGCCGTAGTGTTTCTTTTTATTCAAATTACACTCCTGTTCAGTTAGAGTGGAAATAGTACAGAATACTTTTAAGGTTGGAAATCCACCTGTATAAAGTTCTTGCAAAAGGGTTAAGAAATAACAGATAACACAGCCTTTTTAAAAAGTGATGTTTTGTGAGTATCCGGTCCTGTCAGACTTCCGTGAGTCAGCTGGAGTGTTTTATTTCCTAGCTTTCAAAGCTCAGCTAATAAGTGAAGTTGTTGTCAGTGGTTATTATGGGTTTATTCACCATCAGACTGCAAAAGACTTAATAGGTGTACAGCCTCAAGGAGGGGAACAAAGCAACTTTATATGACCACACAATGTCAGAGAGGTATGATTTCTGAGCCTGAATATTTTTTTATACATATTAGGATGTTAAATAAAATAAAAGAGGTGTGGGTGTGTATTTTCCTTGGCAAAATACTTGCAGACATGATAGGCAAAATGACATAAGAGCAAGGGAGACAAATTGCTTAAGAAATTATGAGATTCTATCCAGTCCCAACACAGTGTGCACTGAGGAAGCAGACCAGTATAGTAATAACATTGAGGATGCAAAGATGCCAAGCTATACTTTAATATGTAAAGGTATGCAGATCATTCTTTAGGAAGGGAAATTAGCTCTACAAAAAGGAAATAATGAGTTGGGGTTGTAGTTGTCCTTTACGTTTCAGTGACAGATCCAGATACCATATTTCTGGAGACTTCTTGAGTGAATTAAACTAGTCCCAAGATTTAATACCTTTCTCAGTGTTTGGAAGAATAAGCAGTTAGGTTTGGGAATCAGATTTGCCCAGCAACGGCCCTGGCCTTCAGAGTCCTGAGTTAACAGAAGCAAATGCAAAACTTTGTGGCTAATAATCTCAAGCAGTTCCTTGCAGATTACTGGAATGTTAAAGACTGCATTCTTAGGCCAGGAACAAACTGCATGGTCAATGAGCAGACATGCTAACAACTGTGGATACAACATGAATGGCTGCTGCTATATAGAAAGTCAGTCATTGGGAGACATTCCTGGCTGAGGAGTTGCTCACTGCCACAGATGGGAATACTAAGGGCATCCTTGAGCTTGGCAGTTTCCTCTTCTGTCCTAGGAGGGAGCTTTAATTTCCCTACCTACTACCCTGCCCCATCTCCCACACTCACTGCTTATGTTTGAGAACAACTCTCATCTTTGAACCATAAGTCCCCCTAAGAAAATGTCAGCAGCGAATGTTGACCTACCCAGGATGGGCATGCCCATCCCTCCCTGCCAGTCTGTCAGTTGCCCTAGCTGCTAATTGAACCCAGGTCTGCTGGACTGTACTTAGGAATGTATCCCTCACTCCATCAGAGCAACTGTACAGTGAACTTATTAGAGGCAAGGCAAAGGGAAAAAGCCTGAAGGTGAGAAGGGTGCAGCAGGAACAACAGAGGTAGTCTGAATGCTCCTATATACAACTCTGAGCTCCCAAAATCCCTTCCCCGGCATCTACTTCTCCTTACTCAACCTCCAAACCAAAATATCGTGGGCTGGCTGGCCCTGTGCCTCCAAAACTTGTTAGGCATAGCAGTAGATGAATGGGTTCTGCAGATTGTCTCCAGTGGCTCCAACCAGACAACCAGGGAGTCCTGGTGGAGCCTGTCATCCAAGAAATGCCAACTCACTGGACCATAGAGGCTATCCCCAATGGTCAAATGGCATCCCTGGAGACCAATTCCAGACCTGTTGAAGTTAAGTTCTTGTGGGTTCCAAAGTTTAGAATGATAACTTTACGGGGCCTCTTGCTCCTCCTAGCTCCCTGGGCCTGGTTGGTAATTTTAGAACTTGTGTGCATTCCTTTATTATTCACAGGGATGTATTGCTGCTATCTAAGATTTGTAGTAGAGCTTAGTGTTACCACTTTACTTCTTTGCCCATTGGTTTGGCTACTGCATCCAGACTGTTCACAGAATAAGCAATTGCTCATTGTAAAATGAAAAATATTCATTTTTGCCCTTATTTGAAAGACTGCCTTATCCAGATGCAATCTGACATAGTTGGCTTTAGGCACCAGCAAACCCTGCAATTGCTAGGGGCCCCCTGTTTCTGGGGAGCCCCAGTCACAGCAAGTTGTCTTATCTTGCTGTTTTGTAACATGTCTGTCAAACCAAAAAAAAAAAAAAACTAGTATAGCAACATTGTGTGCTTAATAAACCAGATGGGTAATAAGTCTTATTTGCATCTCCTTTAAGATTCAGTGATCTCTGGTATTAGTAACAGTGTTATCAAGCAACAGGCTTCACAATTCAGTTAAGTATTTTACCACTGACAATAGTACCCCTGGTTTAGTTAAACTCTGCTAGTGGACATTTACTGTGGCAGCAGGGGACCCCATTAATCATCCTTGATTGTGTTTGGGCCCCCTTAATCATCCTTGTGTGTGTGGGGGGGCCACAAAAGCTGCTGCTGGTTGGGGGGAAATGAGGAGAAAAAATGCATTAATTTAATTTCCTGATTATGCTATTTAACTTGAACAAGTCTATGATATGACCCTGTTAAGGTAAAGCTGCTAATGAACATATGCAAAGTAAGTGCTAGAGAGATCAGCAGCCCATAGTGACTGGTATCAGTGCAAACCTTGAATTTTAAGAAATGCTGATGCTTCTGATCTTCAGGGATAGTTCTCTTTCAGGGAGTTTTTTAAACACTGGCAGAACACCAGATACTACAACTTTGGTGAAGAATTATGTGAGATACCTATAATAACAGAATAAAGGCTTAAAATAAGGAACAAGTTTTAATTAGTCTAATTCACTTAAAAAGTTAATATAATAATTATGCATTTTTGAACAGTAAGCATAAAGCATACCAGAAAGGCTCATCCAGACTCTGCTACACTTTGCTGTGAAGGAAAGGTTAGTTTGCTTATATTTTTTGTATTACTGTATTGCCTTCTATATTTTGAATACTGTAGTTTGTTTTCTTTACCTTGTGTTTTGCTTGCATTCTGTTTTAACAGCATATTAAAACTTCAAAAGAGACCACAGCTCTCTCTGTTCTGAGTCAGGCAGAAATAAGAACTGATTTTTCTTTAAACTATTAGGGCTACCTAAAGTTCACTCTTCAAATTTTCCCTTAAAACTACCTTCCTCAAAGTGTACTACTGTTCTATTTAATGTATCCTACAACTATAAATTATCTCTACTTGACTCCCAAGTAGACTATTCTCTATCCGTACAGCTAAGCACTTGCTCCTACAGTACTTATCACCTCGATACTGCACTCTTGTTATAGAAAGTACCCCAAAAAAAGCAAACCCCATTTCTCGGTCACCCACATCCCCCAAAACCTTTTTTAAGTTTTTCTGTCTATTCCTTCTAGCATGTCGAGGGATCAGTTGCTAATGTCCTCTCCTGCTCAGCTGGTGAACCTGGGATTATTGAGGCAATGTTACAATTGCCTCATGTACACAGACAACCCTCTCCTCCTCCCACAAAACACAAATACATGCGAGAGATGCAACTATACGGCCAAACTGGAGGCTGAGCTCTCTCAACATAGGACTGGCAAGACCAGACAGGAGGAGAAGGTAACCACACACACTATAGACCCAGTCTCACATAATGCCATCACAACCTCAAATCATACACATAAACACACAAAGACATACTCGGAGGCTCTGATCAAAAATCTACCAAAACAGCAGAGGCCACCAAAGCAGACACCCAAACAACTACCACCTCAGAACACAACACCTGCATTACATAGACCACACAGTCAGAGTGTCAAGCAGTCACAGCCCTTAAGGCCAAACACTATGCCAGACACACTAGTCATTGGTGACTCCATAGTCAGACACACTGACGTCCCGCTCACCAGACTGAGTAAGGAGAAGGTCACAGTAAGCTGCCTGTCGGGTGCTAGAATCCACCACATAACGCATGCACTCAGGTCTCTCAACAGCAGGTACAAGTATGACTCAATAATTGTCCACGCTGGTGTAAACGACCTGAGACGTACCTCCCTGGACTACATGAAAAGAGACATAGAGGAGCTCTCTGATTATGTAGCCCAGGCAGGTATGACCCTGACCTTGAGCAGTATCCTACCTTCACCAAGAATGATGCCACAATACAGAGATAAGATGATCAGCTTTAACAATTGGCTTAAACTCTGGTGTCATTCAAAGGGGATCCAATGTTTGTCTGCCTGGGATGACATGCTGGACAAGCCACGCTGCTTCGCAAGGGATGGCTTGCACTTGTCACCCCTGGGATTCCGGATTTTGGCAAAGGCTCTTGCCACCCCCATAGTGCCTTTTTAGGCAAGGCTCAAATTCTAAACCTACCACCCTAGAACAAAACAAAGAAAAAAAAACTAAGGGTAATGCTGCTCAATGCCAGAAGTCTCAACCTCAAGATGCACGCACTCGAGGCCCTTCTCAGTATGGAGAACATCGATGTCTGTGCTGTGACAGAAACCTGGTTCAAGGCTCCTGAGAGCACCCCAGCACTATCAGGTTTTACCTCATATCATGCGTTTCGGCCACAAAACCCGGACAATACCAAGAAAGGAGGAGGGGTATCCATATTCATCAAGGACACCCACACCTCAAGATTGGTGGCATCGCACGATGCATCGGAAACCATCCAGGTGCAATTAACCATAGGCAAGACTGCTCTGCAAATTGTAGCATGTTACAGGCCACCCTCGCAAACTCAGGAACCTCATATGGCCTTCCTGAAAACACTGGAGGGGATAAATGTATCTCCGAACACCATCATACTAGGTGACTTCAACTACCCTAATATAGACTGGGAACACTACTCAAGCCCAAACACTCTAGCCCAAAAGTTCCTGGAATTCATAAACTCAAATGCCATGGAACAACTAGTCACCATCCCCACAAGAGGAAAGAACATACTTGATCTCATCATCATGAACATGGGAGCACAATGTTCAACGCCAGAAGTATACCCCTCACTGGTGAGATCTGATCACAAACTAATCTCGCTGGAGGTCCTCATCCGCCCCACCGAAATGAAAAAGACCACAGTAAAGAACTTCTCGAAAGCCGACTTCACACTTCTAAAGACTAGTGTGGTCTCCTTTAAGGCCCCTGAGCCGGCGGTTAACATTACACAAACCGCTGAATCACTTACAAATGCCTTCTACCAGCACCTGCAGGGCTGCATGGATCAGGCAATCCCAAGCAAAACAAAGACTCTTTGTACCAAAGGCAAGCGTCCAGTCTGGTGGACCCCAGCCATAAACAAACTCTACAACAAAAGGAGGAAGCTACTACAAGATAGAGCAAAATCCTTAAAAGGTAAGACACCGCTGATCACTATAAGTAAAAAGCTAAGAGCTCTCATAAAATCATCCAAAGCTAATTTTGAGAAAAAAATAGCTAAGGACTCTAAAGACAACCATAAGGCATTCTTTAGCTATGTCAGAAACCTAGGAGAAAACTCCCAGATATGCTCAGAATTAGTTCAAAATGATGTGAAGATTACTGATCCTACAGACATTGCCAACATACTGGCTGACAGGTTCAGTGCAAACTTCTCCCCACCCTCCACACCTAAAGAAGAGATATCTATACCAAATGATTGTAGCCCCCCAAACATCTCTAACGCTTAGGTGAGAACTGCTCTCTCCAAGGCAAAGAACACAGCATCCATGGGACCTGATGGTGTCCCCGGCTGTGTGCTCCATGAACTCAACGAGGAATTAAACCCACAGTTAGGACAGCTGTTTAATCTTAGTCTCACCTCCGGATACGCACTCCAGGAGTGGCGCAGCGACTGTGGTCCCACTCCACAAAGGCGGTGCCTCCACCGACCCTGGAAATTACCGTCCCATTAGCTTGACAAGCCTGATCTGCAAAGCCATGGAAAGGATCATAATGGATCTCATAAATAAAGACATAGGGAATTTGCAGACTTTGGATCCAACCCAGTTTGGCTTTGTCAAAGGCAGATCATGCCTTTTAAACTTGGTTGACTTTTTCGAAACAGTCACCAAGGCCATTGACGAGGGAAAGGCAGTCCATACAGCCTACCTAGACCTGGCGAAGGCTTTCGATACAATACCCCACTCGGGTATCATTGAAAAACTCATCAACTTAAATGTAAACCCATACATTACAAGATGGGTTGCAAACTGGCTGAGTGACAGAACCCACAGGGTCAGAGTTGCTGGCGCCATGTCAGACAATAAGCCTGTCACATGTGGTGTCCCACAGGGCTCAGTCCTGGGCCCACTCTTGTTTGGCATCTACTTTTCTGAAGTACAAGCAAACACAGGAGGGTTATGGCTAACAAAGTTCGCAGATGACTGCAAACTGGGCGCCGTAGATGAGAACACATCCGACACAGATATCCTTCAGAAGGGTCTCACAGAAATGGATAACTGGTGCCAGAGCCATGGCCTCAAGTTAAATGCCAAGAAATGCATAGTCATACCCTTTGGGAAAAATAAGGTTACCCCTAGCTACCATATAGGTGGCAATCCCCTGAACACAGAAGAAGTTATTAGGGACCTGGGAACCCAGGTTGACAGTAGCCTTTCATTCATCACTCATATTGCTAAAGTAGTTAGGAAGACCTTCTACATTGCCCACCTTATCATGAAGGGATTCACATCTAGATCAAGGGAAGTCATAGTCTCCCTATACTCATCACTCATCAGACCAATGATCGAGTACAATGCCCCATTCGGAATGTATCTGACCCGACACTTGCAGCAGCTGGAGAGGCCACAAAAGTTCCTCACCAAAAGGATAAAGGGTCTCAAAAATCTGTCTTATGCTGCACGACTGAAAGAACTCCAGTTATATTCAGTTGCGTATCGCTTGCTCAGAGGTGACCTATGCCTGACATACAAGGCCATGTCAAACCCAGATTTGATGAATATGCTTCATCTCAAAAAATCTAGATCCCTCAGAGCCACAAGGGCGGGTGACTTAAACCTCGACATGGTTATTAATAGGATGTGCTGGAGGGATAGATTCATCACCCAAAGACTCCCTATGCTGTGGAACAAAATTCCGGTTTATGTGAGGCAGAGCACCTCGCTGGCCTTGTTCAAGAGGAATCTTGACCAATGGATGGGAGATCGCAGATACACCCCAGGGGTTACCTCAGTGTCACTGCTCGACAGAGGCACAGCTAAATAATGGGCATAGTTTCTCCAAACTAAGGGGTGGCGTAAGCCACAAAACTATGGGCTAGGCTTATAAATGCCCTCGGGCAGATAGCCTAGTATGAACCTATGAACCTATGAACCTATGTCTGGATTTATCAGCTGTCTGTAATACTGAATGATTTAAAAGAAAATCAAACTTTTTACGAAGGATAGATAAAATTATGAGAAAAATCAGGAAAGGTCTGTGAAATCAGGGACAGTGGTTCCTCACTGAGGTAAATAAAATCAGCTCACCCCTGTTGCTGTTTGATGACTGATCTGGTGTGGCAGTACCAGTGTTGCACAGTGCATTGCTATTTGCTGGAATAAGTACAAAACTAGTATTGCTATGGCTTAAGCTTGTGTGTGTAAAAAAAAATGTCAGTGATTTTTATCAGTACAGACACACACACTATTCTTTTGGGTATCGGTAAAAAACGTTGCCAACAAGTAATTATGTTTCAAAAGTAATGAGTAAAATATATCGCAAAACATTCGGACACTTGAATCTTTTAAGAGCCTGGGGCCCTCACTCCCAGACTGTATAACTGGGTACAGGAGGCTCCCTTATTCATCCTTGACTTTGTGGAGGCCCCACAAAAGCTGTTGCTGGTTGGGAAAAAATGAGGAGGAAGTAGTGTACTAATTTTCTGAGTACACTTTTTAACCCGAACAGGGCTGTGATATGACCCTGTTTATGCCTTTGCTGTCATCTGCACCCATTCTAAAACCAGCCCTGCCCAGAAGTGTATATACAGAAAACTGTGGTTTTGTGTGTGTGCGTGCTGTGTGTGGGTGCGTGGTTGTTACTTTAATTTTCATTGCAGTCAACCTTAGATGTGTGCACATGAGATTATAGCTTGTGTTTGGGCTGAGGACATTGTGGTCATTGTTTCTTTTAACTTTTCTCACAGATCTCAGAGGTGTACAAAGGTTTATATAGCTTGTGCAGAGGCAGTGTACTGTCCAGGAGCAACAAGTAGAACACATTACTGTAATCTTTATTTTTTTTCACTTTCCTCACAATCCCACTTCAGGCATGTATGCAGGTAGCTGCCTTTAACAGATTGTGTTGAGGGGTAAGGAGGCATGCTATTATTTATATGCATGTCAGCAGTCACCTGAAATACATGACTGTGGCAATTTGAACCTCATCCAAGTCTAACACCAGAGAGATGTATAGGCAGGCAGTTTCCAGATAAGACCTGTGTATCCAAACAACTGACTTATTTACTGTGAATTACTATTTTATTATCTTTAAACATTAAACCTTTGGTAGAACTTATTTTTTTTCTTTCAATGAAGACAGATTCTTTTCTTATGCCTCATTTTTATTTAGGCAACCATTGGATTAAAATGTTGGGGAAATGCTCTAAATGTTTTTCAGAACACATAACCCATTAACTAAGTTATTTCCTAAATGGTTATTATTGTGCTTACGTGGTCAGGAAAGGTGTGTTGAAAGGATGCAAAGAAAACAAAAGCTGAACAGCAACACAATTTATTTCCTTAATCAAAATTTCTGTTTAAGCCATCCTTGGATAAAAATGTTGTGTAAAAAGAAAAAAAAACAGCTTTAAATGCACTTCAGAGCATATAAGATGTTGTGGTTTCTTGAAAAGCTGAAGAATAAGGCAGACATGTGAGAAAAGGAAGAAAAAAGTAATGTGCATTGTATAGGGAGCCCAAGATGGGGAAAATGGGGGAAGACTGGAGTGAGTCTGTGTGAGTGTGTGTGTTGGGGGGGGGGGGGGCTGAATCTGCAGGCCTAGGGCACCATTTCATAAAGTCCATACCTGTACATAGAGTTGTTGCAATGTATCATTGTTACAACTAAGTACCAGTAACAGTGAATGTCCCTTTGTGAGATGGGCCAACATAGTGTAGTACATAGGCCTGTTGTAATGTAAGAGCATTGTAGCAACAGGTCAGTCTGTATGTGCAACTCCCTCTGTGAGATGGGCCCACATAGTGTGGTACCATGGGCCTGTTGTTATACAAGAACATTGTAGGAACAGGCCAGTCTGTAAGTAAAGGCCAGTCTGTATGTACTACTCCCTCTTAGATGGGCCAACATAGTGTGGTACGTAGGCCTGTTGTAATGTAAGAGCATTGTAGCTACAGGTCAGTCTGTATGTACCACTTCTTTGAGATCGGTCAACGTAGTATGGTACAGAGGCCTTTTGTAATGTAGAAGCACTGTAGCTACAGATCAGTCTGTGCGTAGTACTCCTAAAAGTTTGCAGCATGAACTAAAAAGTTTCTTAGGAGAGGTGGCAGTTACAGGTTGATGCATAGACTGGAAGTGCCTAAGGGTCCCCAACATTGACATCTGCCTGGAGCCCCCAAAATGCTAACACCGGCTCTACAATCTGAGGAGAAGGAATGTTGGTCCCTGAACTTTGCTCTTGAATGTTTCCACAGGTTGGACTCCTTGAACGTTCACAAATGAAATTGGACCCTAGTCTGTTGTCTTCCTTTGGGCCTGCTTGGTTACAGCAGTTTAGGGCTTTTCTACCCCAGCAGAAGTTAGGCCCCTTTATCACTTTTTTCCAAGATGCAGCCCGCAGGGTAAAGCTTACAGCCAGGGAGTTCTTGAATTTTGGGGTTTATGGCCTCCACTATTTTTATGATATCGTTGGCAGGACTTCACATGAGAAAGCTAGAGATTCCTGAAGAACACTTTGGCGACACGCAACAAGTCCTTGGGAAGTGTTTCATCCCACTCTTACCTTGTGTAACAAAGGAGTTAGAGTTGTAGGTAAGACAGGTAAGTAAAAGCGAGGATATGGTTTTCAGACAACCTGGTCCAAATAAGAACCTAAGCTTGGATGCCTCAGATTTATTCTCGTGGAACATGTCTAGGTCCTTGGAGTGAAAGGCCTATGGAGCCCCACTATTAGAAAAAGACACACAAACATAAAGGACAGTAATGGCTGTGATTTTGGCTCTTAGGGCCTTCAAAACTTTATGGAAGCTTGAAGTCCTCAGTACCTTCGGAGACAGCACATCTGTCATATGATGCCTAAACAAATAGGGGAACACACGCACTTCTGTCCAATCTGCAGACTGGATAGGCAGGCATGGGAGGAGGAACCATAGGTAAAAATATTCCTGAAGGCTGCTTTCCTTCTTTTGCAAAAAAAGTACTTGCATTTAAGTTGAGGAAAAACTACAGTAGATTCCCATGAGTAGATGTTGCACAGTGATGCTTTCTGGATTTGGATCTATTTCTGATAAACCTCACCTCGCTCCATTTTGTTTCTGTTGTGAGCAAACAGCTCTGGAGCCCCACACAAGTAAGATTGGGCAGGTCTATTTCTTTATGCTTTCCCTATTATAATCTTGTTCACCAGGGTAGTGTAGACCTCAGACAAGTGGTTCTGTGAATAATTCATTAAGGATACACTTAGCAGTGGACAAAATCCTCCTTCCTTCAGGGAAATCCCCCCAGCACCCTCCAGACCAGACATATCTATTTTCTCTCATACTCCTTCACAAGTTGCAAGCAGAGATTATAGAACCAGTTTCTGCACCTCAAAAAAGAAGAGGAAAAAGTATTTTGAACCTGAATCTTTTTGGTACCCCAAAACAAGCTATCACGGTGACTAGTGTTATATTTGTTGTATTTAAATACCTTTCTGAAAGTATCTAAATTTGAATTATTTGCCCTAGAGAGACAGTCCTACCCCTTCTTCTGGACCACAATTTCATGGTGACTTTACTTTAAAGGATGCTCATCACGTCAGTTGCTGCCATATTCAAGTTGAGCCTATTAGTGTCCTGTCTCACACACTTACAAAGAATTATTTTCCTTAAGTTTGATATACACAAAAAAGAATGACCTTTTTACCAAAAAAACATAGTCCAGACTGTTCAGAACATTTTCAGGGATTTCTCTCTTCAAGAACCTGCCTCTGCAAGAAAGTTTCTCAAAATTCTAGGCCTCATGGTATCAGTGATCCTCATGACATCACTGGCCAGACTCCACATGGAGAAAGATTCAGTGATACTTAAAAAGAAAGAAGAAAAAAAATGGTGGACCCAGCACCTGCTTCCCTTGGAGTTCCAGACACCAGTGCTAAATTTGGTGAAATGAGAGTTACAGTGGTGGAGGAGTCTGATGTCTCTCAATCCAGTCCTGTCCTTCTCCCTCCATACCTCAGTTCAGGTAGTCCAGATGGAGATGTCACACTTTGCATGAGAAATAATGTCCAGCGGAGTTCTAGTACAAAGCAAACAGGGTCCTTAGGATGCTACAAAAACACATGTCAAAGAAATGTTAGAAGTGATTCAGACCTCAAAAGGGCTTCACCACTTATGGTTTCTAGGTCCACTTTTAGTAATCACAGACAACACCTCAGTTATGTGGTACCTCAACAAACAAGGGGATACAGGGTCATATACCCTCTCTGTATGGTACAATGAAGGTCTGGGAGCTAGCTTTACAGCATTGTCAGATTTTTCAGACCTCATGCATTTTGTCAGAGCAAAACCTAGTCACAAACAGGCTAAGCAGCTCCTAGTTGGACCCTCGCGAATGCAGACTTGGGACAGATGTCTGCCTGGACTTCTTCCAGATGTGGGAAACACTTCAAATAGTTTTTTCCACCTCCTTTCAAAACAGCTCAAAAAATTAATTTTGAGCATCCTTGCAGCCATGCTTGAAGAACAGAAGCGTAGTCTTAATGTCCTAACTGGGGTCACTGTTGCAGTATTCCAAACCAATGGAGGTACCACCATCGACGTCCAGCCAGAGTACCATAGGTCAGCCTCCCTGGATTGTACATCTGAAGTGTGACTTAAGCTTGTAAGTGTAGGGGCATACAGGCACAAGTTTAGATTCCCCAACCTATCTTGCCATCAGCCCAAACACAGGTCATGTATCCGTCAGGCTGATCATCGTTTGGTAGTTGGTATCGTAGCTTCTTAAAAATAGATAAGTGCCTTGTTGTGGAATCTTGCAGTACTTAATTGCTTTTGCTATCTTTGTATTAGATGTCAGCTGTGAGGGGTAAGTGTGAGTGCAGTAGGCAAACTACCCTCAGATATCTTCATACCCATTGTCTCTTCTGCCTAGTTGTAGAACATGACAACAAGGCCTGTTTCATTTGCCAATCCTTTGAGCCAAAGCGTTTGTGATCCTGTCTTCACTCAATACTTTTTCTTGGAGACCCAACTTCTAAAGTGGTTGGCCCACTCCACGATGGTGGGTTCTACTTCCCCAGATATACCTCCATCCCACAAGAAAAATTTCAAAAGGTCTAGGCCATGTAATCTGTCTACCCACTCTTGACTCCACATCCGCTGAGGTCACAGAACCCACATTACTTCTGACTCCACGTCTGATGTCTTCTACCACGACCATGCTGGTGGGCCTTATGACTGTGGTAATTATTCCTATGGAGCGATAGAGAGGACTCCAGATTATCATTTCAGTGTGTCCAGTCCAAAAGACCTTGCACAGATTCTAGTCTTAGAGATCCGCAGTAAGTTAATCGTGGTATGTCAGGGGTCTGAACACCCTGTTTAGTTCAGGCAGATGTCACAACAGAGAAGAAATGACAAAAAAAAAACTAAACATGTCTCTTCTCCCTTAACTAAAGAGAAAGAAGTCTGCTCAAGGCCATAATGGCCCTTAAACCAACTTCATTTTCTGCCCACCCACCTCCTACACCTCAAAAAATTACTGTGGCATCATCTTTTCTGAAAATGGAGGCCTCTAAATCTCCCCATTCTCTGGCCTTCTCCTCTAAAATCCACTCCCCTGGTCAAATTCCTTCTGATGATGAAGACTCCATCTCTCTTGACTCTCCTGTTGAAGAATCTTTATTTGGGCAAACTATTTTATAAACAAGATGAAACATTTTGAGTAGAAGTCTAGACAGATTACAGAGGTCCAGAAAAGATATTGCATCCTCTTGGAAATGGTCATTCCTGCCCCTTCTCCTTTCCCTCTAGTTCTGGAGGCTTTCTTGGATGCTTTCCAGTCTACCTCTGTTGCCCCTAATTTGCAGCTTCCTACCCCCAAAAGGCCAGACAGATTTTGCAAAGTTCCAGATTAGTTTAATTCTTGTATAAGAATCCTGTGGAAGACCCATCTGCAGTTACTGTCTTCTAATAAACCTTGTAAATTTCTTCCTATTGCCCTCCCTTCAGACAAAGCCAGTAAGGCCATGGGGTCTAAATCACTTTGCCAAAGCGACTAACCATCGTATCCCTATTCATCAAACTTAATCCATCAAGATCTAAATAAGCTGAATGTTCCTTTACATGAATATTTTCCCAGAGAAAAAAATAGTTGGCCATCATCAGAAATTTGCCCTTTTCTCCACTGTAGTGTGATCTCGGAATTGGTATATTTAGTTGCAGGAGGGGTGTCTGGGGCACAGCCCCCCACCTGGGCAGGTTTTTAATCTGTTTTTTGTTGCAGTCACTAGGTTGGCCCACTAGTTTTTTTTTTTCCCCTGGGAAAAAAATTTGCATAAATGAACATTCTGCGAATTTAACTTTCGATGGATTAAGTTTGACAAATAGAGATTCAACGATTAGTCACTTTGAAGTGATACAGGCCCTCGCATTAATAGGTTGGTGAAAAAAGGTTTATATGTCCTCTGCTTTGACTTTCAGGGCTGTTAAATGTGAAGTTGTTCAATCTCGCCATTTATTCTTACACAAGGGTTCCGAGTCGGCCGCTTTACTAGCTAAAGATCTCAGAGTAGCTCGAGGCCAGGCCTCTATCTCATGATGCTCTATGTCCTGCCTCAGATCTAGTTTGCCACTACAACTGATCGTAAGGTCTTTGGAGGGCTCGGGCCAGTAGATTTTCTTGATTGGGTTTTTGACTAATATTCTACTTATAAATCTTTAGATAACTAAAGTATTTTCCTTTTTGATAACTTTAGGCGAGTTTGCCTTTTGAATCCTTAAAGTCATTTTGTTTGTTTACAGAGCGGTTGCTCTTAGGCCTCGGCCATTCCTTCCTTTTATATAAATATATATATATATATATATATATATATATATATATATATATATATATATATAGCATTAGTGTTAGGTGTGTCTTAGTTGTTAGTTTTTTGCATTTATATCCTATAGTTGTACAGGGATCTGGCAACTTAGGACTGCTAATATTTTTCTGTGTGCAGTGTGGTTAGTCAGTAACCGTATTTCTTGGTAGTATTACTGTATTTGTTGTTGTACATTGAAAGTTGTTCAGGGATCTGACAACGAGCTTAGCATGTTTGCTTATTACTGTTTCTGTAGCTTTAGCATATCTGATCTTAAGGAAAAGCAGAAATCTGGCTTCAAGAAGTGTCCAAAATGCGGGCAGAAAATGTCCATTACGGAAGCCCATGTAAATTGTGTTTATTGTTTGGGGCCTGTTCACCTCCAGGAGGATTGCTCTATCTGCCATTCTTTCAGTAGTAAAGTTTTATTAGAAAGAAGGAAGCTGGTAGATAGAGGCTTGTTGAAGCCAGACTTTCAAGAGACTTTGGACAAGGCTGACCAGACCTCCAAGTTATCGAAGGGGTCGAAGTCTTCAAAGGCATCCTCGGAGGCCAGGTCATCGGCTCCAAGAAGTTCTGTGAAGATGCAGTTGCCGGCTCCGCAGTTTTCGGAGCTGTACACTGAGCAGGTGTTTTGGAGCCGGTCCCTGTCTTGGAGTCGGTCTCCAAAATTTTAATGTCACCCAGTGGCATTTTCTGTTCCTTCGACTCATTCTTTGAGGACCCTTTCTGATGTGGATGTGGACCAGGTGGTGCAAAGGCTTCTGGAGAACCTGGCACTGGCTAAATTGCTATTGGCCTCGACCCAACAGGGTTTGAAGCCTGAGACCATCCCACCGGCTGTGACTACTCCTCCTCCGAGCCGAGCAGAGCTTTTGGAGCCAGATGAGGAGGATCTGATGGTTGTGGAGCCTTCGGAGCTGAGGCCTGTTCCAGTGCCTTCGGCTCCATCAACCCTGACTTCTTTGGTTCCATTGGAAAAGTCTCTGAGCCGACAATCTCTAGTCTGTTCTAGGGGGAGGAAGAGTCGAACCGATGCGTGTGTTCCAACCCTTCCTCTCGGGGCTTCTGTGTGGATGAGCTCGGCTTCATCCTCTGGTTCGGAGCCCACTGTCTCAGCACTGGGGAAGTTGCTGTCTTCTTCGGAACCGGCGGCTTCCTCGAGTCGATGCTTTCGATGCCATGAGGAAGGTTTTATGTCATCTAAGACACGCACATTCAGGTCCTTTTTCGCCCCTAAAGTGCCTCTTTCTGCCTCTAAATCGCAGGTCCCTATAAAGCGTCGGTTACTGGAGCCTCAGGTAACCCGATGGGGTGACCCTTACTCTACTGAGACCTCAACAGAAGCCCCCACTGATAAGGTTCCCAGGAAGAGATTATGCAAGAGAAGGCATTTAGATTCCCCACAGGAGTCTTTGACATCAGACACCAACTTAGAGTAATCGGAAAGGTCCCCACAGTCCTCCTCGGAGGATATCTCCTTTGCAGATATCCTGGAAGTCCTGAAGCAGAGGGGTGACTGGCAGTCCGTTAGCCCTTCTGAGGATGAGTCTGTGCTCCTGAAGGCCTTTGTGTCTCAACCTTCCACCTCCTGGGTGATTCTGACCTTTGACAAGTTGATGGAATTGGTTGCTCGATATGCGTGGGAGTCTCCTGATACTATGGAACCGGTCCCTCGGAGGCCCAGCAAGTTTATCACCTCCCCCAAAGACAAGATGTTCCTCACTAAGGGAGTCCCTGTTGATGCCATGGTGGTGGCAGCCACCAAGAAAGAGATGTCAGAAACCACTTCTACTAGTTCCGGATGGTCACGCTTCAATCTATTCCTCCCATTCCTCAGAGTGGACGATTGAATTTGCTGTGTAGATCTCAAGGATTCATACTACCACATCAAAATGGCCAGGCCATCCAGAGATCATCTGCATTTCCGGCTGGGAGCCAGTCACTACCAATTCCGAGCATTGCCCTTTGGACTCACAACAGCCCCCAGAGTGTTTACCAAATGCATGGCAGTGGTTACGGCTCACTTGAGGCATTTAGGATTCAGAGTGTTTCCGTATCTGGACAACTGGCTCCTCACCGCCGCCTCCAGGCATCAACTAATTCTGTCCAGGGATCACACACTTAATCTGTGCTCTCAGGCATCACTATCAATTTGGAAAAGTCTGCATTGTCACCACTATCTCCTTTATCAGAGCAGAACTAGACACTACCACTGCCACAGTAAGATTGCCCCTGGATAGAATAGCCAAACTCCGAAACCAGGTCTCGGACATTCTGCAGAGAAATAAGGTACCAGCCCATCAAGTACTGAAACTCCTACACACCATGGAAGCTACGCTCATAGCAGTTCCTCTGGGATGCATGCACATGAGGATTCTTCAATGATTACTATTCACCCAGTGGTCATAATAACTTTCCATGTCATTCTTGATCATGATTGCGGACTCTTGCAAGAAGGATCTTCGCTGGTGTTTGACCAGCCAACAAGTTACAATGGGTCGACTATTTGTTCTCCCCCCGCCATCAGCCACATTGACCACGGACGCTTCTCTGATGGGGGGGGGGCTTTTTCAGGGAAGAACAGCCCAAGGTACCTGGTCGGAGACAGAGTCACAGTTGCACATTAGTGTTCTGGAGCTGAGAGTGGTGCTTTTGGCATTGCAGCACTTCCACGACTTTCTGCCTCTAGGGATGATTGTGATACAGACGGGCAACATGTCAGTAGTCTGGTACATAAACAAGCAAGGGAGAACCAAGTCTTACCCCTGTGTCGAGAGGTCTAGTGAGTTTGGCAGTAGGCTGTGTCCACCAGGCGCTTTCTGATAGTAACGCATATCCCGAAGAAATCCAACGTGATAGCAACAAATTGAGCAGAGCCATTCTGCTACTGCATGAGTAGTCTCTCAAAAACGAAGTTGTGGAGAAGATTTTCCAAAGATGGGATCATTCTTGCTGCGACCTGTTTGCATCCACTATGAATGCCAAATGCAGAAGCTAGTTTGCCCTGAATCCCCCACCAGCGGAAAGCCCAAGGGACTCGCTCGTACACGATTGGCCCCCAGGACTCCTGTATGCCTTTCCACTTATACCCCTGATTCTGAAATTCTTGCAGAAAGCCAAAATCCTGGGAAGGACTGTAATTTTATTAACCCCTCTTTGGCCTCGTCCGATTTGGTTCCCCTTCCTCCAACTCTATCAACTGGTGGAACCTTGGATTCTGGACCCAGTTCCAGACCTACTGACACATTTGTCAGGGGCCCTCCATCCCTCCCTTCTTTCCCTCAGACTGACAGCTTGGCTGCTCCAATTCCCTTCCTAGCCAGGTCACTTTTTCTTCTGAGGTACAGCACATTCTTGTATCTTTGCATAAGGCTTCCACTAGAAAGTTGTATGCTAGTAAATGGAAGCGATTTGCTTTTTGTGCCTCCCAAAATAACATTGATCATTATGTTGCTCTGATTGCTAGTATCCTGGAATTCCTATCTAAGCTTTTTCATGAAGGTGCTGCAGCTGCCATTATTAGAGGTCAATTGGCTGCCATCTCGAATTTTCACCTCTGAGCTTAAGGTTTTAATTTAATGTCTCACCGATTATGTAGGGCCTTCCTTAAGGGCACCATTAATCTTAGGCCGCCTGTTAGACAACCCTGTACTCCCTGGAATCTAAGTTTTGTGCTGTCACATGTCATCCCCCCCCCCCCCCTTTGAGCCTGCATCTTCCTGTCAGTTAGTTTCTTTCTTGGAAGACTATTTTCTTGGTGACCTTTACTTCAGCATGCAGGGTATCTGAGCTTCAAGCCTTTTCTGCCAAACCCCCGTAGTTGGTGTTCCATCCAGACAGGGTATCACTGCGAACTAATCCTTCATTCCTGCCAAAAGTGTGTTCTGAAACCAATCTGAACCAAACTATTGAACTTCCAACCTTTTTCAATAATCATTCTAATCAGATGGAGTACATGTTGCATAAACTTGGTGTCCACAGACAATTGAGATTCTATTTGGACAGGACAAAGGAATTTAGAAAATCTGACCAACTCTTTGTATCTTATGCTGACACTAAGAAAGGATTACCAGTTTCAAAAGTTACCTTTTCCAAATGGTTAACTGACTGCATCAAACTTATCTACTCCTCAGCTAACCAAACATTAGAGCATGGTGTGAAGGCCCATTCAACTAGAGACGTCTCCACTTCTTCGGCTTTTACGGCTCGTTTACTTTTGGACACTATATGTGCAGCTGCCACTTGGTCTAAGCCTCATACCTTTATCACTCATTACAAAGTGGATAGGGCATCCAGGGACAGGGCTTCCTTTGGTCCAACTGTCCTCAGGAATATACTCCCTTGAGCCACCCAGGATTAGGGTGCTTGGGACGATGCCCATGTGTAAGAATAAACAGCGAGGTTTAACAACTTCACATAAAGAAGTTATGTACTTACCATAATGTTCCATGTTATTAGTTAACGCTAATTCACATTGCTGCTCTAAAAAAGAAATAGTTTTAACGGTTGGTACGAGTAGTGATACGGATATACCAAACGGACAACCCAGTCCAGCGAACAGTCTATCGGAGACTCATAGGGAGTCTTTGGAGATGGTGCAAACAGAAGATAAATTTGTGTTAACTCCAGAAAAAGACTTTACCTTTGACTTCAGTATGTTACAGGATCGTTTGGACAATGAGAGGAAAGGGGCCATACCTAAAGCACATACAGTGCTTAAAACATATGCGACAACAGGAAACAAGGAAATGGGCATAACTAAAGGTACTTTTTTATAAAAAAACAGTTTCTAGCCCTAATAAGCCCATATTTGTAAATGAGACTCATAACAAAAAGGGCAGTAGAAACAAAGAAGCTGTTAATATGAATGATGATTTTAATGTATTTTTAAATAATGAATATGATTTTAACACAGTATACCAAACACCACGCCCTCTAGTGGTAAACAACAGTAATTCCTTAAAAGAAATGATTTATAATTTTGGGAAAAAGTTAAGCCTTATAAAGAATTTAAAGGTAGACAATGCATATCTCAATAAATGTATAAATATTCAAGTTGTACCTAAAGGTATTAGATTTTTCAAACTACCATTGGGACTGACATACAATGATCAAGTCAGGTTTGAATTTAATAACTTGTTTGATGAATTTGGGATAAAATATATGAATTTAATAATACAACATAATGATGAGAAAATATCAACCCTGATTCATGAAGTAGAAATCATCAATCACAGTATATTATTACACCATGAATTTGAAACATGGAAGGAACTATACAATAAACAGTTCTATCTGGCAGATAAACAGGCACAAAGTATATTTGCAAGAAAACATGGCAAGTTAGATAGGGATGTGGAAGCTTATAGGGCCAACAAAGCATATATATGGCCATTGGAAAGGAAGTCCACACATATAGACAGGAAGTATAGTGAGAGAGACGTGAGAGATGAATATAAAGAAAATTTTCAGGGGGGAAGGTTTCATCCGACATACAGAAAAAACCCACATTATTACAACAAATTCAACAAGAAATCTTAGTAAAAGATGGAATAGTGGATAATGTGTCTAAGAATAAGGAAGTTACGAGATATATTGAAAGAGAGTCTCCAGATAACATTGTAGTAGACAACACAAAGAATTTAAATAGTTCTCAGATCATGAGTACTTTTAATGGTTTTAATGTATACAATTATTCAGATTTTATAGTCAGAGGAATTTTATACATTGTTAGCTAAAGGCATGAAATTTATACCGAACTCTAGTTTCAAACTAGTAGAAAGCATCAAAGATATTAAGTTATTTTGCAGGAAGCTAAATCTAGCCCTACAATTTAATGAAAGTGAACAAAACAGACCCCATGCAGAAGGGGTATTAAAGAAAAAGAGCAGTTATATTCCTATAAGTAACCCTATTGTCAGCCACTATGAGAATATGGTTTGCAATGACATATATCAATTTAATAGGAATGTTATAAGGAATAAACAAAAGCACAATGCAGAAAAGGATAATTTAAGTACAGAAGAGAGAGAATGTTTGAATAATCTAATCAATAATTCTGATATCAGAATAATGAGACCAGATAAAGGGGGGAGGGGTGGTTATATTTCCGAAACATGAATACAAAGCTGCCATACATAAAATTTTATACGAATCTGGTAACTATGAAGCTATATCAGTGAATCAAGTAAATATAGGATATAGGCGTATAGATTTATTCATAGAAGAATATCTATTGGATAATAGAATTACCAAGGAAGTGTATGAGTTCATACGGATAGAATATCCTAAGATGGCACATATTGTGGGTATCCCCAAGATTCATAAATCTATATTCCAACCACCTTTCAGACCCATCATTTCAGGCTCAAAATCAAAAACTTTTAATATTGGTTACACTATTGATAGATGGGTCAAAAATATATATAATAATATACCACATTTGATGATAGATTCTTGGGATTTTTTAAAGAAATTAACACCACAGGTGTGTAATATAGAATACAAATTTGTGACAATAGATGTCTGTGACTTATTCTCGTGTATACCGAAGGAAGAAGGATTAGATTATTTTTGTAACAGCTTGAGAACATATTCTGACTTAAGTTGGGATAAAATTGTGCTCATTTTAGATATGATGTCATTAACTTTAGACCACAACTATATATCATATGAAGGTGAGATATTTAGACAGAATAAAGGAGTGGCAATGGGTGCATCATGTGCACCCATTTTTGCGAATCTAGTGATGCTAGATTGGGAGAATACTCATGTATTAAATAGTATATATAAAGACAATATAATGTTTTATGCTAGGTTTTTAGACGATATATTTATTTTATGGAAAGGAGATAAGGAAGATATATTGAAATTTATGGAATACATTAATACAACCACAGATTTTTTAAAATTCACGTATAATATTAGTGAAAGTGGTATTTCGTATTTGGATACATTTATATACAAACTGGATGATGGATATGCATCTAAGGTGCATAGAAAAGCTACATTTTCTAATGACTATATATATTTTAGTAGCAATCACCCTAGACATACATTTAAAAATATTGTAAAGGGTCAATGTATAAGGGGAGCTAGAATGTCATCAACTAAAACAGATATGGAAAGTGAGATGACTTTTATATACAAATTATTTAAGGATAGAGGATACCCGACAGATTTATTGAAAGACACTATCAAATATGTAAGTTCAGAATGGAATCATAAATATATACCATTAATGGGTAGATATGAAGTCACACATAAAAATCATACAGAAAATATATTTAAGGAAGGAAGAGTATGTGTGTTGACATATTCACCATATGTGAATTATATAAAGGAGATAGTGGAGAGATGTTGGAATATCATTACTGTCACAGATGTTACTAGAGAAAAGTTAGGTTGTAAACCAACAATAGTGTATAGGACAGCCCCCAACATTAAGAAATTATTAGAAAAGACAGGTAGTCAAGGAAAGAACAAAAAGAATATAGATTTATCTACTAGAAAATGTGGGAATTGTTTACAATGTCAATATATCAATACTACTACATATATAAAGTTAGAAGATGTGAACCATACAAAAATTAAGAGTAGAGGAGGATGTTGTTATACAAAACAGGTAGTGTACTTAGCCAAATGTAAATCCTGTCCAGCTTTCTATATAGGAAAGACAGAGAGACAATTAAAAAAGCGGATTTACGAACATTATTACAGAATCAAAATTCAAGATCAGAAGAATGCTTTGTACAGACATATCAAAGAGGCAGGAGAAAAACATTCCTTTACATTTACTATTATCGATCAGGAGTATCTAAATCCAACAGGAGGAGATTGGAAAAACAAATTAGCCTGTAAAGAGAGTCAGTGGCAGATGTTAAAATTAGCCTGTAAAGAGAGTCAGTGGCAGATGTTAACAGACGCCACAAGAAAACCAGGACTCAATGATTTCATAAGCATCAAACCCTTCCTAAAAATGTGAATAATTGTAATATAATAAGCATAGATATTTGAAGACAACATTCCACATGGAAAATTGTATACCATAATTTATGTAGAGAAGTTATAATAATTGTTATAAGACTATTATATATATTGTTATTTTTTATATATATTTTTTAATATATACTTTACATTTTATCTCATTTTATCATATTTATTATAGTCAGTACGATTGTAAATGTATTTATATAGCAAACAGATAGGTATAAAGTACAAAATATATATATATTTGGACATATTTTATGAATTTTATATATTTAATTTAATAAGAATAAATTATTAATATCAGTATATACTATAGCATATATGGAGAAGTCAGAAATTGTATAAATAATCCTTATTCATACATATTAGCTATATTTATGTAATTTTAATTATGGAGAGATGTGCAATATATTTATTTATGTATGTGTCTTTAAATCACTAGAGTTGTTTTGGCGCCAAATACTGTTTAAATATCAAGATCAATTTTAAAAGCAATGTTCTGAGGAAGTCTGCAATCGGCAGATGAAAGCGCTTAACATTGATTTTTTTGTGTTTCGTGTGTGCTTAATGTGGACCTATTGTGTAGTGTTGCTCATTATACATTAAAAGCTTTGTGGTGGACATCAGAGGAGCTGCGGAACCTTTATTGCCGTTTTTCCAGTCAGCCGGCTTATCTGAGTTCCATGTGAGTTGTTCATCTCACCTTTATTCTTACATTCCCACCCACCTTCCCCCTCCAGGGTCTCGAAGCGCGAGTAGACTTGGGGTCTGGTAGTCTTGTTCTGAGACTTTTTACTCCAGCTGGAGTATTTAGTGAGTTATACTTGCTCATGCTGAGTTCAGCAAACTAGATCTGAGGTAGGACAGAGAGCATCATAGGACAGGGGCCTGGCCTCGAGCTACTCTGAGATCTTTAGCTAATAAAGCGTCTGACTCAGAGCCGATGGATCGGCTCCGAACCCGAGTGTAAGAATAAAGGCGAGATGAACAACTCACATGGGACGTTATGGTAAGTACATAGCTTCCTTTTAACAGACCCAGATGGCCAAGTATCTGTTATCCATATTCACCTCCTTAAAGAAGGTAATGGTGGAGTCGCAAGGATCCAGACAAATTTTGCCATTGCTTAAATCAAGTAGCTAGACACAGTACGAAATGTAGTTATGATGCAGTGGAAGGCTCTGTCATTCAAAGGTATACATGGATGAGTAATCAACCCATGCCTGAAGACTTCAAAGCCAAACTTATTGATTTTCCTTTAGAAAAAAAATGTTAGGCTTACAAACTGATAACTTAATTAAAACTCTACAAGAGCATGGAAAAACACTGAAAGACTGCAGACAAATTCTGCTGTCCTCTATGCCTAGATACCAGAGGAATTACCCAGCCAACTTCTTTTGTGAGAAGGTACTCCAGACCTATTCAGAAGCATAAGAAGGCAACCAGAAAGATATCTCCAGAGAAACCACATAGGGTTCCCACATCTGGGAGGCTTATCTTCTGGAAAAAAAAATCACTGCGACTGTGTAGAAGTCAGTTTCATGCCAAAAGTAGTGAATAACTTGTCCTTAAGCCAGACCACTAATCTAGCTACATTCTTTCTCAACCCACAGAACAGGGAGGACAGACTCCTACACTCAAAGTTCACAGACAGCTGAGGTTTTATTTCAACAAGACCAAATCTATTTATGTGAGATGAACTGTTTGCCTTATTCTGTGACGCAAAACTGGGCCGGCCACTATCTAACCATTACAAGCTGGATCTTGAAGCCCATTTCATTTCATTAATCTCTTCATGGCAAATTCTTGCCTTCATGCCCTCAAGTTCACTCTACCAGGGTAGTGACATCCTCTTGGGTCTTCTACATAGGGATTGATGTCAGAGCTGTAGTGGAAGCTGCCACCTTGACATCTGTGCACACCTGTACTAAATATTACAGGACTGAATTTTCAAGACCAGGATTGCTTTCACTAGATCAGTCCTTTCTGGCCTCTTGGATAGTTTCTTTATCAACTAGCCAATTCCACTTATGTTCGCTTCAGCTTTGGGAATCTCTCATTTGTTCTAAAGACTACAACAGTGATGTCTGTCAGGACATAGTACAGTTATATAAGAACTTGCCATAACAGTGGGTGTCCTACTGATCACTGTTGCAGTATTCCTTCCCACCCTTCCTCTCCTCTGATTTGGGTACCATGTCTCTGTCTTTCTTTCTTTCTGCCCTGTAGGTAGGATCTTAGGACCGAAGAGACTTCTTACCACTTCCTGCTTGACCCTTGATATTTGACCAGTAACTCCGTTGGTGGTCTTCAGGCTGCTGTATTTGAGATGGATGGAGTTAGTGTAGATTATAGGTTCATAGGTAGGTACTAGGCTGTTGGCCCAAGGGCCTATGTAAGCCTAGCCAACAAGGTTCCCTGGCTTATGCCACCCAAGAAAGTTATTTTCCTGTACTACTGTCGAGCAGAGACACAGAAGTGATCCCCGGGGTGTATTTCCTATTTCTCATCCACTCATCAAGATTTTTCTTGAAGAGTGCTAATGAAGAACTTTGCTTGACATAGATGGGTAGCCTGTTCCAGAGTATGGGAAGTCTCTGGGACAGGAATCTATCCCTCCAGCATGTCCTGTTTATTGTGGTGGACAAGGTTTAGGTCCATAGAGCGTGTAGCTCGGAGAGATTGGGATTTCTTTAGGTGTAGCATGTCCAACAGCTCTGGGTTTGACATAGCTTTATATGTTAGGCAGAGATCACCTGAGAGTAGGCGATATGCTACAGAGTAAAGCTGGAGTTTTTTGAGGCGGTCAGTGTAGGGCTTTTGAGGCCAGTAATCCTCTTTGTGAGGTACTTCTGTGGCCTTTCCAGCTGCTGCAGATGTCTTGTGAGGTACATTCCAAAAGGAGCGTTGTACTCTATAATGGGTCTAATGAGTGTCGAGTAGAGGAGAATAATCAGAATTATCAGACTATTTACTCCTATGCTTATTAGCAGAGGTAACATGTCAGACATAAGACCCTGGGAAGGTTGAGCTTTGGTACCTTGACTGGTGATAACCCCATTTGTTTGGAATACTGCAACAGCAATGAGTAGAACATAGGTTCATAGGTAGGTACTAGGCTATCTGCCCGAGGGCATTTATAAGCCTAGCCAGAGTGTGTCGGCTTTCGCCACCCCATTGATTAATTAACTGAGCCTCTGTCAAGAAGAGCCAATGAAGTGATCCCAGGGGTGTATTTTCTGTTACCCATCCAGTCATGAGGGGCTGTGCCTAATGTAGTTAGGAATTTTGTTCCAAAGCATGGGGAGTCTCTGTGACAGGAATCTATCCCTCCAGCATGTTCTATTTATTGTTGTGGTGAGGTTTAGCTCACTAGAGCGAGTGGCTCGCAGTGACTTGGATTTCTTTAGGTGGAGCATGTCCATCAATTCAGAGTTGAACATGGCTTTGTAAGTCAGGCAGAGATCAACTCTGAGTAAGCGATATGCCACTGAATACAGCTGCGGTTTTTCCAGTCGGGCTGCATAGGACATATGTTTGAGGCCAGTCATCCTCTTAGTGAGGTACTTTTGTGGTCTTTCCAGCTGTTGGAAGTGTCTTGTGAGGTACATCCCAAATGGGGCATTGTACTCTATGATGGGTCTGATGAGTGACACGTAGAGGGCCACTATAACCTCTTTATTTCTAGATGCGAACCCTTTAGTAATTAGATGGGCTACATAGAAGGATTTCCTAACTACTTTGGTAATATGATTGCCAAAGGAGAGATTACTATCTACCTGGGTCCCCAGATCTCTTATTACCTCCTCTGTATTAAGGGGGCTGCCACCTATGTGGTAATTCATGGGTGTTTTGTTTTTCCCAGACGGGATGACTATGCATTTTTTGGCATTTAGCTTGAGACTGTGACTTTGACACCAGGTGTCCTTCTCAGTAAGGCCCTTTTGGAGAATGTCCGTGTCAGCCAGAGAGTCAATTATGGCTCCCAGTTTGCAGTCATCGGCGAACTTGGTTAGCCGTAGTCCTCCTGTGTTTGCCCGTACTTCTGAGAAGTATATGCCGAACAGTAGGGGTCCCAGGACTGAGTCTTGTGGGACACCACTTGTGAATGGTTTAGAGTCGGACCTGGAGCCCGCTATTCTTACCGTGTAAGCTCCGTCTGTAAGCCAGTTGGCAACCCATCTCGTGACGTAGGGATTTATGTTCAGGCTGATGAGTTTTTCTATAATTCCCGAGTGGGGAATGGTGTCAAAAGCCTTGGCGAGGTCAAGGTAGGCTGTGTGAACCACCTTCCCCTCATCTGTGGCCTTGGTGACTGTCACGAAGAAGTCAATCAGGTTTAGTAGGCATGATCTGCCCTTAACAAAGCCAAACTGGGTCAGGTCAAGTGTTTGGAGGTTCCCAATGTCTTTCTTAATGAGTTCCATGATGATGCGCTCCATAGCCTTGCAGACCAGGCTAGTCAGGCTTATGGGGCGATAGTTACCAGGGTCAGTTGTGCCCCTCCTTTGTGGAGCGGAATAAACATTGCTGTGTGCCATTCTATCGGCACGTAGCCTGTGGAGAGGCTGAGGTTGAACAGTGTGTTTAGGTGGGGGGTTAGTTTGTTCTGTAGTTTGTGCAAGACGCAGCCTGGGACACCATCTGGCCCCATTGACACTGTGCTTTTGGCTTTTGAAAGGGCTGTTTTCACCTGTGCGTCTGTGATTTCTGGGACATACACTTTTCCGGTATTGTTGTGGGCCCTTTTGGGGGTGAGAGGGGGGTGAAGTTTGCACTGAATCTATCTGCCAGGATGTTGGCAATATCAGTAGGTTCAGTATATTTTGTGCTATTTTGCACTAGCTCAGAGCATATCTGTGAGTTGCCACTTAGATTCTTGACATAGTTAAAGAAGGCTTTGTGGTTATCTTTCGAATCCTTGGCTATTTTTCTTTCGAAGTTAGCCTTGGATGATTTTATGAGGGACCTTAGTTTCTTAGTGGTACTGATCAGAACATCTACTGATATGGTAAGTTCTTAAACAACTGTACTTTTTTCCATGGATGAGAATGTTCTTTTATACATGTTAACCCTTTCCACCAATACCCAAGGTGATTCTGAAGATTAAAAACTATTTACCAAAGATAATTTTGATGATCCCCTTTTGCCCTAGGCAATGTTTGTCCTCCCTTTTAATGGAATTGGCCTAGGGCAGTTAACACAAGCTTCCTCATACTCTGGATTTGGTCTCACAGTGTCAGGTACAAGTGATGCGCCCCAACTTAGAGCAGTTGCTACTTATGGCCTTGGTGACTCCAGTTTGATACCTTTTAGGTACTTGTTGCATGAGAATGTGCAGCAGGTATTGAAGAAAACCTGCAACTAGAAAACGTTATGTTTACAAATAGAAGAGGATGTTCTTTGTGTTTTACTGTTGCAGTCATTACGTTTGGGTAATCTGCTGGCAGGTTGCCCTCAGATTAACAAAGTCTTGGGTCCTGTGTCGGTTGCTGTCCCTTCTTCTATGACATCAGGGGTATAAAACATGCAGCCGACACCATTTTCATCGGTCTTTCTTCCGCATGGTGCCCGAAGCTGAAGCAGTTTGTAAGTGCCGGTCGGCCGACTCCTGAAATTTTCGTGTTTGAGTTTCAAAATCAAAGTCTTTAACCTAAAGCTAAGTACCCCATTGGGGAAACTTTTTCTTGCTCCATACCGATGTCAGTAAAAGTTAATAATTGTATTACTTGTGCGAAGCAAATACCTCATAAGGACTTTCATTTGTACTGTATTCCTTGCCTAGGCCCTCACCACAACGTGCCTTGCTGTCGGTTTTGTGCTAAATTTAACCAACGCACTATTAAGCGTCTGTATATTTTTGCATCAAAATATTTTGACTCAAGATTTAATTATCCAGAAATGTCTTCAGTTAGCAATCCAACTACCGGAATACACGAAAAACGCAAAGAAAAAGACAGAGACAGATCGTCGAGGTCCAAAACCGATGACAAAGCTTCTCCTAAGCCAGTCGCTGGTTCACCGGTACTCAGTGAGGTGCTTTCGCAGCCCCTCATACCCGCTACTTTTGATTCGCAGGCCTCTACTGAGACCCATTTGGAGTCTGGTATGCCACGAAACACTTTAAGTATTGAACCCGCAGATGTCTCTACCTTAGATGGGTCTGGAGCCACTGAGCAGGCACCGGCTTCTGATGGTGTTTTCAGGCCTAAAGATTTGTATATTAAACTGATGCCATCTTCAAAACCTAGGCCAAAACAAACTTCTATGTCTAAAAAAACGATGCATGGGCCACGTGCACAGGCCCCTATGCCTAAAAAACAAATGATCAAAATGACTGAGGATTTAATTACTTTGATCAGGGGTTCCCAACCCCCTCCTGCTAAGAGGCCTAGGCAAGGCATTGATTATGAATCTTCAGATCAGGTTTCCATTTCTTCTGATCAGGAATTTTCTATTCCACCTTATGAGGACTCTGATACAGAAGAATCCATCTCTTCTGCTTCTCCCCTGAGGATTTTTCTTTTGGAGAAACTTTGCATACCTTAAGGGACCATTTTCACTGGGAGTGTCAGGATTTTTCTGAATCAAAAAAAGAGGCTTAGGGATTTTATTTTTCTTCCTCAGCATAGGCCTTTGGCTATATCTCCTGCTCTAGACATTGTTGATGTTTTTTCAGAATCCAGCATGGCTCCTGATTCCCTGCCTCTGGCTCCTAGTAAGCCTGACAGATATTACAAGGTTCTTGACTCCCACAAATTCCTTTTTAAAAACCCTACTGCTGACCCTGAAACCATTTCTCAGGGTCCCAAGGGTGTTGAAGCTTCTACTGCTAAAAATCCTACCCCTTCTGACAGACTCCAGGGCGCTGGATAGATTGGGTAAGAAGGTTTACACGTCTGCATCCTTGGCAATCAGGGCTTTAAACTGTCAATTTCATATGCTTAAATATCAGCAACATGTCATGGGCTTAATTAAACAGAAAATGATGTTGATTTCTGATTGGAAAATAGAGTTACAGGATTTATTGCATTCAGCTGAACAAGTTGGAAAGCTTACTTTGCAATGTGGATGTTCTTCGTGTTTCACTGTTGCAGTCATTACATTTGGGTAATCTGCTGGCAGGTTGCCCTCAGTCGGCCTGAATAACAAAGTCTTGGGTCCTGGGTCAGTTGCTGTCTCCTCTTCCATGATGTCAGGTCGTCAGGAGTATAAAACATCCTGCCGACGCCATTTTCTTCAGTCTTTCTTGCCGCGCATTGCCCGAAGCAGAAGCAGTTTGCAAGTGCCGGTTGGCCGACTCCTGAAATTTTTGTTTTCGAGTTTCATAACCGAAGTTTTCAATCTAAAGCGAAGTACCCCGTTGGGGAAACTTTTTCTTGCTCCATACAGATGTCAGTAAAAGTTAACAATTGTATTACTTGTGGAAAGCAAATACCTCATAAGGACAAGACAAAGCTTCTCCTAAGTCAGTCGCCGGTTCGCTGGTACTTAGTGAGGCGCTTTTGCAGCCCCTGATACCTGCTACTTTTGAGTCGCAGGCCTCTACTGAGACCCAAGCGGAGTCCAGTATGCCACGAGATTCTCAGAGTATTGAACCCGCGGATGTTTCTCCCTTGGATGGGCCAAGAGCCAATTTGCAGGCACCAGCTTTTGAGGGTGTTTTCAGGCCTCAACATTTTTACATAAAACCAACGCCAACTTGAAAAACAGTTTCTAAGTCTAAAACACTGACACATGCGCCACGTGCTCAGGCCCCTATGCCTAAAAAACAGATGATCAAAATGGCTGAAGACTTAATTACCTTGATCAGGGGTTCCCAACCCTCCCCCCCTGCTAAGAGGCCTAGGCTAGACACTGATTATGAATCTTCAGGTCAGGTTTCTATTTCTTCTGATCAGGAATTTTCTATTCCTCTCTATGAGGATTCAGATGCAGAAGAATCCATACCATCTGCATCTCCTCCTGAGGATTATTCTTTTGGTGAAACCTTGCATACTTTAAGGGAATATTTTCATTGGGAGAGTCAGGATTTCTCTGAATCAAAAACGAGGCTTCGGGATTTCCTTCTCCTTCCTCAACATAGGCCTTTGGCTATCCCTCCTGTATTAGACATTGTTGATAATGTGTTTTGGGAATCAAGCATGGCTCCTGATTTCCTACCTCTGGCTCCTAGTAAGCCAGACAGATACTACAGGGTTCCTTACTCCCATAAATTTATATTCAAAAATCCTGCTGCTGATCCTGAGACTATATCACAGGGTCCCAAAGGTGTAAAGGCCTCTACAGCCAAAAATCCTACCCCCTCTGACAGAGATTCCAGGGAGCTGAATAGATGGGAAAAGAAGGTTTATACGTCTGCAACCTTGGCAGTTGGGGCCTTAAGCTGCCAGTTTCATATGCTTAAATATCAACAGCATGTTATGGGCTTATTGAAACATAAAATGATGTTGATTTCAGATTGTGTGGAAAATAAAGAATTACAGGAATTATTACATGTAGCAGAACAGGTTGGAAAGCATACTTTGCAATATGGTTTTGATTCATTGGAGGCCTCTTGCAGGGCCGCCGTTACTGGATCTGTGATTAGAAGGCATGCCTGGCTCAAGGAGCAAAATCTGCCTGATTATGTTAAATCTAAATTGTTGGATGCACCTTTACAGCATGATACTGTCTTTGGTAATAAGGCAGAAGAGGTTTTAAAGAAAATGGAAGACAACGCTAAATCTATGCAAACTGTAAAAGATTTCCTACAAGTACAGCCACCCACGTTCAGTAAGCACTGGCCTACTAAGAATTGGTCCTTTCCAGTACCCACCAGAGCTGCACAGGTCAAACCCAGACACTCTAAAGGCTCCAGGTTTCAGTCACAAGGAACTTGCAGAACAAAACAATGGGGTGCCTCCACCTCCAAATCTGGAAGTAGCAAGGCACCTCCCTATGGTAAACAGTCTCAGTGACTTTCCACTGACATCTCCAAGCACTTATCTTTTGGCAGACCATTTGGGGGGAAAACTAGCACTTCATGCACAAAATTGGCATCTAATTACCAAGGACAAGTGGGTTCTAAATATAGTATCCCAGGGATACAGATTTCATTTCCACACTTTGCCAATCCCAAACGGATGGCCAGATCTGCCTCCAAATCAGTGGGCAGAGACCCAGAAGCAAGTAATGTCCCTCATGAATATGGGGGCCATTCAACCAGTACCAGAAGAGGAAAAGGGACAAGGTTTTTATTTAAGACTTTTCCTGGTACCCAGAAAAGACAAAGCATGGCGTCCAATTCTGGACTTATCCATTCTAAACACATTCCTGGACATTCCAAAATTCAAGATGCTGACTCTGCAACAGTTACTGCCTATGCTAGGCAAGGATACCTGGTTGGTAACTCTAGACTTAAAAAAGGCTTACCTGCATATCCCACTCAGGGAATCTTGCAGATAATACCTCCGCTTCAAAGCAGGCTGTTTGCATTACCAGTTCTTTGCACTGCCCTTTGGCTCATCTACTGTGCCCAGGGTCTTCACAAAGTGCCTGCACCAGTAATTGCATTTTGCAGACAAAGAAACATTCAAATGTATCCTTATCTGGATGATTGTCCAATTCAGGCAGAGAACAAGGACATTCTTCTACAACATCTGGCGTTTATAAAAAAGGTTCTAACTTGCCTAGGGTACACCATAAACGAAAATAAATCACAACTGGTACCTTCACAAATAATTACATTCCTGGGCGCAAGCTTGAATACAACTGCCCAGATGACTTACCTCACGCCAGAAAAACAAATCCAATTGATGACTTACTTCAAACAAGTATCCACAAAAACCCAGTTATTTGCAAGACAAATTCTGCAGGCTGTGGGGTTCATGGCCTCCTGTATTCTACTAATTCCATATGCAAGACTGCATATGAGGAAACTTCAGTGGTACCTAAAAAGCTTATGGAGTCAACATTGTCACAGCCTGGAAACAATGATTCCTGTCATTCCGTGCCTGCAGCAAGAGTTCCTATGGTGGGCAGAGGCCTGTCATCAAAACAAGGGGCTATCATTCATTCCACCCCCTGCCTACCACACCCTGACTACAGACGCATCAGATTATGCTTGGGGGGGTCCATCTGGCAGGGAGATGCATTCAGGGCAAATGGAGCCTAAATCAAATGCACCTGCATATCAACCAGAAGGAGATGCTAGCTGTACAGAATGTTCTGACAGCCTTCAAGGACTTTCTTCATCCAGGACAACTACTGATAAAGACGGACAACACCACAGTCATGTGGTACATAAACAAGTAGTGGTGTACCCATTCCTACCCCCTTTGCAGACTAGCCATGGCTTTGTGGAACACAGTCTTGACTTACCTAATGCATCTACAAGCTCAATTCCTGCCAGGAAAGCAAAATACTCTGGCAGACGAACTAAGCAGAAATGTTATGGACCCACACAAATGGAAACTGGATCCACAAATCTTCAGCATGTTGACATGCAAATGGGGGAGCCCAGACATGGATCTTTTTGCCTCACCCCAAAACTGTCAGCTGGACAAATTCTGCACAAGAAGCCATCACAAAAAAGCTTGGAAAGTGGATGCTCTATCCTTCAGCTGGAAAAACCTATCAGTCTATGCCTTTCCCCCTCTGCCTTTGCTCTCCAAGGTATTACTAAAAGTCAGACAGGAAAAATCAAAAATGATTCTGATTGCTCCAGACTGGCCTTGCCAACTCTGGTACCCGCTCCTACGCAATATGTCACACCTTCCTCCGTGGTACCTGCCTCAGACACCTTATATACTGTCTCAGCAGAACTGTCAAATTCTGCACACTCAGCTCCAAACTCTGAATCTTGCAGCATGGCTAATTAACTAATTTCACCAGTTACATCTCTCAGCAAACCTGTGTTGGATGTCATTTTGGAGGCTCGAAGGCCTAGTACTAGAAAATCTTATGCTGATAAATGGAAAAGATTCTGTAAGCATAGCAATGCCCAGTATTCCTCAGATTCTGCAATATTTAACTGAGATGCTTCAAAAGAGCCTATCTTTTTCTTCCATAAAAATCCATGCCTCTGCCATTTCAGCTCATTACAGCACAGAGCCTCCTCTCTTTTCTCATCCCCTGCTAAAGCAGTATCTCAGAGGGGCCAAAAATGTAAGACCTCCCAGGAGAGCACCAACTCCGGCATGGGACCTCAGTTTTGTGTTGGAAAAACTCACCCTATCTCCTTTTGAGCCCAGCTGCTACTGCAGACATAAAATTTCTCTCTTGGAAGACAGCTTTTCTTTTAGCAGTCCCTTCAGCTAGAAGGATTTCAGAACTACAGGCTCTCATGGCAGTGGAGCCTTTTATTATTTTCTACACAGACAGGGTGTCGCTCAGGACCAATCCATCCTTCATGCCTACAGTGGTATCTAGTGTGGCTCTCTTAATCAGACCATTCATCTGCCAACTTTTTTCCCAAATCCACAGAACAAGGGGGAGCGGATTCTGCATTCATTGGATGTACACAGACAACTAAGATTCCACTTAAACAGGACAAAATCTCTAAGAAAATCTGAGCAACTACTGGTGGCATTTGCTGCAGGGGCAGAGAGAAAGGCTATTTCTAAGCAGACTATTTCAAAATGGATAAGCCATTGTATTCATTTCTGCTACATGCATCATGGTAAACCTGTTCCCAAGGGGATCAGATCCTATTCCACCAGGGCTGCATCTACTTCTGCAGCCTTTCTCAGAGGGGTTCCTACCAGAGACATTCTAGAAGCTGCTACCTGGAGCTCAGTTCATACGTTCACCAAATATTACCATTTACCTCTCTTCTCTAAATCCAGAGCAGGCTTTGCCACTGCTGTCCTGCAGGGTCTTATAGCTGCTCCTAATGCTGTATAATTCCATCCTCCCAACCATAGCTTTGGGATTCTACCCAAATGTAATGACTGCAACAGGGAAACACGAAGAATATAGTACAGTTGTGTACACTTACCACAAATGTAGATGTTCGAGTGTATTCACTGTTGTAGTCCTGGTTACCCACCCCCCAGCCCCCTAATTTTCTCTTTTTATACCTCTTCTTGTTTTTACTATGCTCAAAAGCCTTTTTGTTGTATTTGCTTTTATTTGGAGGCATATTTTTTGTGTTCTAAATTACATGCATATATAGATTTATATATATATTTTGCTCCCCTTTTGGGGGTTCCTGACATCTGGGGCAAGAAAAACTGATGAAAATGGCGTCAGCTGCATGTTATATACCCTGGACGACCTGACGTCATGGAAAAAGGGACAGCAATTGACGCAGGACCCAAGACTTTGTTAATCAGGCTGACTGAGGGCAACCTGCCAGCAGATTATCCAAATGTAATGACTGCAACAGTGAATACACTCGAACATCTACATTTATGATAAGTGTACACAACTGTACTTTTTCTAGGTGGTTCCTCTCATAGGGCCCAGTATGGTGTTTACTTCTCTGGTTTTAAAACATTTGTGTGAGCTACTTAACAATGACTTATCGTGTGCATCCTGTGGCCTTCTTAGCTTATCTGCCCATGTCTCCCGCAGTTTTGTTTCTTTTTGTGGTCAAACAGTGCATGAAAGGAGTGTTGCACTTGAGACCCCTTCAAAAGCAAATCCTTCTCATCCTGAAATATTGACCTTGTATCCATTTGAATATGCCTGTCAGATTGCTTTGAGGTTTATTACTTGAAAGCTGTTTTGTGTGTTGCTCTGATACCTGCAAGGCAAGTCTATAAGGTACAACCTTATCTGATTTTCCACAAGGACAGGACTGTTTTGCACAGTAATCCTTTTCATGCTAAAGGTTTCTAAATTTACCCTAAATCTAGCAGTCAACCTCTCAGTTTTCTTTCCAGAAACTTAAAACAAGGGAGAGAACATTCTGCATACCTTGGAGGTGCACAGGCAGCTCAGGTTCTACCTTAACAGAACTAAGCCCTTCAGGAAAGCTGAATAGCTGTTTATTTCCTATTCTGGGGCTGGGAATGATCAGTCTGTGTCTAAGCAAACAGTTGCTCATTGGTTACCCTCTGCTTTTTTTTGTTTTGGTTACTCCCGCCATGGTAAATGTATTCCAGACAAGCAAATTCCACCAGAGCTGTATCCTGTTCAGTGATATATTAGAAAAGAGTGGACTCGAAGTATTCTAGAAGCAACAAATGGATCCTGTCTTCATGCCTGTCGAAAGCACTGCAAACTGGATTCTTTCTCAAATTCTAAAACAGGCTATGTGAGGGCAATTCTCTAGGGGTCCAAGATCCTTATACTACTACCTCCCAGGTAGTGTAAGCTTTGGGAATCTACCCATATGCCATTGAGGCAGTTTGGACGACAAATGTAGTAAAGTTGTGTAAGTTCTACATACCTCTAACAGCTGATGCTCAAATTTCACCCTGCTTCAGTGGCAGGACCCACCCACACCCCCCTTATATTGTGTGTAATTTAATGGTATCTAACCGTCTTGTGTTGATGGTTTGTTTTGGTTATTTGTTTTGGTGTTTTGTGGCTACAAATTGGTTGATTTTAGGCAGTTCTCGCTTCTTATCCTTCTTGGTTCAAAAGCCTGAATTACTGATTTTCTGTGATAGGGATTAACTATGTTTTCTGATGTTATTGTCATTCATTCCTCAACTCTTGGGTGCAGATCCGATCCTCAGATCTGACTAAACTGCTTTATACTAAAACTCTTGAACTCCTCCCTTTACCCTTAATGCCCTAGTCACCTTACATTCCTCAGATCTCATTTGTCAACATAGCGTTTAGATGTAGGTCTCGAAATTTTTGAGTGAGCCATTAGAGTTTTTATGAGTTTAACAGCTTTCTCTTTAATTCTTATACCTTTCTCCCTTTTCCTGTCTTAAACCTTTTTTATATCTTAAGTTATAGTGTTATCCCTTTACTCTTAGAGTAGTCTTAAATACCATCACTGGTATCTTGTCCCTTTATAGTACTTTTTAGTGCTCCTTTTCTTTACCATTGTTGGTAATTTTCCCTTTCTTCATACTATTAACAAAAAAAAAAATTCTTCCATATTCTTTTCCATTTTAGTGTCATCATTAGAATGTCTGATAAACCTTCAAATTCCCAATTCTGATGCACAAAGTGCATCTACTGTTTAGGACCTTTTCATCTAGAGGACAACTGTGGCATTTGTAAGGGATTTAATTTTTGTGCCTTAATTGTCTGTAAAAATAAGCTAATTCTTAGGAGCTTGCTGCCTTTAAAGCCTGCATCTCTGGCCTAAGAGGCTCAAACACCTAAAAGACTGGAGAAAAAGGAGATTCTCATTCAAAAAAATCTCATAAGACATCTCGTAATCCGACAACAGCTTCTACTTTGGCTCTGTCCTCAGAGCCGCCCCATAAGGAAGCTAAAAAGTCAGATCCGACTCTTCAGATCCAAGACCTAGATCCGACAAATCACCCTGCATCCATTCACCACAGTTACTGTCAGAACCATCACCTCTTAGCTGCCATCATATTTTTTTGGCATCTCCTCGTCACCACTCAAGACAGTCATCCATTCGGTCTTTCAGGAGCCTATCCAAAGCAGAGGTGGACAGGATGGTGAGGAAGTTTCTCAGGCCGCAGATACAAATAGGAGTTCTTTTGACTCTGACCCCATCAGGTCTGTAGATCCTTGTTAGTACTACACTTCCAATATTAGCTCCTCCTCTGATCCAGCCTTTGGTTTCAGAGACGTCGGATCCAAAAATCCTGGAGTCGTCTGCCTCTGATCCGGAGATGTTGGCATCTTTGACTCCGATGGTGTCTCTGAGCTGTCTGGTGCAGAGTAATTCAGAGCTGGACAAGACTCAAAGCTGTAACATTGGCACTGGCTCTGGGGTGTTAAATTTGACTCCATAGTTGTCGGAGACGACTCTACCTCTTGGAGCTTCAGTACTGGAAAGCTCTGCTTCAACTGCCTCCTTGAATAGTTTGTCTGCGGGGCAAAGGAAACTGACAAGCCTGCCTTGTCAGATCCATCAGTTTGTTATTCCAGGTGTTCTGCCCTTGAGGTATTGGAGTGAGCCTTCTGTCTTCCTGAAGTTCAGACTTCTTAACCCTCTTTGGCTCTGACTTCCCAATCTCATTCAGTTCTGAGCCCAGAATTTGTCATCCATCCAGGATAGCTAGTCCGAGCCAGTCTGCAGACCACTCAGCAGCGTATAGTTATCTTTTCTGATACCTCCCCTGCAGCATTCCACTGAGGAGGTTCCTCAGAAGAGAAGTGGAAAAGGAGGCACTTAGAGTCTCCACAAGAGTCGGTCACCAAGGACACCGACTTTGATGAAGGGGACCACTTGATGTCTCATTTGAAGACATCTTAGAACTCTAAAAACAAAGAAGTGGTTGGTCCCCCAATAACCCTTCCCAAGAGGCGTTACCATTCTTGGAGGCCGTAGGCATTGCCCCATCTACCTCCTGGGTAACTTTGCCTACCGAGGAGCTCATTGATTAGTCTCTTTAAGGAAGGAGCTTGACACAACTGAGCCAGTCCCTAAGAGACCAGATTGGATCCCTGGCACTGCCTAAGAATAGGCCACACTGGAGTAAAGGTGTACCCGATGATGCCTTGGTCATAGTGGCAGCCATTAAGAAGGAACTGGCAGAACAAAGTTCCTCTGTCCACCCCGCTAACGAGGAGTCTAGGGCACTGGACAGATTTGGAGAAGTGTGTGTATGCTTCAGCATCTTTCACCCTTAAGTCGCTGAATTATTTGACACATTTTACAACACTCCAGTGAGATTTGATAAAGGAACTTTCCAAATCCCTGTTTGTGACCATATCCTCCAAAGTAGAGAATACTGTTTCCTTGCAGTTGGCTGTCCTTTAGTCTATTTTCAAATTTGTCCATAAGGCTTATCTCTCATGCAGCTGAAGGTACCTCACTGGTGGTGGATTCAGACATTTCCATCTCAAGATATGCCTGGGTGCACTAACATGAATTTGCAAAACCCATCAAATCTTAATTCATCAATGCTTCCTTTGACGAAACAACCTTGTTTACCTCCAAAGTAAGACATGCTGTCTAGGTGTGAGCTTGGAGGGAAAACCCTGCCTGATGTTTTGACCCCTCTACAGACATTTTCTAGGAACCAAAGAGGTGAATGGAAAATGTGGTTCAAAAAATCGCAGGGTCCCTTCCAAGATCCATGTGGAGATCGTTCCCCAGGGGCACAGTGAGGGAACTCAGTTGGAAGACGCTGTCCCCAAGGCAGAGTTGGGCCACATGACCAGGGATCAAGGGATGCTTTTTCTGACAGATCCTATAAGTGCTGCTGAAAGGAGGCCCAGCTGTCCATCTCTGGAGGCAGTCGGGGGTCATTTATCTGTGCACCAGAGAGCCTTGTCTAGAGGTTATAAAAAAAAAATCATGGCCCAGATGATAATATCCAGAGATTATATTGTACTGTTTTCCCATTCACCTCCCCACATATCAGAAAAAATCCTGGATGTTCCACCCCGTCGGAGGGAAGAAGCAGAATGAGAAATAAATAAGCTGATGGAAAAGAGTCATCCAAGAGGTTCCCCTGACCAGAAAGAGTCTGGAACTTATTCAAGATTCCTTTTAGTGCCAAAAAAGACAAGGGGACTGGAGGGCCAGTCTTGGATCTCAGCAAACTAAATTGATTGGTTCAGTATATAAAGTTCCAGATGGTCATAGTTCAGTCCATTCTGCCTTTTCTGCAAAAGGACTACTGAATGTGCTTGATGGATCTTCAGGATGTATACTATCACATAGAAATGAACAGACAATTCAGGAGAGATCTACGCTTCTGGCTGGGAGTCAGTCATTACCATTTCAGCGCACTGCCTTTTAGTCTCACTACAGCCCTCAGGATATTTACCAAGTGTGTGACAGTAGGGACTTCCAGTATAGCTGCATGTAGAGTAACAGCTTAATTCTAGCTCTCCCAGTGTGAAAAAAGAAACTCCGAAGTGAAAGCCAGTGGACTTTTATTTCTGAGTAAATTTCAGTAACTGGCTAGTAAGTGCACTGCCTGGATGCCAGGAAAAAAAAGAGAGAACCTGAAAGAAAATCAGCTATAAAAGGTGAGCAAAAAAAACTGATTAGGAAGAATATTGCAGCAGTTCAGCAAAAAACAGTGCCATCTCCAGATATGAGTTTCAGTAACCTAGAGGAAAGTATAAGACTTCTCCACACAGACCTGATTAAAATAAATGCAACACTGATGGAGTATATCAACTCAATTAGCAAAAGACTGGAAGAAATGTAAGAAGCTTTAAACAGATATTGAGATGAAGTGATGAAATTGCTAAAATCGGCGGTTGAAATGAAGAAAAGGCTGGCTGAATGAGGCTCCTCATGAAGCGATGTTTCAAAAAATAATAGAATTAGCTTACAAGAGCACATAGAAAAAACTGAGCTTTTCTGCTGTACCAGAGAAGCTGAAAGGAACAGACTGTATTAATTTTATGAAAGCACAAATAAGCAACTGGACTGGTATTCCAGCATGAGTTGTTAATTGAAAGGGCACATCATGTGCATGCTCCAAACCTGACTATGGGAAGGCAGCCTAGACCTTTAATAGTAAAAATGCAATCCTACCAGCAGGAGGAGTTGATTCTGACAAAACTGTGGCAGAAGGACAAAGTATTAAAAGTGGGAGACAGCAGTGTTTTGTAGAGAACACTTAATCACTATACACCAGGCAGAAGGGGAGTACATTTATTTCACTATTCAGGGAATGTCTAGATGCAGGCATGAAATTTAAACTGCTGCACCCAGCCATCTTAAAAATATTATTTCCTGGAGAGACAAAATCATTTTTGATGTAGTGCATGCTAAGGAGGAAACAGAAGTTTGTCCAACAAAAAGTGAGCTGTGAAACAAAAAGATTCTGGGTCTTATCCTTCTGGTAATAAAAGATCATAGAGAGACTATGCCAATGAAAGCAGTTCCAATGGAAAATCCTTGAGAGAAGGAAAAAACCACGAGAGTTGACTAGAAGAATCGAGAGTATGTTGGAAATGAAGCTGAGACAGGATTTGGGAGATGGAAATGAAAATGAGCAGGAATAAAACCAGTAACTTGGAAACTGACAAATATGGGATTGCAAAGCAGTAATTATATTAGTGAAACATGACAGAACAAGAAAATCTGGAAATAGTGGATTTTTGGGCTTTGTCAAACTTGTAGAGGAATCTAAAACATATGCCCTACTTCATGTCATTAATGTTCGGAAAAATAATTAGGAGAGGGGAAGGAGGAGGGAGAAAGTTAACTGTAAGTAAAACAAAATGAGTTCCTATTAAATGTTCGACAGCTTAGGTTGTTGAATGCCTTAACAACTAAGCATCGAATGTTTAAAATCGAGAACATCCACATAAGTGAATTCTTTCCTCGGGAAAGAATTTGCTTGGCCGTTATCGGTGATTTGCCCTTTCCCCAATGTACAGTAACCTCAGAGTTGGTATATTTAGTTAGGGGGGTGTGGGAGGCATAGCCCCACACATCGGCCCCCACTATGTTTGGGTTCAGAGGTTTATTTTATTTTGCGATGGCCTAGAGAATTCTTTTCAGAGGAAAGAATGGCCGTAGGTTTTGACACTTAGGTGTTGATGTTTAGAGATTCGACAATCTAAGCTGTCGAACATGTAATATAGACCCAACAAAATTTGTTCTTAATAGTAATATTTTCTTAGTTATTTTAAAGTGTAGTAAGGATGCTAATGTAAACAGGTCCTCCTGTTTTTTCCCCCCTTTTCTTTTTTCCTTGTTCAGTTTTAAGAAATGTAAGGACTGCAATGTAAAAAAAAAAAAAAAGAAGAAGAAGAAAAAACTGGTCAAAAGAGCACGAGAAAAGAAAAACCTGAAATATTTTTTCCTCATTCTTGCATAGGGGAATGACTGGATTAAGGCCCTTAGCTTGATCTAGTAACATGTTTTAAGAAAAAGCAAGTAAATGAAAAAGAACATTGAATATTATAAAGCTTTTTTTCTAGCAAATAAATGTATGCTTTGTAGCAACCCTAAATCTGGTCCTCATGTATCCATGGAGGCAATCTGATAAAGACAAATGGTCAAGACATCATGTTTTCTGAAAGAATTCAAGTGTTCCCGGCTGGGAGAACTATAAAGATAAGAGAAAACCAGACAGCACTTAGTAGAAGTACAGGCTGAACCATGTGTCTTAGCATGGATAACCCTTCTTTAGGTTAAGTCAACTGTGTCTGTTTGCCTGTCCGTTTGGGGCACTTGTTCCTATTAGAAGGGTAAAACTTCAGTGTTTGAAGATGTATATAGTTTTTTTGTGTTAGTATTAAGTTAATAGGTTTTGGGGGGTATATGAGGGTGTGTGTTTATTTTTTTTGAGGTCTTTCAATAAAACAAAAAGTTTTGTAAGATGTGACATAGGCTCAAATGGATATGACAAGAAACAACTGTATAAAAGATCAACCTGCTAAACAGTGCATGCATATAACACAAAAGCTGGAACTAGACATTTAACAAAAAAGCTGTTACACACAAAAAATAGAAATAACTTTTTAACACAATGCTTTCTGTAATATCTTTAAATGTCAGTGGTCTCACAGATGAGTACAAAAAAGAAATGGTAGTAGTGAGCTATATGAAAAATGTAGAGTGCAAATAACTGTGCTACAGAAGATGCACTTGGAAAGAAAACATGTGATTTTGATAAAGAGAGCTTTTCAGGATGGTTATTCAGCGGAATACCTGGGACAAAGGAAAAGAGAAGTAGTAATTGAAAGAAGAGCTCTAATAGTGATACAAGAGGATGAAAAGATAATGGTAGATTTGTAGTACTAAGGGGCTGTTGGCAAGGGAAGAGGATTACACTGGCATGTATTTATATTCCACCTAAAACTGCTTTAATGGAGCTTAAAAATCATTTTCAGTAAGGAATATTACTTATAGTTGAGGACTGGAACTTGATTTGCAGCTGTGAAGATGTGTGTGGGGGGCTCAGAAGGGAAAATATAACAAACAGGGTAGATTTTTGAAGAAATTTATGAATATATTTGGCATGGAAGATGTGAATTCAGTACTAGGAGTTCAGAGTGAATTTATATTTTATTCCCCAAGATACAAAAACTGGGCTAGGCTAGACAGAATTACATTTCACAGCAACATGTGCATTTAATTGAACGTCTTGATACGCACCAACAACTCTTTCAGATCGAGCGCCAATAGTAAATATAATAAAAAACACAGGGTAATGAAATAAAAATAAGACACTGGCTCTTTCCCATCTGTCTGAAAAAAGAGAGGAATTTACGGAATGGGTAGCAGAAATTATTCAGGAGCTATTAGAGAAGATAGCAATTTCTTCTGAAAATATAGCTAAGGAGTGGAATGAAAGTTGAGTTTGTCTAGGATGGAAAGAAAAGAAAGGGAGATATGGTTAAGAAGTAACAAGAATTATTGACAAAAGTATTGTAGAATAGGGGGAATCTCACAGAACAAGAAGAGGAGCAACTGTAGAATGCTAAACAGAAAATAAGGTATTACCTCAATAATGTTCATGAGTTTAGAAAAATTGCTATTAATCAACAGTTTTTTGATAATAATGCTAGAGCACAAAAACTTTTAGCACAATGACTCAGGCAACAGAAAATAGAAAGGGTTGTCGCCAAGATTTATGAGTCCTATAACAAGGAAGAGAATAAGGGATCATAGAGAAGTGTTAAAAATATTTTGGAAATTCTGTAAAAATCTGTATAAAGCAGAAAAATGTGGAAATCAAGAAAATATATAAATGGAAATGTTTATGGAAGAATTAAATATGTCAAGGTTAAAAGTAGATAAGACTAAATTTCTATCGTGGGATAGGAGGAGATATAAAATGGTGATATATAACCAGTCCACAGGAAAGTCTCCACAAGTAGATGGTATTCCTCTGGAAGACTGGAAGCTAGGTGGAAAAAAAATGGACAAAGATCTGGAAGGTTTTGTTTAGCAGTATTTTAACCGGGGGAAAAGCAGCAACATCATGGAAGAAAGTGGTGGTAGCTGTAATACCTAAAGAGGGTAAAGACCCATCAGATCCAGCTTCATACAGGCCCATTTCAGTACTAAACCGTGATTATACAGAGTTTGTCTGTAATGGCTAAAAGAATGGCAAAAGTCATACGAAAATTGATAGATATGGACCCATGTGTTTTTGTGGAGGGGAGGCAAGCCTTTGATAACATTAACAGAACATTGATGATCCAGAGAGAAGTAGAATGTAAGAAAATTCCGCCGCTGTTGTTGGGTCTTGATGCAGGGAAAGCATTTGACAAGTAAGCTGGGACGTTAATGAGCAAGGCAGTAGAAGCATTTGCATTCCCTGATAAAATTATAAGGTTGATTAGGATGATGTATGAGGGATCGGAGGTGAAAATTTAAAGTGGGTGGGTTCCTTTCTGATAATTTCTACTTGAGCAGAAGAACCAGGCAGTGGTGTCCTCTTTCCCCTTTGTTATTTGCATTATATTTAGAACCATTGGCAAAGAAAATAAGGCACTTGGAAACTCAAGGATATGATTTGTATGGTAGATGAGAAAAGCTGGCACTATTTGTAGATTATTTTATACCTGATAAAACCAGAAAAGGACATTTCAGTGTTGTGGAATGTTTTGAGACAGTTTTATATCTTTTCAGGATACAAAATGAATGAAGCTAAAACAAAGGCAGTAGCAGTAAATTATGTAGCCAGACAAATTGGTTTAGCAATATCCATATTTTTGGGGATATGATAAAATGAAGTACTTGAGTATGACGTAAAAATTATTCCAGTTTGGCAGCTAAGGATATGTGGGAAGAGGCTAAGCAAAACGTAGTACAAAAACTGAGAAAGTGGAAGCTCTTCCACATGGAAAAGGATAGTAAAATACAAGTAGTTAAAATGTTTTTGGTCCCTTTAGTCTTATATACAACTCAAGCATATTTTTGTCAACCAGATCAGAGGTTGTGGATAGCAATTAATAAAGAGCTGAAAGTTTTTATCTGGGAGGGGAAGACTGCAGGAGTCCAAGTGGGATAAGATGAGTCTTCCAATAGAGCAAGGCGGATTGGGATTATCAGCTTTGAAGGGGTATTTCAGAGCTACATAGTTAAGGCTCCTATACATAGCACAAGCAGAAACCTACAATAAAAAGTGGAAAGGGATGATGATGAAACGGGGGAAGCTCGAGAAGCAAGGAGAGACTGGGATTTTGGATGCAGATCTTTAAAGGAAATAACAATAATCATTCAGAATATTATGTTCACAAAGTAGCAGAAAGTATTCTAAGAACTGAGAGTGGAGAAATGAGATTCTGCCTATAGGGCATGACTGCAATTAGGGATACAGACAGTAGGCAAAGGGGGGCTGGAGTGTATTGGAGAAAACTGGCAAAGGAGCCAAGGTAAGGGGAGCAAATAACTAGAATGGGAAAACGCCAAGAATTTATTTGGACTGCAGGTTAGAGATTGCCTTCCCTGTCAAGGATTGATATCCGAGTATAGATAGGCAAGGAGAAAGAAATAGGGAGGTCCTAAACGAAAGACCAGTAGGAATTAGAATAGAAGCTGTGTAAAAAAAGGAATAATTAATAGAGCATATAGAATATTGCATAATAAATATAGGGATCAATCAGAGGAGGTTAGAAAGGATTAGAAAGAGACTGGATAAGCAATTCACAAAGAAACAATGGGGGGAGGTATATGTATTTCTCCCAAATATGCAACATAATCTAGAAGGCTTAGGATTTTTGCTTGGAAATGTTTACATAGGTATTTTTATATACCAAGTAGACTTAAAATAATTTTTCCTCTGGTAGACAGCAAATGTTGGAGGTGTGACAGGGAAGAAAGGGTTAACTGGGAACATATTTTCTGGGAGTGTAATGAGTTGACAGACTTTAAAGATTTCCTGCAGACTACTCTGTCAGACATACTGGATGAACAAATTGGTGTACCGAGGGAAATATTTTTTCTGAGCTATGATACAGAATCGGAATTGTCTAGCTATAGTAAATCCTTGTTAAGTCTAATTATGGTGGCTGCCAAAAAAGAAATTATTAGAAAAAGGAAAACAAAGTCTAAACCACAACTGTACTAGAAGCAGTGAATATAGTAACAGAGATAAAACAATTGGAATTGAGATGTTTAGAAAAGGGTAGGAGCAAATTACACAGGACAAAATAGGGATTGTGGGTGCAGTACGTAAAGGGAAGTAATGAGGTTGAAAAGAAGGCAGGATTTGATTGAGCTGTGTAATGTTTGACAGTGATGGGGTAATTGTAAGTGATGTGTACTGTTTGCAGCTAAAGTTATGTTAATATGTTTGTAATTGCAGCTAAGATTGTCAATATAGTTTGTTTTCATTTATTTAAATGTTTGATTGCCTATGTCATAAGTGATAATTTAATAAAGATGTTTCTTGTTAAAAAAAAAAAAAAAAAAAAAAGTATATTGCAGTAGTTGCAGCTCGCTTGAGACTGTGGGGATTCCGAGTGTTTCCATATCTGGACAACTGGCTCCTTAAACGTTCTGACCAGCCATCAACTAATTCAAGCTCTGAACTACTAATTCCAGTTGTGCTCTCATTTGGGAATTTCTGCCAATTACAAGAACCAACTCAGATTTTGGAATTCATTGGTACCGTTTTCAATACGGTCATTCAAGTAGCTTCTCTCCTGCTGTCCAGGATTCAAACAATTCAGTCCTAGGTCAAAAAAGATCAGTCAAAGGTTTTCTCATTCAGCTTGTCTGATACGCCCAGCATTGGGATCCATGTCAGTTACTCTTGTACCGCATGCAAGGTACCATATGAGGATCCTTCAGTGGACACTCGCAACTCAGTAGGCGTTTATGCAGTCAAGTCAAAATGATGCAAGCTTGCAAAAATTACCTTCTGTAATGGATCCATTCCAAACAAATATAAGAAGGCTGTCCATTTGTTCTCCCTCAACCCAAAACCACAGTGATCACAGACCCCACTCAGATCAGGTGGCGGGGCATTTCTAGGGAATGACGGTCCAAAGCACATGCTCCCCCAAAGAGGCCAACAGACATATCAGTGTCCTGGAGATGAGAACTGTCCTCCTAGCTTTGCAGGCCTTCCAAGACACACTTCCAACTGGGGCTATTGTGATGGGATTCAGACAGACAATATGTTGATGGTCTGGTGTGTCAACAAACAGGGGGGAATCGGATCTTACCCTCTTTGTCGAGAAACTATGAGAGTATGGCAATAGGTGATCTCATCCAGTTGCTTTCTGATAGCAATGCACATTCCAGGAAGTCCAAGATGAGCAGGTCTATTCTATTACCTAATGAGTGGTCTCTAAACATGAAGGATGCAGAAAGGTTTTTCATCATGGGGCCAAACATGCTCCGATCTCCCTGCATCTCCTCTCAACAACAAGTACAGCAGATTATTTGCCCTGATCCTCCAAAGTGGGGAAGTCCCAGAGGGATGCTCTTTCACATTTGACCCTCCAAGCTCCTTTATGCTTACCCCCCATTACTTCATAGTAGACGACATCTCGATTGAAAAGCACCGTTATCCTCATTGTCCTTTACTGGCCTCATCAGATCTGTTTTCCCTTTCTTTATCCTAATCTTCTATTTCGATCCTGTCCAGACCTACTGTCACACCCAACAGCCATAACTCATCCAGATATTTCAGGCCTCAAGTTACCAAAAACTTTCTCCAATTCCATTGATTGCTGGACAGCCCAGTCTGTCCTCCCCTGTATGTCACATTCTGTTATAATCATGCAAAGCTTCCATTAAGAAAGTTTACAAAAGCAAATGGAAAGTATTTGTTTTTTGGGTATATAAAAATTAAGATCCATTTTCACACCGATTTCTAAGGTGGTTGATTTTTTTAACAATGATTTTCAGTGAAGAGGCTAGCTCTTCAACTGTCAAGAGTACAATTAGCAGCCATTTCTAGTTTTCATATAGGAGTAAATAACTCGGCCCTAGCTTTCTCCAAGCTTTACAAAGTCTTCCTAAGAAGAATATATTTACTTAGACCTCCTCTAAAGGATCCTACTTTTCCTTAAAATTTAAATGATGTTCTTCAGGCCTTAACCCACCCCCACCCACCTTTTGAACCATTAGCTAAGTATGAACTAAGATTTTTGACATTGAAGACTGATTTCTTAGTTGCTATTAGTTCTGCTGAAAGTGTGTCTGAACTTCAGGATATTTCTCCTAAACCTCTTTATTTAAATTTTCACAAGGATAGAATATCTCTACCATCCAATCTTTCCTTTCTACCCAAGGTGGTGTCAGAATATAATGTTAGTCAGGTTCTCAACCTTCCAGTCTTCTTACCAGATTTATCAAACAAAGGAGAATGTATGTTACACCTGTTGGATGTTCAGACAGCTGTGCTTTTACCTTCACAAAACCAAAGATTTGAGGAAATCTGAACAATTATTTCTTTTGTTTTCTGATTCAAAGTTAGGCAAACGGGTTTCTAAAGTGACTTTAGCCAAATGTTTGACTTGACTGTATTTCCGTTGTCTATGAAAAAGTGGGTTTGTCTTTACCAAAACCACCAAACACCCATTCACCAGGTCTATGGCAACTTCTTCAGCCTTTTTGTCTAGAACCTCCTTGGATGATGATTGCACAGCTGCAAGTTGGGCTAATCCTCATACCTTTATTGCCAGTTACATATTGGATCTGCTGTCTAGGGGAAGAGCAGCCTTTGGCTCAGCTGTGCTCAGGAATATCCTTCTTTAGTGTCCTCCCAGGATTTAGATAGCTGGGGACTCTGTACCAACAGCTGGGGAATGAATGATAATGACAGCGTCAGATAAAGTTATGTACTCATCATAATGTTCCATCTGTGCTGTCCATTTTCATTCTTCTCAGCTTCTCTCCCACCACCCCCTTCTTTGCTTTACTCTGGAAAGACCAAAGGATATTGGAGAAACCACTGCTTCTTTTTTTTTTTAATCTTAAATTCCATTATTTCCAGATTCTTCGTTACTCTGCAGGTCTAGGGGCAGCAAACTAGATTTGAGGTGTGGAAGGTGACTAGAGCATTGTGGGTAAAGGGAGGAGCTTGAGAGTTTGTGTTTTATGATCTGGAAGAAGCAGCTGAGTCAGATAAGAGGATTGGATCCAAATCCAATAGTTGAGGAAGAATAAGAATGGACAACATATGGAACATTATGGTGACTACTTTAACTTTTTTTTTCTGTATTGCATGCTGCACTTCAGTCTGTCTGCACATTAACAAATTTCAAGATGGCAGTGACCACTGAGGTCAACCTTCATCATTCCAGATGGAAAGCCTGACCCTTTCACTTTGCTGAGCTCATCTGGATGGATATTCAAAGCCACCACCTAACTAAAGCAATATTTGCATCAAATTCCAGCAGAAGAAGAAACAGCTGTCAGAGCTGGTATTCTGTGTACTTGATGAAATAGCTGGAAAGGTAGATAGTCCAGTAGGAATCCTAAATTGGCTGGAAAACATATCCATTGTCTACAAATAGCTCAGGTACAACACATGACTATCAGAACTCTACAGCTTGCTACTAGCTTATCCACCCATTTTCTGGAGCAGTGAACCACTTGTGCAGCAAAGAGCTGCCAAGGATGCAAAACAGAAATGAAAGGTAGCATAGAAAGATTGTCTTCTTTGAGGCGAGACGTAACTGAGGAGCCTTTTGGAGTCTGGTGCAAGAACAGGACCAGGACCTAAGAAATGGTGACGGGAATAATCGATCCTGGTAGGAGGGTCATGACCGGGGCAGATAAGAGTGAATACCCAAGACACCATTGCATAACATCTTAACCAACAAGGCCACCTAAATGACTGAAGAGTATATAAAAACACTGATGTCGAACCCAACACTGTAAGCACAATTTCTTCCCTCACTGTTGTATGGTACAGTCACATCTTCCTTTACACAGAAAGAGAATTGCATTAAGAAATATATAAAGAAACGGTAGGCCCAGGTTGTCAAATCCTGTGCATACTGTATTGAGGTAGGCAAATGTCTTGTTTCCCCAAGTAAAACTCATTTGTAACACACAAGTATACATGGTAAGACATCTGTTATAAGAATGTTTGTACCACTTGAGTGTTTTATCTTTGTAATATATTCATTTACAAAGTAAGTATTTTTACTAGTATCCTGTTTTCTGCTACTGAAGTAATAATTCTGCTTTTAATACTGGTAAATTTTGAAAGCTATATTTTTTGTTCTTTTCTGTGTTCTTTCTTGTCCTTTGTGGATCCCTTTAAGCAAACTTAAGTGTTTTGGGTGTCTTTAATCCATAAGCTATCATAGTTTACACCAGGATATATTTAGGGCATTTTTTTCACATGTGGACACCCTGGTGCTATAGGGTAATTTGTTAATAAAGTATTGAAAAAAAAAGTAAGAAAGGAAAGAAAATTAAAAAAAATGTAATATGACTGCACAAGTTAATGTGGCAAACTGTGTGCGTTTTGCCTTTATAGCTAGTAAACATTTCCAATCTGTAACTTAAAATAAAGGCCACAGTGGTTGCATCTAACATGAGATGTTCCATGCAGCTGACTGGGTTTAGGAAAAGACATTCACCCCGTCCAAGTAAGTATGTATTTTTTTTTTTTACTGGAATGAGCAGTTTTCTTTGACTAAAATAAGTGTCAAAAGAGACTTTTTTTTTTTTTTTTTTTTTTTTTTTTTATGGACATGGTTCTCAAAATGGTGACAGCTTAAGCGGCTTGAGTTAGTCCTGGTAAGAATTTGTTAGTCTTGGCACCATCCGCAGTGTGGAGAAGGATGGCATTGTGCAAATTTATGCAAAGGAAAAAAAAAAGATGTTCCTGTAATAGCTGTGATCATTAATGCACTTGTTACAGGGTAAAGCCTATGGAATTGAAGTGAACTGGTTGATGATAAATGACAGCTCATTTAATAAAGAAAAGTTGTGAAGAAAATAAGAATTTTCATACAGATTTTTCTTTATGTGATGCATCTGTTACATCATTTTCTTTCTTTAACAGAGAACTATCAAAATTTAAAACGTTTGTGAATCCAACAGAGTTGAGGAGGTCCTCCATTTCTATATTGTTGGCTTTGCTACCTCTCCCTCATCATTTTGGTGCAGTTAAATCTGAGGTAAGGTATTTATTTTGCAGTGTGCTGTGTGGTCTTTTTCATAGCCAAGTTTCTAGACAAATCTCCTTAAGTCACTTAATATGTTTTACATTTTAAGAGATTGGTGGTTATATTGTTTTACTCAGCTTTAACATTTCTAGTGTCTTGATAACTTGGTAAAAAATAATTTGAGGCTCTTGCTGGAATTTAACCCCTGTGAAAGTAGACTTGTTTTAGTTTATTAGTGATTCTTAATTCACTTTTTTATCAACTAAGTAGCAGTTATTTTTCACTGAAAAATCTGGCAGTATTTTCTACCTGCCTTTCTAAGTTGAGGAACGTAAGGCCAGTTCAGTGTGATGGCCTACATCCGTCTTGGATGGAAACATGTTTCTAAGTGGCAGGTACCAAATAGTCAAGAGAAACATTTGTTACACAAGGCCGAGGATGTGAAATGACAATGTTAATAACTGTGATAGTGACAGGCATGATACCTAAAGTCCCAAAATTGCATATGTATATCTTTCTTAGAGTCACCTTAACATTTCTTCAGTGATTGTTTGATATCTAATGTATAGTAACAGTTTAAGCAATGTGGATTATGAAGGTGCAGCCTTATCATACAGTATAGTGTGGACTTTCTCCAAAGATGTGTGTATGTGTTGTATTTGCATGGTATTTATTTATGAATATAGATGATCTGTTATTTTTTTAGGTAGATGTTAACAATGGTGGGTGGTGGAGTCTTTAGATGCAGTCATATGTGCAGTGGGAGATAAGCAAATTGTTGTATTTTCTCTTACTATTGTAATTAGAGTGGTGTGAGGGGGGGGTAGCCCCAGATCCAGGCTGTTAGATGTACGATTGGCAGGTGCCAATGTGGCATGATTGCATATCTGGCATTCATTTATAAAGACAGGAGAACATTGCTGCTTCATAAATGAGAGGCATTGCTGCGTTTGTGATTGTAGTGGAATGTGCTTGCAACTGTAACTGATATAGTTAAAGGACAAAAGAGACACTTGTTTTTATGGTTGAGGTGATACTATTTAGGGGAACGAGTGTATCAGATGAGTTGGCTGTAGCTTTTTCGAAGCATGATAAATCTTATTTTTTGGCTAGTTATCTGTGAAAATGGATTTGAAGTATCCATTTTCACAGAGAACTACAGTATTGACTAAACTACCCAGAGTAGGAGGCATAAGAAAAGCATCAAAGATTTCCTGGTCTCTTCTCTCAATACGTCTAGTAAGTTGTGATACTGACATTTTTACATGAAATTAGTGTCACTGATCAGACCATCCAAAACCTACTAGCCAAACATTTCCCACTATCTGTTAATGGTTATAGCTAAATGCATAGATCATGATCAGACAGCTCATTTTTTTGCAGTCCTTCAATGTAGATGCTTTACTGCCAACATATCCAGTATCTAAATATAGTACCTCTGAGGCCATACCCACATGGAACAAGAAAAGTACAAATTTGATGATGCCCTTTACTTTCTTCCTCACTGATAAATCACGGATCCAATCCTGTGATCTGACTCAACCGCATTCACAAGACTTGGGATCAGAATCTCAAACTTCTCCCTCTACTCATAATGTTCTCTTCCATCCCCAACTCCCCAGATCTTATTTGCTGCCATCAGAACAAGATCGTGATATGAATCTCGAGCGTGAGAAAGTGTTTTTGTCTACTTTTCTCACAAGTTCTAGGCTTCTTACAGTTTATATTAGAATTGCTGTTTTTTACCTCCCTATGCTACCTTTCTAGCCATTCACTAGCATTAAGGCGCCTTTATTTCTTACCCTTCATGCTCTTGTTGGTGCTTTTCCTTTCTGTAACTTTAGTGGTTAGGTGTCAAAAAAAAGCTTTGTGCATTTATAGATTTTTTAGTGCTGTTCAACTCTTAACCACTGGCTTTAGATTAAGTGTGGGTTTTATACAGCTATTGTATGCGTGTTTCTTTGTGTACCAATCTTGCATACACTGGGAATATGTCTGGCTAGCCCGTTTTTAAGAAATGCACTTCTTTTGGGCTTCAGATCCCCAGTTCTGTTGCCTACAAGAAGTGCATTTAGTTGGATTGTGCCATATGCTCCTGTTTCAGTCCTAGGGCCCTTTCAGACTGAATAAATTGGTAATTAGAAGGATTGTTACCAGCTTTGTCTTCCTCTCCTGGGACTCAAGCCCCCTCCAAATCTCACCATTGCTCCTCGGAATGTAAGAAACAATCTCTCAAAAAGGCTCTGAGGGACTTGGAGCTGCCAGAGAAACTTAGAAAGGCCTTGGATCTGTCTCCTTCAGATCCCAAGACCATAATACCTTCCCTGGATACACAGGTCTCTTTGGATCCGACAGGTATCATTACAGTCATCTGTTCCCCCATGCCATCCACTTCCTACTTGAATCCCAGGCTCTTAGATCTGATGGTTAGAAGCTGGTTCCTGGAATTTGCCTTGGAACCCATTTCTCCAGCTCTGCTGGCCCAGTTGTTCCATACCCCAAAGAAGCAGTGCAAACCACCATCTCTACCATCATCCAGATCTTCTAGGAACTTGACAGAAGTCGATATGGACAGGATGACGTGGATTTTCTTTAGGGCTCAGATCCAGATAGGGGACCTGCCATCTCCATCCCCTCCCACATCCGTGAACACATCTGCCTGACAGATTCTGTCTTTTTCTCTGATCTGATCTACAGCTTTGGAGGCCAAGGATCCTAGATCGCCAAGAGGTGTGGCTTCAGATCTGAGGAAGCTGCTTCCTCAACTCTGACAGTATCCATTGTGACATCCCCTCTCTGGGCCAGTAATCAAGGACCCTGATTCCTTGCCACTGACACTGAAGAGGGGCGTTCACTTGGAACAGAAATAGATGAACACAGTGTTTCCAGATACAGCTCTCTGCATCAAGCACAATTTCCCTTAAAAGCACACTGGGAGCACACTCAGTCCGGGGTCTGGGTTTCTCTCTTTCTCCAGGTCCCCAGAAAGACTCCCCACTGGCACAGCTATAAAGTAAAGTTGAGTCCTCAGCCAAGTGTCCAAGCCATGTCCTGCACCACTCTCTCTGTGTCTGAAATCAGTGCTCTGTGTCCCTGCTGCAGGCAGCTCTGACACACACACACACACACACACACAGACATGCACACACACAGACATGCACACACACAGACACGCACACACATACACACACAGACACGCACGCACACACACACACACACACACACACACACACACACACACACACACACACACACACACACTACAGATTTTTACTAGCTTTGTTCCCTTTTGCCCACACTATAAGGTAGTTGCACTGCCACAAGACACTCCAAAGCCAACTACTGTATGGCTGTTACAAGGGTATGCAATTATACAGTGTAAAATTAATGTTAATATAAGTGATAGTATTTGGCCAATGCTGTAAGGCTTTTAGGAGTGGCCACAGTGTTACCATGTAGATTTAAGACCTTTCAACGCTTAAATATATTTAATAATAAAAGAATATGAAAATATATATTTACAATAAACACCAAAGTTTCAAGTCACAGCAAATATTAAAATAACACAGATGAGAAGATTCACACAGAAAAACAATACTTAACTAATCTCACTATATCTTCCTGACTGAAATAAAGAATTACTATTCTCTTGTTCACTTACTAAAGCAAGGAAAGATGAAATGGATGTGAGATCCTTCTATGTCAGGTTCTAAAAATAGACTGCTATGAGACTACTGTCTTGTCTGGTATTTAAACATAATTTTTGTCCTAGATTACAAAATGGCATCTCATCTGGTCATCTTTCTTTCCCACACTAACTCCAGCAGTAGAAGCTGGCAGGATTTAGCACAAATATGTTACAGTACATATTTCAAGCTTTGCTAAAGTTTATTGCAGGATCAGGAAGCTGTAAAACAATTTTAACCTTTCTGCTCTTCCTAGAGAGACTAACAAACCATACTTACAGACATTGCTTCTCTGGCTTCATTCAAAACTGTGAGAGTAACATCTTTATGGCCTAGGCCCAGTAATTTAGTTTCAGAACATTTTTCAAAGTTAACAAAGCAACACATGTAAGTTACACACAGCAGGTATATTTAATAGAAAAAGTAATAAAAAACAAAAACATTTTTTTATATATTTTCTATTTTTTCTATTATTTTTTCTATTAAATATTTTTTTCTATTTTTTTATATTTTTTCTATTAAATATACCTGCTGTGTGTAACTTGCCTGTGTTGCCTTGTTATATTTTGGACCTTTGCTCGTTGGTTACTTTATCCAGCACAGAGGGATTTTTCCTGTTTGTATTTTTCAAAGTTAGCTGCAGCTGGACTGTGATTAACCTCTTCTGTTCCAGTATCCTCTGTTACAGTATATTCATTTCAACAGTTACAATGCATACGTTTAATCAGTTACTACACACATGTACATTTCTTTCCTGTCCAGCAGGACCCACTATTCATCCATTTTCAATGCAAGCAAATCTCACAAATATATTTTAATTTCAAGCATGTGTACAAATCACTTTGTTATACAAATGACATATAATTCTTTACAAAATTCCAGCTAGTTGTGCTGGCATATGTTACACATCCACTGCCTTACTGCCCCTGGCATAGCTGGCAATACCTCACGTCATCACGTCCCTGATCAGTCCTGCTCCGATACCTTCAGATCAGGGCGGGTCTCTGATCCAGGAGGTTGGTGCCATGTCCGAGGGGTTTGCTTTAGCTCCAACTTTGTGTGATCCATCCTTTTCCCCTCAGTGCCTCGGGCCTGGACAGTTTGGGTCCAGCACTCTCTGGAGAGCTTAGATACAGGTTTGGCCCTGACCATCCTTCCTTTGGCTATCCCGGCACTGAAGAGCGGAGGAGGAGTTTCCCCAGTTCCATCAGCTTTCCAGACAGCAGAAAGGGTTTTCTCTTTGCATAGAGAATCCTCCTCTCTGGTCTTGGATCCTGCCCCTCGTCCCTCAACCGGTCCGAGCTCTGAGCCCATCATCTCTGCTCATCAGGGTCAGCCAGCTCATGGAAGCCTCCATCCGTGCTCCCTAGAGGGGTTTCCCCTCTCTTCCAATACCTCTCCTGAGCATCCCATAGAAGAGGTTCATAGGAAGAGAATGTGTAAGAAGGCACACACAGACTTTCCTTTGGAGTCTCTCACAGAAGACGCAGATTTCGATGAAGGGGAAGGAACCCCCGATTGCCACCTGATAGTTTCTCCCTTTTTTTAATTTCTCCAAATCTTTTGGGTTTCTAATACCATGACTGGAATGGACCCCATTCCTAAGTCAAAGTACAATTCAAGTTCATGGAATTAGTATCGTTTCACTCTTTGATGTCAGCCAAAAGTGCTCTTTGCAGCACCCGCAATGTGCCCAGTAATGACTACTCCTGCGATTTGTATGAAGTTGCATATATTGGTAGCGTATCTGAATAGGAGTCTTTTTTATAAGACCCGTTGCTCCTACTACTGTTGGAACTATCTGAGTACCTTTCTTCCACATTACTCTCGTTTCTGCTTCCAAATCCTGATATTTTATGACTTTGTGCATCTCTGTACACAGGACACTGTAGTCACTGGGTGTAGCAATTTTAATGATCAATGCTACATGTTATGTGATCCTATCTCGCCTACATTCTGAATGATGGGTTCGGAGCCGATCCCTCGGCTCCGACTCGGCACGCTTATGCCAAAGAGCGAAGTCTCTTATTGGCTGAGCTTACTATATCCCAGGATGCACCACTACCAGTCCTCCAGATCTCGCTTTGCGCTTCGCTGCGAAGACGTGGTCTCGAGCTGGCTGGGCTGAGTAGTTTTATTAACTAACTTTTCTGTCAGTTTTTTGCTGTTTTTGCTCACAAAAGCTGTTTTAACGGCTATCGCTAACTTTGTATACGATTTGGATTGTTAAATTGTTGTGTGTGATTGGGTTCAGTTTGTTTTCGGCCCCCCCTCCATCCAGTGCCTTCCCGGACTGTCAACCTTAATACTTTACAGGGTCTCTAGTAATTATATAATTGGTTAGAGTTACCTGTTCTTTTTTACAGGAAGTGTTTGCATTAGTTATTACTGTAAGCTTAGATTTATCAGCAGTAAAAATTTAGTGTACTTTCCTGTCAGAGTGACTAGATTTGTGTATCATCATGTCTCAAACCCCTAGGCCTTCGGGCTTTAAAAAATGTTCAAATTGTGGGTTTAAAATGTCTATCACAGACGATCATTCGCTCTGTGTATATTGTCTCGGGCAAAGCACTTGCAGGAGTCATGCAGTGTATGTCACGCTTTTTCCTCAAGGGTCCTCCAGGAGAGGAAAAATAAATTGATTCTTAAGGGGTTAGTTAAACCTTCCTTTGAAGAAGCCTTGGCATCCTCTCCTGCTCCAACCAAAAAGAAAAGGGCTTCGGTTCCGACCAGTCCGTCGGACCCGGCTGCCAAGAAACTTAGGCAGGCCTCTCCTTCGGCTCCAAAGACTTCGGAGCCGAGGTTGGAACGGTCTGCCTCGATGCCACCAGTATCGACTCCTCTGGCTTCGGAGCCGATGGCTGGGGCATCGAGGCGGGTCACCTTCGCCGGCTCCACTGCTCGGAGCCGACAAGGGTCGCCGCCAGACACTTCCTCCTCGGCGCCAAGTCTACCTCGGCACCGATGGAATCTGCTGTGAGTATTCCTCGGCGCCGATACTCATCGAGTCGCCTCGAGCCGGTCCCCTAGCCCTTTGGGGCCGATGGAGAGGCCTTCGAACCCGCTCTGTTTCCTCTCGGTCTTCGAGGATGTCGGATTCTGATATAGACAGGGTGCTCCAAAGACTGTTCCAGTCCCCAGTCTTCCAAAATTTGTTTCGGTTCCGACCCAGCTGGTTTCGAGCCGATGACCTTGGCCCACCCGTTGCCATTCCTCCTCCGACCGCTTCGGCTCCGCCGGAGCAGGTGCTGTTGGAGCCGGTGGAGATCTCAGGGTCGGCTCCGACCCTTACTCCAACCCGGCCTTCGGGTCCGAGTTTAGTACGCCGGACTTCTTCGGCTGGACCCGGGGTGATGTTTCGACCTATGCTTTCGGTTCCGAGCCTCCCTCGGTGCTCGGCGGGACTTCCGTCGGCTATCACGGCTCGAGTCCGGACACTCCCAGGATTCTGGGGTCCGGCTTTCAGGGCCATGAGGAGTGCCTTGGCCAAGTCCTCTTCGCCATCTCTCCGGTTTTACCAGCACCTTCCCTGGGCGTGGAGACTGGGTCTTTGGCAGTTCCACTGTCCGTAGCCAGCGGAGCCCCGAGGCCTGAGGTTACCCCAGTGGGGTTCCCTCCTCCTGAGGGTTCTTCGAGTTGTCTTCAGAGGAACCCCCAAGGAAGAGATCGTGCAAGAGGAAGCACGTGGACTCCCGAGTCTATTACATCGGACACTGATATGGATGATGCGGAGGGGTCCCAGTCGCCCTCGGATGATGTCTCATTTGCAGACATCTTAGAGATCCTCAAACAACGAGGCGGCTGGATATCCAAACCCCCTCTGCTGACGAATCAGTGCTCCTCAAGGCCTTTGGGGCTCAGCCCTCCGCCTCCTGGGTGTCTCCGCCTTCGACGAGCTTCTGGATTTAGTTTGTCGAAGGCGTGGGAACATCCAGATACCGTGGAACCAGTCCCTTCGTCCAAATAAATTTTTATCTGCTCCCCGAGAAGAAGTTCCTTACTAAAGGCGTGGCTGTAGATGCCATGGTGGTGGCATCTGCTACACAACAGGACGTGGCAGAGGCTTCAACGTCCATCCATCCTCCTAATAAGGAGTCTAGGAGTATGGATAGGTGGAAGCGCACCCTGACTTCAGCGGCCTTTACCTTAAGGTCTCTGAATTATTTGGCACATTTTACCAGGCTTCAGAGGGATCTGGTCAAGGAGTTGTCAGATTCCTCTCGGTAACCTACCTGAGCAGCTAGCCCAGTCCGTTAGCTCTCAGTTGGCTATCCTTACGTCAATTTCTAACTCGTCCATGAGGCTCATTTCCTGTGCGGCCAAGGGGTGGGTAGAGCGGCAGGCACAGGCGTGGCTCTACGTGACAAGCCTGGCTCCGCTTGTGTCAGTTCGGAGGCCTTCAAGTCTTCCTTCCGACGCTCCCTTTGATGGGTCCTCATTGTTTGGACCCAAGGTGAAAGACACCCTTACCGCTGTGAGCAAGAGGGAAAAACGTTATCTGCCGAGGTGCCCGTTATTCCACTCCCTTCGGCCTTACCCCAAGGCTAAAGGAGGGGGAAAATGTGGTTCGAAAATCTCGCAAGTTTTTCTCCCAACAGCAGGAAGATTCCCTCCAGAGGCAGAGGGCGGGAAATTTTTCAGGGAGACGCCGTCCCAGAGGCGGCAGAGGGCCCCGCAATTCTGGAGACCGCGAGTCCTTTCGTGGCTCTTCAGCCTCCCACACGTCATGAGGGATTGCCCGGCTGTGCTGCTCGAGCCAGTCGGGTGTCGCTTGCCAAGCACCTAAATGCCTGGGAGTCAATCACTCAGGACATATGGGTTCTTTCGAGCATTGTCGGAGGTTACTCCATCCCATTCAATTACTCACCCCACCGTCCAAGAGAATCCCGGACCCACCACCCAGTCAAAGGGAAATAGCAGCCGCAGAAGCTTTAAAGCTGCTAGAAAAAGGAGTCATCCAACCGGTCCCCACAGACCAGATCGGATCAGGAAATTACTCCAGGTTCTTTTAGTGCCAAAAGACAGGGGACCTGAGACCAATATTGGATCTCAGCAGACTGAACCAATCCGTCGAAATCCAAATTCGAATGGTCACGTTACAATCCATTCTCCGTTGTTGGAGAAGGATGTTTGGATGTGCTCCATAGACCTCAAGGACGCCTATTATCACATACCGATACATCAGGCGTCCAGAAGGTATCTGCGCTTCAGCCTGGGAGTCAGTCATTACCAATTTTGTGCTCTGCCCTTTGGTCTCACCACAGCCCCAGGGTGTTCACCAAGTGTTTGGCAGTAGTGACGGCTCACCTGAGAAGTCTTGGATTCCAAGTGTTTCCCTATCTCGACGACTGGCTCCTGACTGCCACCACCAGGCATCTACTAATGGACAACCTCAAAGCCACCATCTCCTGGGTGTTTCCCTAGGGATTACATTCAATTGGTCAAAGTCTGTCTTGCTGCCCTCTCAGCATAAAGTTTATAGGAGCAGAGATAGACTCAAGATTGATGCGTCTTTCTTCCTGCCGAAAGGATCCGAACTTTACAGGGCCAAGTTCAAGCTCTGATCTCGAGATCCAAAGCCCCAGCCAGGATGGTCCTACAGGTTCTAGGCTCAATGTCTGCCACGGTTCTTTTAGTTCCTCTAGCAAGGTTACACATGAGGATTCTTCAGTGGCTCTTGTCAACTCAATGGTCCTTTCAGGATCTTCCCCTCAATCATCACATCATGATTACGGAAATATGCAAAAGGGACCTTCGCTGGTGGCTTCAAACATCCAACTTGGATCAGGGAAAACCCTTTGTTCTCCCCCCTCCAGTGGTTACCCTGACGACAGATGCCTCCCAGATAGGGTGGGGGGGGCATTGTCTGGGCAGGCTAGTTCAGGGCTCCTGGCTTCCGGAAGAAGCTCTTCTCCACATCAACGTGTTGGAGATGAGGGCTGTACTTCTATCCCTACAGGCCTTACACAAGTTTCTTCCTCAGGGCATCATCGCCATCCACACAGACAACATGTCGGTGGTTTGGTATCTGAACAAACAAGGAGGGACCAGATCGTATCCCCTTTGCAGAGAGGCCATGAGAGTGTGGGAATGGGCTGTAGCTACCAACCGCTTCTTGGTAGCGACCCACATCCCGGAAAGTCAAATGTATTGGCGGACAAATTAAGCAGGACAATTCTCTCTCCTCACGAATGGTCTCTAAACCGCACAGTAGCAGCCCAGGTTTTCAAGAGATGGGGACGCTGCTGCGACCTATTTGCAACTCCACAAAACACCAAGTGCCAGAGGTTCTTCTCCTTGATTCCACATCAGGAAGTACCAGCCATGGATGCTCTAGCACAACCTTGGCCAACAGGGCTACTTTATGCCTTTCCTCCAATCCCACTCCTACCAAAAGTTATCCAAAAGCCTCTCAACTGGGGTCTTCAATGATTCTGATTGCCCCATACTGGCCTCGTCAGATATGGTTTCCTTACCTGAAAAGCATGCAGTGGACGATCCGTGGACCTTAGACCTGATCCCGGATTTGCTAATCCATCAGTCGGACATTGGCATCAGTCCCTTCAATCTCTAAAATTGACAGCTTGGCTCCTCCACTTCCAACCTTAGTTAGAAGGCACACACTAGACCCGGAAGTTGTTCACATTTTATCTTCGGCCCACAAACCCACCACTAACAAATTGTACCTCAGTAAGTGGAAGAGGTTTGCTATCTGGGCTCAACTCAAGGGCTTAGACCCTATCACTGCTCCTGTCCCAGAGGTTTTGAAATTCTTAACATCCCTGTTTAATCAGGGATCTTCTGTCTCGACTATTAAAGTCCAACTAGCTGCTATCTCGAAATTCCATGAATCCACGGATCCTCCTTTGATGAGCAGCAGACTATGCAAAACGTTCATTAAAGGTGCCAGTCTGTTAAGACCACCAGTTTTCATCCTGCACCTCCGTGGGATCTTGATTTGGTGCTTCGTGCATTAACATCCACCCCTTTTGAACCGGCTGCTACATGCAATTAAAATATCTGTCTTGGAAAACGGCATTCTTAGTGGCTATTACCTCTGCAAGGAGAGTCTCAGAACTTCAAGCCCTGTCTATTAAACCACCGCATTTGATTTTCCACAAGGATAGAGTATCACTTAGGCCTAATCCATCCTTTGTCCCCAAAGTCTGTTCTAGTTTCTGTCTTCAACAATCTCTAGAGCTACCAGTTTTCTTTCCAAAATTCTCTAATGAAGCAGAATATACTCTCCATAAATTGGATGTTCACAGGCAATTACGCTTCTATTTAGACAGGACTCAGCAACCATAAGTCAGACCAGTTGTTTGTGTCCTTCTCAGATAATAAATTGGGCCAAACCATTACAAAAGCTACAATCTCAAAATGGATCAGAGATTGCATAACTCAGGCCTATTCTTCTTCAAATAAACAACTTACATCATCTATCAAAGCTCATTCTACAAGAGCTATGGCTACTTCTATAGCCTTTCATTCCAAGCTCGCTATATCGGAAATTTGTGCTGCGGCTACTTGGTCCAATCCGCACACTTTCATTTCCCACTACAAATTGGATGTGGCATCTAGAGGACGAGCTTCATTTGGTTCCACGGTACTCAGGAGTGTTTTCCAGTGAGCCACCCAGGATTCAGGTGCTAGGACGCTGTCCCATCATTCAGAATGTAGGCGAGATAGGATCACATAACATCTTTTAGTTATGTACTCACCATAACTTCAGATGTTTGGGATCCATCTCGCCACATTCCTAATACCCACCCTCCTTCCCCTGCCTTGGAGATCAGAAGAGATTGAACGGTTTTGAGTTCTACTGTTTTATCTTGTTTCATCTGACGATGTTATATAAGCAGGGTATGCATGTGTGCATGTATGCGGACAAACTAGATCTGGGGGACTGGTAGTGGTGCATCCTGGGATATAGTAAGCTCAGCCAATAAGAGACTTCGCTCTTTGGCATAAGCGTGCCGAGTCGGAGCCGAGGGATCGGCTCCGAACCCATCATTCAGAATGTAGGCGAGATGGATCCCAAACATCTGAAGTTATGGTGAGTACATAACTAAAAGTTTTGTCTTCTTTTCTTGGACCACTATATCCGGTTATCTAGCATCTGTCTTTTGAACTGTTGGTAATAGATGATTCCATGTGATGCAGGCTTCATAATTTTCTATGATGCTTTGTGGCTAATGTTTTTCAGCCACTTCAGTACCATAATGTTTTCACAATCCCCCCAGTGTAACAGTCTCACCACATTATTATGCATTTCAGTATGCAGTCCTTCTGCCATTATTATGTCACAACCAGCAACGAGGTGTGTAACCGTTTCCAATTCTGTTTTACAAAACATACTTTTGTCTTTTTCTCCAACATGGTAAATGGACTTTGTAAACCAACATGTACATAGCCCACTATCTTGAGCTGCCAATATTAACCTTTCATCTCTTGGTTTGAGTTCACCTTTCTTTAACCATTCCTGCATTTATTCCTGATCAACATGAAGTTTTTACAGAAGTTTTCTATACTTGCAACTATATTTATGTATTTTCCACATTTCTTGCCTTCTCATGTGGTCCTTCATCTTATATTCTTTCTTTTGTTTTTTGGCATATTCAGTTGCTGCCTGGGTTTTTATCCACTTGTGGTTTGATTTCCATTTCTGCTTGATGCTAATATGCCTCTGATAGCCTAAGCAAAGAAGTCATCTTAGATTTATTCTCCTCATTTTTAAAAACTTTCACTACATTTGGGTCTTTGGGTCTTTACATTTGGGTTGGAAATCTGATGAAGCGTATGGTACATACGCGAAAGCGCTCATTTCTTATACTTTTACCTTTGGATTAAAGAAGAAACTTTTTATCACTACGTTGTTGGCTGATTAATGGACTTTGTGAGTATATGCTGCCATTTCGTACTGGATATACTTGTGTTTTCTTACTACATTTGGGTCTTGTGAGGTCAGCAGATGTGTGTGGAGTCCCACAATTGCAGATCTGTACATGTAATCGATTTTAAGGAGGCCCACCCCTCCTTCAGAATGGGGAATGTATACTCTTGATATGCACTGATTTGTATAAATCATTTGATGAGCATGAAGCATCCTTCTTGTTTTCCTATCTAATCTATCCAACATGTCTTGGGACCAGTCAGTCACTCCAAAACTGTAAGTTAGGACAGGAAGAGCTTTCTGTGAGCCATATAATAGCCATGACCTACTCCGTTAAGCAGACAGCTTAATGGGTTAAGGGCAAGGGAAAAGAGCAATGATGACAGAGTCCCTGGGATAATAATCTGTCCTTTATCATGGTTTAATTGCGAAGTGGTTTGCCACTGTTTCATGGTCACTAATGTAGGTGACCAGTGTAGGGTGTATCTTATACATTTTTAAGCACTTCTGATCTGTGCTGAAACTTTTTTTTCTCCCACCCTGTTACTGTTGTGTTCTTAAAGTTGATAAAACTGGTCTAACAGCGTTTGTGTTATCTGATTGTCTCAAGGCTTGCTGGTATAAACTTATTCCCTTTTTGTAAATTCTTGCATGTCATTGCTAGAATCTCCTTGTTTATGACTGAGAGTGCTTCTCAAACAATCTGGAAATATAGAGCTGATAAGTATATATTTTTGGCACTTTGTTCAGAGTTCTGCACTGTCTGTATTTTTGTTTGAATTATTTACATATTTGCGAGCATTGTTTTCTGATCTGTGCTGAAACTTTTTTCTCCCGCCCTATTGCTGTTGTGTTCTTAAAGTTGTCGGCTCTTACATTTGCCCGCCCCTACTGTAAATTTTATCTGGGACACTCCTCCCAGTCCCATCTCTTTAATGCAGAGATCATTTGGGAAGGCCAAACACCTTAGTCCCTTAACTTTGAATTATCTTCTGTTCCTGCTCTCTCCCTTTACATATATATGCGTACGTATATATATATATATATATATATATATATATATATATATATATGTATATATAGAGAGAGAGAGAGACACTTTATTCAGCTGCTTATATTTTTCTAATCTGTGTTTCTTCCTGCTACTCTGTTGCTTCATCTGGGTTTGCTTTTTCCTGCTACTTGTTGCTTGTTCTCTAAAATGTTCAACTGCATCATTTCTGTTGCATTTATTACTGCTTGTTTGTAGCCTGTCTGAATTGTTATTCTTAAGTGTTATTCTAAGTTCTTAGTTTTGGTTTAAGCACTTGGACTTTAGCCCCACCCCTTAGCTCTCCTTGACCTTTCTCCCTCAAATTATGACAAATATAAATGGGCAATGTCCTACAGTTTCTCCTGCCAGTCTGGTTGATTTGGGCATCCTGAGACAGTGTAGCAACTGCCTCATGTACAAGGACCACCATCTACTACTACCACCTAGAAACGCAATTTGTGAGAGATGCAATTACATTAGGAGTCTAGAGTCCAAGCTCTCTCCCCATCAAGCCAGTCTATCTGGCACTGAAAAAGGTTGTTAACACAATCACTACACCTCAAACACCACCCACACTTACACAACATGCACTTACATATGTGGAGGTCCTCCACATAAACATACCCATACAAAGCAGACCTTGCAATTTCCACAGTACCACATACCACGCATAGCCCACACACTTGTGCCTCACAACCAGTAAGGCTTCACCATAAACCTAATATATTAGTCATGGGAGACTCCATTGTGAGGCACACAGATGTGCCTCTCACCATGCGGGATAAGGAGAAAGTCACAGTTAGTTGTCTGTCAAGTGGCAGAATCCGCCATTTCACACATGCACTCAAGTCTCTCAACAGTTACTGTTATGACTCTGTCATAGTCCATGTTGACGTGAATGATTTGAGATGTACCTCTCTGGACTATATGAAGAGAGACATGATTGAGCTCGCTGATTGTGTGTCCCAAATAGGTATGTCCCTAGCCTTAAGCAGCATTCTGCCGTCACCCAGAATGATGCCTCAGTACAAACAGAAAATTATTGACTTTAACAATTGGCTTAGTTTCTAGTGTCATTTAAGTGGGATCCAATACCTGACAGCCTGGGAAGGTATGACTGACAGACCACGATGCTTTCCCAGAGATGGCCTGCATCTGTCTCACTTGGGCTTCAGGCTTCTGGCAAAGGCTCTTCCCTCCCCTATAGTGACTTTTTTAGGAAACGTGATGAGGTTAAAACTACCAACATAAAAATTTCAACAAAACACAAATTAAAGATCATTGGTAGGTACTAGGCTATCGGCCCAAGGGCCTAAGTAAGCCTAGCCAATAAGGTTCCCTGGCTTACACCATCCAAGAAAGTTAATTTCCTGTGTGCCTGTCGAGCAGAGCCACAGACGTGATCCCTTGGGTGTATTTCCTATTTCCCATCCACTCATAAAGATTTTTCTTGGAGTGCGAATAAGGAACTTTGCTTGACATAGATGGGTAGCTTGTTCCAGAGTATATCAAGTCTCTGGGACAGGAATCTGTCCCTCCAGCATGTCTTGTTTATTGTGGTGACAAGGTTTAGGTCCCTAGAGCGTGTAGCTCGGAGGGATTTCTTTATGTGTAGCATGGCCAGCAGATCCGGGTTTAACATAGCTTTATATATTAAGCAGAGATGTCCTCTGAGTAGGCGATATGCTACAGAGTAAAGCTGGAGTTTTTTGAGATGGTCAGTGTAGGGCATCTGTTTGAGGCCAGTAATCATCTTTGTGAGGTACATCTGTGGCGCTAAATGCTAGGAGTCTAAACATAAAACTGCACTCATTGCAAGCATTCCTAACCATGGAAAATGCTGACATCTGTGCAGTCACAGAAACCTGTTTCAAAGCTGCGGAGAGCACCTCAGCCTTACCTGCATGTTCTTTGTGTTTCACTGTTGCAGTCATCACATTTGGGTTATCTGCTTGCAGTAGCCCTTAGTCTGCCTGATTATCAATGTCTTGGGTCCTGCGTCGGTTGCTGTTTCATCTTCCATGACGTCAGGTAGTCAGGGGTGTAAAGCATGTAGCCAACGCCATTTTATCAGTCTTTCTTGCCGTGTGGTGCCTGAAGCAGAAGCAGTTCGCAAGTGCTGGTCGGCAGACTTCTTAAATTTTCGTTTTCGAGTTTCAGAACTGAAGTCTTCTACTAAAGCTAAGTACCCCGTTGGGGAAACTTTTTTTTTTTGCTCTAAACCAATGTCAATAATTGTATTTCTTGTGGAAAGCAAATACCGCATAAAGATTTTCATTCGCACTGTATTCCTTACCTAGGCCCTGACCACGATGTACATCACTGTTGGTTTTCTGCCTTATTTAAACAACAAACTATTTGTTGTCGGTATATTTATGCTTCTAAATATTTTGGTACTCTGTTCAATTATCCAGATATGTCTTCGGTAAGCCACCCGTCTACCGACATTCCAAAAAAACGCAAAGATAAAGACAGACACAGGCCGCGTAGGTCCAAAGCTACCGATGATGCTTCTCCTAAGCTAGTCGCCAGTTTGCCAGTACTAAGTGAGACGCATTCGCAGCCCCTGATACCCACTACTTCAGATTCGCAGGCCTGTACTGAGACTCACTTGGAGTCCGGTATGCCGCGAGATGCTTCAAATGTGGAACCTGCGGATGTCTCTACCTTGGATGGGTCCGGAGCCGCTGTGTAGGCACCCGCTTCTGATGGTGTATTCAGGCCTACTGACTTGCATATTAAACCGACGCTATCTTCTTCAAGGCATAAAACTCGATCCATGCATAGAAAACCGATGCCCAGACTGCATGGTCAGGCCTCTATGCCTAAAAAACAAATGATAAGAATGGCTTAAGACCTTATTACTTTAATCAGGGGAAGCCAACCTTCCCCCTCTAAGAGACCTAGGACTGAATTTGCTTATGATACTTCTGATCAGGATTCTGAAATGTCTGTTTTCTCTGATGACCAGGATTTACCCTTATCTACCTATGAGGATTCTGGTGCAGAGGACTCTATTCCCTCTGCTTCCCCTCCAGAGGATTTCTCTTTTGGTGAAACCTTGCATACTCTTAGGGAGCATTTTCATTGGGAAAGCCAGGTTTACTCTGATTCTAAAAAGAGGCTTAGGGATTTCTTACTCTTGCCCCAACACAGGCCTTTAGCTATCCCCCCCTGTACTGGACATTGTTGATGATGCCTTTTCGGAATCTAGCTTGGTCTCTGACTCCTTACCTCCTGCTCCCAGAAAACCTGATAGATATTACCGGGTTCCTGACTCTCACAAGTTCCTTTTTAAAAATCCTACTGCGGATCCTGAGACCATTTCACGGGGACCCAAGGGCATTAAGGCTACTACTGCCAAAAATCCTCACCCCTCTGATAGAGATTCCAGGACGCTGGATAGATGGGATAAGAAGGTATACACTTCTGCAACCTTGGCCATTAGGGCCTTAAACTGCCAGTTTCATATGTTAAAGTATCAGCAGCATATTATGGGATTGCTTAAACAGAAAATGATGTTGATTCCTGACTGTGCTGAAAATAAGGCTTTACAGGATGTAATGCATTCTGCTGAACAAGTTGGAAAACATACTTTGCAATGTGGTTTTGATTCATTAGAAGCATCTTGCAGGGCTTCTGTCACTGGGTCTGTACTTAGAATGCATGCTTGGCTTAAGGAGCAATCTTTGCCAGATCATGTTAAAGCTAAATTGCTGGATGCTCCCTTAAATCAGGACCTCCTGTTTGTCAACAAAGCAGAAGTAGTACTTAAAAAGATGGAGGAAAAAGCTAAATCTATGCAAGCTGTTAAAGATTTCCTATAAGTACAGCCTCTAAGATTTAGTAGGCATTGGCCCTCTAAGAATTGGTCCTTTCCTGCCTCTTCCAGGCCTTCTCAGTCCAAACCCAGGACCAGCAGAACAGTCAGGCTTCAGTCCCAAGGTACGCACAAGACTAAGCAGTGGGGGGCTCCCACTTCCAAATCAGGGAGTAGTAAGACTCCCCCTATGGTAAACTGTCTCAATGACATAACCTTAAAACTTCCAAGCCCTTCTCAGCTGACTGCTCCTTTAGGCGGAAAGATTGCTCTGCAGGCAAAAAACTGGGAACTCATTACCCAGGACAAATGGGTTTTAAATATAGTTTCCCAAGGATACAGATTCCACTTCCACACATTACCAACCCCAAACGGTTGGCCAGATCTACCCCCAAATCAGTGGGCAGAGGCTCAAAAGCAAGTACTCTCTCTCTTAAATATAAGGGCTATTCAAACCGTCCTAGAAGAGGAAAGGGGACAAGGTTTCTACTCAAGACTTTTCCTGGTACCCAGAAAAGACAGCACATGGCACCCTATCCTGGACCTTTCTATCCTAAACACCTTTTTGGTGATCCCAAAATTCAAGATGCTAACTCTTCACCAGTTGCTTCCTGTGCTAGGCAAGGATGCCTGGTTGGCAACACTGGATCTAAAGGAAGCCTACCTGCACATCCCAATCAGGAAATCTTGCAGAAGATACCTACGCTTCAAAGCAGGCTAAATGCGCTGTCAGTTCTCTGCACTGCCCTTTGGCTTATCTACTGCACCCAGGGTATTCACAAAATGCCTAGCTCCAGTCACTGCATTTTGCAGGCAAAGAAATATTCAAATATACCCATACCTGGACGATTGTCTAATTCAGGCAGAAAGCCAGGACAAACTTTTGAATCATCTGGCATTTGTACAAAGATGCTAACTTGTCTGGGGTACACCATAAACAAAAAGAAATCACATCCTGTATCCTGTCAAAAAATTATATTCCTGGGAGCAAGCTTGAACACAACTTCCCAGATGGCTTTCCTCACGTCAGAGAAACAAATTCATTTCACAGCTTACTTGAAACTAATGGCCACAAAAACCCTGCTGTCTGCAAGACAAATACTGCAAGCCTTGGGATTCATGGCCTCCTGCATTCTCCCAATTCCATATGCAAGACTGCATATGAGGAAACTACAATGGTATCTAAAAAGCCTATGGTGTCAACATTCTCAGGATCTAGAAGCAATAATTCCTATCATACCTTGCCTACAGTTAGAGTTCCTTTGGTGGGCAGAGGCCTACCACCAAAACAAGGGACTGCCATTCACTCTACCCCCTGCTGCCCAAACCCTCATAACAGATGCATCAGACTATGCATGGGGGGCTCACCTGGCAGGGAAGTGCATTCAGGGCAAATGGAACCCAAGTCAAATGCACCTGCATATCAATCAAAAAGAAATGTTAGCTGTACAGAATGCACTGACAGCCTTCAAGGACCACATTCTTCCAGGACAATTAATGGTAAAGACAGACAACACCACTGTTATGTGTTTCATAAGCAGGGGGGAACTCACTCATACCTCCTCTGCAGACTAGCCATGGCTCTGTGGAACACAGCCTTGAGCTACCAAGTGCATCTACAGACTCAATTCCTACCAGGAAAGCTAAATACACTGGCCGACAAACTATGCAGAAATCTCATGGACCCGCATGAGTGGAAACTGGAACCAAAGACTTTCAACATGTTGATAAATGGGGTTCCTATTAGCAGAGTGAAAGACCGCAATCGTGAATACGGAAAGAGTGACAAGTATTCCGCAAAATACGGAAACGCCGAACGTCCGAAACAGCGAAAATGGAAAATGTCGAAGTGCAATGGTTGGCCCGTCTGCAATATAGCTCCGTAAGGTAAGTGTGCGATAGGACTTTAGGGTTAGGATGTCGGTAGAGGTAAGTTAATAGATAGGTAATGTATGTAAGATTTAGTGTAGTGTTAGAAGTAGGGTTTTATTTTGCTGTATGTATGTGTATTATTTATTTGTTTTGGATGTATGTCTGTAGGGGAACTGTGCGGTAGTTACGGACATTAGGGTTAGGGAGGGGTTAAGGATAGGGCTTAGTTGTGTTTGTGGGGTTTAGTGTAGGGTTAAAAGTAGGGTTTTGGTGCTTTTACTTTAGGTTAGAAGTAGGGTTTGGTTAGTGTATGTATGTGGTTTATTTATTTTGTTTGGGTAGGTAGTATGTAGCTGGTGGTGGGGTTGGCCGCCTATGACAGTTTATTTTATTTTTCGCTGTTTAGTGCGTTTGGGATTTTTGCGGTTTGCATTATAGGTGTCGACGTTTAAGTATTCGGTTAAAGGGTTTTTCGATTTGCTAATATAGACCCGATAAATGGGGGAGCCCAGATATAGACTTGTTTGCCTCCCCCCAGAACTACCAATTGGACAAATTCTGCACAAGGACTCCCCACAAACAAGCTTGGAAAGTGGATGCCCTGTCCTCCTCTGCTTCTCCTCTTCAAGGTACTACTAAAGATGAAACATGACAAACCAAGGACGATACTAATTGCACCAGACTGGCCACGCCAACACTGGTGTACCCCTCTTGCGCAGTGTGTCACTGCTGGCACCATGGCACCTGCCTCAGACCCTTACCCTGCTGTCACAGCAGGAGGGCCAGATTCTGCATCCTCAGCTTCAAACCCTGAACCTGGCAGCCTGGCTAATTACCTGATCTCTCCGTTACCATCCCTCAGTAAACAAGTGTTGGATGTCATTCTGGAGGCAAGGAGGCCTAGTACTAGAAAATCTTATGCTGAAAAATGGAAAAGATTCTGTTCCTGGAACCAAACTAAGGGGATGGGCACAGCAGCGCCCAATTTACCTCCGATTCTTCAATACTTAACTGGGATGCTTCACAAGGGCCTTTCCTTTTCCTCCATCAAAATTCATGCCTCAGCCATTTCAGCTCATTACAACACAGAACCACTCCTCTTCTGTCATCCACTGCTCAAGCAGTTCCTCAGAGGGGCCAAAAACTTAAGACCACCTAGGAGAGCCCCAACTCCAGCCTGGGACCTTAAGTTTGTATTGGAAAAACTCACTGTACCTCATTTTGAGCCAGCTGCAAGTGCAGAGTTAAAATTTCTTTCTTGGAAAACAGTCTTCCTTTTAGCAATCACTTCAGCAAGAAGGGTGTTTGAATTCCATGCCCTTTTGGCAGTGGAACCTTTCATCATCTTTCATGTGGACAGGGTGTCCCTCAGGACCCAATCCCTCCTTTATGCCCAAGGTAGTATCCAGTGTGGCTCTTAATCAGTCCATTCATTTGTCAGCCTTCTTTTCTAATCCACAGAACAAAGGAGAATGGATACTGCACTCTTTAGATGTGCAAAGACAACTTAGATTTTATTTGGACAGGACTAAACTTCTCAGGAAACCTGAACAGCTGCTGGTGGCATTTGCTGTAGGGGCAGAGAGGGGAAGGCCATTTCAAAGCAAACCATTTCTAAATGGATAGGCCATTGCATTCATTTCTGCTATAAGCACCATGGAAAACCTATCCCACAGGGGATAAGACCATACTCAACCAGGGCTGCATCTACCTCTACAGCCTTTCTCAGAGGTGTCCCTACCAAGGACATCCTAGAAGCTGCTACCTGGAGTTCTGTACATACTTTCACCAAGCATTACTATTTGCCAATTTTTCTCTAACTCCAGAGCTGGTTTTGCCACTGCAGTCTTGCAGGGCCTTATAGCTGGTCCTAATGCTATCTAAATTCCTCCTCCCATCCTTAGCTTTGGGAATCTACCCAAATGTGATGACTGCAACAGTGAAACACGAAGAACTTAGTACAGTTGTGTATACTTACCATAAATGTAGATGCTCGAGTGTATTCACTGTTGCAGTCCTGGTTACCCTCCCTCCAGCCCCCTGATTCTTTTAGCTATACCTCTATTCCTCTTTACCATGCTTAAAATCTTTTTGGTGTATTTGCTTTTTTGTTGGAGGTATAACCTTGTGTGTGTGTGTGTGTGTGTGTGTGTGTGTGTGTGTGTGTGTGTGTGTGTGTGTATATGTATATATATATATATATATATATATATATATATATATATATATTTAATTGCTTCCCATCGGGGGGGGCACCTGACATCTGGCACCAGAAAAACTGATAAAATGGAGTCTGCTGCATGCTTTATACCCCTGACTACCTGACATCATGGAAGGTGAGACAGCAACCGATGCAGGACACAAGACTTTGATAATCAGGCCGACTGAGGGCTACTGCAAGCAGATATCCCTAATGTGATGACTGCAACAGTGAATACACTCGAACATCTACAATTTATGGTAAGTGTACACAACTGTACTTTATTCATCCTGTCATACAGTCAGACCCTAAACTGTGGGCAGTAAAGCCAAAGTAGGTGGAGTTTCAATATACATTAAAGACATGCACACCTCCAGGCTGGTCAAACTATGTGACGCACAGGAGACGCTCCAGGTGCAGTTAACCATTGACAAGACCCTTATTCAAATCATAGTTGACTACTGGCCCCCAGGTCTGACTCAAGATGCCCAATCCGCCTGTTTGGTCCTGTTAGAATCTATCAAAATTAAACCATTTACCTGATCTTGGGTGACTTTAACTTCCCAAACATAAACTGGAAGAACTACTCATGCCAGAACACAACTGCCCAGGGATTCCTTGATTTTATCATTGCAAATGTCTTGGAACAGCTAGTCGATATGCCTAGCAGGGGTGATAATATCTTGGTAAGATCCAACCACAAAGCGGTCACTTTCAAAGTTGTCATCTCCCCCAACCCCCCTCTAGCTAGGATCAGACATAAAAACTTCTCCAAAGCTTGATTACAGCCTACTTGAGGAATATTATAAACAGCTTCACAGCCCCCTCCCCTATGTAGAAACTGGCACCAGTATCAAAAACTACACCAAAGCACTATACAAACATTTATATAGATGCAATGAATCAGGAATACATGCCAGGACTAAATCATCCTCCGCAAGGAAGAGTAAACTTGTCTGGTGGGCATCTGCAGTAAATAAACTCTATAACAAAAGGAAAAAAGAAATGCTGTCCAAGATCAAGAAGGAACAGGTGCCCAACTGGAAGCAATGTCTCCTTAGCCTGAACAAGCAAATAAGAACACTAGTAATGTCCTCCAAAGCAAACTTAGAGTCCAAATTGGACACATCTACTAGAGACAATCATAAGGCCTTCTTCACATATGTCCAACCTCAAAGGAAGCCCCCAGATCTGTTCAGAACTGGTGGTCAAGGGCACCACATATACAAATGCTGTAGATATAGCAAACTTGCTGGGTGACAGATTCAGAAAAAACTTTACCCCTGTGTCTCCCCCCATCAGTAAATCAAGACATCCCCAGTACCTGCCTCCTTCCCCTTATATCTAGGTAACAGGTTATCACTGCTGTCTCAATACAGCCTCCATGGAACTCTATAACATCCCAGGCTGCATCCTACGTGAACTCGGGCAGGAACATGCAGTACTATTTGGCACCCTATTCGACCAAAGCCTGAGTACTGCCTTTGTCCCAGCTGAGTGGAGGACAGCCACTGTCATCCTTTTACACAAAGGTGGCGCGTCCACCAGTCTGGGAAATTATAAACCCATCAGCCTAACTAGCCTGATCTGCAAGGCCATGGAACGGATTATCATGGACCTCATTAACAAGGATATTGTAACCTACAAATACTTGATCCCACACAGTTTGGCTTCATTAAGGGCAGGTCATGTCTACTAAATTTGGTCAACTTCTTTGAGATGGTCATCAGAGCCATGGACAAGGGGAAGACTGTGCACACCGCCTACCTTGACCTGGCCAAAGCCTTTGACACTACTCCCCACTCGGGCATAATAGATAAACTCTCTCAACTAGGCATCAATCCATATGTTACCATATGGGGTAGCAAGCTGGCTTACTGATAGAACCCATGTAGTCAAAGTAGGGGAAGCCACCTCAAGCAGTAGATCTGTAACAAGCTCCGTACTCCAGGGTTCAATCTTGGGGCCGCTGTTATTTAGTATATACTTTTCTGAGGTGCAGGCCAAAACCAGTGGGCTATGGCTGACCAAGTTTGCAGACTACTACAAGCTGAGTGCTGTCATTAATTCCCTTAGTGATGTGGACATCCTCCAAGAGGGTCTCACTCAGACAAATGACTGGCGCCAGAAACATGGCCTCAAGCTGAATACCAAAAAATGCATCATCATCCCCTTTGGGGAGAGTGACACATTAATAACCTCCTAAGCACACAATCAGTCGTGAGTGATTTGGGCAGCCAATTTGGTAGCAAGCTGACTTTTTTGGCCATCATGTTGCTTCCGTTGTACAGAAAGCCTTCTACATGGCCCACCTCATAAGTAAAGGTATCTCATCCAGGGACAAGGAGGTCATAACATCCCTGTATTCTTCCCTTATAAGGCCCATTATTGAGTACAATTCTCCTTTCGATGTGTACATTCCAAAACACATGCAGCAGCTGGAGAGACCACAGAGATTCCTCACCAGGAGAATCCAGGACCTCAAACATCTGCCGTAGACAGGCTATAAGCCCTATCCCTCTACTCTGTTTCATACAGACTCCTCAGAGGTGACCTCTGTTTGGCATACAAGGCAATCACGGACCTCACCTTGATGGGACTGCTGCATATCCGCAAGTCAAGCTCCACTTGAGTAACCCGCACACACGCCCTCAACCTGGTCTGTGACATCCACAAGACTTGTTGGCGGGACAGATTTGTGTCCCAGAGATTCCCCCATCTGTGGAATAGACTCCCTCCACATCAAGCAGAGTACTTTTTTTTACCCCTTTTTAAGCACAACCTGGATAACTGGATGGGAAACAGAAAATATACCCCTGGGATTCCACCCATGTCCCTGCTGGACAGGGGCATCGGGTGCTGATTTGTTAAACATGGGCTGAACTCTTGGCTAGGCTTATAATGTCCTCAGGGCCAGTAGCATAGTAACCTCCTATGATCCATGAGTGCGGGATACTATCAAATGCTTTTTTGTAGTCAGTCCATGCCAGACTTAAATTCTACCCTTTTTTTTTACAGTTCTCCACTATGACTTTATTTAACAGCAAATGATCCTTTGTTCCATATGACTTTCTTTTATTGCCCCTTATTTCTATTGCTGTAATTCAGTTTTCTTCTAAATGACTGTAGACTCTGTCGGCATCAATTCCCAGTGTATAATTTATATGTCGTCAGAAGACAAGTTATTGGTCTAATTTTTAGGGTAGATTGCAGGTTCACTCATAAGTAAGAGCATTGTTTTTCCTGTTAGCCAGGTTGGTGTCTGTTCAGGGTGTGCATATAAATAGTTCTTACTCATGGCTAAATCCTTCATGCAGAAATGTTAATACTTTTAACCACAAGTTAGGTACTGGATCTGGACCTGGAGGTTTCCAATTTGAGGCTTTTCTTAACTTTGTTTCAATCTCTCTGGCTGTTACGTCATCCCATTTCATAACCTGTACCGTTAAACTTCTTATTCTTTCTTTTGCTTCTGTCTGTTTAGCATCTGTTATGTTCCACAGGATCTTCATAGACACTTCTCCAACATGTATCTATTTCTTCTTTTTTTTGGTGGTCTTTCAATTCCTTTTAGCTTGTTTCCCAATTCTGTATAAAACTTTTTTGGGTCATCAAAAATTGCTTATTTTGTACTTTTCCTTTGTTTTTCCGCCTGTGCTGAGATTTTTAGTTTATTTGCGTTAATGAATCATAGATCCTGATCTATTTTAATACTGCACATTGCTTTTATCGCGTCTATTTTTCTGTGTATTTTTGTTTATCTTTTCCCTCTTCTATACTCTTCTAACAATGAAACTTGTCTTAGTTGCTTTATAGTTTTCTCTGTTTGATACTTCCATGATGGTATTCGGATTTCCCCTTTCTCTCTCTCACTACTCTGTGTTCTTGTGGTAGACGTTCATCAGTTATTAATTTAGCTACTCAGTAATATATCCTGTTTACTTCTGTTATATCACATAGATCTCTATGAATAGTCCTAATTGTGTTCATTTGTTTTATTCAACTTCTGACTTTTTGGGTTTTGTTAACCTTCTGCAGTGTATTTCTTTCATTGATCTTAATAGGTCTATCTATCTCTACTAAGTCAAGCAACTCTTCTCTTGGCTCGTTTTCTTCTAAACTGAGGGCACATTTTTTTGTTTTCCTTTTCCTGTGGGCATTCTATGGAAAGTTCTACTGCATCTTCATGTGGCACATTCTCTTCTATTTCCTCCTGTGCCATCCACTGCTCTGTGATATGAGAACTCACTGGCCTATCACTCCTCAACATTAACTGTGTCAGAGTTTCCTGTTCCTTCCCTTGCCGTCCAGCTTCAAGTGAATGTTTATACTCGTTTCCTGTGGAAGGCTCCAAAATATCTTCATGTGGCACCTGACCAATTGCTTCCCATTCTACTGGTTTCCCCTTAATTTGGAGTTCCATTGCTCTATCCTTTTGTGGTACTTTCTGAATTAGATTTTCTACACTGAATCCTTCACTTTGGATGTACTCTGTAACCTCAGTTTCATTTTTTTAAATCCTCTATTACTGATCTTCTTTTCTGCGTTTCCTCTTTGTCATCTTATTTTTTTGTATTAAGTTTTCCATGTCTGGATTCCTTTGCCTGTATTTCTCTTCAAATATCTTTGGTGCTGCTATTTTTGTAGTGATTAGTTTTGTTTTCTCCTTTGCATAGATATTACACCATATTAACTCTCTCTTTCCTTCCCATGTCCATAGTTTTTCTTCAGATGTCTCCTGATCTTCCTGTTTCTCCTTCCTTTGGGGACTCGTTCCATCATGCTGTGATGTAACCTGTGTTAGATCTTCTACATCAAATCGTTCCCTTCGCAGCACTCCATAACTTCAACTTCTTTTTGTTTTTCAAATTCTACTTTACTAATCTGCTTTTCTACATTCTCTCTGATATTGTTTTTATTATTGGAAATTTTCCATGTCTGGATGCCTTTGCCTGTATTTCTCTTTGAATATCTTTGGGGCTGCCTTTTTATGTTGTTTAATTTGGTTTTCGCCTTTGCATAAATATTGCACCATATCAAATCTCTCTTTCTTTCTTTCCCATTTCCATATTTCTTTTTTATACTTTTCAAAAATATCTAGGTTTTGTTTATATTTTCGCACTTCCTCAGATGCTTCTTTTTCCAAACAGATCAAAGTTTCTTGGTCTGTATACTGGTTATCAAAAATCTGTAGTATTAATGACCACACATTTTTATTTAAAACGTCTGACAGTTTTTTTGGGGAGAACTGTTTTTCTTTCCTCTAAATTATCTCTTAATCTTTTTGTATATCTTGTATCTGGAAATTCTGGGCTTTTTGCATAATAGTAACAATGCATAATTTCTTTCTTATCCTCAATAGTCCACTCTATCATCTTTATGGTTCTTCTTTAACCTGTCAGTTTTTGTGATTTTTGTAGACTGCTACTTCCTCCTACAACAGGGGAACCATCCACCCCCTGGGCCCGGCCTAGCCCCATTGTAGGAATGTTTCTGTATTTTGAGGATTCTGCACTGTTCTTTTTCCAGTCTTGGCACCAGTGCGCCTACCACGAATGAGCACTTTTCTTATCCTGGCTCTTGTGCACCCAGCTGTCTTTTTTAATTTTTGTCCTACTTCTGTCCATGATGTATGCTATATAAATACAGTCTATATATCAGTGTTGCCTTGATGAGATTTTATAGAAAACAGGGTCCACCTCGTGAAGGTGCTCACCAAGACTTGAGGATGAATTCAGTTTCAGCACTGCTACTCTCCATTGCTTGCTGACTTTTCATCTCTCCATTCAGACCCTTAGTTTCTCCTTTGGGGACATCCTGGAAATGCACAAGCTGAAAGGTAGCTGGTTTTCCCAAACTCTTTCTTCTGAGGAATCTGTGATCATGGAGGCCTTCTGGGCTGGCCCATCTACATCTTGGGTGACGACCCCCCCCCCCCCCGGCAGACGGACATATTGACCTGGTTTTCCGCCAGGCTTGGAAGGAGCTGGACACTGTCAAGCCCATCCCCAAATATCCAGATAAATTTCTAGTCCCTTCAGCAGACCGAACTCATTGGAGTAAAGGTGTCCCCATTCATACCGTAGTTGTTGCGGCAGCCACTAAAAAGGAGCTAGCTGAGTAGAGCTCCTCTGCCCATCCACGAACGAGTGAACCTAGAGCTATGGATGGATTTGAAAAGCGCATTTACACATCTGCCACATTTGCACTGAGATTGTTATATTACTTAGCTCATTTTACTCATTTACAGAGAGATTTGATAAAGGAGCTTTCAGACTCTCTCACCAAGTCCATGTCTGAGGCAGATCTTAAGTAGGTTTCTCTTCAGCTGGCTACTCTTTTGTCTGTTGGCAATTCATTGATGAGGCTGATCTCGCGTACAGTAGAGGGCAACTCACGAGCAGCCGGTTTAGGCATAGCCATTAGGAGACATGCCTAGATGAGGCTTTGTGACTTTATGGAACCCTTTAATGCATCTTTTGTAAGTGCCCCCTATGATGGCTCCTCCTTCTTCGGGCCATTAGTGAAAGATAAGCTTACTCACAGCAAGCAGGAAGGAAAGACCTTGTCTGCTGTCGGAATCCGGATTTCTATCCCTCTAGAACATTCTCTAGAAACCAGCTAGATGGGAAGAAAATGTGGTTGCAGAAATCTCAGGGACTTTTTCAAGACGTGTGGGGACGCTTCCTGCAGAGGAGGTGGTTTCAATGGCAGACATCGCCCCAGTGGCAGAGGGGGGGGGGGGTCTGCAGAACTAGGGCTTCAGAAACCCTTTCTCTGATGGGCCCTATCAGTGCTCCTGAAGCATTCCCCAACTGTCTCTCTCTGGAGGCAGTTAGGGGTCATGTTGCCCTGCACTTGGACGCCTGGACAAATCTTGCAGACCACACATTGGTGCTGAGCCTAGTATCCAGAGGTTACTACCTTCCCTCCTGTCACAAGGAAGAAACTACCCAACGTTCCACCCAATCAGAGGGAGTATGCAGCTCAAGACATTCAAAAGCTGCTACAAAAGAGTAATTCAGGATGTCCCACCTGAACGAATAGGATTTGGAACTTACTCCCGCTTCTTTTTTGTGCCAAAGAAAACAGGACCCAAGAACAATTCTGGATCTAAGCAATCTGAGTCAGTATGTAAAGAAGTCTGTTCCGAATAGTTACAGTTAAGTCCATTCTGCCTCTTCTGTACCAGGACAATTGGATGTGCTCTGTAGATCTCCAGGATGTATACTATCATATCAGAATGTACAGGTGCTCCAGGAGACACCTGCACTTTCAGCTGGGGGCTAGTCATTACCCTTTCAGAGAACTGCTGATGTTCTTCGTATTTCACTGTTGCAGTCATTACATTTGGGTAATCTGCTGGCAGGTTGCCCTCAGTTGGCCTGAATTCCAAAGTCTTGGGTCCTGCGTCAGTTGCTGTCTCCTCTTCCATGACGTCAGGACATCAGGGGTATAAAACAGGCAGCCGATGCCATTTCCTTTAGTCTTTCTTGCCGCGCGGTGCCTGAAGCAGAAGCAGTTCGCAAATGCCAGTTGGCCAACTCCTGAAATTTTCGAATTTGAGTTTCAGAACTGAAGTCTTCACTAAAGCTAAGTACCCTGTTGGGGAAACCTTTTCTTGCTCTATATCGATGTCAGTAAAAGTTAATAATTGCATTACTTGTGGGAAGCAAATACCTCATAAGGATTTCCATTTATACTGTATTCCTTGCCTAGGCCGTGATCATAACGTGCCTAGCTGTCGGTTTTGTGCTAGATTTAACCAACGCACTGTTAAGCTTCGGTATATCTTTGCTTCAAAATATTTTGAAAACAGATTTAACTATTCTGAGATGTCGTTGGATAGCAATCCGACTACCAGAGTTTACAAAAAACGCAAACAAAAGGACAGAGACAGACCAAGGTCCAAAACCAATGACGAAGCTTCTCCTAAGCTAGTCACGTGAGGCGCTTTCGCAGCCCCTGATACCCGCTACTTTCAAGTCGCAGGCCTCTATCGAGACCCATATGGAGTCCGACACACCATGAGATTCTCAAAGTATTGTACCCGCGAATGTCTCTCCCTCGGATCGGTCCAGAGCCACTGAGCAGGCACTGGCTTCTGAGGGTATATTCAGGCCACAACATTTTTATATAAAACCAATGCCAGCTTCAAAATTAAAGGCAAAAGCAACTTCTAAAGCTAAAAAAAATGACGCATGAGCCAAGTGCACAGGCCTCTATGCCCAAAAAACAGATATCAAAATGGCTGAAGACCTAATTACCTTGATCAAGGGTGCCCAACCCCATCCTGCTAAGAGGCCTAGGCAAGACACTGATTATGAATCTTCAGATCAGGTTTCTATTTCTTCTGATTCCTCTTCTGATCAGGAATATTCTATACCACCCTATGAGGATTCTGATGCAGAGGAATCTATTCCATCTGCATCTCCTCCTGAAGATTATTCCTTTGGAGAAACCTTGCATACTTTGAGGGAGCATTTTCACAGGGAGAGTCAAGATTTCTCAGAATCAAAAAAGAGGCTTGGGGATTTCCTTCTCCCTCAGCACAGGCCTTTAGCCATATCTCCTGTTTTAGACATTGTGGATGATGTGTTTTCGGAGTCAAACTTGACTCCAGATTACTTACTTCGGCTCCTAGCAAGCCAGGCCGATATTACAGGGTTCCTGACTCTCACATTTTTATTTAGAAACCCTGCTGCTGACCCTGAAACTATTTCACAGGGTCCAAAAGGTGTTAAGGCCTCAACAGCAAAAAATCCTACCCCGTCTGACAGAGATTCCAGAGCACTGGATAGATTGGGAAAGAAGGTTTATACATCTGCAACCTTGGCAATTAGGGCCTTAAACTGCCAGTTTCATGTGCTCAAGTATCAACAACATGTTATGGGATTACTGAAACAGAAAATGATGTTGATTTCTGAATGTGCAGAAAATAAAGAATTGCAGGAATTATTGCATGCAGCAGAACAAGTTGGAAAGCATACTTTGCAATGTGGTCTAGATTCCTTAGAGGCCTCCTGCAGTGCCACAGTTACTGGATCTGTGATTAGGAGGCATGCCTGGCTAAAAGAGCAAAATTTGCCTGATCATGTTAAAGCTAAATTGCTGGATGCACCTTTACAGTACGATACTGTTTGGTATTAAGGCAGAAGAGGTTTTAAAGAAAATGGAAGACAAAGCTAAGTCTATTCAAACTGTAAAAGGTTTTTTACAAGTGCAGCCACCAAGATTCAGTAGACACTGGCCTACAAAAAAATTGGTCCTTTCTTGTGTCCATCAGAGTTCCACGGGGCAAATCCAGTGCCCTAAAGGTTCTAGATACCAGTCACAGGATTCTTAAAGGTCAAAGCAATGGGGTGCTTCTACCTCCAAATCTGGAGGAAATAAAGCGCAACCGAAAAGTAAACAGTCTCAGTGACTTCCCTCTGCCATCACCAAGTAGTTATCTTTTGGCAGCACCCTTAGGGGGAAAATTAGCACATTACACTCAAAATTGGCAGTTAATAACCCAGGACCAAGTGGGTGTTAAACATAGTATCGCACGGATACAGATTCCACTTCCACACTCTTCCAATTGCAAACGGTTGGCCAGATCTGCCAAAGAATCAATGGGCAGAGGCACAGAAACAAGTTACGTCCCTCATGGATAAGGGGGATATTCAGCCAGTGCCAGAACAGGAAAAAGGATAAGGGTTTTATTCAAGACTGTTCTTGGTACCCAGAAAAGACAAGGCCTGGTACCCAGTACTGGATTTATCAATTTTGAACACATTCTTGGACATTCCAAAATTCAAAATGCTAACTTTGCAGCAGCTTCTGCCCATGCTGGGTAAGAACACTTGGCTGGTGACATTAGACTTAAAAGAGGCATACCTGCATATCCCAATAAGGGAATCTTGCAGAAGATACCTCCATTTCAAGGCTGGCTTTATGCATTACCAATTCTCTGCACTGCCTTTTGGCTTATCTACTGTGCCCAGGATCTTTACAAAGTGCCTGGCACCAGTAATTGCATTTTGCAGTCAAAGAAGTATACAAATCTATCCTTACTTGGACGACTGTCTCATTCAAGCAGAGAACAAGGACATTCTTCTTCAGCATATGACGTTTGTGAAAAGGCTTCTAACATGTCTAGGGTACACAATAAAAGAAAAGAAATCACAACTGGTACCCTCTCAAAAAGATAACATTCCTGGGTGCAAGCTTGAATACAACTGGCCCAGATGGCTTTCCTCACGCCAGACAAACAAAGGCAACTGACTACTTACTTCAAACAGATGGCCACAAAAACCCAGTTATCTGCAAGACAAACTCTGCAGGCTTTGGGGTTCATGGCATCATGCATTCTACTAATTCCATATGCAAGACTGCATATGAGGAAACTACAGTGGTACCTAAAAAGCTTATGGGAGTCAATATTGTCACAGTCTGGAAACAGTGATTCCTCTCATTCCCTTCCTACAACAGGAGTTTCTTTGGTGGGCAAAGGCATGTCACGAAAACATGGGACGGGCTTTCACTCTACCCCCTGCCAGCCAAACTTTAACAACAGACGCATCAGACTATGTATGGGGGGGGGTCCACCTGGCGGGAAGATGCATTCAGGGCATATGGACCCCAAAACGAATGCATCTGCATATCAACCAAAAAGAGATGTTAGCTGTTCAAAATGCCCTGACAGCCTTCAAGGACTTGCTTCATCCAGGGCAACTACTGATAGACGGACAACACCACGGTTATGTGGTGCATAAACAAGCAAGGGGGAATGCACTCATACTCCCTTTGCAGACAAGCCATGGCACTGTGGGACACAGCCTTGACTTACCAAGTACATCTTCAAGCTCAGTTCCTGCCAGGAAAGCAAAATACTCTGGCAGATGACTTAAGCAGAAACCTTATGGACCCTCACGAGTGGAAACTAGATCCACAAGTCTTCAGCATGATAACACAGAAATGGGGGAGCCCGGACATAGACCTATTTGCCTCTCCTCGGAATTATCAGTTGGACAAATTCTGCACAAGGACTTATCACAGACTGGCATGGAAAGTGGATACCCTATCCTTCAGTTGGAAAAACCTATTAGTTTACGCCTTTCCTCCTCTGCCTCTTCTTCCCAAGGTCCTACTAAAGGTCAGACAAGAAAAACCAAAGATGATACTAATTGCCCCGGACTGGCCCCGCCAATACTGGTACCCAATCCTAAGGAACATGTCTCAATTCCCAGCTTGGTACTTGCTTTAAATACCTCACTTACTGTCTCAGAAAAACAATCAGATCCTGCACAATCAGCTCCAAACACTGAACCTGGCAGCATGGCTGATCATGTAGTTATTCAAACAACACCCCTCAGTAAATATGTGATGGATGTCATTTTGGAAGCCAGAAGGCCTAGTACTACAAAATCTTATGCTGATAAATGAAGAGATTCTGTGCTTGGAACCAAGCACAAAGAACTGACACAGCAGAGCCAAATATTCTTCAGATTTTACAATACCTGACTGAGATGCTTGACAAAGGCCTATCTTTTTCATCAATAAAAATCCATGCCTCTGCCATCTCGGCTCATTACAACACAGAGCCACCAATCTTTTCTCATCCTTTGCTAAAGCAGTATCTTAGAGGGGCCAAAAATGTAAGGCCTCCCAGAAGATCACCAATTCCTGCATGGGACCTCAATTATGTGTTGGAAAAGCTCATCCTGCCTCCATTTGAACCAGCTGCTACTGCAGATCTAAAGGTCTTATCATGGAAAACAGCTTCGCTCCTGGCAATTACTTCAGCAAGAAGGGTTTCAGAGCTACAGGCACTCATGGCTGTGGAGCCTTTTTATCATATTTTACCCAGACAGGGGGTCCCTCAGGACCAAACCTTCCTTTATGCCTAAGCTGGTTTCCAGTGTGGCTCTTAACCAAACTATTCATCTGCCAAGTTTTTATCCAAATCCGCAGAACAAGGAGGAGTGTTTTCTGCATTCCTTGGACGTACACAGACAACTAAGATTCTACTTGAGCAGGACTAAAGCTCTAAGAAAACCTGAGCAACTACTAGTGGCATTTGCTGCAGGATCAGAGGGAAAGGCTATTTCAAAGCAGATAAGCCACTGCATTCGTTTCTGCTACTTACACCATGGTAAACCAGTGCCCAAGGGCATTAGGTCTCATTCCACCAGGGCTGCAGCTACATCAGCAGCTTTTCTCAAAGGGGTACCAACCAAAGACATTCTAGAGGCTGCTACTTGGAGTTGTGTTCACACTTTTACAAAGCATTATCATTTGCCTCTCTACTCTTAAGTCCAGGGCAGGCTTTGCCACTGCAGTTCTGCAGGGCCTTATAGCCACCCCTAATGCAGTTTAGTTCCAGCCTCCCATCCATAGCTTTGGGATTCTACCCAAATGTAATGACTGCAACAGTGAAACATGAAGAACATAGTACAGTTGTGTACACTTACTATAAATATAGATGTTCGAATGTATTCACTGTTGCAGTCCAGGTTACCCGCCCACCATCCCCCTTCTATTCTGGAGTTTGTCTTTCCTTCACTATTTTCTACAGCCTTTGTGGTGTATTTGCTTGTAGATGAAGGTAAAGTTTATATTGTTGCATGTATATATAGTTTATATATATTTTTGGTACCCATTTGGGGGGCACCTGACATCTGGGACAAGAAAAACTAAAGAAATTTGCGTCTGCTGCCTGTTTTATACCCCTGACGACCTGACGTCATGGAAGAGGAGTCAGCAACCGATGCAGGACCCAAGACTTTGGAATTCAGGCCGACTGAGGGCAACCTGCCAGCAGATTACCCAATTGTAATGACTGCAACAGTGAATTCACTCGAACATCTACATTTATGGTAAGTGTACACAACTGTACTTTTGGACTCACCACAGCCCCCTGGGTGTTCACCAAATCTATGGCAGTTGTGGCAGCTCACCCGAGACTCAAAGTATTCCAGGTGTTTCCCTATCTCGATGATTGGCTCCTCACCGCCCCAACCAAGCATCAACTACTACTAGCCAGGGATTACCTGCTTCAAATCTCCAACTCCTTAGGCATTACGATAAATCTTGCCAAATCGAAGGTGACTCTTGCACAGACTCTGGAATTTATAGGAACTCGACTGGATACTATGACTGAAGTGGCTTCATTATCCCTTCATCGCATCACATCCTTGAGAAGTCAGGTGTATGACTTATTGTCTCTTCTGGCCCCTCCAGACAGACTAGTCTTCCAAGCTCTTGTGTCAGTGTTAGCTGCCATAACTCTAGTTTCTCTAGTAAGATTTTTCATGTGAATCCTCCAGTGGACTTTTAAGGTATAGTGGTCTATTCTTTAGCAGCCTCTGTCTGTTCCCATAAAACTCAATCCAATTTCCATAAAACTCAATCCAATTTGCAAACGTCATATTTGCTGGTGGTTCCAGTCAGACAGATTGTTTTAAGGCAGGCCGTTCTCTCTCTTCCTCCCCCATTAGCCTCAGTGACCATGGATGCTTCCTAACTGGGGGCGGAGGGGCGTTTCAAGGGAAAGATGGTCCAAGGCACATGGTGCCTCTTGTAACCAGTTTACATATCAGCTAGAGATGAAAACAGTTGTAATGTTGCAAGCCTTTCAGGACGTTCTTCCCCTAGGGACTATTGCAGTACAAACCGACAACATCTCAGTAGTCTGGTACATCAGCAAACAAGGAGGGACCCGTTCCTGCCCATTGTGCAGAGAAGCAGTGAGGGTCTGGGAATAGGCAATCTCTTCAGATTGCTTTCTAATTGCACTGCACATAGTGGGAAAACCCAATGCACTGGCAAACTCAGCAGGTCCATTCTGATTCCTCCTGAGTGGTCCCTCAAACAGTAGCGAACATGATTTTCAGCTGGGACCAGCCTTGCTGCAACCTGTTTGCCACTCCCCTCAACAAGTGTAGCAAGTACTTCGCTCTGATCCCCCTCTGGGGGAGTCACTGAGGGATGCTGTGATTTGGTCCCCGGGTCTCCTCTATACCTACTAGTCCCCTTCCACTGATCCCAAAGTATTTTTTATAGAGAGCAAACAGGCTGAAGAGCTCATTCAACATCATTAACTCCCTTCTGGCCTCAACAAGCTGGGTTCCCCTTCCTCTGGTCTCACCTGAAATGTCCTCCATAGAAACTGGAGCCCAGCCTAGATCTTTGGTCTCGCCCATCACAAATTCAGCATCCCAGCCTCCATGCCCTTAAGCTGGCCGCATGGTTTCTGCACTTCCAGTGATAGTAAAACAGTCCAGGCTCGCTTCCCCTGTTCGTGACGTTATCTGGGCCTACCAGAAGGCCTCCGCCAAGAAAGTCTACAGAAGCAAATAGGAAAGATTCTCTATTTGGGCTTCCAAAGAGAATATTGACCCTTACTCGGCTCCTACTTCGGCCATCCTTTTTGTCTACTCTTTAAGGAAGGAGCTAGTTTTTCTTCTTTAAACTTCAGTTAGCACCCATATCCAACTTCCATGCTGGAAATGAATCCCTTTCTGTCAACTTCCAGATTATGTAAAAGTTTCATGAAGGGGAATTTTTCTCCTTAGACCTCCAATAAAGGATCCCTCTGCTCTTGGGATCTCACAGTACTCCTCCAGGGGTTGACTCAGAAACCCTTTGAACCTGCAAACAAATGCAATATTAAGTTTCTTTCCTGGAAAAAAATCCTTTTGGTAGCTATCACTTCTGCAAAAGGAATTTTTGAACTTTAGGCTTTTTCAGGTAGGCTTCCTTGCATTATTTTCTATAAAGATCAGGTCTCTCTACGAACCAACCCTTCCTTTATATCTAATGTGGCCACATAGACTAATCAGTCCATATAATTGCCAGTTTTCTTTCCAAACTTTACTAATAAGGGCAAATATACATTGCATCTACTTGTTATAGACAACTAGTTTCTGTCTTCACAGACCAAAACAATACAGGAAATCTGACCAGCTGTTTGTGTCCTTTTTAGCTACATAGGTCAAGCAGTTTTCAAAATTACTCTGGCTAAATGGATTACTGACTGTATTTCACTGATTTATTTTCAAAAAGGTTTGGAATTGCATCTTCCTTTTAGCGCTCACTCTACCAGATCTATGGCAACTTCATCTGCCTTTTCCTCAAAAACTGCAATTGATGATATCTGCACTGCAGCCACTTGGTCAAAGACTCGTACCTTTATTACGCATTTACAAATTAGACATTGTCTCCAGGAGCTGAGTTTCCTTTGATTCGACAGTGCTCTGCCATGTCCTTCCTTGGACCCTCCCAAGAGTTGCTTCGGTGGGGTCTCTGACCCATCAGTGAGGAAGAATGAAAAGGACATCATCAGATTTAGAAGTTATGTACTTACCATAACTTGGGATCTGTGTTGTCCCATTTTCATTCTTTCTCAACTTCCCTCCCAGCCATCCCCCAGTCTGGTCACTTCTGGAAGGATCTTTGGATGATATTGGAACACTCATGTTCCAGGTTTGAGCCTCAGTCTTTTCTTGTGTCTGTCCTGTCTCTGTAACAGAGTGGGCAGTAAGGCAGCAAACTCAATCTGAGGAGTTGGGGGTGGAAGAGAGCATTGTGGGTAGAGGGAGGAGCTTGAGATTTGGATCCTAAGTCTTGTGAATGCAGTCGTGTCAGATCCAAGGATCGGATCCATGATCCATCAGTGAGGAAAAATGAAAATGGACAACACAGATGCCAAGTTATGGTAAGTACATATAACTTCTAATTAATTCCTTTTTCTCAAATTGGTGTGACTGTGAAGCCAGTATATTTCAAGATCTGGTGTGTGGGAATAAAGCCCCCTTGCAGAAAATACTCATACACTATGTATTTTATTTAGTTGTATCTCTTGGCATTCATTTGGGGCATTGGGAATTCATCTCTGATATAGTAGCTGTTGGTAAGCCAGAACAGACCCATTTTTTTTCCTTTGTCATTTTATTTCCAGCTGCCTGCCAACCATTAGCCCACCTCTCAGCCAGTCAGATCTGTTAAGTCCCATTTTACTGGGGACAAGAGCCAACCAAAGGGGGATGTCATTTGGGCAGCCATCAAATGTTAATATAATAATGAGTCCTGGCACTTAACCTCTTGGAGGCTGATGTATGTTTTTTGTTACATGAGGGCCCTGCAGTACCCCCCTTCTAGTGGTAGGATGTGCACACACTCATCGATGTCCTTCCCAGAAAGCTTCACTTCCTGAGAGGACTACTGTTAAAACAGTTTGGCAGGATCCAGGAACGCATCCCCTGTCCAACCATTGTATGTCCTTCTCCTATCCTTCAATGGGGATCTCAATATTGCAGTAGACTGGCATACACCCCAGACCTCTGGATGGAAATTCTGTAAGCCACTCAACCCTTCACCGGAGATGCTATTCAAACTCTTGATATGTGGTTCATTAAGCCTCTTTTGTGAGGCTGGGCAATCCCAATTTTTTTATCATAAGTGGATTGTTTGGCTGTACTTTACAAACATGGAGCTTTAAAGCAAGCCTGATGTCCATAAACAGTAGGGCGCCTGCAAAATATCCCAAATAACATCCAAACCAAAGGGTGAAAAGCTCTGTATATATCTGACAGTTGGAATGGAGGGTTAATGCTATCAACCGCAGTTTTGTGATACAGGGTTTGAGTCCCACAATCCTCATTTGCATGCTGTGTCACTCAACCAGGCATTGCCCGCAGGTCACAGCAAGCAAGGGGGCACCAAATCTTACCTTTTTGGCAGGCTGATGGTTCAAGCTTAGGGTTTTGCTTTCACCATCACTTGTTTTTTCTGGCAGTCTACATTCCTTCAAAGCATAGTCTAGTGACAGACTTTTTCAGTAGGTCCAGGACGAATCCTTAAAAATGGTTGCTTTACAGTGAGGTGTTTCTAGACATTATTCATATGTGGGATACTCCTCAAGTAGATTTTTTTGCCTCTCCTCTGAACAGATAACCTCCCCACTTCTGTTCAAGAGCTTGGAAAGTGTATGCCTTTTTTTTTTGAAAGGGGATGTTTTTATATGCCTATCCCCCTCTTCCTTTACTACAAAAGGTCCTGCTCTAGATTATGTGGGGAACACACAAAATCTTTCCAGTGGCTCCATTTTGACCCAGACAGCACTAGTCACACATTACCTTACAGGATGGATCTTCATACACAAGATGTGATGATATGAGGTATTTCCAGCTATGCCAGGAGAAGTAGGGTAGTGGATGGGTAACATATGCCAGCTTAGCTAGCTGGAATTTTGTTAAAATTTGTATGTAATTTGTATAGCAAACTGATTTATAGAAGTGCTTGTGTTGAAAATGTATTTGTAAAGTTGTTTGTATTATAAATATATCAACAGTAGGTCCTGCTGGACAGAAAAGAAATATACTTATATGTCGGACTATATTGTAACTGTTGAAATGTATATATTGTAACAGAGGATACTGGAAGAGAAGAGGCAAAATTGGAAACATAGTCTGAAATTGAATTACCTAGTTTAGGCCATAAAGATTGTATCTTACAGTTCTGATTGCAGCCAGAGACAAAATGTATGTGAAAATCAGGACTGTGATCCTACTTTATTGTCCTTAGGGGTGAAATAATTGCTACCCTGGAAGCGTGGACATTTTGAAATGGGTTTATAGCTTCCAGATGCTGTAACACATATCAGCAAAGATCTGTGTGTATGCTAACACACACACGTGCTAAATTCTGGTTCAGTTTCTAGTGAAGGGGAGTAGTGTGGGAACCGTAAGTCAGATGACCAGATGTATGTGATATCATTCTGTAATCCAGCACTGAAATGTTTTAATACTAGATGAGACAGAAGTCTCAAGGTAGTCTGTTTTTGAAACCTGACCAAGAAGAAAGCCCACTCACCTACTTCATCTTTCCTTGCTTTGGTAAGTAACTAGGGAATAGTAATTCTTTAGCTCAGTCAGGAAAATATAGTGAGATTAGTTGGGTCTACTTCATGTTGTCGTAAGCTGACAATATAGAGTCTGATATTGTCGGCATGACAATATCGAAAGTGAAGAACATTGTGCAAGTAAACGGAAATCTCCATAAGGGGAGATTTCCATTTACCTCAATGCAGTGCGGTCTCAGATTTGGTATATTTAAGTAGGGGGTGTGGGGGTGCAGGGGGGCTTGCCCCCCTGCCTATGCCGTTTAGTTTTTTTTTATGTTATTTGATGTTTTACTTAATCGATCAATAACGTGATATAGATGCGATTAGGTAAGTATTGTTTTTCTGTATCTGTGTGAAACTTTCCATCTGTGTTATTTTTAATATTTCCTTTGATTGAAACTCTGATGTTTATTGTAAATAGATATTTAGTATTTTCATGTTCTAAATATATTTAAATTTTTCATTGTGGCTGGTCTTTTAGAGAATATTTTAGTCTCTGGGAGTACTTGTATCTATTTGGCAACACTGTGGCTCCTCCTGAAAGACTTGCTGCATTGGTCAAACACTACCATTTGTATTAGTATTACTTTTACTCATTATAATTAGATACCCTTGTAAGAGCCTTAGAGTAGCTGGCTTTGGAGTGTCCTAGTGGCAGTACCTATCTTATAGTCTGGGCAAAGGTAGCAGAGCTAATAAATCTGTGCCAGCCTTTTCCGTGTGTGTGTGTGTTTGTGTGTGTGAGAGAGAAAACAAATCTGAGTGTGTTTATCATCTACTTGGAGCAGGGACACAGCGCACTGGTTTCACAGAGTGGGTGGTGGAGGACTTGGTTTGGAACACTTGGCTGAGGACTGAATTCTACAGCTATGCCAGTAGGGAGTTTTACTGGGGTCCTGGAGAGAGAGAGGGAAACCCAGCACCAAGACTGAATGTGTTCCCTGTGTGCTTTTAAGGGAAATTGTGCTTGGTGCAGAGAGCTGCATCTGAAAATACTGTGTGTATCTAGTTTTGTTCCTAGTGAACGTCCCTCACTGGTGTAGGCATGAGGGTTGAGGCTCCTTGATCACTGGCCAAGAGGAGGGGTGTCACACAAGACAAGGAATCTCTCATTCACCCTCACTTGCCAACCCTTCAATTGACAGGTAGGTACCAATTTTCTGAGGACATGCTTCAGGCTTTGCAGAAGGCCAGAAGACCCAGTAATAAAAAATTGTATGTGACTAAATTAAAGAGATTTTCTATTTGATGTCTCAAGCGTTGCCTGTTCCCTTTTTCTGTAGGGTTCATATGGTCCTTTCTTATTTGTTAGCATTGCTCAATTCTGGCTTGGCATATTTATTTGTTAGTTTGTCAGCCATTTCCTTATGTCTGTCTGTGAATCCACCTTTGGCTTCCGGTTTTGAAGTCAAACAATTTTTTTTAAAAGGTGGCCTTCATATTCAGCCTCCAGTAAAGCCTAATCCTCCTCCTCCTTGGGACCTTTATTTTGTTCTTGAGAAATTGATCCCACCCTCTTTTGAATCTTGCACATTCTTCTTCCCTACAACATTGTACTTGGAAGACAGTATTGTTGGTGGCTCTTAATTCGGCCAAGAGGATCTCTGAAATTCAAACACTCAGAGCAGATGTTCATCGTGTTACACTGCTGCAGTCATTACACTTGGGTTATCCTGTCATCAGGCGGTCCCGCAGTCGGCCAGAGTTCCAAAGTCTTGGTCCGGTGTCGGTTGCTGTCGCTTCTTCCCTGACGTCAGTGCGCCAGGGGTATATAAGAGGCATCCTACGCCATTTTCTTCAGTCTTTCTTGCAGCGCGGTGCCCAAAGCAGAAGCAGTTCGCAAGTGCCGGTCGGCCGACTCCTGAGATTTTTGAAGTCGAATTTCAGATCCAAAGTCTTCAATAAAGATGAGTACCCCATTGGGGAAACTTTTTCCTTGCCTCAGACCGATGTCAGAAAAAGTTAATAATTGTATTTCTTGTGGGAAGCAAATACCTCATAAGGACTTCCACTTTTACTGTATTCCATGCCTAGGCCCTGATCACAACGTCACTAGTTGTCGGTCTTGTGCTAGATTTAACAAACACACAATAAAGAGACGTTTTGATTTTGCTTTGCACTACTTTGGCCGAAGGTTCAATTATACTTTGCCGTTGGATCAAACGACGACCGCAATTCTGAAAAAACGCAAAGACAAGGATAAAGACAGCCATCTGAGGTCCAAAACCGATGACGAAACCTCTTTTAGGCCAGTCGCTGGTTCTCAGTGAGGCGCTTTCGCAGCCCCTGACACCCGCTACCTCAGAGCCACAGGCCGCCTCCGACTCCCACGTAGAGACAACTAGGCCTCTGGAAACTCAAGGTATTGGGCTTACGGAAACTAATCCCTCAGATGGGTCTGGAGCTGCTGAGCAGGCATCGGCTTCTGAGGGTGTTTTCAGACCTTCACAACTTACCGTTAAAGCAATGGGTCTGGAGCCGTTGAGCAGGCATCGGCTTCTGAGGGTGTTTTCAGACCTTCACAACTTACTATTAAAGCAACAGCCAAGACAAAAGTATCATTAAAGACAAAGAAGCAAGTACAGCATTCTCCTGGACAGTCCACCATGCCTAAGAAACAGATGCTTAAAATGGCCGAAGACCTCATTACTCTAATCAGGGGTTCCCATCCCCCTCCTGAGAAAAGGCCTAGGCAAGATACAGACTGATTCCTCTGATCAGGTTTCCATTTCCTCTGATTCCTCTTCAGACCAGGGATACTTTCTACCCCCCTATGAGGACTCTGATGCTGAAGAATCTATCCCTTCAGCCTCTCCTCCTGAGGATTATTCTTTTGGGGAAACTTTACATACCATGAGGGAGCATTTCCATTGGGGAAGTTAGGATTATTCAGAATCCAAGAAAAGGCTCAGGGATTTCTTTTTATTGCCTCAGCACAGGCCCCTGGCTATTCCGCCTGTGCTAGATATTGTGGATGATGTGTTCTCTGAGTCCAGCTTATCTCCCGATTCTTTGCCCCCTGCACCAGCCAAGCCAGATAGGTATTATAGAGTCCCTGACTCTCACAAGTTTCTTTATAAAAACCCTTCTGCTGATCCAGAAACTATTTCTTAGGGTCCAAAAAGGGTTAAGGCTTCCATTGCAAAAAATCCAGTACCCTCTGACAGAGATTCCAGAGCTTTGGATAGATGGGGGAAGAAAGTTTACACTTCTGCAACTTTAGCAGTAAGGGCTTTAAATTGCCAGTTTCACATGCTTAAGTACCAACAATATTTAATGGCTCAGTTAAAACAGAAAATGCTTGCAAGCTCAGAAGCTCCTGACTGTAAATAAATGCAGGATTTATTGCATGCAGTTGAACAGGTGGGAAAACATACTCTGCAATGTGGTTTTGATTCTTTAGAGGCCTCTTGTAGAGCCGCAGTTGCAGGTTCTGTGATTCGAAGACATGCTTGGTTAAAAGCACAGAGTTTACCTGATCATGTGGAGGCAAAATTATTGGATGCTGCTTTACAGCATGATACCTTGTTTGGTGTTAAGGCAGAAGAGGTGTTAAAGAAAATGGAGGATAAAGCTAAATCTATGCAAACAGTCAAGGATTTCTTGCAGGTACAACCACCTCGATTTAGCAGAAATTGGCCAACAAAGAATTGGTCCTTTCCAGTGTCAGACAGGCCACAGAGAGGCAGATACAGATGCCCAAGAGGCAGATCTCAACCCCAAGTCTCTAACAGACAACAACAGTGGGGCACCTCAACCCCAAAAGGAGGTGAGGACAAGTCTCAACCTTACAGGAAACAGTCCCAGTGACTTCCCCCCTTCGTACGCCAAGCAGTTCCCTTTTGGCAGCCCCCTTAGGGGGAAAACTAGCACTTTTTTCTCAAAACTGGCAAACAATCACCCAAGACAATTGGGTTCTGAATATTGTGTCTCAAGGTTACAGGTTCCACTTTCATACTTTACCAAGGCTAAAAGGAACGCTAGACCTGCCACAGAATCAATGGGCAGAGGCACAAAAACAAATTTCAGCCCTCATGGACATGAGAGCTATTCAAAAAGTACCACAACAGGAACAAGGACAAGGATTTTACTCAAGACTCTTCCTGGTCCCCAGAAAGGACAAGGCCTGGAGGCCCATACTAGACCTTTCAATTCTAAATACTTACCTGGATATTCCGAAATTCAAAATTTTGACATTACAGCAGCTTCTACCCATGCTGGGCAAGAAGGCTTGGCTTGTTACTCTGGACCTCAAAGAGGCATACCTGCATGTCCCTATCAGACAAAATTGCAGAAGATACTTCAGATTCAAAACTGGTACAATGCACTACCAATTCTCTGCACTGCCCTTTGGCTTATCTACTGCGCCCAGGGTTTTTACAAAGCGCCTGGCACCAGTAATTGCATTTTGCAGACAAAAAGGAATTCAAATATATCCATACCTGGACGACTGCCTCATTCAAGCAGAGACAAAGGACATTCTTCTACAGCATCTGGCGTTTGTAAAAAGGTTGCTAATTTCTCTAGGGTACACAGTAAACGAAAGGAAGTCAAAACTAGTGCCCTCACAACAGGTTATATTCCTGGGTGCCAGCTTAAATACAATGGCCCAGATGGCTTATCTCACGCCAGACAAATAAATTCAATTAACTAAATATTTTCAATCACTGGCAAAAACTTCCCATCTCCCTGCAAGACAAATTCTGCAGGCCCTGGGATTCATGGCATCCTGCATACTACTAATACCATATGCCAGACTGCATATGAGGAAATTACAATGGTACCTAAAAAGTGTTTGGACTCAATGCTGTCACAGTTTAGAAGCAGTAATACCAATGATTCCCAGCCTACAACAGGAGTTCCGATGGTGGGCACAGGCATGTCACCTAAACAAGGGTCACCCTTTTACCCTACCCACAGCCAGGCAGACTCTAACAACAGATGCTTCGGATTACGCCTGGAGAGCACACATGGCAGGAAAATGCATTCAGGGCAAGAGGACCACAGACCAGATGCATTTTCACATCAATCAAAAAGAAATGTTGGCTGTTCAAAATGCCCTAACAGCTTTCAAGGACCTTCCGCATCCAGGACAATTATTATTAAAGATGGACAATACCACAGTAATGTGGTACATAAACAAGCAAGGGGGCACTCATTCTTATCCCCTATGCAGGCAAGCCATGACCTTGTGGAACACAGCTCTAACGTATCAAGTTCATCTGCAAGCACAATTCCTGCCAGGAAAGAAAAATACTCTGGCAGACGATCTAAGCAGAAATATCATGGACCCTCACAAATGGAAATTGAATCCACAAATCTTCAGCATGGTAACGCAAAAATGGGGATGCCCAGACATAGATCTTTTTGCCTCCCCACTGAATTGCCAACTACAAAAATTCTGCACAAGGACTTATCACACACAAGCATGGAAAGTGGATGCTCTCTCGTTCAGCTGGAAAAGCCTAAAAGTTTATGCCTTCCCACCACTGCCTCTCCTTTCAAAGGTACTCCTAAAAGCCAGACAAGAAAAAACACAGATGATCCTGATTGCTCCAGACTGGCCACGCCAGCACTGGTACCCAGTCTTAAAGAACTTAGCTCAAGACCCACCATGGATTTTGCCTCAAATTCCACACCTTCTGACTCAACAAAACAATCAGATCCTGCACGGTCAGCTCAAAACCCTAAACCTGGCTGCATGGCAGATTCGTTAGTCAAACAGGCAACACCTCTCTCTAAAGCTGTTATGGATGTCATTTTGGAGGCCAGGAGGCCTAGCACCAGGAAAGTTTACTCAGAAAAATGGAAGAGATTCTGCGCCTGGAACCAGGCTCAAAGCCTTGACCCTCTTGTCCCAAATATTCCTCAGATTTTACAATACTTAACTGAGATGCTGGACACAGGTCTATCCTTCTCATCAATTAAGATCCACGCTTCTGCCATTTCAGCACATTACAACATGGATCCTCCTTTATTCTCTCATACCTTGCTAAAGCAGTACCTCAGAGAGGCTAAAAACATAAGACCACCCCGGAGAGCACCAACACCAACTTGGGACCTCAATTTTGTTTTGGAAAAACTGACCCTGCCACCTTTTGAGCCAGCCAATACAGCTGATCTAAAATTTTTATCATGGAAAACAGCTCTGCTCCTGGCAGTAACTTCAGCACAAAGAGTCTCAGAGCTACAGGCATTAATGGCAGTGGAACCTTTTATAATATTTCATCAGGACAGGGTTTCTTTAAGGACAAACCCAACCTTTATGCCAAAGGTGGTATCTAGTGTGGCTCTTAACCAAACCATCCATTTGCCAACTTTTTATCCAAACCCCCAGAATAAAGGGGAGAAACTTCTGCACTCTTTGGACATACACAGGCAGCTACGCTTCTACTTAGACAAAACAAAAGCTTTCAGGAAAACTGAGCAACTGTTTGTAGCATATGCTGCAGGATCACAGGGCAAGGCTATCTCAAAGCAGACTATATCCAAATGGATAGGACACTGTATTCGTTACTGCTACACACAGCATGTAAAATCAGTCCCTAATAACATTAGGCCACATTCCACCAGGGCAACAGCCTTTCTCAGAGGAGTACCTACCAAGGAAATTTTGGTGGCTGCAACTTGGAGTTCAGTGCACACCTTTACCAAGCATTATCACTTGCCTCTTTTTACTCTAAATCCAGAGCAGGATTTGCCACTGCAGTTCTGCAGGGCCTCATAGCCAATCCTAACTCTTTATAGACCAGCCACCCAACCTTAGCTTTGGGATTCTACCCAAGTGTAATGACTGCAGCAGTGTAACACGATGAACATAGTACAGTTTTGTACCTACCATAAATGTAGATGTTTGAGTGTTCACACTGCTGCAGTCCAGGTTACCCTTCCTCCATCCCCTCTGAACTAGCTGGACTTATCTATACCTTTCTATCTTATACAACCTTTGTGGTGTATTTGCTTGTAACTGAAGGTATTGTTTTTATTTTATATGTATATTTTTTATTAGCAATATGTATTGCCTACATGTTTGTGGGCATCTGGCATCTGGGGCAAGAAAAACTGAAGAAAATGGCGTTGGATGCCTCTTATATACCCCTGGGTGCACTGATGTCAGGGAAGAAGCGACAGCAACGACGCCGGACCAAGACTTTGGAACTCTGGCCGACTGCGGGACTGCCTGACGGCAGGATAACCCAAGTGTAATGACTGCAGCAGTGTGAACACTCGAACATCTACATTTATGGTAGGTACAAAACTGTACTTTCTACCTTTTTTGTTTTTTTTTTCACAGGGACAAGGTTTATTTGCATATGTTTATATACCAGTCTTCCTTTTATGCCCAAGGTAGTTAATGGTTTGTCATTAAATCAGTCCATTCATCTTCCCTTTTTCCTTTCTCCACAGAATCAAAGTGAGTGGGTTCTTCACACCTTAGATTTACATAGCTAAACAAGACAAATCATGTCAGGAAATCTGAGAAGCTTTTTGTCTCCTTTCATGCCAGGAAGTTAGGTTTGGTGGTATCTAAGCAAAACATCTCCTGGATTTCAAATGCCATCTCTTTTTTCTGTTCTTTTCATGGCAAGCAGCTTTCCTCCTCTTCTGTTCTTGGTCATCCTACCAGGTTGGTGAAATCTTCTGGTGCTTTGTTTTAGGGATCAAGATACTAGATCCATCTTGAAAGCTAATACTTAGTCTTCTGTTCACACTTTCACCAAACATTACAAGGTGGATGTCATTTCTAGGGTTAGGATGGGTTTTGCCATGGCCAGCCTTCATGGGTTTTTGAAGGGCTCTTCTATAGCTTCCTCTTCCTATACTTTACAGTAACTTTTGTACTGTCCCAAAGAATGCTGCAAGGGAGATATAGTACAATTGTCTAAGATCTTACTGCAACAGTTGATTTACTACTTCTCACTGTTACAGTAGTCTGTCCCTCCATCCTCCTACCTGTTACTTTGTTTTTTCCTTCTGGCTGAGGGATTTTCTTTCATCGTCCTCCTCTTCTCCCTTTCCCCTTCCCTTCCCAGATGCCTCTTTTGCTGCTTTCCTCTGGGGTTTCTGTAATTCTTCATGGCCGCTTCAGATGTTCATATTGATCACTGCTGCAGTAGCCTTAGCTATACGAGTAATATCCTGCCAGAGATATAACAGCTGGCCAGCTTGCAGAGCTTCAAGTCCCCTTCCATGCACCCAGCCTGTCAAGCAGCTCGAGCTGACCTGACTAAAATACAAGTTTGAAAACAGTCCTCCAGAGCGTTTTTGCCTCCGAAGAGTATGCTCCTGTGAGGCTTTCAAGGATTAACAGTCTGCTTGTGCTTTCTTTGGCTGAGCAGAAAACTTTCCTTTGGGGAAACCTTCCATTTCCTTAAATTTATTGATATTTTATTACTTTCCACTTCAGGAAAGTTATTTTAATGCTAGGAGTGTCATGTTTTAATAGACTGTCTCAAAACTGTAATGTACTTTCAACTGGAACATTCATTGTTTCTGTCAGTGTAAAGGTAGTGTAAACTATCTGAAAATGTTTTCTGTGGAGAAATTTTTTCCCCTTTGTAGGGCTGGCATAGTGTTTAAGTGCTTTTTACTGAGTTTTTTTTTTCCTGTCACAAAGGGTAACTTTTGTTGACTGGTAGTTTTACTGGCGTTTGCTGCTAGTCTTTCCCTTGAAAGAGGCACCATTTTCAGCTTGGCCATGGAACCCCTCCCGTGGTTGGTCCGTCTTCCAGCCCCAAAAAGAAAAAGTTAAGCAAATAGCCTTTGCCACAGCAGCAGGCTAGCAGTTTGCCTCAGCCACAGGTGGGTGATTCTCCTGCGGCCGTTTGTTGTGCCTCAGACCACTCATCTTTTACTTTGGATCCCTAAGGTGTAGAACTTACAGCTACTATGGACCAGGGATTAGCTTTGTCCTCTTTGGCTGTTGAAGTCCCTTCAGTGGGCAAGAGAACAGCCATTCTTGTTGTTCCTGAGAAAGGGAACAAGGAAGTTTTCCCTGTTGTGTCAAAATGCTGTACCCATCCCTGGGGAAGCAGCTACTGCCATTAGTAACATGGCTGGCCCCATTTACAGAAAACCAATCATGTATCTGCTCCCACCTTAAATTTCTTTGGATAGGAGTAGTTTACTGGATTTGGCTCGGAGTTTTAATTCAAGCTATTGGTCCTTCTTGTAAAGTAGTTTCTGCTAAAAGACAGAGGGATTGATCTTTCCGTGAAGAGATTCAAAATTCTGACTCTAAACTGGCAGATGCAGACAGATTCAGGGTTTTTTCCTCAGATTTCTGATTCAAAGTCAGAGGAAAGTTCAGTTTGAGTCTCCCTGTGGTGGTTCCTCATTCTCTGAGATTAATGCAAGAAAGTGCCAATGTTTTCAATGGGAGAACACTGAATTTTCTCAGTCTTTCAAAAAATACTACAAGTTGTTACAGAAGGATTTTCCAGAATTGATGCAAATTCCTCTTGTTCTGTCTGCTTTAGAGGATGTGTGTGTTACTGCTTGCAGTTTTCCTGGTAGTCAGCCAGCTGCTTCTAAAAAGGCAGATAGAATGTATACAGTTCCTCAGTCTTTTACATTTTTATACACTATTCACAAACCAGAAAAAGCAGCGTTAGTTGATCCCACTGCTGCTAAGCATGTAGTTAATTCCAACCCTACTCTTTCTGATAAGGATGGGAAAATTAATGATGGGTATGGGAAAATAAGTCTATATTTCTGCAACTTTGACTTTCAGAGTTTTGAATTGTCAGGCTCATATGTTAAAGCATTTTCTGATAAATTGTGAAAGTATGAGGAATGTTTTATTTGCAGTTTATTCTTATGAGGAAATGTACAACTTAGTGGCTTCTGTTGCACAGGTCAGTACTTCTTGTTTGCAGTGTGTATGTATGACCGTGATACTTCAAGGACTATAGCCATTGGTACTGTTTTAAAGAGGTTTGCATGGTTGCATTCAGACAATGATAAAATGAGATTTTAAATTCTGCCTTGGATAGAGATTGTGTTTGGTCCCGCTGCTGCAGAAGTCATCAGAAAGTGTGATGAAAGGGGCAAGCTGGCCCAGGGAATCTGTAATATTTTTAACTCTCCTTTTCCAAATTGTTCAAGGAATTTTCTTTCTCTCCATCCAGATTTGATAAAAAAAACAGAGTAAACAGTTTCATTAGAATTCGGGTAAACCGAAGTTTAAGAAAAAAATGGCAAGGGGTTTCAAAAAACGAAGTCTAATCCTCCGAAAGCCAAAGACAATCCAGCAAGCCTGAATTAACTACTCAACAGACCTTGTGTCCAACTCCCATACTAGTGCTTTTTTTCCTCCAGAAAGCCTGACTCTATTTTTCTGTTTGGCAACAGATTGTTTCAAATAGGTTCTGAAAATCATTCATCAAGGTTACAGATGACAATGGGAGGAAATTCCTCCTTTCATAGGGTCATTTCTCATCCTTCATATCTGAGTATGTGGTCTCCACCTGTTTTTCATAATCACATGCTGTCTCAAGGGGTGTCAGATCCAATTCATCTTCCCAAGTGGGATTTTTTTTTTAATTCAATGATATTCCTAGTGCCACAAAGGAAAATGCTTGGAGACCATTTGTGGATTGATCTTTTCTAAACCTGTTTGTGAACATTCCCAAATTCAAAATGTCACTTCACAGCCACTTTTTCCTCTTTCAAGTTTCCTGCTAACACTGAACTTAAGGTGTATATCACATCCCTATTCATCCAGACAGATTTTTTAAGGTTTTATGTGTCTGGATCACATCATCAGTTCTCTGCCTTACAGTTTGGACTATCCAGTGAACCAAAAGTGTTTATAGTGTCTAGTTCCAGTTTTAGCTCAGTGCAAGCTACAGAGTATCCACATTTTTTCTATATTCAGACAACTTGCTCATCTTTGCAGATTCTATTTCAAAGTATCAGGAATCTCTGTATTGGGTGACAGATCTCTTACACAAACTGGGATTCCAAGAGAACATTTAAAAGTCTTGACTCTCTCACACAGGATTGTGTTCCTGGGATGTCAACTGGACACCTCAGTTCAAAGAATTTTTTTGTTAAAACACCTTTATTAAATTTTCACTAAAAACATATACAACATACATTAACAGAAAATAAAACAAACCATTTTAACATTTTTTCCATTTAAGTACAATATACATCATATATATTTTCTTTGCTACTCCGTTCCAGCATTATAAAAAAGTCACTTAATTCCTGCCTTCCCTTAAACCTCAGTCTTCCTCCTCCTGAACATTATTATGAACGTATTGTTCCCAAAATTCCCATTTAATTCTGTGTAATTTGCTCCTTCTCTTTTTAAAGATCCATTTCCAGTTTTTTTCTCTCTTTTATAATATTCAGTAACCTCAAATACAGTTGTTGTACACATTGATTCCCATTTTCTAGCAATTGCTTTTTTTGTCAGCCAAAAAAATTCAACTTTAATAAGGCCTCACTATGTCTAGGCAATTCAGATCCTGTATCCCAGCTCAAAAGAATCCTTTCCTTACTGCCGTTTGCTTACCCAATATTCCTGATAGAATATTCTGTAAGGATTTTTTTTAAATCTGCCAACTCGGTGCACTCCCAAAACATGTGCTCCCAATTACCTCTTTCTTCTCCATCACTCCTCCAGCATTTGTTCTATACTTCAGGAAAATATCCTTGAAGTCTTTTTGGGGGTATAAAAATGCCTCTGAAAACAATTCCAAGCAAAGAGCATAAACCATCTGGACTTGATTGCGTACTTGGGAGCCATACACATGTCTTACTATTTTTTTTCTCATACTTTGCTTTTCTAGTCTCTCTTCCCTGTCTTTTCTAACTTTATCTGATTGATTCTTATAGTTGTCATACGGTATTTTATATTCCCTACTGACTGACCCTTTTTAAATAGCTGTTTTTATTCTAGATTCAACTAAAAATTCTACTAGAGCAGGCCTTTCACTTAAAATTCTATCCCTTTCCATTTGCTTCTACTCTAAGATCAAGTCCGATTAGGGAAGGCAATCTCTAGCCTGCAATCAGTATGTCTTCTTGGCGTCATCCCACTCTGTTACTTTTCCTGCTTGTTACTTACTCCCAATATCTTGGTTCCTTTGCCAGGGTTCTGTAGTAAATTCTGACCTCTGCTTTGTAATTTAGTGTTACTTGCAGCAGTCCCTACTGACAAAAAGCTCCTTTCTCCATTCTGGCTTAGTTCTTGGAATACTTTCCGCTACTTCATGAATATAATATTCTGAATGGTTGCTGTCTTCCTTAAGCCCCCCCCCTCTCTATTTCCAGAACTTTCCCCTTGCTTCATTATCATCCCTTTCTAGTTTGAATTATAACCTTCTGGTTGTGCCATGTATGGCCTAACTGTGTAGCTCTAAAATATCCCAGCAAATCAGGTAAACCTAAACCACCTTGTTCTATATTATGGATCAACTTATCCCACTTAACTCTTGCTGTCTTTCCCTCCCAGATACATTTCTTCAGTTCTTTAATTATTGTCCACAACTTGTCTCTGGTCCATTTAAAAGCATGCCTGGCCCATATAGAAGACTAAAAACATTTTCACTGCTTGTATCTTGAGGTTTCACCTTCTTCATTTTTGTCCAAGCACAAATACACCTCGCAGCCAAAGTCCTCCAAAACACAGAACACAATTTATTCACAAAATAAAAGACTAAATAGTTCTATTTAGTCTTTTATTTTGTGAATAAATTGTGTTCTGTGTTTTGGAGGACTTTGGCTGCGAGGTGTATTTGTGCTTGGATTCGTATTGTTGTGTTACACCTGTTTGGCACCGATTTTTTGTTTAGTGTTCTTCATTTTTGTATCATCTTTTGTTTAGTCTCTTCCCAAAGATCCTTTACTGCTGTAACAGAAACGTTTTTAATCCATACTCTTAAATACTTCATCTTATGTCTCCTTAAATATGGGTGTTGCTGAACCAATTTGTGTGGGCACGTAATTTATGGCTATAGCCTTTATTTTGTCTTCATTAATTTTATATCTTGAAAAGACTTGAAACTCTCTCAAAATGTTCCACAACACTGAGCTATCCTTTTCTGGAATTATCAGGTACAAAATATCATCTGCAAATAAAGCCAATTTTTCTTGATTTACCATACCAGTTACATCTTGTGTTTCCGAGTCCCTTATTTTCTTTGCCAGTGGCTCTAAATAAAGTAAATAAAGGGGAAAAAGCACACCCCTGCCTGGTTCCTCTATGCAGACACAACTTATCTGCAAGGAACTCTTCCCCTTTAATTCTTGTCTCCAATCCTTCATATATCCTTTTAATTAACCTTATTATTGTATCATTGAATGCAAATGCTTCCAATCCTATACTCGTAAAACCCCAGCTTACTCTGTCAAATGCTTTCTCTGCTAAAGCACTCACCAAAAATAGAGGCATTTTCTTGCATTCTGCTTCCCTTTGGATCATCATTTTTTATATTAATGTCAACTGTTTGCCTTCCCTCTACAAAACCACACTGATCTATGGCTATCAATTTTGGCAACACCATAGCCATTCTTTCAGTTAGTATAGACATAAGCACTTTATGTGGTTTTAAAATTAAAATGGATCTGTATGAAGCTGTGTCTGAATGGTCGTTGCCATCTTTAGGCATTATAGCCTCCACAGCTTTCTTCCAAGATGTTGGTGCTGCATCCCGTTTTAAAATACTGTTAAAAAAATCTTCCAGATTTTTATCACTTTCTTCCCTCATAATTTCCAGACTTCCACAGGAATACCATCTTCTCCTGGAGACAGTTCAAAATCTTTTTTTTTTCCACAAGAAAAATAGATCTTTAGATCCATTTCTAAAGTTTTCCTTTCAGACTTTGGCCACTGCGAGGAAGTACATCGGGAATTTGGATCTCATGGCTTCTATGATTCTCATGATACCTCTGACAAAACTCCACATGAAAAAGATATAGTGGTGTCTGAAATCTCTTTGGTCCCAGCATCAACACTCTATATATATCTTTTTAAATCCCAATGTTTGTCAGAAGAGAACGCTTTTGGTGGAGTATGCAGATATCCTTAAATCCAGCTCTTTCTTTCTACCCCTCTGCTCCAAAGCGGTCAGTCATCACAGATGCTTTGGACTATGTTTGGGGAGCAGTTTCAGTATGGATAAAAGTGCAGGTGGTGTGAGACATAAAGGACAGACACAAGCACATGAATATTGAGGAGATGCTTACACTGATCTGGGCACTCAAGTCTGTTAAAAATCTTTGGTCCCGAAGACCTCTTCAAGTGATTACAGACAATATCACAATTATGTGGTACATCAGCAAGCAAGGAGGGAACAAGGTCATACCCCACTACCCTTTGCAGACTAGCCAGGTTGGCACAGGATATAGCTTCACAGCATGGCCTTATTCTACAGGCATCCTACATTCCATCGAAGCAAAAGTGGATGGCAGGCAAGCTGCGCAGAACCAGGGCAGACCCTCACAAGTGGAAACTAGATTGGTGGGGGTCTTAACAAGATTTGATCCATCTCTAGGGAATTCCTCAAGTAGTGCTGTTTGCCACCTGTTTGAACAATCATCCGACAAAATTCCGTTACAGGAATCTGTGCAAGAAGACATAGAAGACAGATGCTTTTTCTTTGGACAGGAATGCTCTTGTGTGCTTTTCCACCCTTTCCTCTAATATCCAGAGCACTTCTGAAGATTCATAAGGAATCCCCCAAGACCATTGTGGTGACTCTGTTCTGGCTCAGGCAGCCATGATTCTCCCTTATTTTGGAAATGGCCGGGGGCAGTTACCGCAAGCTTCGTCAAAGACTGGACCTACTTATACAAGAACAGGGCTGGTTAATACACCCTGACATCAGTTGACTGCCTGTATGGTAGGGTCGTAGTTCCTTTAGGCTCCTGTTTCTGAGGATTTAAAGCAGATACTAATAGAGACAAGAAAGCCTGCTACTAGAAAGTCATATATTAACAAATGAAAAAGGTTTTCTAGTTGTCAACAACATAATCAGCACCCATTCAGAGCTAGTTGCTCTCCGGTTTTACATTGTTTGTGTGAGTTACTATTCTTTGGCCTTTCTTATTCCTCTATCATGGTTCTTTTATTGGTCATTTCATCATGTTTGCCCATGGATCCTCATCTTTCAGTGCAGTGTCATGTCAGAATTTTCTTGAAAGGGGTTTTGCATAAGTGACCTGCAAGAAAATTGGTGGTCCTTCCTTGGGATCTTAATTTTCTGTTACAGAAGCTGCTCCATCTGAACCAGCTGATATGTCTGACTTGACGTTCTTAAAATGGAAAACACTTTTGCTGATTACTCTGACCTCTGCGAGAAGAGTAACTGAATTGCAAGCTCTTATGGTGAGCCAACCCTATCTCATTTTCCGTAGGGACAGGGTTTCTTTAAAAACTAATCTTTCTTTATCCCTAAAGCGGTATCCAAGTTTAGTTTAAGCCAAACTGTCCATCTCCCCATATCTTTCCTGAACCTAAAAATGAGGAGGAATGGATACTCTTTACCTTGGATGTCCACAGACAGCTCAGGTGCCATCTTGGCAGAACTAAATCTTTCCCATCTTCAGATCAGTTGTTTATTTCTTGTGAAGGTAAGAAGAATGACAATCTTATCAAAACAGATTATTTCCTAATGGTTGTCTTATTACCTTACGTTATACTCGCTATGACAGATCTATTCCAGGCAAAGTCAAGTCCCACTCTACCAGAGCCTTGGCTTCATCTGTAGGGCTTTAGAAAATGTTGGATTCTAGAAGTATTCTAGAAGCTGCTACTTGGTCCCCTCTGTGTACTTTTACAAAGCAAAACTCAAATCACAAACTCAGAAAAAAATGTAAAACAGAGACTAAACAAATAACGCCAGTCAATTAAATCCAAAACTTTTACTTAGTTAGCGCTTTCATGCAGGACACGACCTGCACTTCTTCAGACAAAGTAAAATAAAGCACCTTACATTTTTATATGTGGTTCAAAGTGCTTAGACCAAACCCACCATTAATTGGATAATTAAATTGATTCATCCAATTAAGTCAATAATGCAGCAACCACACAAAAATTGACTCTAAAAAAATATATATATAACATTCATCAAAAATGTTTGTATAAAATTGTTTGTATACAAAATCATCACAACCAAACATTACCTAACTCTAATTTCATTATATTATTATAAAATATAATAATAAATTTAAAAATATAAACTTATAAAAATATAAATGAAAATAAATTCATTTTATATTAATTATATCTGTTCTATACTATATTGAAAATAATACTGTACAAAGCTGAATTTAATTTTCGTTTAACACCAAAGCAAACCTTTATGTTATTAGAAAGAAATATATAATTTTTAACTTTAAATGCATAAAAATTTTCATACTTTTACAAAGCGTTACAAGCTTGATTCCTTCTCTATGTCTAGATAAAGCTTTTCTAGTACCATTCTCCAGAGGACTGTTCTCCTTCCACCTCCAAAGTGTAGTTAGTTTTGGTAATCTCCTATTATTTAGCTAAGGCTACTGCAGTGTTCAGTCTAGTGACCAGTATGATGAACATAGTACAGTTGTGTAAGTTGAACTTACCATAACATTAGATGTTCGAATGATCACTAATGCTGTAGCTGCTCCCTCCCTCCACCCCCTTCTTTTTAGGTGTTTTTTTTTATGCCAGGGTATGAACATTTATATATATGTTTTGGTCCTAACATTGTCCTTTCAGGGCTCAACCTCCTCCTCTCTGCTGGCAAGAAAGGTCTGACAAGCATTGTGCCCAAACTTGTCTTTTAGTCAGCTCAGCTCCAGGTGCTTGATAGTTTGTGCCCATGGAAGGTGCCCTGAAGATTTGGAAGCTGTCTGGCTGTTTTAGCACTGGCAGGATATAACCAATATAGCTAAGGCTACTGCAGCAATGATTATTCTAACATCTACTGTTACGGTAAGTTCAACTTACACAACTGTACTTTCTGAGGATTAAACATTCATACGTCACGTATATTACCTTGCGCCTTGCATGTAGGACATGCATCTGATGTACGGTGCCCAGTAGATGAAAAGGCTTTGGTATGCTGATCAGACATTTGGCTGCCCTTGGCAGGGTATCCCATAGAGTAAAGAGTACTGCAACAGTGCGAAGTAGCCTATCTACTGTTATGGTGAGATCTTACACAACTGTACTTTTTAAAATATTTGAGTCACCTTCCTCTGGCCTGTCTTACTCCTCTGTCAGCCATTTATGCTTGCCTGCCCATGAATCCTTCCTTTTCTGTTTTGGTAAAAGTTTCTTAGGGGGGGGGGTATTAATATTAGGCCTCCTAGAAACAGTGGTCCCTTTCTGGGGTCTTAGTTAACTTTTCCAGGGCAAAGTTATTTATCCCTTTGAACCAGCTCCATAGGCAGATTTAAGGTACATTTTTGGAAGGCTGTTCCTGTTATTCTGAGATGTACAAAAAAAGTGTCTTCACTTGCAGCCTCTTGTGGTGGGTGACCCCATCTGGTCTTGAACATAGAATGAGTCTCATTAAGATCAAATCCCCTGTTTATGTCCTAAGCTGTTTGAGTTTGTCAGGTCATCATCCTTACAGTGGTCTAAATTGACCCTCAGGGCCAGTTAGAATTCTGAATACTCTAGGAGTTCATAGGCAGCTCAGGTACTGTCTTCACAGAACTAAGTCGTTTAGAAAAGCAGATCAGCTGTTTCTTATGATGGGACTAAGAAAGGACAAGCCATGTCAAAACAGGAGTGTTTAGTTGTCATCAGCTGTTGTCTTTTGTTATATTCCACTGTGGTAGAGTTCCAGGCAGTATAAAGGCACATTCTTCTACAGCACTGGCATTTTTTGTGGTATATTGGAAAGGGGCGTTTTTTGTGGTATATTGGAAAGGGGCGGATTTTAGAAGCAGCAGCTTGGTCGTCTTTTCCTTCCAGGTCTGGGAATGGCTTTGCTCAGACCATTCTCCAGGGGCTCCTGGATACTTATTCTTCCTCCTCCAAAGTTGGATAGTCTTTGCTAATCAGCAGATATAGCCAAAAGGCTACTGCAGCAATGAGAATGATGAACTTGGTACAGTTGTGTAAGTTGCACGTAACATAAAAAGAGATATTCAAATTCTTCACTAATGCATTAGCCGCACCCACTCACCATCCTTCTACTTCTGTACATAGATAATTGTTGGGATATAAAGTTATTTTTTACTGTTTATATTGTGTAAAGGTTTGGGATGAGTTTGCAGTTCCATCTGTATGTGCAAGAAAGTTTAGAAGATTTCTTCACTCTGCTGATTTCCCTTCTCTGGGCTATCCTGTCATGGCAAGTGCAGCTTGCGTAACTGTAGTCTAATAGGTATGTTGTTCAGAAAACCATTAAAGAACCTAGCTAGTTTTCTAATTGTCTCAGAGCATGATCGCACAGTAGGCAAATTAAGGCTGTGGCAGTCAAACCCTGCACTACAGGAAGCAGTGCATTAACAGCTAATAGCCTTAACCCACTATGCTAATTGACAGACATCTTAATATTTTTCTGCCCTGGAACATGTTCCTCATTTGTTTTCTCAGTAGCCATAGTACAAATGACAATATTGAAAGAAAGTAGAGAAAGTATATGGAAACTAAGGGGATTCACTTTCATTTTACATTCATTCATCATTAACCTAAAATTAGGTACCCAGGTTTTAATTTAATAAAATGACTAAAAATCATTCAGATATGGAATTAAGATGGCAGGCTCACAGTTCTTGAACTTGTCATGTAAAAAAACAGTGACTAAATGAGAGCCAAAGAAATTGAGTCTTGAGTTGCACTGGAAGCAGGTCTTTCAACTGTATCTGTTCTGGAGGTGCTGTTTTCAGGCTTGATTTACCCCTTCACAAGATTTTCTAACCCCTGTCCTGCCACAATCAGTTTTGAAGCTCTTTTATAACTCTGAAATCTGACTACGTAACCAACATTTTGGTGCCAACACTAATTTTAAAGGAAGACACTCGTATTACATCTCTCTTTTCTGGAAGAAAAAATAAATGGCTTTTTGAGGTACATTTTTACGGTATCACTTTAGTGTACTTGTAAATATTTTTGCATCACCTTTTGTTCTTAGTATTTTAAACTTGTGCTTCTAATTAATATCCCGCTGGAAGTGAGACTTCTTTTTCTATTCCCTATTTGCATTTTATGATGATTAAATGCCCCCTTTTGGGCAGTGTATATTTACTTTTCATTATCCTTTGTACTTGTTTTAGTGTCTGTAGGATGAGAGGTTTGACTATGTGAAATGTTGAATGGGGGTTAGAGGTGCGGTGAGCCTAGCTAGCAACAGTCTTGTTCCCTTTTTCTGAGCTGCTGAGGAACCATTGAGGTGCTGGCCCTGAAAGGCAACACTGAAGCAGGAGAGTCAAAAAAAATCTGAGTGACTGTGTGAAATATTTTAGGTAAATGTGAAAATAGGACGCCATTGTGTGGTCTTGAACTGTGATGAGAGCATAGAATGCAAGACTGAGAGAAGAGACGTTCAGTGCTATGGTATGGTTGGAAATTATGTTGGGGCGCCAAAAGAATATAACAAGTAGTTAGCAATTGGAACAGTTGTACAAGTGAATTTTTTCAAGCACTTTTAGAGAATGAGGACAGAATTGCAATTAGACAAAAATTATTGAGATCCCAGATGGAGTGTATGAAATGAACCTCAGTTTTAGCCTTTTTCGTGTAGGACAGCATGTTGCATGTGCAACAGCCCTCTTTCTATACTGCATATATTGGTTGTAGATATTGTTACTTTAAGTTACAAATATGTCATTGTGTTTGGACCCTTACATCCATAAATGGTGCCTCTCATTGTCTGACATGTTAATAAACATATCTGAGAGGTGTGATATCCTAGTAAAATAGTTAATTGCTTATTCTGTTTGCATTGCGTATACACTGAGTGAAGTATAGTGAGTTTATAAGATGCTTTTAGACAAATGTTTTAGGGAAAAGATGCAGTAGTATCAGTATTACTAGTGCCATACCTGTCAATCTCTCAGTGCAAGAAATCTGGGCAATGTGAGAAGCAATGGGGGGACAGAGGCCCAAAAATAGGGGCAAATTTTAAATATTGCGCTTCTTCTTCTCGGCTTTTCCTGGTTAGGGGTCGCCACAGCGGATCACCTGTCCGCTCATGATTGGCAGTGGAGTTTTACAGTGTCGAGTTGCCAGCCCGGCGCCCAACCTTCCACAGAAGGCACACACATGCACACACTCATGCCTAGGGCCAATTTAGAGTGTCCAATCCACCTTCAGCATGTTTTTGGAATGTGGGAGGAAACCGGAGCACCCAGAGGAAACCCACGCGACCTCAGGGAGGACATGCAGACTCCACACAGAAGGCACCCCGGCCGAGGATTGAACCGGAGAACCTCTTGCTGTGAGGCGGCAACGCTAACCGCTGCACCACCGCAACTGCCCTAAATTGTAAATATTGCTCTAATAAACTTAGAAAGTTGCTAGAATAACAGGTTTTGCAGTATTGTGCATTTTTCTGAACAATATGAAGTCTGAAACTCAAATGTCTGTGTGTTTTTTAGTGATTTCAGTCCTCATTAGACAGCCACAAATTTTGAGGAATAGACCAAAATATGAGGCAAAAATCTGTATATTCTGCCAAAATCTGGACCGCTAAGAGGTATGACTAGTGCTACCATTTAGCTGCCCTTCAAAAGGTAAAAGCATCAAAACTGAAGTCTCTCATTCTCTCCAAGATGGTAGACTTGCAGCACATTTTAAGCAGACTGGCATATATTCTTTAATTGTTTTGCTGGAAAATGTGCTTGCTTAGTGCAGCTTAAAGTTCTATGAGATAATCAACTGGCTAGTGCGAATGTTACTTTTTTTTGTTAAAGAACGTCAAATAATTTGTCCTGTTCACTATGGATTGTGCTTACTGGATGTTTCTTGTTAAAATAGTGGAGTATAAATGTTACTAAATGTAGTTGTTCTGTTTTCTCTCATCTACAGGTCCTTTTGGAAGGGAAGTTTTCTAATGAAGAGAGCTTGGCCAATGAAAAATTTGTCACATTTCTCTCTCTGAAGCTGAGACTTGTTAACATATTAATAGGAGCTCTACAAACTGAAACAGACCCAAACAACACACAAATGATACTAGGTTTGTATTTTTTATTTTTTTCTGTTCTTACTAATCAGTCTTTCATTGCAAGCTGATTTTCTTTTTTTTCCCCCAAAGTACTTAATTGCAACATTCTGTTTTACCATCCAGTGCAGTCCACATGAATGATGACCTTAATCTCCTGGCAGATGGCCCTTAAATATTCAACTTTTCCAGAGTCTTTCTTATTTACCATAGTCCCAACCCAGTGCCATAAATCACACATCAAGTAGCCTTATTTTGGCAAAGCATTTTTTTTTATAAAATTTCCTTGTTAAATCATAGTCATTAGTCAACTTGTCAGTTGTACTCTTCATGCTTGCTTCTATTATAAAGCAAATCCTATGTTGTCTTAATATTCTTCCACCAAATCATTATGTAAACATTCTATTTAGAGTTTCAGCAGTAATCTCCTCTCATTCCCTTTTCCCTCTCCCACAAGTATTTGTAGAGGTACTTCTACATGAATATTCTAAATCTTCATCATCTAATGGCATTCCTTAGTAATTGAACATGTTTTTTCCCAGTTTTCCTCATCTGTTTTTAGCTTAAATTCTCTAACTTCATTCCATGTCTTAATTCTTTCTCCTAACATAATTTTAGACAAGTATGCAATTCATCTTGTTTTTCCTCCGCCTTCACCTTATTGTCTGCATTTCTATTACACTTTAACCCCCTATTATGCTCATCTTCCTGCCAAATCCTATTGAACAGTCTTTGGGTCCCCTTTGTTTATCCAAGTGCCAGCTTCTTCTGAGATATTTCCAGTAAGCACTCTATAGCATCTACTTTCCCTTCCAGAATCATCTTTCTCTGTAATCATATTTTTCTAGTCCGCTTAATTAGCATCTGCTACTGTTAATATATTTGTTAAACAAGCTTGTAGATTTTCATTTCATGGTTCCCTACGCCTTCATTTTCTGTATTGTCAGTGACCGTTTCTCAGTCCACTGTGGGTGTTTCCTCTTCCCATAGATATTCCCTAAAAAGCTGCTTTACCTTCTTCATCAGGTCATGGCTCGGCAACTCCTAGAATGCCTGAACTCCATATACAAACTGAGGCATCAAGAATGGCTGCAGTATTTGTATATTCTGATCTGTAGCTAATCTAATCCCATCCTTTTATATCTGCCCTTTTATCTTTTCCAAAATCTTATTGCATGTGGATCTCATTACCTCCTTCACCACATGCCTAGTTACTTAATTTCTTCTACCTACATGTATATGTTCTGTGTCTCTCCATGTCCTTCATGTTTACCATCACTGCTTGAGTTTTCCGTAGTTTATTTTGTAACTCGAGATCCCTCCAAACATTTCCAGTAGTTCTCAGAGCTTTGGTTTATCTCTATCCCACTGTGTCATTGTTACTAATGCATCAGCATATAAAGATGTTCATCATTCTCACTGCTGCAGTAACCTTTTGGCTACATGGGTAGCATCTTGCTTTGGATAGATATAGTCAGCTTCACAGTGTTATGACTTCCTCCCACATCTTGACTCTGACTGCTGACTGTCCAGCCCCTTTGTGGGAAATCAGCAGTCAGAGTTAAGACAAATTCAGCACTTGCTGCTTCGAGAGGAAGCAGCTCTGAGACTTCACAGGAGCAGCAGCTGGCCTTCAAGATTAATTTCTGGCAGTTGTCCCCACAGGGAAATCCTTTCAACAGAAATCTTTGCCCTTCTAAGAAAATAATGTTATTTTTTATTTCCTGACTAAAAGCAGTATTTCCTTGTTAAGAAACCAGATGTGTTTCACAACATCAGAAGTTTCCTGTCTAAGGGCCACCATTTTTATGGTAACAGTGTACTAATTCTGTAAACTTTTAATTTGAATATGTGAATGTAAGAAATGGAAAATGTTTTGACAGGGCAGAATTTTTTTAATGTTTTTAATGCTTATGTACAGTTTGTGATCACTTACCTGTTAGGTTTTGCTGTCAGCGTTATTTCTGACTGGAATTTCTGGTTTAAGTTTGTAGAGAAAAGGGATGTGTGTGAGGAAGTATAAGTGTGTGTGTGCTGATTGTGAACACCTGTCTGACACATTACCTTCCCACTAATTCATTCTAGCCCTGCTCACTAGCTTTCAGACCTTTCCCTTGGCAGCAGCATTGAAACTTACTCCAGCCCAGCCAGCTCTTTTTCCACTTTAACTCTGTACGGCTGTTAGTGAGTGAACTTGTAGTGACCAGTTGTTTTACCTTGGCTCACTCACTTGAATCTTTAGGTTTCTCTCATGTAGTCCTTTCAGCCACTGTGGACCAGGGATCAGCGACGTCCACTTCAATTGTTCCAGTATCCAATGCAGGCATGGGAGAACGGTCTTCCTTGGGTCTGGGAGGTATGCTTGGGAGTTGGTTCTCAGAATAACCTGGAAGAAAGATCTCTTGACGGGCTGAAGTGCCGTCTCCTAGTTGGTCTTCGTAGGTGTTACCTGCAAAACAAAACAAATAAAAGCAAGTTAGACATTGTTTATCTCAAGACATAGTCTGTTCGTAGAGATGCTTTTCTTACCTTAACCAGGCAGTTATTAAAGGTTCAGGAGGATTACAGTTGACACCAGATACAAATGCCATATTTCCAGGGAATTACTCCCTAAACCCAGAATTAGAATTTTTTCCTCAGGTTCTTCAGTGCTGATTTTCCCTAGGTGTCATAGAACCAGTGCCTTTAGATCAACTGGATGAAGGTGTCTGTTCAGAATGTTTCGTGCTCCAGAGAAAGAGCTTTTATGCGGACCAGATGTTCATAATGTTTCATTGTTGCAGTCCTAACCAATGGGTTATCCGGCTTCCTGTAGCCCTCGATCGGCCAGAATACCAAAGGTAAATAAATAAAAGGAAGCAGCTGGCATCACTTCCTCAGTCTTCCTTGCCGCGGAGCCCCAAGCAAAAGTGTTTTTTGCATGAGTGCCAGTCGGCAGTTTACCTTTTTCGTTTCCAACTACAAAGTTGAAGTCAACTACAGCTAAGTACCCCATTGGGGATCCTCTTTTCTTGCTTTAACGAATGTCCGAAAAGGTTAATAATTGTCTTACCTGCGGAAGCAGATTCCCCATAGAGATTTTCATTTCTATTGTATTTGTTTAGGCCTTGACCACGACGTTCCTAGTTGTGATTTCTGTGCTTCCTTTAATCCGCGTATTATTCGTCGGGCTAAGCTTTTAGCTAAACATTTTGGAGTTGGGCCTAAGTTTGCTGGTATGGCGTCCGCTGGTGTTCAGGCTTCGGATATCTCTAAGAAGCGTAAGGATAAGGACCGCGACAGGCTTCAGAGGGTGAAGTCCTCGAATGATGTTAAGTTGGTCGTTAGTCCTGTGGTAGCCAGTGAGGTGCCTTTGCAGCCCCTGCAGCCCGTGGATTTTCAGAGTCCCCCATGCCTCCGGCTTCCGTTTTGTCTTCTGGCCTTCTGCCTATTGCCTCTTCAGGTGGATCCGGAGCCGTTAAGTTGACTCCGGTGTCCGAGGCCTCTGTTCTTCGTTCAGACAGCAAGCTCATACCGACGACCTCTGCTGTGACTTTGGCAGTTGCCAGACCTCCCGAGTCCTTCAGACTTGCAGGTAAATCTTCCAGTCATAAGTCTGTAAAAAAAGCAGGCTCCAGTTTCCTCTCATTCCCCTCAATCTCAAATGGTTAAAATGTCTAATGACCTGTTGACTCTTATTAGGGGTTCACAGCCTCCTCCTTCTAAAAGGAGTAGAGATGTCTGTTCTGAGGCTTTGTCTTATTCTGGTTCTGATACTTCTAGCATTTCTGCTGATGAAGAGGAAGTTTTTCTCCTTTCAAGGATTCAGATGCGGAGGAGTCCATTCCTGCTGCTTCTTCTCCAGAGAATTTTTCCTTTTGTGATACTTTAAATACTTTCAGGGAGCATTTTAAATAGGAAAGTCAGGATTATCCCCAATCTAAGAAAAAGATAAGGGAGTTTTTGGATTTGCCTCAGCATAAGCCTCTGGCTATTCCCCCAGTGTTGGAAGTGGTTGGTGATGTTTTACTGGAAAATTCCTTGACTCCAAATTCGGTCCTCCTGCTCCCAGGAAACCTGACAGGTACTATAGAGTCCCTGATTCTCATTTGTTTCTTTTCAGGAATCTGCTGGCTGATCCAGAGGTTATTTCTCAAGGGTCTAAAGGTGTTAAGGCCACTGTTACCAAAAATCCTGTTCCTTCTGACAGGGAATTTAGTCTTTATCATACGCTGAAGTACCAGCAGTACACCTTGGAGGCTATTAAGTCTAGGACAGCAAGTGTGCCTCTTTTGGCAGAGAGTAAGGATATGCAGGATTTGCTGAATTCTGCCAGTCTTGTCAGTAAACATTCATTACATTGTGGTCTTGACATTCTAGAAGCCTCCTGCAGGGCTACAGCTACTGGATCTGTTATTAGAAGGCACGCTTGGCTCAGGGAACAGCCCCTTCCAGAGCCTGTCAAGGCTAAGATGTACCTTTGCATAAGGACAGTCTTTTTGGCAGCAAAGCAGAGGAAGTGCTCAAGAAGATGGAGGATAAGGCCAAGTCTATGCAAACAGTTAAGGACTTTCTGCAGGTTCAACCTCCTCGCTTTAGCAGGAATTACCCTTCTAAGAGTTGGACGTTTCCTGATGCCAGCAGACAAAACCGTTCTAGGACTAAAGGTTACAAATCTTCTAGGGGGCAGGCGGCTATCCCTCAAAGGTCTAAGCGTTGGCATCCTTCCACTTCCAAGGTGGGAAGTTCTAAGCCTGCATCTCAATCCAAACATTCACAGTGACTATCCAACTTCTGCCTGTTCTTGTTTGTCCGGAGAGTCCTTTAGGGGGAAGGTTGGCCTTTTTTGCAAATGTCTGGGTCATTATCACGGACGACAAATGGGTACTCAGAACTGTGTCCCTAGGTCACAGGTTTTCTTTCCACACCTTTACAGTAAGCAAAGGGTTTCCGGACACTCCTCCAAACCAAAGGGCAGAAGTAGAAAAACAAATTTTGTCTGTTACATCTGGAAGCAATAGAATCAGTTCCTGTTCAGCAGGCAGGCCAGGGGTTCTATTCCAGACTTTTCTTAGTTCCAAAAAAAAAGAAGGCACCTGGAGTCCTATCCTAGATCTTTCCATTCTGAACTCTTTCTTGGTAATTCCAAAGTTCAGAATGCTCACTGTGCATCAGTTGCTTCCAATGTTAAAAAAGCATTCCTGGTTGGTAACTTTGGATTTCAAAGAAGCTTATCTGCACATCCCTATCAGGGAAAGTTGCAGGCAATACCTTTGTTTCAGGCTGGGTTAGCAACATTATCAATTCTCTGCATTGCCCTTTGGCTTATCTACTGCTTCCAGAGTTTTCACAGAGTGTCTGGCTCCAGTCTTTGCTTTTTGCAAGCAGAAGAAAATTCAGATTTATCCATACTTGGACGACTGTCTAATTCAAGCAAATTCTCAGGAACAACTGTTGAAGGATCTAGAATTTGTAAAGACTCTTCTCTCTTCCCTGGGTTACACACTCAACGAGGGAAAAATAAAAAATGGAGCCATCCAAGGAGATAACATTCCTGGGAGCGAGTCTGAACGCAGCCGCCCAGATGATATGTCTCACCCAGGAGAAGCAGGCAACTCTCTCAGTGTACTTCCAGGATTTGGCAAGCCTGTCCCAGCTCCCTGCAAGGAAATACCTGCAAGCTCTGGGATACATGGTTTCTTGCATTCTTATGATTCCATATGCAAGACTGCATATGAGAAAATTACAGTGGTACCTCAAGAATCTTTGGTGTCAACACACACAGAACCTGGATATGATAAGTCCTCTGCTTCCATGTCTGCAGACAGTTTCTGTGGTGGGCAACAGCCTGTCTTCAAAACAAAGGCATGCCTTTTTGCCCACCCTCTGCCACTCAAGTTCTTACCACAGATGTATCAGACTATGCCTGGGGAGCTCACCTGGATGGCAGATGCATACAGGGATGTTGGAATACCCAACAGATGCACCTGCACATAAATCTGAAGGAGTTGATAGCAGTTCAGCAGGCCTTACTAGCTTTCAAGCATCTTCTTTCTCCAGAAACTCTGCTAATCAGAACAGACAACACCACAGTCATATGGTACATCAACAAGTAGGGAGGGACTCTTTCTTATCTCCTGTGCAGGCAGAGCATGAATCTCTGGTGCATAGCAGCATCTCTGGGCCTGCATCTCCTAGCTAAACTAAACTAAAAAATAAATTAAACTAAACTGCTGTCAGTTTATGCCTTCCCTCCTCTTCCTCTTCTTCCCAGAGTATTACTGAAGATCAGGAACGAAGGACCAAGGACTATTCTCATAGCTCCAGACTGGCCCAGACAGCATTGGTATCCACTGCTTCGCAGTCTCTCCCAATTTCCTCCTTGGCATCTTCCTCTGAAGCCAGATCTTTTGGTTCAGGAAGGGGGAAACATTCTACATCCTCATCTTCAGTCTCTCCATTTGGCAGCATGGCTCATTGTATGACTCTATCCTTTTCTTCTTCCCTTTCCCAGCAGGTGGTTGACGTGCTGAGGGAGGTCATGAGGCCTAGCACTAGGAAGTCCTACGCTGGCAAATGGGAAAGATTCTCTCATTGGATGCAGGCTATAGGGGAATCTTCTTTTCAGCCTACCCTTCTTATGATCTTGGAATACGTGGCTGATTTGCTTCAGGGTGGTCCTTCTTTTTCCTCTGTCAAGATCCATGCTTCAGCCATTTCTGCTCATTGTTCTTTTGAGCAACCCATTTTCTTTCATCCCCTGATGAAAATGTTTCTGAGACGTGCTTTCAACTTAAAACCTCCCAGAAGAGCACCTACTCCAGCCGGGGATCATAATTTTGTTCTAGAGAAACTCACTGATGTTCATCGTGTTACACGGCTGCAGTCACCACACTTGGGTTATCTGCCATCAGGTGGTCCCGCAGTCGGTCCGAGTTCCAAAGTCTTGATCCGGCGTCGGTTGCTGTCGCTTCTTCCTTGACATCAGTGCGACAGGGGTATAAAAGAGGCAGCCGACGCCATTTTCTTCAGTCTTTCTTGCTGCACGGTGCCCAAAGCAGAAGCAGTCCGCAAGTGCCGGTCGGCCAACTCCTGAGATTTTCAAATCGAATTTCAGACCGAAGTCTTCAATAAAGCTAAGTACCCCATTGAGGAACCTTTTCTTGCCTCAGTCCGATGTCAGAAAAAGTTAATTGCATTTCTTGTGGGAAGCAAATACCTTATAAGGATTTTCATTCTTATTGTATCCCTTGCCTAGGCCCAGACCACGACATCACAGGTTGTCGGTTTTGTGCTAGGTTTAACAAACGAACTATTAAATGTCGGTTTGATTTCGCCTGACATTATTTTGGTAGAAAATTTAATTATACCATGCCGTCGGAGCAACCGATGACCGAGATGCATAAAAAGCGCAAAGGTAAGGACAAGCAGCCGAGACCCAAACCAGACACCGAGGCCTCTGCTAGGCCAGTCGCAGGTTCTCCGGTTTTCAGTGAGGTGCCTACGCAGCCCCTGACGACTGCTGATTTAGAACCCCAGCCTGCATCCGACTCCCAAGCGGAGATTGCAGGGCCTCCAGAGCCTTTATCTTTAGGCCCTTCCGACACCATGGCTGATGGGGATCCTGGTGCAGTTGAAAGGCCGTCAGTTGCTGAAGGTGTCTTCAGACCGACTACACTTACTATTAAATCTGAAAACTCCATTAAAAGTAAGGACGCCTGTATAGCAGTCTCCAGTGCAAGGCCCCATGCCTAAGAAACAGATGCTTAAGATGGCCGAAGACTTAATTACCCTAATCAGGGGTTCCCATCCCCCACCTGACAAAAGGCCTAGACAGGAGGAGGACTACGCTTCCTCTGACCAGGTTTCCATTACCTCAGATTCTTCTGAGGAACAGGAGTACTCTTTTCCCCCTTATGAAGACTCAGATGCTGAAGAGTCTATTCCTTCAGCATCTCCCCCAGAAGACTTCTCTTTTGGGGAAACTTTACTTACCATTAGGGAACATTTCCACTGGGAAGGCCAAGATTACTCTGATTCTAAGAAAAGGCTCCGAGAGTTCCTCTTACTACCCCAGCACAGACCCCTTGCTATTCCACCTGTGTTAGACATTGTGGATGATGTTTATTCAGAATCTAGCCTTAACCCAGATTCATTACCTCCTGCACCAGCCAAACCAGACAGATACTACAGAGTCCCTGACTCACATAAATTCCTATATAAAAGCCCTGTTGCTGACCCAGAAACCATTTCCCAGGGTCCCAAAGAGGTTAAGGCCTCTATTGCTAAAAATCCTGTACCGTCTGAAGGGGATTCTAGAGCACCAGACAGATGGGGAAAGAAAGTATATACCTCAGCTACTCTAGCTATGAGGGCCTTAAATTGCCAGTTTCACATGCTGAAATATCAACAATATTTGATGTCTCAATTAAAACAAAAAATGAGCACTCATACAGAGCAGCCTGATTACAAGGAAATGCAAGATGTGTTGCATGCAGCCGAACAAGTGGGAAAACATACTTTGCAATGTGGATTTGATTCATTGGAAGCTTCTTGCAGAGCAGCTGTAACAGGGTCTTTCATTCGTAGGCATGCTTGGTTAAAAGAACAAACTTTACCTGATCATGTTAAAGCAAAGTTATTGGATGCACCCTTACAGCAGGATGTTTTATTTGGTGTGAAAGCAGAAGAGGTTTTAAAGAAAATGGAGGATAAGGCAAAATCTATGCAGACGGTCAAGGATTTTTTACAGGTCCAACCCCCTCGTTTCAGCAGAAATTGGCCAACCAAAAACTGGTCCTGTCCAACTTCTGACAGACCTCAGAGGGGCAAATACAGACACCCAAGGGGCAGAGGTCAGCCACAAGGCTCTTCCAAGACACGACAATGGGGTGCCATGACCCAGAAAGCAAGAGAAGACAGGTCTCAAACTATCAGAAGACAATCACAATGACTTACCTCTCAGACTGCCAAGCAAATCACTCTTGGCAGCTCCCTTGGGAGGAAAACTTGCACTTTTTGCAGACAATTGGCACATCATCACAAAAGACAAATGGGACCTAAATATTGTAACTCAAGGATACAGGTTCCACTTTCACACTTTACCAAGGATAAAAGGAATGCCAAACCTGCCATCAAATCAACGGGCAGAGGCTCAAAGACAAATTACAGCACTCATGGACATGAGAGCCATTTAACAGGTTCCTACACAGGAACAAGGACAAGGATTTTACTCAAGACTCTTTCTGGTTCCCCAAAAGGACAAAGCCTGGAGACCCATTCTGGACCTTTCAATTCTAAACACATATCTGGAAGTACCCAAATTCAAGATGCTCACACTACAGCAACTTCTTCCCATGCTGGGCAAGAAGGCTTGGCTAGTAACGTTGGACCTCAAGGAGGCATACCTGCATGTCCCTATCAGACAAAATTGCAGACGATACCTCCGATTTATAGCAGGTACAACTCATTACCAATTCTCTGCACTGCTCTTTGGCTTATCTACTGTGCCTAGGGTCTTCACAAAATGCCTGGCACCAGTAATTGCATACTGCAGACAAAGAGGAATCCAAATATATCCATACCTGGATGACTGCCTTATTCAAGCAGACAGCAAGGACATTCTTTTAAAACATCTGGCATTTGTAAAAAAAACCTACTAAGTTGCCTAGGGTACACAGTAAATGAAAATAAGTCAAAACTAGTGCCCTCACAAGACATAATATTCTTGGGTGCCAGCTTAAATACAATGGCCCAGATGACTTATCTCACGCCAGACAAGCAAGAACAACTGACTCAATACTTCAAAATAATGGCAACAAAGGCCCAACTCCCTGCAAGAAAAATTCTGCAGGCCTTGGGATTCATGGCATCTTGCATACTACTAATACCATATGCCAAACTGCATGTGAGGAAATTACAATGGTACCTGAAAAGCGTATGGACTCATGGACTCAACACAGCCACAGCTTGGAAACAATAATACCACTAATTCCCTGCCTTCAACAGGAGTTTCTATGGTGGGCTCAGGCATGTCACCTCAACAAGAGTTAGCCTTTCACCTTACCCACAACCAGGCAAACAATGACAACAGATGCATCGGATTACACCTGGGGAGCACACATGGCAGGACAGTGTATTCAGGGCAAATGGTCTGCAGATCAAATGCATCTCCACATCAATCAAAAAGAGATGCTAGCTGTACAAAATGCCCTAACAGCTTTCAAGGACCTCCTACATCCAGGGCAACTTCTAATAAAGACGGACAACACCACAGTGATGTGGTGCATAAACAAACAAGGGGGCACAGATTCCTACTCCCTATGCAGGCAAGCAATGACCTTGTGGAACACAGCACTGACCTACCAAGTTCAACTACAAGCACAATTCCTGCCAGGAAAGAAAAATACATTGGCAGACAAACTAAGCAGAAATATCATGGATCCTCATGAATGGAAACTAGACCCGCAAGTCTTCACAATGATGACTCAAAAATGGGGGAGCCCAGACATACATCTGTTTGCCTCCCCCCAAAACTACCAACTGCGAAAGTTTTCCACAAGGACATACCACACTCTAGCTTGGAATGTGGACGCCCTCTCATTCAGTTGGAAAACACTAACAGTGTATGCCTTTCCTCCACTGCCTCTTCTGGCAAAGGTGCTGCTAAAAGCCAGTCTAGAGAGGTCACAAATGATACTCATTGCTCCAGACTGGCCATGCCAACACTGGTATCCAATATTAAGGAACATGGCTCAAGGACCACCATGGATTTTACCTCAAATTCCTCACCTGCTGACTCAGCAAAACAGATTCTATACAGCCAGCTCAAGACTTTAAATCAGGCTGCATGGCAGATTATCTAAACAACCAGTCAACACCTCTCTACAGCTGTTATGGATGTCATTCTGGAGGCCAGGAGACCCAGCACCAGGAAAACCTACTCAGACAAATGGAAAAGATTCTGCACCTGGAACCAAGCTAAAGGCCAAAATCCTTTTGTCCCAAATATTCCTCAGATTCTGCAATATTTAACTGAGATGTTGCACAAAGGCCTTTCCTTTTCATCTATAAAGATCCATGCTTCAGCTATTTCAGCTCATTACAGCACGGATCCTCCTATTTTTTCACATCCATTATTAAGACAGTACCTCAGAGGGGCTAAGAACATAAGACCGCCCCGAAGAGCACCAACACCAACTTGGGGCCTCAATTTTGTTTTGGAAAAGCTTACACTACTGCCCTTCGAGCCAGCTTTTTCAGCTGATTTACAATTTTTATCATGGAAAACTGCCCTGCTGCTAGCAATAACTTCTGCACGAAGAGTCTCAGAGCTACAGGCCCTAATGGCAGTGGAGCCTTTCATCATTTTTCATCAAGACAGAGTCCCTTTACGAACTAATCCTTCCTTTATGCCAAAGGTAGTATGTAGTGTGGCTCTAAACCAAACAATTCATTTACCCACCTTTTATCCAAACCCCCAGAATAAAGGGGAAAGGCTCCTTCACTCTTTGGACATTCACAGGCAATTACCTTTCTACTTGGATAAAACAAAGGTTTTCAGAAAATCTGATCAGCTCTTTGTATCCTATGCTGCAGGATCTCAAGGAAAGCCTATCTCAAAACTTAGACCATTTCAAAATGGATAGGACATTGTATCTGTTTCTGCTACACACACCATGGGAAACCTGTACCCGGTCACATTAGGCCTCATTCCACCAGGGCTACAGCAACATCAGCAGCCTTCCTCAGAGGGGTACCAACCAAGGATATTTTGGAAGCTGCAACTTGGAGTTCAGTGCACACCTTCACCAAGCACTACCACTTACCTCTGTACTCAAAAACCAGAGCTGGCTTTGCCACTGCAGTTTTGCAGGGCCTACTAGCTTCTCCAAACCCTGTTTAGTACCAACCGCCCAGCCTTAGCTTTGGGATTTAACCCAAGTGTGATGACTGCAGCAGTGTAACACGATGAACATAGTACAGTTTTGTACCTACCATAAATGTAGATGTTTGAGTGTTCACACTGCTGCAGTCCAGGTTACCCTCCCACCTTCCCCTCTTTTTACCTGGGTTTTATTGATAGCTCCCTGTTTATACAATCTCTAAGATGTATTTCTACATGGTGTATTTGCTTACAGCTGTAGCTATTGTTTTCTACTTATGTACTTTACTTAGGATTATGTATTGCCTTCCTATTTGGGGGCACCTGACATCTGGGGCAAGAAAAACTAAAGAAAATGGCGTTGGCTGCCTCTTTTATACCCCTGTCGCACTGACGTCAGGGAAGAAGCGACAGCAACTGACGCCGGACCAAGACTTTGGAACTCGGGCCGACTGCGGGGACCGCCTGACGGCAGATAACCCAAGTGTGATGACTGCAGCAGTGTGAACAGTCGAACATCTACATTTATGGTAGGTACAAAACTGTACTTTCCTCCTTTTGAGCCAGCTGCTACTGCAGATTTGAAGTTTCTGTCTTGGAAAGCTGCTTTCCTCTTGGCTGTAACGTCATCAAGGAGGGTTTCGGAGCTGCAAGCTTTGATGGCTGTGGAGCCTTTTCTTATTTTCCATGCAGATAGGGTCTCTCTGAGAACCAACTCCTCCTTTATGCCTAAGGTGGTTTCCAGCCTGACCCCTTAATCAGTCCATACACCTTCCTGCCGTCTTTCTTAATCCTCAAAATAGAGGTGAAAGGATCCTACATTCTCTTGATGTGCACAGACAGCGCAGGTTTTATATGGACTGGACTAAAGATCTTCAGAAATCAGCACAGTTATTGGTCAGTTTCGCCCCTGGAGCTGAGGGCAAGGCTATTTCTAAGCAAACCATTTCCAAATGGATTGCACATTGTATTACTTTTTGCTATTCCTTTCATGGCAAGGTTCCTCCTCGAGGGGTTAGGACCCACTCAACAAGAGCAGCTTCCACTTCTGTAGACTTTTTAAGGGGTGTCCCTACTAAAGACATTTTGGAGGCTGCCACAGGGTGTTCTGTTCACACTTTCACAAAACATTATAATTTGCCTTTGTTTTCTAGAGCCAGGGGGAGGGTTTGCCACTGCTGTTCTGCAGGGCATTATCTCCAATCCTTGATTCTGTTGGTTCCTCCTCCCTTTTCTTTGGTAATCAACCCATTGGTTAGGACTGCAACAGTGAAACACGATGAACATAGTACAGTTGTGTACACGTACCATAAATGTAGATGTTCGAGTGTATTCAGTGTTGCAGTCCTGGTTTCCCTCCCTCCTTCCCCCTTTTTAGTCCTCTCCTATTCGCTTTTCCTAAGGTACAGGCTAAATTTGGTATTAATTTGCCAATGTTGCTTTTGGTTTAAGCCTTGTTTTCTGGGGACTTCTGACTGTTATGGCAAGAAAGACTGAGGAAGTGACAATGGCTGCTTCCTTTTGTACCAGACATCCTGACATCCTTTACAACCAACGACAGTTGATGTCATATTAACTTACCTTTGGTATTCTGGCCGATCGAGGGCTACCAGGAGCCCGATAACCCGTTGGTTAGTACTGCAACAGTGAATACTGTCGAACATCTACATTTATGGTAAGTGTACATACACAACTGTACTTTCTAGAGCTTTCATAACTCAGTCTGTATGTGTAAGTACCAAAATTCAAAATGCTAACCTTTCAAACTTTATTTTTCACTCCTGCATTGAATGTCATGTTAACGTAAGATCCAAAAGATGCTCATCACTTCCTCTTAACAAAACATTTCAAGAAATTTTCTCAGGTATTTTGTGGGTCTGGGTCACATTATCAGTTTTTTGCATTAATGCTTGGGTTATCTACAGCCACATGGGTATTTACGAAGTATCTAGCTCTGTTGATTTCTTATTGCAGACTGCTTGGTATTCACAATTTCCCTGTTTAGATGACTTGCTTATCTTTGCATAGTCATTTCCCAGATGTCAGGAGTCCTTAACATGGGATCTGAAGTTGTTGTTTTCATTTGCTCTTCAATCTGCAGGCCACGGATCTGGGCCGGATCCAACTCGGCCGCATTTTCCAGCATCTGATCTGAGCTCGAAGCTCCTCCCCTACCCATAATGCCCCATGTCTCCCTTCTCCCCTCAGATCTAGTTTGCAGCGCATATCGCTAGCAGACCAGTTTAGATTAGGCATCTATTCCCGGTTATATGTAGTGCCAAAGAAGACTGGGGACTTGACTGATCCTAGGTCTGTCAACCCTAAACCTGGCAGTTGCCAAGATGAAATTCCAGATGTTCATAATCCAGTCTGTCCTGCCCTTCCACAGGAGAATGACTGAATGTGCTCCTTGGCCCTCCAGAACGCATGCTATCACATCAAAATGGACAGATGCTGTCAGAGGTTCCTCCGCTTCCGGCTAGGGGAAAATCATTACCAGTTCAGAGCACTACCCTTTGGTCTCACTACAGCCCCCAGGCAGGGTGTTCACCAAAGTGATGGTGGTGATAGCAGCTCACCTGCGGCTGCAGGGCTTCCAGGTCTTTCCCTGCCTGGATGATTGGCTCCTTTCTGCTCCCTCCAGGCATCGACTCTGACAAGCCAGGGATTCCCTTCTTCAGACCGCCGACCAGTTGGACATCACCATAAATCTCAACAAGTCCCGGTTGAACCCGGTTCAAGTTTTGGATTTTATTGGAGCTCGGTTAGGCACCATTCAGACCAAAGCTTTTCTAACTCCAGACAGACTGCAATCCCTCAAACTTCATGTCTTGTGCATCCTTGAAGCTCAGCCTCCACCAGTGGAATCTGTCTTATGGGCATTAGGATCCATGGTGGCCATGATCACCCTCGTCCCCATGGCCTAGTTGCACATGAGGGTGCTCCAATGGACTCTTGTGGTCCAGTGGTCATTACTAGATCTACCATTGTCCTATCCTGTTTGTTTATCTTGAGCATGCAAATATTCTCTTCTCTGGTGGATTCAATCCACGGACCTTCATCGGAGTCGCCCGTTTATTCTTCCCGCCCCCATTGACCACAGTGACCACGGACACCTCCCTACTCAGGTGGGGGGCATTGCTTGAGAAGGACAGTCCAAGGCATGTGGTCTTCCCTGGAGAACCCAGTTGCATATCAACGTCCTGGAGATAAGGGCAGTTCTCTTGGTGCTGCAAGCTCTTCATGCCCACCTTCCCCATCCAGATAGACATGTCTGTAGTCCGGTACATCAACAAGTCGGGGGGGGGGTGACAAGGATTTATCCCTTTTGTCACGAAGCTATGAGAGTGTGGAAGTGGGCGATCTCCACCAGCCGTTTTCTGGTAGCAACGCACATTCCGGGAGGTCCACCATTCTAGCAGACAAGCTCAGCAGATCTATCCTGATGCCTTATGAGTGGTCTCTGAATCCTTCAGTAGCGAAACAGATCTTTGTAAAGTGGGGTCAGCCTTGCTGTTATCTCTTCGCCTCTCCTTCCAGTGTAAAGTGCAGCAAGTTTTTCTCTCTGAATCTCCCACCAGGAGAAATCCCCCAGAGCCACTCTGGTTCATGCTTGGCCCTCCGGTCTTCTGTATGCTTATCCTCCTCTCCTCATGATTTTGAAATTCCTTCAGAAAGCTCTCCAACTGGGGAGCTCAGTCATCCTCATAGCCCCATTCTGGCCTCGTCATGTATGGTTCCCTTCTCTGTGGTCTCATATATTGTGTCCTCCATGGACGTTGGATCCGGTTCTGGATCTAATTTCACTTCCCTTAGGGATTCCACACCCAGATCTGGCCAGTCTGAAGCTTACCACTTGGCTGCTCCAGTTCCCTTGATTGTTAGGACTCCCAGGCTGTCTTCTCCTGTTAGTAAGATGTCTGTAGTGGCTCATAAATCTTCCACTAGGAAGGTTTATTCTAGTAAGTGGAAAAAGTTTTTGATTTGGGCATCTCAGTGTGACTTGTACCCCTTTACTGCCCCGGATCCTGCTATTTTAGAGTTTCTGGCAGGTATTTTTCAACAGGGTGCTAGTTTTTCCACAGTTAAAGTTCAGCTGGCAGCTATATTTAACTTTCACATTGGAGATAATTTGGCTTCCCTGACTTCATCTAAGCTTTGAAAAGCCTTTTTGAAAATTATCTTTCTTCTTAGGCCCCCAGTCAAGGAACCAATACCGCCCTGGGACCTCACATTGGTCCCCCAAGCCTTAGTTTCTTCCCCCTTTGAACCCTCAGCTTTGGTGGACTTGCAGTTTTTGTTTTGGAAGATAGCCTTCCTGATTGCCATTACTTCAGCCAAACAAGTGTCAGAACTTCAAGCCTTATCGGTTAAGCCTCCTTATACGATCTTCCGTAAAGACAGGGTGTCCTTGTGCACTAATCCTTCTTTCCTTCCAAAGGCGGCTTTGGAATCAAACATTAATCAGGTTATCAATCTCCCTGTTTTCTTTCTGAATTTTCAGAATAAGGGAGAGTTTAAATTGCACCTGATGGATGTACACAGGCAATTACGTTTTTACTTAGCCTTTTCGTAAGTCTAATCAACTTTCTGTTTCCTACTCCAAGTGCTTTTTTGGGAAACCTTTATCGAAGGTCACCATTGCTCATTGGACCGGTTACATATTACATTACCAAAGTTTCAGTACTTCGAATGCCGTATGGTCGACACCATATGATCAAAGCACTAAAACTTAGAAAATGTAATAAAAAAAAAAAAAAGAAACAAAAGTAAGTGCTGTGAGCATTGGATCTCTCAGTGCATAGTTCTGGAGTATTTCAGCCAAAGGATTATCTCTACCAGCTCAAATTAAGGAGCATTCTTCTAGGTCTATGGCCACTTTATCTGCCTTTTGGTGCAGAGTTTCTTTAGATGGTATTTGCTCTGCGGCTACCTGGGCATCATCGCATACTTTCATCTCCCATTACAAGTTAGATCTTTTATCCAGAAGCAGGGCATCCTTTAGATCTGCCGTGCTCCGGAATATCCTTCCATGAGGGCCTCCCAGGTTTTTTGTAGCTGCGGACTCTATCCCGCAAGTTGAAGAGCAAATGAAAACAACAACTTCAGATAAAGAAGTTATGTACTCACCATAACGTTCCATCTGAGTTGTTGCTTTTCATTTGTCTTCAACCGTCCGGCCCTCTTCCCCCTGCCTTAAGTGGATTATGTGGTTGATTGGCTGGAAGAGACATAGCCTTTACTTTGGCATAACTTGTTCTTCCCTATGGTGTTCTCTGGGTATTTTTGCCATGGAGTAAGCATTGTGTTAGGTTGGGATCCTATGGTTGGCAGCAAACTCGATCTGAGAGGAGGAGGGAGGCAAGGGCATTATGGGTAGGGAAGGAGTTTGGAGCTCTGATCCAGTGCTGGAAAATGCGGCAGGTCGGGTCTGTCCCAGATCCGTCTCCTGCAGGTTGAAGACAAATGAAAAGCAACAACTCAGATGGAACATTATGGAGAGTACATAACTTCTTTTTTAATCTCTTCTTAACAGTATGGGATTCCATGTAGATTTACAGAAATTATTTTTGACTCTGTCACACAGAATTGTGTTTCTGTGCTGCCTGAAAGACACCTTAAGATAAGTTAGATTATTATCTGGAAGCTTTACTGAGCTCTTCCAATTAGTCCTCAGACTTCTGCATGAGAATTTCTCAGGATTCATGGGTTTATGGCTTATATGATTCTCATGTTCTCTCTCGCCAGGTTGTACTTGAGAAAGATTTAATGGTTTATGAGGAAGAAAAAAAATATGGACCCAAAATCTTCATCCTCTGGAATTTCAGATTCTAATTTTTGGGCTTTGTCAAAAAGGAACTGCACTGGTTGAGATAGCAAATGGCACCAAATTCAGGTCTGCCATTTTCTCCTCACACCGCAAGTCAGTCTATAACTACAGACTCTCCTCATATTTTGCTTGGGTAGCAGTTTCTCTGGTGGATAAAGGTGCAAGGCCTGTGAAATGCCTCCTATAAATGTCAGAGATGTTGGCTGTGATCTGTGCCTTAAAATCTTTCCATCTGTGGTCCTGTGATTACAGCAACACTGCAGTGATGTGGTACATAAACAAGCAGGGCAGCACCAGGTTGTACCCTCTGTGCAGACTGGCTTTGACGACTTAGGAAGTAGCTGTACAGCACTCTTTAGCCCTCCAATTGTCTTACGTTCTGTCAGAGCAAAATATAGTGGCAGGCAAGTTGAACAGGAGTAGGACAGACCCTCACACATGGAAATTCAACAGGGTGATCTTCCAAGAATTAATCCAGTTGAGGAGCACCAAACTCAAATGGATCTGTTTACTTCCTTTCAAAACAGACACTGGACAAATCTCTGCTCTGTGACTTCTTGAAAGCATTTTATTTTATTTGTGCAGACTTTGTTGGCAGCCTGGAAAACAGATGTATTTCCATTCCCATGGTCAGGAAGATTCCTTTATGCATTTCTACCCTTTCCACTGATACCTAGAATAATTCTGAAGATTCAGAAGGACTCTCTAGAAATTAATGTAGTGACTCCTTTTTGCCCAAGACAACATTGGTTCTCCCTTCATATGGCATTGGCCAAGGGCGATTACCACTTGATTCTTCACTGACTAGACCTACTTAGATAAGACAAGGGGAGTTTAATGCATCCTACTGTCAAACAATTTCAACTAACTGCCTGTTGTTGTTGTGTCTTTCGGCTTTTCCCGGTTAGGGGTCGGCACAGCGGAACTCCGGTTCGCTAATGATTGGCAGTAGATTTTTACGTGCCGAGTTGCCGGCCCTGACGCACAACCTTCAAAGAAGGTACACCCATGATTCAATTTTAATTCCTTTTAGGTTCCTCTTTCTTGAGGATGTGCAGCAGGTACTAAAGGAAGTAAGAAAGTCTGCTACTAGGAAATCTTATATTGGCAAGTGGAAAAGAGTTTTAGTTGGTGCCTAGCCAATAACCTGGGTCCTATCGGGAATTATATATCACCGGTTCTGAAATATTGTATGTGAGTTACTTTCCCCTGGCCTGTCTCATTTGTCTGTCAAAGAGCATCTTGCAGTTATTTTTGCTGATCTGCCCATGGATACTCCCCTTTCTTTTTTGTTTTTAATAAAACAGTTTCTCAGAGGCTTTTTGCAAATTAAGCCTCCTAGGAAACAGATGGACCCTTCCTGCGATCTTAACTTTTTGCAGGAAAAGTTAACTGCGTCTCCCTTTGAACCAGCTCATCAGGCAGATTTAAGATTCTCCACATCAAAGACTGCAATCCTTATTACTGACTTGTGCTAGAAGAGTATCTGAGTTGCATGCTGTCATGATGGGTTTAACCCTATCTGTTCTTCCATAGAGACAGGGTCAGATTAAGAATAAATCCCTCATTTGTGCCCATAGTTGTTTCAGAGTTTGCTTTGAATCAAGGCATTAGTCCTCTAGTGTTCTATCCAGATTCTCAGTACCCAGGAGGAAGGGTTCTTCCTACTCTAATTGTGCATATGCACCTCGGGTACTATCTTGACAGAACTAAGTCCTGTAAAAAAGCTAATCAGCTGTATATTATGATGTACAAAAATGGGATAACCCATGTAAACGGACTATTTCAAGGTAATTGTCCTCCGCTATTGCCTTTTGTTATACCCAGCATGATAAATCAAGTATCAAGGTCTGGCTTTGCTAGGGCCATTTTTTTGGGATCCTTCCTCCTTCAGAGTTGGCTAGGCTTTTGTAATCAACCCACGTAGCAAAAGGCTATTGCAAACAGTGACAGTAGTGGGGCAAAGTACAGTTGTGAAGTTGCACGTATTCTAGCAGTAGATGTTTGAATTCCTCATTGCTGCAATAGCTGCACCCACCCATCTGTCATCCCCTTACATCAGTATATAGTTAGTTTGGGTGTAAAGGTTTATATCTTTTAGTGGTTCAGGATGAGTATGCTTTTCTCTTTGTATGGACAAGAAATTCCAGAAGTTGTCTTCATATTGATTGCTGATTTCCCTCCTTGGCCAATTAGCAATCAGAGTAAAGGTCTGGGAGGGAGACTGAGCTTTGTGAAGCTGGTCAGTTGTATCTTAGGCAATATACAGCCTATATAGCCAAAGTGCTGCTGCAGCAGTGAGGAATTCAAACATCTATTACTTGCACAACTACACTTTATCTCCCCTCTCCCAGCTGTATCTATGAATATCCATCTTCCTTATTAACTCAGCTAGTGGTTCAATATAAATTGCAAACCGTTAAGGTGGTGTAGTGGGAGCTGTCTTAACTTCATTGACAGTCTGGCTATTATTTTAATCTTTGCTGTAGCCCCACTGTATATGTTCTTGATTACCTCCAGTCATTCCTCAGGGGGTCCCTATTTTATTGCTAACTCAAACCTGTGCTTCCATATGACACTGTCAAGCGCTTTCTCTGCACCCAGTGATATTAAAGCTGATTATCTGCCCATATCCTGCATGTCTTTTCTTTAGTAGGAGTTCTGCAGCCTGTTACAAAGTCTGTTTTTCACCTGTAATTATCTTTGATAGGAATCTTCTCAATGGGTTTACTTGAATTTGCATAAAACATTTGTAGTCATGGTTAAATATGGGTATTGGCCTGTACAAGGATACATAATTAGAACTTTCCTTTCTTAAGTATTACTGCTATCATTGCTTCCCTCCAGGAGTCTGGTGGAGGTGCCTTTTTCATGGTTCTTTTAATTAATGCCACAAATTTGCCACCAGTGTTTCTTTACTATGGGAAGCCGCACTTTCTGGTGATTTCCTACTTGGCTTCCTGTCCCATACTTCAATCACCATCTCTTGGTATAAGATTTCTTCCCTTTCCTGTCCCCGAACTTCCCTCATGTTAGGGTTTCCCCATAATTCCACCTGTCTCTCCTTCCTTGAGCCACTGATCTCTATGTACAAGAATTGATAGTATTCCCTAAAAGCTTCCAGTATCTCTTCTAATGTCCACTCTACTTTCTGTTCTGTGCACAAATAAACCTAGTACAGCCACCTCTCCATCTCTTGCTGTCTTAACGTTGCCTTTGCAGTATTTTGAAACAGTAACATTTACACTGCCACTCTTTTCTGCCAAAATTTTGTAGCTTTGTTTTTTTTTTAATAGCATCTATTTAATCATCTTTTCTCTGTCCTTTCTCACCTGTTCACCTAGCCTTCTCTCCTAGCTTTCTAACACCTTTTTCCTTACTTATTTCCCAACAGTGCTACTTCTCCACTTCCAGTGTTTGTATCGCATGTCTAATTTCTCTCTGTTTATCCCAGTTTTCTCCTGATTCTTCCTGCATCTTCCACATTGTTTGTTTAATTAACATACAGTGGATGTAAATAGTATGCTCAACTTCTGAGAGACTTGCTTTGCTATAATCACCTGCATTAGAAGCTGAAGTTAAGCGCAAACTTGCAGTTTTAAAAGTACTGTTTTTCATTTTTTTCTGTACCTAATTGTGTTTCACTGAATAGTGTGTGCTGTTTGCCTCTCTGCTATAAGAAGGGTTGGTGGTCTTCTCACTTCTTATCTGATATTTAACTGTTAGCCTAGAGGGATTCTTCTGTACTTTAAGTGCTAGCCACAAAGTTTGAGAAATCATTTTATGCTCAACTTCTGAGAGACTTGCTTGGCTATAATCACCTGCATTAGAAGCTGACATTAAATACAAACTTGCAGTTTTAAAAGTACTGTTTTTCATTTTTTCTGTACTTAATTGTGTGTTTCACTTAATAGTGTGTGCTGTCTCTCTCTCTGCAGGTTGTTTCCACGCACCCTCCCTTTCGTGGCTCTGGAATTGCCCATCCCTCCTTTAAGTCTGTATTTGAACACTCCTGAGTCCATCTCATTTGCTCACTTAACTGAATACAATGAGATCATATTCTGCGTCGTGTTCACTCTACTTAATACAGAGAGAAGATTTGAGAAGGCCAACCCACTTAGGTTCTTCCTTCCTCTCTCCTTGCACTTTACTAACAAAAAAAAATGTTGCACTTTATTCATCTGCTTTTACTGTATTTGTATTTCCTCCTACTTTATTTTGCTTTTGCCTCTTCTTAAAAGTACTCAATTTTATGTATTCTGCTGCATTTATTACTGCTTGGTAGTAGCCTGATTAAATTGCAATTGTTATTCCAAGTCTTTTGGTTTAAGCACTTGGGCTTCATACCGGTTGTTTTACATTAAGAAGGTTTGTGGTCTGCACTGTTATGGCAGGACAGGTAGCTTACATCCTTCTAAGCTGGTTATTGCTGATTAAAGGCTCACTGTCTGTTATTCTAAAAGTGTACTAGTTCTGGTTTAAGCACTTGGGCTTCAGGCCAGTTATACTACATTAAGAAGGTTTGTGGTCTGCACTCTTGTGGCAGGAGAGGCTGGATTCTGCCCTTCTGAGCTGGGAATTTCTGGTCACAGGCTTATTGTGCCTACTTATTTGAACTGTTTCTTTCTGAAATTGGTGTGCCTTGTTGCTGTGGTATAGCAACAGATTCAGGCCTGCTGAATCTAGCTTTATTTGTATAACTTGAGCACTGATCCAGGCCATCTTTTTTTGGAGACTGTTCCCCTGCACCCTAGTAAAGGGAGTGTGCAGTTAGAACTTGTCTGATTGAAGACTGCTAGAACAGGGCTCAGTTTTGAGCTTTTTTCTGGTTAATTTGGTAACTTGTTTAAATCAGTTTGTTTGTTTTCTATTGTTTATATATATATATATATATATATATATATATATATATATATATATATATATATATATTAAAAAAGTGCACTTCATTCATCTGCTTTTACTTTATTTGTGTTTCTTCCTACTTTATTACTAGGGACATTGACTACAACTCTGAACTGAGATATATAACAATAAGCATCCTTTTGTGTGCATTTAAAGTGTTTTTTGATTGTATCTGCTTTATTTTCTGAAAAAAAAAATATATATATACTTGTTTTCTGCCTTTCTAAACTAGTATAGTCCAGTTTTCAGGTTAGTGCTGAATTCAGGGCTGTGTTACAAATCTCCGTGTTTGCCCATACCTTACTTGGATAGAATGAAGTTTCTCTGTTCACCTGAGAGAGGGTAGCTTTGAGCAGCCTATCTGTCCCTGGAGGAGTGGTTTCAGCCCAGAAAATAGTAGTTTATTGCCCATTTTGGGCTAATTTCTATCTCTTTAATTTCCCTGCTATAAAAACCACATTTGCCCGGTTTTGCGTGCCGGGCAGCACCGGTTAGCTAAGGTATAACTATTCCCGGCTCCTCAAAGTCTTCTCTTCAATTTTTCCCTTGGAACTAGACAAACTTTCAACTTAAGCACTCAAGCTATTCATTTCTCAACCTGGCACTTGCTCAAAACTCATAGCAAGCACTTATAAACTCTAGCACTAGACCCCCCCCCTATACTGTACAGAAGGACAAGGCTCTCTATTCGTCCTTGCCAGCCATTCAGTAAAACAGTTCACTGTACCTATACCTATCCAGGCATGTCCAAAGGACAGTTTCAGGTGTACTCTCCAGTCCAACTGGTGAATCTGGGCATTTTGAGGCAATGTTACAATGCCTCATGTACACAGACAACCCTCTCCCCCTACCACCAAACACTAATGCATGCGAGAGATGCAATTATACAGTCAAACTGGAGGCTAAGCTCTCTCAACCCAAGACTGGATCAGACAGTCAAGAGGAGAAGGGAAATACTGGCATCACACCACCAGTCTCACATAGACCCATTAAACCAGCACCGGCAAAGAACACACATAAATGCACAAAAACATACTCAGAGGTTCTAAATAAAAATCTGCAAAAGCAACAGAGACCTTCAAAGCAGACATCCAAGCAACCTCAACCCCCAACACAAACCATGAAACACATACTTCACAAAACCAGTGTGCCACACAATCACAGCCCTTAAGGTAAAATAACATACCCAACATACTAGTAATAGGTGACTCTATAGGCACAGGCACACTGACATCCCACTCACTAGGCTGACTAAGGAGAAGGTTACTGTTAGTTGCCTGTCTGATGCCTGGATCCGCCACATAACACAAGCACTCAGGTCACTCCAGAACAAGTGCAAATACGACTCTGTCATTGTCCATGTTGGTGTGAATGACCTGAACCATACCTCCCTAGACTACATGAAAAGAGACATGGAAGAGCTCTCTGATCACGTAGCCCAGAGCGGTATGACCCTGACCCTGAGTAGCATCCTGCCCTCACCAAGAATGATACCACGGTATAAAGAAAAAATTATCAATTTCAACAATTGACTAAGTTTCTGGTGTCATTCAAAGGGGATCCAGTGTTTGTCTGTCTGAGATGACATGCTCGACAATCCACGCTGCTTCGCTAGATACGGCTTGCACCTGTCGCCCTTAGGCTTTCGAATAATGGGCAAGGCTCAAAAGACAAACCCATCGCCGTAAATAGCACAAGTAACAAAAATCTGAGGGTAATGCCACTCAATGCCAGAAGTCTAAACCTCAGAATGCATGCACTCGAGGCACTCCTCAGTATGGAGAAAATGGCTATATGTGCAGTAACAGAAACCTGGTTTAAGGCTTCAGAGAGCACCCCAGCACTACCAGGCTACAACTCATACCATACATTTTGGCCACAAAACCCGGACCGAAATACAAAAGGTGGGGGGAGTATCCATATTAATCAAGGATATCCACACCTCCAGGTTAGTGGCACAGCACGATGCTTCAGAGATCATCCACGTGCAACTAACAATGGGCAAAACTGCAATTCAAATTGTAGCTTGCTACAGATCACCCACCATGTCGCAGGACCCCCATTCCGTGTTTTTGGAAACACTAGGAAACATAAAGGTCCTACCAAACACCCTAATATTAGATAATTTCAACTACCCAAACATTAACTGGGAGAATTACTCAAGTACTAACTCCCTTGCCCAACATTTCCTAGAATTTGTAAACTCAAATGCCCTGGATCAACTGGTCAGTACTCCCACCAGAGGTGAAAACATAATAGACCTGGTCATTAAAACAAATCACTTTGGATATCCATATTCCATTCCCACCCCCAGACAAGGAAACCACTGTAAAAAACTTTTCAAAAGCAAACTTCACGTTACTTAAGACCGAGGTGGAAAGTTTCAATGCCCCCATGCTAAATGATAATGCTGTCCAAGCTGCAAAATCTTTTACTAATGCATTCTATAGGCACCTACAAGAATGCATGGATCGTGCTATCCCAAGCAAAACCAAGGCTCACTCCTCCAAGAAAAGGAAACCAGTCTGGTGGACCCCTGCCATAAACAAGCTATACAACAGGAGGAGGAAACTAGTACAGAAAAGAGTAAAATCCCAAGAAGGGAAGACATCCCTGATCAGTATCAGCAAGAAACTTCGATCCCTCATAAAATCGTCCAAGGCAAGCTTCAAAAGAAAAATTGGCAAGGACTCTTAAGATGACCACAAGGCATTATTTAGCTATGTCAAGAATCTAAGTGGCAATGCTCAGATCCACTCTGAGTTAGTGCAGAATGGCACAAAATACACTGACCCATCCGATATCGCCAACATCCTGGCAGATGGATTCAGTGCAAACTTCACCCCCCTCTCACCCCCAAAAGGGCCCATAACCATACCAGAAGAATGTAGAGCCCCTGAAATCACAGACACTCAGGTTAAAATAGCCATCTCCAAAGCCAAAAACACAGCATCAATGGGACTGTATGGTGTCCCAGGCTGCGTCCTACATGAGCTCAAAGAGGAACTAACCCTTCACCTAAACAGTGTTCAAACTCAGCCTCTCCACAGGCTATGTACACACAGAGTGGCGCACAGCAATGGTTATTCCCCTCCACAAAGGTGGAGCCACTACAGACCCTGGGAAACTATCGCCCTGTAAGCCTGACTAGCTTGGTCTGCAGGGCTATGGAGCGCATCATCATGGAACTCTTTAACGGAGACATTGGGAACCTCCAAACACTGGACCCTACCCAGTTTGGCTTTGCTAAGGGCAGATCATGCCTCCTAAACCTGGTGGACTTTGAGACAGTTACCAAGGCTGTAGACGAGGGAAAGGTGGTACACACAGCCTACCTAGATCTCGCAAAGGCCTTCCACACCATTCCCCATTCTGGTATTATAGACAAGCTCACTGGCCTGAACATAAACCCCTATGTCACAAGATGGGTTGCCAATTGGCTCACGGACAAAACCCACATGGTGAGAGTTGCGGGAGCTAGGTCTGACTCTAAACTGGTTACAAGTGGTATTCCACAGGGCTCAATCCTAGGACCCCTCTTGTTCGGCATATACTTCTCAGAGGTACAAGCAAGCACAGGAGGACTATGGCTGACCAAGTTTGCAGACGACTGCAAACTAGGTGCTGTAATTGACTCTCCGGCTGACAGACATCCTCCAAAAGGGTCTCACTGAGATGGATACCTGGTGTCAAAATCATGGCCTCAAGCTAAATGCCAAAAAGTGCATAGTCATCCCCTTTGGAAAAAACAAAGTACCCACAAACTACCACATAGGTGGTAGTCCCCTAAATACGGAAAACGTAATAAGGGATCTGGGGACCCAAGTAGATAGTAATCTCTCCTTTGATAATCACATTGCCAAAGTGGTTAGAAAGTCCTTCTATGTGGCCCACCTAATCACAAAAGGGTTTGCATCCAGTTCAAAAGAGGTCATTGTGCCCCTCTACTCATCAGACCCATCATAGAGTACAATGCCCCATTTGGAATGTACCTTACAAGACACCTGCAACAGCTGGAAAGACCACAGAAGTACCTCACCAAGAGGATCACTGGCCTCAAACAGATAACCTATGCAGCTCAACTGAAGAAACTCCAGCTGTACTCTGCTGCATACCGCCTACTCAGAGGTGATCTCTGCCTGAGATACAGGGCCATGTCCATCCCAGAATTGATGGACATGCTCCACCTAAAGAAAACCTTATCCCCTCGAGCCACACGCTCTAGGGATCTAAACCTCACCACAACAATAAATAGGACATGCTGGAGGGATAAATTCCTGTTCCAGAGACTTCCCATGCTTTCGAACAAGATTCCAATCTACATTAGTTAGAGCTCCTCGCTAACACTCTTCAAGACAAACCTTGATGAGTGGATGGGAAACAGAAAGTTTACCCTGGGGATCACTTCAGTGGCTCTGCTGGACAGAGGCACAGGGAACTAATCTAAGGAGATGGCGAAAGCCAACACATTCTGGCTATGCTTATAAATGCCTTTGGGCAGATAGCCTTGTACCTACCTATGAACCTATTAACCCCTGATAAAATGCCAGGTTTTTGTGATATAAAAAAATGAGACTACAGTAATGCCAGGTTTTTGTGATATAAAAAAATGAGACTACAGTAAATCATTTCAAAACTTTTCCCACCTTTAATGTGACCTATAACATGTACAATTCAGTTGATAAATCTCTTAGGGGAAAAAATATAAAAAATAAAAACGTACAATAAGCTGGTTGCATAAGTGTGCACACCCTTAGACTATACTTTGTTAAAGCACCTTTTGATTTAATTACAGCATTCAGTCTTCTTGGGTACACACCTGCCATCAATTAAAGAGACTGATTAACCCCAAATAAAGTTCAGCTGTCCTAGTCGGATTTTCCTGACATTTACTCAGTTGCCTGCTACAGCAAAAGCCATGGTTCAGAGAGAGCTTGCAAACCATCAAAGGGATCTCATTGTTGTAAGGTATCAGTCAAGAGAAGGGTACAAAAAGTTTTCCACAGCATTTGGATATACCATGGAACACAGTGAAGACATTTATCAAAAAGTGGAAAAAATATAGGACACAGTGATGTTATAAAGAACTGGACACCCCTCCAAAATTGATGAAAAGACAAGACAGAAACTGGTCAGGGAGGCTACCAAGAGAAATACAGCAAAACTGAAGGAGCTGCAGGAATTTCTGGCAAGTACTGGTTGTGTACTACATGTGACAACAATCTCCTGTATTTTCCATGTGTCGGGCTATGGGTTCAAAGACAGAAGCCTTTTCTTACACAGAAGAACATCCAGGCCCAGCTAAAATTTGCAAAACAATACATCAAGTCTCCCAAAAGCATGTGGGAAAATGTGTTGTGGTCTGATGAGACCAAGGTTGAACTTATTGGCTACAATTCCAAAAGGTACATTTGGCACAAAATCAACACTTCGCATCACTAAAATAACGCCATCCTCACGGTGAAGCATGGTGGTGGCAGTGTCATGCTTTGGGGTTGCTTTTCTTCAGCTGGAACTGGGGCTTTAGTCAAGGTGGAGAGAATTATGAACAATTCCAAGTACCAGTCACTTTTGGCCCAAAACCTTCAGGTGTCTTCTAGAAGCTGAAGATAGAGGAATTTCACCTTTCAACACAACAATGACCCCAAGCATACATCCAAATAAAAGAATGGGTTCACCACAAGAAATTTAAAGTTTTAGAATGGCCCTGCCAGAGCCCAGACCTAAATCCAATAGAAAATTTGTCGAGTGACCTGAAGAGGATTGTGTATAAGAGATGCTCTCAGAATTTGACAGATTTGGAGCACTTTTGCAAGGAAGAGTGGTCAAATATTGCCAAGTCAAGATGTGCCATGCTGAATGACTCCTACCCAAGAAGACTGAATGCTTTAATTAAATCAAAAGATGCTTCAACAAAGTATTAGTTTAAGGCTGTGCACACTTATGCAACCAGCTTATTGTATGTTTTTGTATTTTTTATATTTTTTCCCCTAACAGATTTGTTTTTCAACTGAATTGTGTAGGTTATACGTCACATTAAAGGTGGGAAAAGTTTTGAAATTATTTATTGTGGTCTCATTTTTTATATCACAAAAACCTGGCATTTTAACAAGGGTGTGTAAACTTTTTATATCCACTGTAGTTATCCAATTTCTCACCTCCTCTTTCTCTGTTAGGTTTCTCTGAGATGTCGCAGCATTTTAACAGTTTTCTTTCTGCCCTTCCTCTTACTATCAAATTTATCTAATCATGGCCTGAAAAAGTTATTGGCTCTATCTTCACCTGTCTAGCCTACTTTTGATGTTCTATTTTAAGCCCTATCTGTTCTCAACCAACCATAAAATCTTTCTGAGTCATAGTTGTGAATTCATCTCCGGATGTCTCTATTCCTTGTACACTCCACATGTCCCTCCTTCCTATCCTCTACAAAAAGTTCTGCAAAACTTTCTCCTCCTTTGGTGCCCTTCTAGTTCTAGGAAGCCTATCCTCATCATCTCTCCATGTTATGATGTTTCAGTTACCTTTTGCATTTACTTGAATCTCCTTGGAACTTCAGTAGTTCCAATAAAATTTCCATTAACCTCTTAATTGTTCTTTTTGGTGGAATACATACTAATAATATAGTATACTTACCTTTCTAGTCTCCCTTTCATTCCCAGAAATCTTCCATTCTTATCTGTTTCACTCTGTGTCCAAAGGCCAATTCTTCATGTTGCTTCCTTAAGCATTAGCTACTTTTTTATAATCGCCACCTTATATCTTTTTTTTACTGTTCCATAAAAAGATGTCTCTTGTAATGCTAATACCCGCACCTTGGTTGACTTCAGATATGCTAATATTTTTTACTCTTATCTCTCTTCACAAGACCATTCATATTTCAGGAGATGATTTTAATTGCCAGATGTTGTTGTTCTTTCACTGTTGCAGTCATTACATTTGGGTAATCTGCTGGCAGGTTGCCCTCAGTCGGCCTGAATAACAATGTCTTGGGTCCTGCATTGGTTGCTGTCTCCTCTTCCATGATGTCAGGTCATCAGGGGTATAAAACATGCAGCCGACTCCATTTTAATCGGTCTTTCTTGCCACGCGCTGCCCGAATCAGAAGCAGTTCACAAGTGCCAGTCGGCAGACTCCTGAAATTTTCGTTTTCGAGTTTCAGATCCGAAGTCTTCAAACTAAAGCTAAGTACCCCATTGGGGAAACTTTTTCTTGCTCCTTACTGATGTCAGTAAAAGTTAATAATTGCATTACTTGTGGGAAGCAAATTACCTCATAAGGATTTTCATTTGTACTGTATTCCTTGCCTATGTCCTGATCACAACATGCCTTGCGGTTGGTTTTGTGCTAAATTTAACCAATGCACTATTAAGCGTCATTATATTTTTGCTTCTGAATATTTTGGTTCAAGATTTAACTACCCTGAAATGTCTTCAGTTAGCAATCCGACTATCGGAGTTCACAAAAAACGCAAGAAAAAAACAGAGACAGACTGTCGAGGTCCAAAACCAACGACGAAGCTTCTCATAAGCTAGTCGCCGGTACTCAGTGAGGTGCTTTCGGAGGCCCTGATACCCGCTACTTTTGAGTCACAGGCCTCTACCGAGACCCATTCAGAGTCCAGTATGCCACGAGATTCTGCAAGTATTGAACCCGCAGATGTTTCTCCCTTGGATGGGTCTGGAGCCGCTGAGCAGGCACCGGCTTCTTGAGGGTGTTTTCAGGCCTCAACATTTGTATATTAAACTGACGTCATCATCAAAAACTAGGCCAAAACCAACTTCTAGGTCTAAAAAACCATTGCATGAGCCACATGCTCTGGCCCCTATGCCTAAAAAGCAAATGATCAAAATGGCTGAGGATTTAATTACCTTGATCAGGGGTTCCCAACCCCCCTCTGCTAAGAGGCCTAGGCAAGACACTGATTCTGAATCATCAAATCAGGTTTCCATTTCTTCTGATTCCTCTTCTGATCAGGAATTTTCTATTCCACCTTATGAGGACTCTGATGCAGAGAAATCCATCCCTTCTGCTTCTCCTCCTGAGGATTACTCTTTTGGAGAGACTTTGCATACTTTAAGGGAGCATTTTCACTGGGAGAGTCAGGACTTCTCAGAATCAAAAAAGAGGCTTAGGGATTTTCTTCTTCTTCCTCAGCATAGGCCTTTGGCAATACCTCCTGTATTTAGACATTGTTGATGATGTGTTTTCGGAATTAAGCATGGCTCCTGATTCCCTGCCTCTGGCTCCTAGTAAGCCAGACAGATATTACAGGGTTCCTGACTCCCACAAATTTATTTTCAAAAATCCTGCTGCTGATCCTGAGACTATTTCTCAGGGTCCCAAGGGTGTTAAAGCTTCTACAGCCAAAAATCCTACCCCTTCTGATAGAGATTCCAGGGTGCTGGATAGATAGGGAAAGAAGGTTTATACATCTGCAACCTTGGCAATCAGGGATTTAAACTGCCAGTTTCATATGCTTAAATAGCAGCAGCATGTTATGGGCTTACTGAAACAGAAAATGATGTTGATTTCTGATTGTGTGGAAAAGAGAGTTACAGGATTTATTGCCTTCAGCAGAACAGGTTGGAAAGCATACTTTGCAATGTGGTTTTGATTTCTTGGTGGCCTCTTGCAGGGCCATCTGTGATAAGAAGGCATGCTTGGCTCAAGGAGCAAAATCTGCCTGATCATGTTAAAGCTAAATTGTTGGATGCCCCTTTACAGCATGACAGTCTGTTTGGTAATAAGGTAGAAGAGGTTTTAAAGAAAATGGAAGACAAAGCTAACTCTATGCAAACTGTAAAAGATTTCTTGCAAGTCCAGTCACCCAGGTTCAGTAGGCGCTGGCCTATTAAGAATTGGTCCTTTCCTGTGTCCAACAGAGCCACACAGGGCAAACCCAGGTGCTCCAAAGGCTCCAGATATCAATCACAGGGATCTTACAGGTCAAAGCAATGGGGTGCCTCCACCTCCAAATCTGGAGGTAACAAAGCACAACTCTACAGTGAGCCGTCTCAATGACTTTCCTCTGCCATCTCCAAGCACTTATCTTTTGGCAGCCCTCTTGGGGGGGAGAAACTAGCACTTCATGCTCAAAATTGGCATTTAATTACCCAAGACAAGTGGGTATTAAACATAGTATCCCACGGGTACAGATTTCATTTCCACACATTGCCAATTCCAAACGGATGGCTAGATCTGCCACCAACCAGTGGGCAGTGGCCCAGAAACAAGTCATGTCCCTCATGGATATGGGGGCTATTCAACCAGTACCAGAAAAGGAAAAAAGACAAGGATTTTATTCAAGACTTTTCCTGGTACCCAGAAAAGACAAATCATGGCGTCCAATTCTGGACTTATCAATTCTAAACGCGTTCATGGACATTCCAAAATTCAAAATGCTGACTTTATAACAGCTACTGCCTATGCTAGGCAAGAGTGCCTGGTTGGTAACTCTAGACTTAAAAGAGGCATACCTGCATATCCCAATAAGGGAATCTTGCAGAAGATACCTCCACTTCAAAGCAGGCTTTTTGCATTACCAATTCTCTGCACTGCCCTTTGGCTTATCTACTGCGCCCAGGGTCTTTACAAAGTGCCTGTCACCAGTAATTGCATTTTGCAGACAAAGAAACATTCAAATTTATCCTTATCTGGACGATTGTCTCATTCAGGCAGAGGACAAAGGACACTCTTCTTCAACATCTGGCGTTTGTAAAAAAGCTTCTAGCATGCCTAGGGTACACCATAAATGAAAATAAATCACAACTGGTACCCCCTCAAATAATTACATTCCTGGGTGCAAGCTTGAATACAACTGCCCTGATGGCTTACCTCATGCCGGACAAATTCAATTGACAACATACTTCAAACAAATAGCAACAAAAACCCAGCTATCTGCAAGACAAATTCTGCAGGCTTTGGGTTTCATGGCATCCTGCATTCTACTAATTCCATATGCAAGACTGCATATGAGGAAACTTCAATGGTATCTAAAAAGTTTATGGAGTCAGCATTGTCACAGCCTGGAAACAATGATTCCTCTCATTCCCTGCCTGCAACAGGAGTTTCTCTGGTGGGCAGAGACATGTCACCAAAACAAGGGACTGTCATTTATTGTACTCCCTGCCACCCAAACCCTAACCACAGACGCATCAGACTATGCTTGGGGGGCCCACCTGGCAGGGAGATGCATTCAGGGCAAATGGAGCCCAAACCAAATGCATCTACTTATCAACCAGAAAAAAATGCTAGCTGTTCAGAATGCTCTGACAGCCTTCAAGGACTTCCTTCATCCAGGACAACTACTGATAAAGACGGACAACACCACAGTTATGTGGTACATAAACAAGCAGGGGGATACCCACTCCTACCCCCTTTGCAGACTTGCCATGGCCTTGTGGAACACAGCCTTGACTTACCAAATACATCTTCCAGCTCAGTTCCTGCCAGGAAAGCAAAATACTCTGGCAGACGACCTAAGCAGAAATCTTATGGACCCGCACGAATTGAAACTGGATCCACAAATTTTCAGCATGTTAACACAAAAATGGGGGAGCCAAAATATAGATCTATTTGCCTCTCCCCAAAACTATCAGACAAATTCGGCACAAGAACTCATCACAAAAAGCATGGAAAGTGGATGCTCTATCCTTCAGCTGGAAAAGCCCATCAGTCTATGCCTTTCCCCCTCTACCTCTACTCTCCAAGGTCTTACTAAAAGTCAGACAGAAAAAAACAAAAATGATTCTAATTGCTCTGGACTGGCCTCGCCAACACTGGTACCAGCTTCTAAGGAATATGTCACACCTTACTCCGTGGTTCTTGCCTCAAACACCTCACCTATTGTCTCAGCAGAACTATCAAATTCTGCACACTCAGCTCCAAACTCTGAATCTTGCAGCATGGCTAATAAACTAATTTCACCAACCACATCTCTCAGTAAACTTGTGATGGATGTCATTTTGGAGGCCAGAAGGCCTAGTACTAGAAAATCTTATGCTGATAAATGGAAGATATTCTGTGCTTGGAACCAAGCACAAGGAATAGATGCAGCAAAGCCCAATATTCCTCAGATTTTGCAATACTTAACTGAGATGCTTCACAAGGGCCTATCTTATTCTTTAATAAAAATCCATGCCTCTGCAATCTCGGCTCATTACAACACAGAGCCTCCCCTCTTTTCTCATCCCCTGCTAAAACTGTACCTCAGAGGGGCCAAAAATTTAAGGCCTCCCAGGAGAGCACCAACTACTGCGTGGGACCTCAATTTTGTGTTGGAAAAACTCACCCTACCTCCTTTTGAACCAGCAGCTACTGCGGATATAAAATTTCTTTCTTGGAAGACAGCCTTCCTTTTGGCAGTCACTTCAGCTAGAAGGGTTTCAGAAATACAGGCTCTCATGGCAGTGGAGCATTTCATTATTTTTTATGCAGACAGGGTGGCCCTTGGAACAAATCTTTCTTTTATGCCTAAGGTTGTATCCAGTGTGGCTCTTAACCAGACCATTCACCTGCCAACTTTCTCCCAAATCCGCAGAACAAGGGGGAGTGGATTCTGCATTCATTGGATGTACACAGACAACTAAGAATGTTAAGTTGTCTATCTCACCGTCATTCTTGCTGGTTGGGTTCGGAGCCGATCCTCGGCTCTGACTCGGCCATCTTCAAAAGCTCGAGAGCTGTTTACTGGCTCGAGGCCACCCTGTATCCCATGATTCCTGGCGCTAGATACCCAGATCTCATTTGCCGCTTCAGCTGCAAGGTTGTCTTACTGGCTCAGGTCGTATTTTTTCATTATATTATCTGTATTTTTGATAAAAACTTTAGGGTTTTTAGTGTAGATTGCTTGTTGTAGTTACAGCTTTTCTTAGTATATCTTCGTTGTATCTATATTTTCTCCCTGTATCCATCCCACTTCTCTTCAAGAAACTCGTTTTAGTTAGAGAGTTTTCCCCTCCCCCCCTCACTTTCTTCTCTTAGGTAGCCATTTAAATTAGAGGCTAACCTTTTTCTCTTTTCAAAAAAAAAAAAGTATTTAGTGTTTACCTAGTTAGATTTAATTGGTGTTGGTAGCATAGAATATTCTTTGTGTTTCTTCGCTGTTTTTTTTTTTTTTTTTTTTTTTTTTTTTTTGGGTGTAGTAACTTAGTGTGTGTGATAGCTATTACCTGCTGTTTGTAGTGTATTGTTCTTGGTGCCCTTTTTTTTCTTTTCAGAGATGTCCAAGGATACCAAGGTGTCCGGATTCAAGAAGTGTGACTCATGCTGTCAGAAGATGTCTCTGACAGATGGTCACACTTATTGTGTCTATTGTCTGGGTGCCGTGCGCCTGCAGGACTCTTGTTCATTTTGCCATGCTTTCAGCCCAAGAGTCCTGCAGGAGCATAAAAATAAGTTAATCCTACGGGGTTTACTTACGCCCCAGGATTCACCGGCTAAGGCTCAGCCTGTGAAGTCCTCCAAGCCACCTAAATCTTCGGCTCCCAGTTCGGAGCCGTCATTGGGTGAAGCTATTCCTTCTGCCTTGGTTCTGGCCAGAACTGATGTGCCTGCCTCCTAGTTGGTTCCGACACAAACTTCGGAGCCGTCGGGAAGTCGAAAGAGATCTCCTTGGAGTCGATACGCTCGGCTCCGAGGTCTACTCTGCTCCATTTGGAGCACAGTCATCTGTTCTCCCACTCTTCTCGGTCCTCAAGGCTTTCAGATCACAACGTGGAGAGAGTGGTCAGTAGGCTGTTGAAATCGCAGGCCCTAGCCAAAATGTTGTCCAGCCCCCCCTCATCAGGTGTCGGCTCCATCCATGTCTGCAGTTATTCCTCCTCCAACTCCTCCCTTGAGCTCGGAGCCGGAGTTCATTGGGCTTCGAGTCGTGGAACTGTCAGCACCGATATCTTCTTCGGTTCCATCATTGGCTCCGATCACTTCCTTGGTACCGTCCTTGGAGGGGTCTGGTCGCTGAGACTCCCTCATCGGCTCAGAGGGGGAGAGTGGCATCGGACCCTTGTCTGACCCCGTTCTCCCCCTCAGAGCTTCGGCGCAGGTGAGCTCGGCTCCTACAACTTAAAAATTTGGTTAGGAGTTGACTATTATGCTGTGTTTAAAATGGTCTATGCATACTATTGTCTTAGAGTTTATTTGACTTTCAGCTTCTCAAGTCAGGTTTTGCTGCCGTTTTTTATTTACATGTTTTTATTTACATGCTTTTAAGGTTTATTACACTCGAACATAAAAATGAAAATATATATAAATACATACATACGCTGTTAATTTTAATTTTAACTGCATTAATATTTCATAATAGATAATTATTGGTTTTAGATTTTTTATACTATTCATCTATTATTTTAAAATATTGTTTTAAAACAATGTGTTAGATGAGAGCTGTTTAAGCTATATACTTTAGGTAATGAATGAAGGTGGTTGCCACTTTAAAAGCAGCTGATTCCTGCTGATTTAGGAAAAAGCTGACTTTTCACTTCCTTTCTACTTCCTATATAGTTTATGTCCTATGTTGTATAATTATCTGAAGAAGTTGGGCTATGTGGCCTGATGAAAAGCGCTATATGTGATTTTTTGTTTTTTGTAATAAACAGTACGTTAATTTATCGTGCTTGCAAGATTTATTTGGGCAGTTGGATACACTGTGGTGGTGCTTCTTTTGGTAGTATGGATCCAGTTTGTGAATGAGCTTGGCTCCTACATTGGCTTCGGAGTCGTCCCCCTCGGTGCGGAGAGAGATTCCGATCTCTTCGGAACCGGAGCTTTCTCGGCATCTGAGCAGGGACGCCATCGAAGTCATGAGGAGTGTGCTGGTCCGAGTCAGTCCCACGATCATCCCCATTGGCTCCTCCCACTATGGTTGGTGCCTACGTCTGCCTCTGCCCCTCCTCCAAGCGTGGGGAACCAATGCTTCAGGGCACCCCCTTGGCTGTATCTTCCTCTTCCAAGGCCTCCCCTGATCATTCAGAGGAGCCACCTCGTAGGAGGAAATGCAAGAGGAAGCATGTTGACTCCCCTGAGTCTGTCACATGAGATACCGACTTAGAGGATTCGGAAGGGTCCCCGTATCCCCTTTTGAAGATGTCTCCTTCTCAGACATCCTTGAGATGCTTAGGCAGAGGGGGAACTGGACTGCCCTAAGCCCTTCCGAGGATAAGTCGGTGTTCCTGGATGTGTTTGGATCCCGACCCTCTACCTCCTGTGTGTCTCCGCCTTTCGACCCACTGATGTCTGTGGTGGCTCGAAAGGCGTGGTCAGCTCCAGACACAGTGGAACCGACCCCCAGAAGACCCGCTAAATTCATAACTGCACCACAGGACAAACAGTTTTTGACCAAAGGTGTCCCCGTTGATGCCATGGTGGTAGCGGCGGCCACAAAGGAGGAGTTGGCAGAAACTTCATCTGTCCATCCCCCTAACAAGGAGTCCAGGATGATGGACAGATATGGGAAGCGGATGTTCTCTTCAGCGACCTTTTCCATGAGGTCTCTGAATAATTTATGCCACCTTACCCGTCTTCAAAGGGATCTCCTTAAAGAGCTTGGAGATACCCTCCAAGATCCATCAGCTGAGGGGGCCCAGCCTCCCAGCTGGCGACTCTTAATTCAGTGGTGAACTCCTCCATGAGGCTCATTTCTTATGCAGCCGATGGTGCGAGTAGAGCCTCAGGCACAGGTGTTGCCCTAAGGAGGCACGCTTGGATGCGGCTATGTAACTTTGTAGAACCTTTCAGAGCGTCTTTTACCAACACCCCCTTTGATGGTTCCTCTCTTTTTGGATCAGAGGTGAAGGACACCCTTACCAGGTGTGAGCAGGAAGGCAAGACACTCTCTGCCGTGGGAGTTCGTTTTTCCACTCCTTCTAGACCATATCCCAAGGGTCAGAAGAGTGGAAAGATGTGGTTCCGGAAATCCCAGGGAGCCTTGCCGGACACGTGGTGAGTTCCCATCCAGGGGCAGAGGAGGGAACAGTAATAGACGCCCTCATGGCAGAGGGGGTCCACAAAACCAGGAGAGCAGAGAATCCTTCTCTGAGAAGCCCTTCCAGCACCCCTCAAGGGTTGCCCGGCTGCCCATCTCTGGAGGCAGTCGGGGGAAGATTATCGCTGTACCCAAGAGCCTGGCAAGACATAACACAAGACAAATGGGTACAGTCTGTTATATCCGGAGGCTACAGAATTCCCTTTGTTCGCACCCCCTTATGGTTAAACAAGTCACTTCCAGATGTTCCACCCAATCTAAGGGATCAAGCAGTTCAAGAAGTTTCAAAACTGCTAAGAAAAAGGGCCATCCAGCAAGTCCCAGCAGACCAGCAAGGATCTGGAATTTACTCAAGGTTCTTTTTGGTACCAAAAAGACAGGGGGATGGAGACCCATTCTGGATCTCAGCAGACTGAGCAGGTCTGTACAAAGAACGAAGTTTCAGATGGTCACGCTACAGTCCATTTTACCCTTTCTGGGTCAGGACAATTAGATGTGCTCTATAGATCTTTAGGATGCATACTACCACATCAAAATGGACAGACGTTCCAGAAGATTCCTTCGCTTCTGGCTGGGAGCCAGCCATTATCAGTTCAGAGCTCTGCCCCTTGGTCTCACCACAGCCCCCCAGGGTGTTCACCAAATGTATGGCAGTAGTTACCGCTCACCTGAGATGGCAAGGATTCCAGGTATTTCCATATCTAGTCGACTGGCTCCTCACTGCTACCACCAGGCATCACCTTCTGCGAGCCAGAGACTACACTATCGAGACTTGCTCCAGACTAGGTATCACAATAAATTTCGAAAAGTCTGCATTGTCACCATGTCAGTCTATCACCTTTATAGGCATTAATTTAAATACAAAAGACGTGTCAGCGAGCCTTCCACCAGACAAGGGTATTAGCGATTCGCCAACATGTGAAGGTTTTATTAACATGCAAAAGAATTCAAGCCAGGGTTGTCCTCCAAACTCTGGGTCTCATGGCAGCAGCGATCATACTCGTTCCTCTAGCTCGTTTTCACATGAGGATTCTCCAGTGGCTTCTTTTCACCCAATGATCCTTCCAGCAGCTTCCCATGTCTCACATGATTATGATCACAGAAGCATGCAAAAAGCACCTTGCTTGGTGGATGGTCTCCACATCACTGCCCCATGGCAGACCATTTGTACTCCCCCCTCCAGTTGCTACAGTGACCACGGATGCCTCCCTGATTGGGTGGGGGGGGCCATTATCAGGGCAGAACAGTCCAAGGCACCTGGCAACCTCACAAGTACCATCTGCATATAAACGTCTTGGAGATGAGGGCTGTGCTCTTAGTGTTGCAAGCTCTTCAGGATTCTCTTCATACCGGAACCATTGCAGTTCAAACGGACAATATGTCAGTAGTGTGGTACATCAACAAGCAAGGCGGAACCAGGTCCTACCCCCTATGTCGAGAAGCACTCCAACTCTGGCAGTGGGCGATCTCTTCCCAACGGTTTCTGATCGCAACGTACATCCCTGGGAGGTCCAACGTCATAGCAGACAGGCTGAGCAGAGCAATTCTCATGCCTTATGAGTGGTCTCTGAATCAGGTAGTTGTGGACCAAATCTTCTGCAAATGGGGCCAACCTTGCTGCGACCTTTTTGCAACTCCCTTCAACAGCAACTGCAACAATTTCTTCTCTCTCCTTCCACTTCCCGGACATTCCCCCAGAGACGTTCTAGTCCACGATTGGCCTCAGGGACTTGTTTATGCATTCCCTCCGTTTCCCCTAATCCCGAAGCTAATACAGAAAGCTACCGTATTGGGCTGCAAAATGATCCTCATTGCTCCTTACTGGCCTCGACAAATATGGTTCCCGTTCCTGCATCGTCATCTTCTCGAGCAGCCTTGGACTCTGGACCCAGTTCCAGACCACCTGATCCATCAGTCGGGCGGGCTGCACCAATCCCTACCATCTCTCCAGCTCACTGCTTGGTTGCTCCACTTCCAACTTTAGCCAGGCTTCCAGATACTGCCTCCTCTGTGCACGGAATTATTTTATCATTGCACAAGTTTACGACTAGAAAAACGTATGCTAGTAAGTGGAAGCGTTTTTCTTCCTGGGCAGAGGCTGAGTATAGACACCTTTTCAGCCCCTGTACACCACATTTTGGAATTTCTTGTGGAACTCCTTCATGCTGGGTCCGCTTCCGCTACAATTAGAGTTCAGTTAGCTGCAATTTCAAATTTTCACATTGGCCTGTCGGAAAATAATATCATGTCTCATAAGCTATGTAAAGCCTTTCTCAAAGGGACCACTCTGCTCAGGCCCCCAGTGAGAGATCCTCCACCTCCATGGGATCTAAATTTGATTTTAGCTTCTCTAATTTTGCCCCCTTTCAAACCTGCAGCTTCTTGTTCCTTGAAGTTTTTATCTTGGAAAACCCTTTTTCTGGTAGCTATTACTTCAAGAATAAAATCTTGCCCAACGGCCACAGGACCCGGTTGCCACAAAGGAAGACCACAGTCAAACCGACTGCTAAAAACGGCAAAACCAATATATCTCAAGCGCTTTCGCTCGGTCAATACCAAGCTTCTTCAGAAGTGGAAATGTAGTTGAAAACAGAGTCATTAAATAGTTCAAAGTACATCACATGCCCAAAATACCCCCACCCTTGTTTAAAGTGAAATACATTGCATTTTAGTCTGACTATAAGTCATAAAACCATTATTTAAGCAAATAATGCTGGATGTGGCAATAAATAATAAACCAGAAAATATTGTTACATTTCAAACCACCACCACATCTTAAAGCTGGGCCATTCTGAGTTTCAAGACACTACTGATGCTGATGTTATCATTCAGCCCAGGGGCCCTACCTGTATTTAGTTTAAGTTGTCAGAATAACTCGCGATATTCAAGTCTGGCTTCCCAATTCCCTCCTCTTAAATCTGGTGCCACCTGTTCTAATACCAAAAACTTCAAATCCATATCCTCACAAATTTGCGAATGCTTGAAAAAGGCGTTGTTTCTTACCTTACCTGCACTTTGAGAGTGGTCACCCCTTCTATCAAAAAAAGGGGATAGTTAAGGGGCAGATCATTAGGGCTTCAAGAATGTCCAGTACCCTTGACAACTTTTTGGAAGAGGTTGCTACCATTGAAGTACTGTTTAAGGAAAAGGGGTACCCTAAAGCACTGATTGACAACATGACACAGGAAGTTTTAATAAACAGGGATTTGAAGTATTTTCCCTTGTTGGGAACTGGTTTTACCTATTCCTAACCAGGTAATTAGACAAGAGCAGTTTGAGTCTAAGAGTAATTTTATGCACACTTATTCCACTAGTTCCTCCAAAGTTGAACACATATTCTGAAACACTGGCCTATTTTAACATTACATGAAGACGTCAAAGATTATGTGATGGACTGTCCCCATTTTATGAGGAAAAGGGATGTAAATTTAAAAGAACGTTATGAAAAGAACATAGGGGTTAAAGTAGGCAGTGGTAAGACGAAGACCGGTACTTACAAATGTGGAGCTTGTAAACAGTGCACGTACATGCTCAATCAAGACACACTTTATATCCCCTCTAGAAAATTCAGATTTAGATCTTCTGAATACTTTAATTGTGGAACGAAAGGAGTAGTTTATCTGGGGATATGCTTGAGTTGCCTCAGTTTTTACGTGGGCAAAACGGAAAGGCAACTAAGGAGAAGAGTCTACGAGCATCTGTATGATGTTTCTAGGGGCAAAGAAAACAACGTCTTTTTCAAGCATTCGCAAATTTGTGAGGATATGGATTTGAAGTTTTTGGTATTAGAACAGGTGGCACCAGATTTAAGAGGAGGGAATTGGGAAGCCAGACTTGAATATCGTGAGTTATTCTGGCAACTAGATGCGGGTAGAGCCCCTGGGTTGAATGATAACATCAGCATCAGTAGTGTCTTGAAACTCAGAATGGCCCGGCTATAGTAAATAAACCCTTATTGACACATAGGAGGGATGTAGGTATGCACATTTTATTGGATGTCATGATAGGCTCATAATGGCAGTTATTTATATGGTTGGCATATCAATTTTGTGGATAGTATTTGATGTCATGACAGACTTATAATGGCATTTCTTTGCACCTTTGGTTGATCAATTATGTGGACAGCATTATGGCAAATTACAAAATTGATTTTAATGATTTGTTTTATAGACAGAGACATGTGGTTTGAAATGTAACAATATTTTCTGGTTTTATTATTTATTGCCACATCCAGCATTATTTGCTTAAATAATGGTTTTATGACTTATAGTCAAACTGAAATGCAATGTATTTCACTTTAAACAAGGCTGGGGGTATTTTGGGCATGTGATGTACTTTGAACTATTTAATGACTCTGTTTTCAACTACATTTCCACTTCTGAAGAAGCTCTGTATTGACCGAGCGAAAGCGCTTGAGATATATTGGTTTTGCCATTTTTAGCAGTCGGTTTGACTGTGGTTTTAACACATTAACGTGTTTTGGATTTTACCAGCTTGTCTTCCTTTGTGGCAACCAGGTCCTGTGGCCGTTGGGCAAGATTTTATTCTTGGTTTGATTGTGCGTCTTTATTCTTAGCTATTACTTCAACCAGAAGAGTTTTGGAACTTCAGGCTCTTTGTATCCGTACCTAGTGTTCCACAATGACAGGGTTGCTCTCAGGACTAATTCTTCCTTCCTTCCTAAGGTCTCTTCAGAGAATAACTTGAATCAGTCCATAGACCTTCCAGTGTTTTTTCCTAACCACACCAACAGGGCGGAATATAAATTGCATCATGTTCACAGGCAACTACGCTTTTATTTGCATAGAACTAAGGACATCAGAAAATCAGACCAACTTTTCCTGTCTTATGCTGTGGGTAAACAAGGTCTTCCAGTCTCCAAAGTAACCTTATCCAGGTGGTTGACTACTATCATCACATTTATCTATCAACTGAGGAATAAAGAATTGCCAGTTAAACCAAACGATCACTCCACCAGAGCTTTAGCCACTTCTGTGGCCTTTCAGGTGAGGTTGCCCATGGAATCTATTTGTGCTGCGGCTACGTGAGCCAACCCACATACTTTCATTTCGCATTATAAGTTGGATGTGGTTTCCAGAAGCAGAGCTGATTTTGGTTCCACTGATGTCCTTCAAGGATGCATCTGCAGTCATCACATATGGGTTGTCCTGCCTCAGGCAGCCCTTCGGTCGGCCGGATTCCAAAGTCTGGGTCTGGCCTCGGCTGATGTTGCACTTTCCCCGACGTCAGAGCGTCTGGGGTATAAAAGCATCAGCCGACGCCATCTTCCCCAGTCTTTCTTGCCGCGTGGTGCCCGAAGCAGAAGCAGTTTGCAAGTGCCGGTCGGTCAGCTCCTGTGATTGAGCTACCGAAGACTTCGAAAAAGCTAAGTACCCCATTGGGGACTCTTTCTTGCCTCAGCCGATGTCAGATAAAGTTAATAATTGTTTAACCTGAAGGAAACAAATACCTCATAAGGATTTCCACTCTTACTGCCTCCCCTGCCTAGGCCCAGACCACGACGTCTCGGCCTGTTCAGCCTGTGCTTCCTTCAACCGACGAACTCTTAGACGTCGGTCGGAGTTTGCAGAGGAGTTTTTTGGAGCTAGTTTTGCTTATGAAATGCCGTCGGAGACTCCAACTTCGCATTTAGTCAAAAAACGGAAAGACAAGGACCGACACACGCGGGCCGCGGTCTCGGCTGAAACAGAGTCCTTGGTACTTCCTACTACCAAAACCACACAACCGACTACCTCGGCCCTGGAGGTCCCGGCCGAGTCGGTCATTGAATTACCTACTGAAACCGGTGTCCAGGAACCTTCCGACACCATTACTTTAGATTAGTCTACTCCTGCACGTGGTGCAGCCAAGACCCCCTGCTCCCATGTCCATTAAGGCTTTCTCTAGGGCTAAGGCTGCTAAGCTTTCTAAGGCTTTGCCTCTAAAGTTTCCTCTCAGAGACCTTCTAGCTGTCAGATTCTTACCCTAGCAGAGGATCTGATTTCATTAATTAGAGGCTCCCAACCTCATCCGGACAGGGGCTCTCAACCACCTCCAGACAAAAGGCCCAGGGTTGAGCCCTCTGATCCACAGTCCTCAGATGAGTCCACAGATGGCTCTGCTCTGTCAGACCACCAGGAGGAGGCTTATTCGGCCTACGAGGATTCTGATGCTGAAGAATCTATTCCCTCGGCCTCCCCTCCTGAAGAGTTTTCATTTGGAGAAATATTACACACTATGAAAGAACATTTTCAATGGCAGGGTCAGGAATTCTCTTATTCCAGAAAGAGATTAAGGACCTTTTTACATTTACCTCAGCATAGGCCCTTAGCTATACCTCTTGTTTTGAATGTTATTGATGATGTCTATTCAGATGCTTGTACTGCCCCTGACTCTCTCCCTCCGGCTCCTGCCAGACCTGATAGGTACTACAGGGTCCTGGACTCACATTTTCACCTGTACAAGGCCCACTCTGCTGATCCAGAAACTATTTCCCAGGGCCCTAAAGGGGTTGCAACTGCCACTGCTAAAAATCCTCTACCCTCTGTAAGGGAGTCCAGAGCATTAGAGAGATGGGGTAAGAAAGTGTATACTTCTGCAACTCTTTCCATGAGGGCATTAAACTGTCAATTCCATATAATACAGTACCAAGAGTATTTACTAGATGCATTGCATAAGAAACTGTCCTCTTCTGAACCCCTTGATCATAAATCCCTTCAGGATCTGGTGCATAACTCCCAGCAGGTTAGTAACCATTTCTTGCAGTGTGGTTAATGATGCATTGGAAGCTTCATGTAGATCAGCTATGACAGGTGCAGTTATACGTAGGCATGCCTGGCTGAAGGAACAATCTCTGCCAGACCATGTTAAAGCTAAGCTTTTGGATGCTCCTATGGAAAAGCAAAAATTATTTGGTTCCACGGCTCAAGAGGTTTTAAAGAAATTTGAAGAAAAGGCAAAATCTGTGCAAACAGTTAAAGACTTTCTGCAAGTCCAACCACCGAGATTCAGCAGAAATTGGCCTACTAAGAATTGGTCCTTTCCGGACTCAGACAGATCTCAAAGAGGCAGGAATAGACGTGCCAGAGGTGGAGGGCAAGCTAGAGGCTCCTACAGAGGCTGTCAGTGGCAGCCTCCCAACCAGAGAGGTAGTGCAGGAACTACAACTGCTACACCAGGACAGACTCAATGACTTTATTTTGACTCCGCCGACCAGGGCTCAATTAGAAGCACCTGTGGGCGGAAAGCTTTCTTTATTCTCAAAAAATTGGCACAGCATTACAGGGGGCACATGGACACTGCAAATAATAGACAAAGGATACAGGTTCCATTTCCACTCATTGCCAAAAAGAAAAGGCATGCCAAACCTGCCACCAAATCAGACTGCAGAGGCTTTGAAGCAAATTATCAACTTAATGCAAATGAAAGCCATAGAAAAGGTACCTCTTTCAGAACAAGGCCAGGGATTTTACTCAAGATTATTCCTTGTTCCAAGAAAAGAAAATCAATGGAGGCCTATTCTCGACTTGTCCGCACTGAATACGTACCTCATTGTGCCAAAATTCAAAATGCTGACTCTACAGCAACTCCTTCCCATGCTGGGCAAGGGGTCTTGGCTGGTGACTCTAGACCTCAAGGAGGCATACCTGCATGTCCCTATTCGACAAAGCTGCAGAAGACACCTCAGATTTCTTGCAGGGTCAGAGCATTATCAATTCTCAGCGTTGCCCTTTGGCTTATCTACTGCGCCCAGAGTATTCACGAAATGCCTGGCATCAGTAATTGCACACTGCAGACTTCAGGGGATTCAAATCTACCCTTATCTGGACGACTGCCTAATACAAGCGGACAGCAAGCAAACTTTGTTAAAGGACTTGGACTATGCCATCCACCTGTTACAGGCCTTGGGATATACAGTCAACATCCACAAATCAAGACTGGTTCCATCCCAAAGAATAACTTTTCTGGGTGCGGATCTAGACACAACCACCCAGATGGCTTTTCTCACAGAAGAAAAACAAAAACAGCTACCAGTTTACTTTCAGAATCTCACAAGACAAACTCAGATGACTGCAAGGAAAATCCTGCAGGCCCTGGGTTACATGGCATCTTGCATTCTTCTGATTCCACAAGCAAGGCTGCATCTGAGGAAATTACAATGGTACCTAAGAAGTTTATGGACTCAGCACAGTCACAGCTTAGAAGCTCTGATCCCACTCATTCCTTGCCTTCAAAAGGAATTCCTGTGGTGGGCTCAAGCCTGCCAGTCGAACAGCGGGCTGCCCTTCAGCAAGCCAAGAGCCAACCAAACCATCACCACAGACGCTTCAGACCAAGGTTGGGGAGCGCACATGGAGGACAGATGTATCCAAGGGCTATGGTCACAAAGAGAGCTGCACATGCACATAAACCAAAAGGAAATGTTGGCAGTGATACACGCAATCGAGGCCTTCAAACCTTTCCTTCAGCAAGGCCACCTGCTCATAAGGACAGACAACACCACAGTTATGTGGTACATAAACAAGCAAGGAGGCACCCATTCCTACCCTCTTTGCAGACTGACAATGAATCTATGGGAACTTGCATTGAAACTCAACATACAGCTACAGTCCCAATCTGTGCCAGGGAAAGACAATACACTGGCAGACAGCTTAAGCAGAACTACCATGGATGCACACGAATGGATGCTGCACCCAGACATCTTCTTACAAATCACACAATCATGGGGAAGGCCGAAAATAGATCTGTTCACTTCCCCCCTAAATCATCAACTGAAGAAATTCTGCTCAAGGACATACCACCCACAAGCATGGAAAGTGGACGCTCTCTCTTTTAGCTGGAAAGCTCTAACAGTGTATGCTTTCCCACCTCTTCCACTAATGACCAAGGTCCTACTGAAGATCAGGACAGAGCAGCCCAGAGTAATCCTGATAGCCCCAAACTGGCCAAGACAGCACTGGGTACCCACTGTTAAAGAGCTTGTTACAGACGAAACCATGGCCTCTCCCCCTATGGCCACTCCTACTGACGCAGCACAATTTCAGGTCTCTACACTCCAACCTGAAAACCTTGCAGCTAACTGCCTGGAGAATACCATGACTCCTCCTCAGGATAACCTATCCCAGAGAGTGAAGGATATTATTATGAAGCTTCACGACCTTCCACAAGGAAGGCATATACAGCAAAATGGAAAAGATTTCACACCTGGAACACAGCAAAGGGCCTAGATGTGACTGTGAGGAATATGGCATATATACTGAAATATTTGGCAGAATTGTCCCACAGTGGCCTGTCTTACTCTTCCATCAAGATACATGCCTCAGCAATCTCAGCAGAATACAATTTAAATCCACCTGTCTTCTCTCACCCTCTACTAAGACAGTTTCTAAGAGGAATCAAAAACATTAATCCTCCAAGGAAACCACCTCTACCTACTTGGGACCTGAATTTCGTGTTGGAAAAACTAACACTTCCTCCCTTTGAACCAGCAGCATCGGCAGATGTACAGTTTTTGTCTTGGAAAACTGCCTTCCTTCTGGCCATAACCTCAGCAAGAAGAGTATCTGAGCTACAAGCTTTAATGGGGGTGCAGCCATTCCTTACCTTTCATCAGGACAGAGTTTCTTTGAGGACCAATCCTACATTCATGCCAAAGGTGGTATCCAGGGTATCTTTGAACCAAGTTATTCACTTGCCTACATTCTTCCCACAGCCACAAAATAAAGAGGAGAGACTTCTGCACACCCTGGACGTACACAGACAACTACGCTACTATTTGGACAGAACTAAAAGTTACAGAAAGACTGACCAGTTGTTTGTAGCATATGCTGCTGGGGTACAAGGAAAAGCAATTTCCAAACAGACAATTTCTAAATGGATAGGAAATTGCATTCGTTTTTGTTACTCCTTTCATGGAAAGACTGTGTCAGCTAACATTAGACCTCATTCCACGAGAGCCACAGCCACCACCACAGCCTTCCTAAGAGGGGTGGCTACCAAAGACATTTTAGAAGCTGCTACATGGAGCTCCATGCATACATTTGCCAAGCATTACAATTTACCTTTATACTCCAGATCCAGAGCAGGTTTTGCTACGGCAGTCCTGCAGGGTATCTTAACTACACCATCCTTCACTTAGTACCTCCACCCCCAGTTTGGCTATGGTATTCTACCCATATGTGATGACTGCAGATGCATCCTTGAAGGACATAGTACAGTTTTGTACCTACCATAAATGTAGATGTCCAATAGGTATGCATCTGCAGTCAGGTTTACCCTCCCTCCTACCCCTCTGTGGTATTCCTAGGGTGCTTACCCCTCTTTTAGCTAGCTGGGGGAATCTATTATGGTGTATTTGTTTCTATATGCATGTATATATACATTTTTGCAAATGTTTGAAATTTTATTGCATTTATCCAAATTTAGCCTTCCTAGAGGGCACCTGGCATCTGGGGCAAGAAAAACTGAGGAAGATGGCGTCGGCTGATGCTTTTATACCCCAGACGCTCTGACATCGGGGAAAGTGCGACATCAGCTGAGGCCAGACCCAGACTTTGGAATCCGGCCAACCGAAGGGCTGCCTGAGGCAGGACAACCCTTATGTGATGACTGCAGATGCATACCTATCGGACATCTACATTTATGGTAGGTACAAAACTGTACTTTCTGAAGAGTTTGTTCCGATGAGCCACCCGGGATTTTAGGTGCTAGGGACACTGTCCCAACCAGCAAGAATGAAGGCGAGATAGACAACTTAACATAAAGAAGTTATGTATCTACTATAACATTCTATGTTAGTTGTCTTCTTCTCGCCTTCTTTCTTGCGTCCCACCCTCCATCCCCCTATCCTAGTGGACTGAGAAGAGTTCCTTATGGTTTTCACTGGCTGAGTCTTCTCTCTATTCGTTTCTGCCTAGTAGCCTCTCTGGTAGGATTATGCATTCTAGGATAGGATTCTTTCCGTATTATGTCTGCAGTTAGACTTACCAAATGAGATCTGGGTATCTAGCGCCAAGCATCATGGGATATAGGGTGGCCTCGAGCCAGTAAACAGCTCTCAAGCTTTTGAAGATGGCTGAGTCGGTGCCGAGGATCGGCTCCGAACCCAACCAGCAAGAAAGAAGGCGAGAAGAAGACAACTAACATGGAATGTTATGGTAGGTATATAACTTCTTTTTCTACTTAAACAGGACAAAATCTCTAAGAAAGTCTGAGCAACTACTGATGGCATTTGCTGCAGGATCAGAGGGGAAGGCTATATCAAAGCAGGCTATTTCTAAATGGATAAGCCATTGCATTCGTTTCTGCTACTTGCACCATGGTAAAGCTGTGCCCAAGGGGATCAGATCCCATTCCACCAGGGCTGCCTCTACTTCAGCAGCTTTCCTAAGAGGGGTCCCTACCAGAGACATTCTAGAAGCTGCTACTTGGAGCTCAGTTCATACGTTCACAAAGCATTACCATTTACCTCTCTTTTCTAAATCCAGGGCAGGCTTTGCCACTGCAGTCTTGCAGGGCCTTATAGCTGCTCCTAATGCTGTTTAGTTCCATCCTCCCATCCATAGCTTTGGGATTCTACTGTAATGACTGCAACAGTGAAACACGAAGAACATAGTACAGTTGTGTACACTTACCATAAATGTAGATGTTCAAGTGTATTCACTGTTGCAGTCCGGATTACCTACCCTCCAGCCCACTTTCTATACCTTTTCTTTCCTTCACTGTACTCAAAAGCCTTCGTGGTGTATTTGCTTTTAGTTGAAGGTAAATTTTATGTTTTCTAAAGTGCATTTATATATTTATAGTTTTATATATATATATATATATATATATATATATATATATATATATATTTTTTTTTTTTTTTACTCCCCATTTGGGGGGCACCTCACATCTGGGGCAAGAAAAACTGATTAAAATGGCGTCGGCTGCATGTTTTATACCCCTGACATTATGGAAGAGAAGACAGCAACCGACACAGGACCCAAGACTTTGTTATTCAGGCCGACTGAGGGCAACTTGCCAGCAGATTACCCAAATGTAATGACTGCAGCAGTGAATACACTCCAACATCTACATTTATGGTAAGTGTACACAACTGTACTGTCTCCCATGACTATTCCAGCTTTGTTTACCTACTTTTCTGCTGCTCTTTATCCCTTCCATTTTTCATACAGACTGTGCTCCCTTCATTTTTTATTACAAATTCCAAGTTGTCTCACTTTACAAGCCTCATCCTTTGTCCATTTTTCATCTCCACTGCCCCCCCCCATAAGCCACCCACTAACTAACTATATCTATCTATCTATATATATATATATATATATTTATATATATATATGTGTGTGTGTGTATGTATATATATATATATATATATATATATATATATATATATATATATATAAAATACACACACACACACACACACACACACACATATACATATACACAGTATTCTCTTCCCCTTTCAGAGTTCCCATCTCTCTGAATCGCATGGCTCTTCCATTAATTCTAATAATACCCACCATTATTATGACAGTGCATGTAATTGCCTTAGGCTACATCACCTGCTTTGTGAATTCTGTTTTTCTTTTGTGGTTCCATTCAGCTTCACCACAAATCATATTTCATAAACTTCTTCCTTTATTATCCTCATGCCTAAACCTTTTACCATCTCATCCTGTGTAGCTTTTCATTTGTATTTTAAACTTGATTCCATTCTGTCTTCCTGTCATCTTTTTAATTACTTGTGTCTACTTCTTCTTTGCCCCCTCGCACACCTGCAACCTTCCATTAAACTTTTTGATCTGTTGTTGTCCTCATTCTGCTTTACTGATGCACTGAAATGGGTTATGGATCCAATCCTGGGGTCTGACTCTGCCACGTCTCACAGACTTAAGCTTCCAGGCTTGAGCTCCACCCTTACACATAATCCTCTGCCCCTAGCCCAACCTCCTTAGATCTCATTTGCCGCCAGTGTATCCAGGTACGGTTATCAGAGCTCAAGCATCTAAGTGATAGTTTTTTCATATTTTCTTTCCTTTTTCTACTTAAACTTAGTGTTTTAGTATATTTTAACTTCCTCCCTTTTCCCTTTAGTTTCTGATGTGTATTAGGGTTCTTTTTGCCTGTCCTTAACCTCCTTCTCTTCAGGCTTCAGCCCTTCTTTCTCTCCATAAATGTAGTTTTATAAATAAATAATTAATTCTATCTCTCTGTGCATATGCCTACAGGATTTAAAAGGTGTGCCAAGTGTGAGAGGAAAATTCCACACTTGGATGCACATGATGCGTTTATTGTGTGGAGCTGGCTCACCTGGATTCCCCTTGTACCATCTGTGAGGGGCTCAATCCAAGAGCCCTTCAGGAAAGGAAGAATAAATTGATTTTGAAGGGGCTTATACCTGCTCCTCTTTATTTACCAGAGACTCAACCCCCCTCCAAGGATTGGCTCGGCTCCAAGGCCAAGAAAAGGCACCATAAGGAGTCCAGAGCATCTTCGGAGCCTCCTGCCAAGGCTCAGAAGGTTGCTGATATGAGAATGTCTGCGCCAAGGCCGGTCTTCTCTGTCGGATCCAATTGATTTGATGGCTCCAAGTGAGCCTTTGACAACTTCTAAGTCCTTGGAACCAAGCAGTCTTCAAACCTTTTGGATCCATAGATCTCCAGATCTGCAGTACTCTTCTAGTCCTCCAGCGAGATCCATTGCATCAGTTTCTCTTAAAGTGCCTTCAGAGATCTTGCAGACCCCCAGGCATTCTTGTTCATCTTCAGTGGCTTCCTCCTGATACTTTCAGAGCCTTTATGACAACATAATGGTCAGGTCAGTCATCAAGGCCCAGATTCAGATGGGGATTCTTCCAGCTCCTTCCACTTGTGGTTCCAAGCCTGTCCCATCTACTTCTTTTTCTCCCTCTCCAGTCCATGTTTTGGAACCCCAGGACAGTAGTCTTCTGAGGGATTTAAGATTGGATGAGATGGCTTTTGCTTCCTTGATGCCGACCGTTACCTTGACTGCCTCTGGTCTGAGATTTTCGGATCAGAGTGCGTCCCGGATCCGGGATGTCATGGCTGAATCAGAGGGGGCAAGGTTCGGCTCAAGTATTTTCAGGTCTGTTCCTCCCCTTGGAACCTCAGCCCTTGACAACTCCGGTCTGGTTCTGTCTGGGAGTTTGGGTTCTGGTGAGCTCCCTCTGTCTTCCCCCAGAGCTTCGGCTCCTAGGGAGTTCAGTGGGGTCCCCCTGAGACCTTCGGCTTTCCAGGTTATAGAAGAGGCCTTCTGTGTTAGCAGAGTGCCAGACCTCTTGACTGCTGCTCCTCTCCGTGTGCCAACATTGGATTGGGGCCTCTGCTCTGCCATTTCTGTCCAGGGTCAGCCTGTCTCGAAATATCTCCAGTCTGTTACACTGGACGTGGCCCCTTCCTCTTCTGACTCCTTTTGTGAATACCCCACTGAGGACATCCCACAGAACAAGATGTGCAAAAAGAGGCACTTCGACTCCCCTATGGAGTCCCACACCGAGGATATGGATTATAATGAGGCCCATTTGTAGAATATCCACATCATTTGGGGATTCAGTAATGGCTCCCAGTTTGCAGTCATCTGTGAACTTTGTTAGCCAGAGTCCCTTAGTGTTGGCCTGTATTTCAGAGAAGTAGATGCCAAACAAGAGCAGTCCCAGGACTGAACCCTGAGGTACTCCACTTGTCACTTATCTGGAGCTGGATTTGGAGTCGGCTACTTTTACAGTCTGGGTTCTGTCAGTAAGCCAGTTGGCAACCCATCGAGGTACGTAGGGATTTATGCCCAGCTTAGTATGTTTATCTGTGATTCCAGAGTGGGGGATGGTGTCGAAGGCCTTAGCGAGGTCCAGGTAGGCTGTGTGGTCTGCCTTACCCTCGTCCATAACTCTGGAGACTGATTCGAATAAGTCAGTCAGGTTCAGGAGACAAGATCATCTCTTCACGAACCCAAACTGGGTGAGGTTCAGTGTTTGAAGGTTGCCAAAGTCTTTGTTTATAAATTCCATGATAATGCGTTCCATGCCCTTGCAGTTCATGCTCATCAGATTGATGGGGACGGTAGTTCCCGGGATCCAAGGTGGATCCCCCCCTTGTGTAATGGGATTACTGTAGCTGTGCGCCACTTAGTGGGCATGGAGCCTGAGGTGAAGCTGTGATTAAACATGATACTTAGGTGAGGTTCTAGTTCATGTAGTACACAGCTCAGGATGTCATCTGTTCCCATGGATGCTGTATTCTTAGCTTTGGAGAGTGTGGTTTCTACCTGTGTGGCTGTGAGTACCGGAATTTGGCAATCTTTTAGTATTGAGATGGGCCCTTTAGGGTGTGAGAGGGGAGTGAAGTTGGCACTCAATCGATCTGCCAGAATATTGGTAATATCCTTGGGATTAGCATATTTAATGCCATTCTGTTGAAGCTCAGAGCAGATCTGAGCATTGCCATTTAGATTCTTGACATAACTATAGAATGCCTTGTGATTCTCTTTGGAATCTTTGGCAATTTTATTTTCGTAACCAGCTTTGGAGGATTTTATGAGGGATCTCAGGTTCTTACTGAGGCTGGTAAGGGAGTTTTTTTGCATACTGGGATTTTCCTCTCTTCTGCAACAGTTTTTTCCTTCTGTTGTATCGTTTGTTTATGGTAGGGGACCACCAGACTGGCTTTCTTTTTTTGGAGGAGAGCGTCTTGGTTCTGTTTGGGATGGCATGATTCATGCACAAGTGGATGTGCTCGTACAGTGCCGGATTCAGCAGTTGAACTTTCAGCTCCCGTGTGCATGGGTGCCATGAAGTTTGTCACTTCTGCCTTAAGTAGCATTGGCTTTGGAGAAGTTTTTTTTTTTTACAGACGTTTCCTTACTTGGGGGGGGGGGGGGGTGTGGATGGTCAAGGGTGATTTGCTTATGGTCAGACCTGACCAATGAGGGGGTGACCACTGGTGTGGAGCATCTGTCTCCCATGTTGGAAATGACCAGGTCTAGGATATTGGAGCCCCTGGTGGGACAATGGATTTAGTTGATCCAGGACATTGGAATTTATGAATTCCAAGAACCGTTGGGAAAAGGTGTTGGTACCCGAGTAGTTTTTCCAGTTAATGTCAGGGTAGTTGAAATCACCCAGTATTAGGGTGTTTGGTTGTATCTTAATATTTTCCAGTATTTGTAGAAAGGTATAATGAGAATCTTGGGGCATGGTGGGGGATCTCTAGCAAGCTGCAGTTTGGCTTGCAGTCTTACCTAGTGTTAGTTGCACCTGGAGAATTTCAGATGCATTGTGTTGGGCAACTAGCCTGGAGGTGTGAATATCCTTGGTGAATATGGACACTCCTCCACCTTTAGTGTTTCGGTCTTGGTTTGGTGGCTGAAAAGTTTAGTAAGAGTTGTAGCCTGGTATTGCAGGGGTGCTCTCTCGAGTCTTGAACCAGGTCTCAGTTAATGTACAGATATCGATGTTCTCCATTTTTAGGAGTGCTTTGAGAGAGTGCATTTTGAGGTTTAGACTTCTAGCATTGAGTAGCACTAGCTTCAGATTTTGCATGCTTGTATCTGTTACGGTAGTGGTTTTCTCCTTTGAACCTTGCCTAAAAAAGGCACTGTAGGGGTGGCAAGAGCTTTAGCCAGTAACCTGAATTCCAGGGGTGTCAGGTGCAGACCATCTCTGGCAAAGCATTGTGGTTTGTCAATCATGTCGTCCCAGGCAGACAGATACTGGATCCCATTTGAATGACATCAGAAGCATAGCCAATTGTTGAAGTCAATCATTTTGTCCTTGTACTATTGTATCATTTTGGGCGAAGGCAGGATGCTACTCAGGGCTAGGGTCATACCTGCCTGGGCCACATGATCCAAGAGCTCTTCCATGTCTCTCTTCATGTAGTCCAGGGAGGTACATCTCAAGTCATTTACTCCAACATGGACAATAACAGAGTCGTATTTGTACTTGTTGTGGAGTGACTTGAGTGCATGCGTTGTGGCTGATCCTGGCAGCCACCCGACAGGCAGCTGACTGTAATTTTCTCCTTGCTCAGCCTGGTGAGTGGGACATCAGTGTGCCTGACTATAGAGTCACTTATGACTAAAGTGGTGGGTACGTTTTCTTGCCATAGGGGCTGTTGTTGGGTGGCACACTGGTGTTGTGAGCTTTGTGTCACTTTGGTTGTGACTGGTGTTTGTTTGCGTTTCATCTTCGGAGGTCCTCGTTGCTTGCGCAGGTTAATGTTAAGGGCCTCCACATATGTGGGTTTAGTGTTGCTATGTGTGGGTGTTGAAGGGCTATGTGTTGCTTGAGTTGTAGCGCAGGTGTTAACCTTCTCCTCTAGACTGTCTAGCGCAATCTTGGCTGGAGAGAGCTTTGCTTCCAAGTTGGGCTATGTAAGTGCATCTCTCACAGGTTGTAGTGTTGGGTGGTAGAAGGAGAGGGTTGTCTGTGTACATGAGGCAGTTGCTGCATTGCCCCAGTATGCCCAGATTTACCAGGTGGACAGGAGAAATCACCGGAAGCTGACCCTTGGACATGCCTGTTTAGGCCCTTTAAGTACAAGAGCTGTTTTCCCTTACCTTTGCAAGGTACTTTGCAATTATAGGCTGTTTAGTGCCGACGAGTAATTTATCCTTATTGACAAGGAGAGTTGAGTGCTTATATCAGTTCAAGGCTTCCTATTGCTTTCCAGCAGGTTCTAGAGCAAGTGCTAGTCACAGGGGTTCAGATTTTAGTGCTACTACTGAGAAACCAGCTAGTTCTTAGGGAAAATTTGAAGAGCCGACTTTATAGGTTCATACCAGGCTATCTGCCCTAGGGCATCTATAAGCCTAGCCAGAGCGTGTTTGGCTTTCGCCACCCATTTTAAATTAATTTTGCTATGCCCTTTTTTGAGGTTAGTATACTGTGCCTCTGTCTAACAGTGACACAGAAGTGATACCCGGGGTAAACCTACGATCTCCCATCCACTCATCAAGATTCCTCTTGAAGAGAGTCAATGAGGGACTCTGCCTAACCTGGACTGGGATTTTATTCCAGAGTGAAGGGAGCCTCTGGGTTATGAATCTGTCCCTCCAGCATGTCCTATTTGTTTCAGTGCTGAGGTTCAAGTCTCTCAAGCGTGTAGCTCGATGGGATTTGGATTTTCTGAGGTGCAGCATGTCCATTAATTCCTGGTTGGACATGGCTTTATACGTCAGGCACAGATCACCTCTGAGCAGGCAGTATGCCACTAAGTAGAGCTGGAGTTTCTTTAACCGGGCAGCATATGGCATCTGTTTGAGCCCTTTGATCCTCTTGGTGAGGTACTTTTGGGGTTTTTCCAGTTGCTGCAGGTGTCTGGTAAGGTACATCCCAAAAGGGGCATTGTACTCAATTATGGGCCTGATGAGGGATGAGTAAAGAGGCACGATGACCTCCCATGATCTAGATGTGAATCCCTTCATGATTAGGTGGGCTATATAAAATGTTTTTCTAACCACTTTGGCCACGTGGTTGTCAAATGAGAGATTGCTATCAACTTGGGTCCCCAGGTCCCTAATTACTTCTTCTGTACTTAATGGATTACCACCTATGTGGTAATTTGTGGGCACTTTGTTTTTGCCAAAGGGATGACTATACACTTTTTGGCGTTTAGCTTGAGGCCATGGCTCTGGCACCAGTTGTCTGTTTCTATGAGGCCCTTTTGGAGGATGCTTGTGTTGGCTGGAGAGTCGATTATGGCGCCCAGTTTGCAGTCATCTGTGAACTTGGTCAGCCACAGTCCTTCCGTGTTGGCCTGTACCTCTGAGAAATATATACCGAACAAGAGAGGTCCCAGGACTGAGCCTTGTGGGATGCTACTTGTAACTGGTTTGGAGTCTGACATGGCTCCAGCAATTCTAACCATGTGGGTTCTGTCCTTGAGCCAGTTTGCAACCCATCTAGTGACATAGGGGTTTATATTTAAGCTGGTGAGCTTATCTATAATGCCCGAGTGGGGTATTGTATCGAAGGCTTTTGCAAGGTCCAGGTAGACTGTGTGGACCACCTTCCCCTCGTCAATGGCCTTGGTGACTGTTTCAAAGAAATTGGCCAGGTTTAAGAGGCAGGATTTGCCCTTAACAAAGCCGAACTGGGTAGCATCCAGTGTCTGTAGGTCCCCAATATCTTTATTTATGAGGTCCATGATGATCCTTTCCATAGCTTTGCAGACCAAACTAGTCAGGCTTATGGGGCGATAGTTTCCAGGATCCGTTGAGGCACCACCTTTGTGGAGAGGGACCACTGTTGCTGTACGCCACTCTTTGGGTACATATCCTGTAGTAAGGCTGAGATTGAGCAGTAGTTTCATGTTTGGGTTTAGCTCTTCTTGGAGTTCATGTAGGACACAGCCCAGGACACTGTCTGGTCCCATTGATGCTGTGTTTTTTGCTTTGGAGAGGGCGGCTCTTACCTGAGCATCTGAGATGTCAGGGGGACAGCACTCTGCTGGGATAGATATTTGCCCTTTTGGTGGGGGGGTGGGGAGTTTGTGCTGAACCTGTCAGCTAGGATGTTGGCAATGTCTGTGGGTTTGGTGTATTTTTTGTCATTTTGGACTAATTCTGAGCATATCTGGGAATTCCCACCCAGGTTCCTAACATAACTAAAGAAAGCCTTATGATTATCCTTAGTGTCCTGTGCAATTTTTCTCTCTAAGCTGGCCTTAGACGATTTTATGAGTGCCTGTAGTTTTTTGCTAATACTGATCAGAGATGCCTTCCCTTTTTGGGATTTTGCTCTATCATGTAGTAGCTTCCTCCTTCTGTTGTATAGTTTGTTTATGGCTGGGGTCCACCAGACAGGACGTCTGCCTTTGGAGGACTGGGTCTTGGTTTTATTTGGGATTGCATGATCCATGCATTCCTGAAGGTGTTCATAGAATGTGTTTATAAAGGATTCTGCGGTCTGGGCCGTATTTTCCACAGGCCCAGGGGCTTTGAAGGATTCCACCTCGGTTTTGAGGAGTGTGAGTATGGCACCTGGAATAGTTTAACTGTAACCCCGCTGTGCTGCACGATGCGAAAAATGTACAAACACATATGTTTTTAAGCCAGAAGTTTGAAAGGGATAGAAATCAGCCCAAAATGGCTAATAAAATTACAATTTCAGAGCTGGAAACCACTCCTCTAGTGTTAAATAGGCAGTACAATGTTCACCACTCCCACTGGTAAGTAGTAGGACTTTCCCTCTACCACAGCAAAGTCTGGATAGCTCTAAACACAGGAAATAAAGTCCTGAAACCAGCAAAGCCTGGGATCTGGACTATACTAGCTAGGAAAGGCTGGAAACGAGCACACAGGATGGTATTTTTTTTTTTTTTTTGGTTAAAACAGGCTAAACAATGCAATAATACATTAAATAAACACAGAAAAGGCTAACACACTTGAGTGTGTAGCCTTAAACAGCAAGTGCAATTAAAACTCTACAAAATTAGCTATTTAAAACATTTTCAATTAAGCAAGGCAAGTGCACAACTGAAAAACGATTTAAGAGGTAGTAATACAGTAGAATAAGTAGCTAGTCTACATATTCAGAAAAGTCTGTATATACAGAAAAGCAGCTAAAACGCACAAAAAACAATTCAGATACAGTGCAACCTAGAGCACTTGAGTTGTAGCAGTATTAAGGCAAATAGAGTTTTAATAAATGCACTAAAATATACTCTATATTTCCAAAATGTTTGAGATGCACAGTCAGAACACAAGGAGATTCAGGCAAAAAAATGTTTTTTGTACCCTTATCACCTCCATTATAAGACAAATTAACAGGTTGTCACCCTTGTGGTCACTGTGCCTTTTGCAAATTTGTTTTTACCACCAAAGAATTCACTAGTAAGAACACAGGCAAGATTTATGATATCCATCATTTTGCCAATTGCAGTACGGACTGGGTGATTTATCCAGCTACATGCACATGCAGGGCCTTCTACATTGGACAAACGTCCAGACAGTTTCGTATTCGCATTTCTGAACACTTAGGGGATATCAGAAATGCAAGGCCTACTAATGCACTATACAAACATTCTATCACACACAAAATGGCCCAATTTTCCTTTATTTGCATTGACAGAATAGTTGGTAACAGAATGCATAAAACAGGATGGCACAAATTATTGGATAATAAGGAAACCAAATGGATAGTCAAATTAGGTGGTTTGTTTCCACCAGGTCTTAATGACAAACTGCAATGAATTATATAGTGTTACTAATAACTATTACATTATATTAATAACTGTATCAGGTCAGAAATATCTTTTGGTCATTTGCATGTAGGTCATTAAATTTACTGACATATACATGTCTTTCCACATTATTGGTTCATGGATGGCTGTAACTAAATTACATTATTTGTCCTAATCCTTTGTATGTTTCAACTTTGGCATTTATTCACTGTTTATTTACAATATTAATAATTTTTTTGTGGTCAAATTGTTGGTATACAGGAAGTGATGTCAGGTCACTCAGTTTGTATTTCCTATAAATATGACTTGTTGTGAGTTTTCTAATAAGCCACTGAAGAAAGCTAGTTGCTGAAACCGGTTTGGTTCATAATAAAAGTTTTTTACTGCTACTCATGTTCAGGGTGCTGGATTGTTTCTCTTTTTATCACATTTGGTTTATCCGTGCATCTACCGTACTTGCTAGCCTGCTCTTTACTTACTTGATTGGGTGTCTGGGGTGATGGCATGGGAGGATGTTGATGCACTTGGGCACACATCACTTTAAGACATCTAGTATGGGCTGGGTATGTACAGGGTTTCTTGTCTAAGGAGAAGCAGGGGCAGTAGCTGAGTCACTACCAAAGGTAGCGTGATGCATCAGCTTTGCCCCTTTGATTATCTGACTAAAAGATTTTGTGCATTTTCATGAGGTGCGGGGAAGATTATGGTATAACAAAACAACACTTTCAGCAGAAGTATGATGCTGAAGCAGGATCACCAGTCCTCCTCTCCATCCCCAAATGTGGGTCAGGTGTAGCTTGCAGGAAATTAAGGCAATTTTGGTAGACTTTGTGAATGAAGAGAGAACCTGGTGAACAAAGAGGATCTGGAGGCAAGCTGAGAGTCAGCTGCAGGAGCCAAGGTCGTCTTTATCATTAGTGTTATTTCTGATCCTATTCATCTGTTCTGATTCATTTCCTTGGTTTTAATCTATATTAGTTGGTTAAGGGGTTATGTTAGCTTTAGTACTGGGTGATTCCCCAGTAAATATTTGATTCAGAAGTGTTGCATTTACAGTATCTTCCAGACTGTGTTGGCAGTAACCTTCTGACTAATTTTCTCCAAAGTAATGGCACACAGATATATTTTATTTGGTTGGCCAGAGTGGTACGCTGTTCAGTGTAATTAAATGCAGTAACTTTAATGTCATATAATCAAATTCATGCAAACAGGTTTGGTGAAAGTGTATAAAAGAACAAATAAATTTTAATCATATCACTATACAATTGGTTATTTCATAGATATCACTATACAATTGGTTGAGTTCTACTTTTACTTTGTTTTTGTACTCCATGAAGCAAAATGCTGTAGATCTTAAGGAATGATCAGTTTACAGTACCCATAGGTTCATGTAGAGAAAGATAAACTGAGATATAGTGTGCATAGATTTAATTCTTAAATAAGCTCAAGTTCTTGGAGGAGTCATAAAGTTACACAGTGTCATTACCAAAAGGGTAAGAAAGACTGGCAGCTGCATTTCAGTATATCACACGGTCAGTCCTTTGAGTACTGTTAGAGGGAGACTGCTTTGACCTTTTTTTAAACACCTTTATTGATTTAGCACTTGTGACATAGGCAAATTTACATTTATATAAAAAGCTGCAGTGGTGGTGCTGTGGTAGTGTTGTCGCCTCCCAGTCAGACACTGTCCAGTTCGATTCTCAGCTAGAGCGTCTTCTGCATGGAGACATGTGTGAATGGGTGCACCTTCGTTGAAGGTTGTGCGTCAGGGCTGGTAACTCGGCACGTAAAAATCAACTACCAATCATTAGCGGACCAGAGTTCCGCTGTGGCGACCCCTAACTGTGAAAAGCCGAAAGACACAACATAAAAAGTAATCAAACTGTATTAACAAGCTCATGTTTACAAACATAATACTTCACAGATATTGTTGCATTTCATATAACCTAAGCAATGTTACACACGTTATTCATTTCTTGCCCCCCCCTTTTTTTAACAAGAAACATCTTTATTAAACCATCACTTATGACATAGGCAATCATACATTTATATAAATGAAAACAAAACACACTGACACTATCCTAGTTGCAAGCATTTAACATCACAAACCATATTGACACAGCCATTTGCAAACTTTGTGCATCACTTGTAATCTACCCAATAATTTTCAGTCAAACATATTATGTAGCTCATTTAAGTCCTGCCTTCTTTTAACCCTTGTTTCTCCTCTTTATGTATTGTTCCTACGGTTCCCATTTTTTCCTATATAGTTTGCTCCTACCCTTTTCTAAAGATCTCCGTCCAGTTGTTTTATCTCTGTTACTTTATTCACTACTTTTAGTACAGTTGGTTTAGATTTTGATTTCCATTTTCTAGTAATTGCTTTTTTGGCAGCCACCATAATTAGACACAGCAATGCCTTGCCATGTCTAGGCAATTACAATTCTGTGTCATAGCTCAGGAAAATCATCTCCTTTGGCACTCCAATCTGCCCACCCAGCTTCTGCGACAGTGCATCCCGCAGGGAATCTTTAAAGTCCACTAAGTCACCACATTCCCAGAAAATGTTCCCAGTTAACTCTTTCTTTCCTGTCACACCTCCAACATTTGCTGTCTACCCGAGGAAAACTTCTCTGGAGTCTATTTAGGGTATAACAATATCTATGTAAATATTTCCAAGCAAAAATCCTAAATCTTCTAGATGTCCTTTTCCCATGTTGCACTATTCATAACATGAGGGATTCCCCGCCTAGGCAACCCAAACATCCGACTAATATACCAAAGACGCAAGTTACTGCTAGGTACTTGTGACATTGCACACAGGATACAGCTGACATAGGCCGTAAAGGTGACATCTGCACATGCCATCCTCAGAACCTCTCTGCCCCTAGTCCGAACACCAGCTTCTACCATTCGTCTGATTGCCAAAGTTACTCTACTTTCAGATAAGTGCTCAGTTGGGGTAATTTTTATTTCTGCATTTGCTACTGCATGTTTGTCTTAGGTTAATGTCATCCAAGAATGGCAAGTGCCAGTGTGGAAGACAGATTCCACACAAAGACAGTCATGATCAATGTCTTTTCTATCTGGGGTCTGCCTGCAACTACAAGGCCTGCAATGTTTGCCAGGGGATTGTTCCTAATATGCTCTGCAGTCATCTATCAGCCCTTAATATTTACATAGAAAAACAGAGGTTGAAGTAATTAGAGCTTGCTATGGAAGGTGCCTCGGGTCCATAAGGTGAGTTTCCAAAGAAGGTGAAAAAGGTAGGGTCTGAATCTTTGGTTGCACCTCTAATTCCGGACATCCCCCTTGAGGAAAATGAAGGCCCAGAGGTCTGTATGGTATGTGGTCCTCCTCCCTCAATGGTGCTATTTTAGAAGCCATTAGGGAGGCTTCCATAAACACGTCCACAGAGAAATCGCAGATGTCTGTTACAGAGGGTAAGGGGGAATCACAGCTTGCTCTTTCAGAAGTACTTCTCAGTACCTCTCCTGTCTTAATGATAGAGGATTTGCCGACATTGGGGCTGCAGTCTAGGCCTGCATTCGCCCAACCTTCCCAGCCTAGAGCAGATCCTCCACAGAAGAAGAAACAAAAACATCTTTCTCCTTCACAGGATCCTTCCCCAGATTGGCAAGCATTTTCTTAGAGAATCTTGAATGCCTTTTTAGCACTCAGGCCTTCCCCATTCCTGCATTTCCTATCATTCCTTTAGTTAAGACTGCTGCTGTGGAACAAGAGGCCTCTGAAGAAGAGGATTCTTCTTTAGATGAGTCTGTGGCCTACTCCATACAAATTGACTCCTTCCTCGGTTATTCTTCCCCTGAGGTTGACTGTAATGGTGGGGACTCGCCTGAGGAGGATATTTTCAAAGATGAGGTATTTTTTCAAGTGGGCAAGCTCTCAGATTTTAGAAGTACAAAAGAGTCACTGACCTCTTACAAATAGATTCTCCTTCACCTACTGCTATCCCACCTGTGCCCAAAAGACCAGACAGGTTTTTTAAAGTCCCCGAGGACAATAAATTTCTATTCAGATGTGTTCCTGCAGACCCAGCTGTAATTTCAATCTGCAATTAAAACTTCTAGGATGCTTCTGTCTGCTCCCCTATTGCCCTCACATAAGGACAGAAAAATGATGGAGTGGCTTGGAAAAAAAATGTCTACACCTTTTTCACTCTTGATTTTAGGGCCATTACCTATCAAACACATATGTCAAAGTACGTACTGGCCGTACTTTCTCAGGCTTCCAAGCTGCTTACAGATCTTCCAGACTCAGCAGCCAAGTCCCAACTCTCTTCACTCAAGACAACTTCCAGAATTTTGTGCCAGAGCTCCACTCTGTCTGGTATGGAAGGTGGATGCTCTTTCTTTTTCATGGAAGGAGATGTTTATCTATTTACCCCCCCCCCCACTAATTCAGAAAGTCTTGCTGTAGATTCAACAAGACACCCCAAATATCTTGCTGGTGACCCCCTTTTGCTCAAGATAACATTGGTTCACACTTCTGCAATTAGCCAAGGACAGTCATCGCAAGTTACCTCACTGGGTGGATCTTTTCACACAAGCCAAGGGATCTCTCATTCACTCACATCAAACAACGCTGAATTTGACACTGTGGATGATAGGCTTCTGATTCCTTTTGGACACCTTTCCTCTGAGGGCATGATTCTAGTCCTGCAGGAGGTCAGAAAACCCAATACCAGAAATTCTATTTGTCCAAATGGAAGAGCTTCTTCATCTGGTGTCTTAAGCGACTAGATCCATTTTCAGTGGATATTATCCTAGTCCTATCTTACTTGTGTAAGATGCTCAAGGCTGAATTGGCTTATTCTTCAGTTAAAGCCCATTTATCAGCCATTTCTGCCTTTTTCTCTTCCCCTTAGTTTCTAGGCTAGAAGTTATGCTTGTCTTAAAAGGCATCCTGCACATCATACCTCCCAGGAAACCAGTACCACCTCTTTGAGATTTTAATTTTGTTCTGGAAAAACTGACACCCTTTGAACCTGCAGCTTCTGCCTCCTTAAAACAATGCACATGAAAAACTGTTTTACTGGTGGCCATCACCTCTGCTAGGAAAGTGTCTGAGCGTCAAGCCTTAATGGTTTCACAACATTTTTTTATTTTCCACATTGATAGGGTTTCTCTTTGTACCAATCCCTATTTAATGCCTAAAGTGGTTAATGACTTGTCCCTTAATTAGTCCATTCACTTGCCTACCTTTCTTCCTGCCCCTCAGAACTCTAGTGAGAGGGTACGCCACACTTTGGATGTTCATAGGCAACTCAGATTTTACCTGGATGAGACCAAATCCATTAGAAAGTCTGAACAATTGTTTCCTTTGGGTGTGTATTACATGATAGAAGTTTCAAAACTTCAAATCTGATATGGTCGTCACCATATGATCAAAGTCTTGAAACTTCGAAAATGTAATAAAACACAACAACCTACAATAAACCATTTAAATGCTGTAAGTAGGGGGGCAAACTCCCCTGCCACCCTCCACACCCCTGCTATTTAAATATACCAACTCCGAGATCGCACTACAGTGCAGAAAATGGAAATCTTCCCTTTCCGTGCTGTACGGAGATCTCCGTTAAAAGATTCGATGTTCCAAAACTTCAATCATATGTTGTCGACCATATCAGATTTGAAGTTTTGAAACTTTGATCTTCTGATATAGACCCTTTCTTTTCACCCCAAGGTGCTGGGAAAACCTGTCTTTAAACAGACAATTTCTTCTTGGATGTCAAAAGCCATTTATTTTTGCTACTTGTCTCAGGGGAAAATTCTTACCTGTTCGGTTAAGGCCCATTCTAGTAGGGCTGTAGCTTCCTCTGGGGCCACCATCCAGGGTCTGGACACTGCGTCTATTCTGGAAGAAGCTACTTGGTCCTCTCTCCACACCTTCACTGAACACTGCAAGTTGGAATCTGTCTCCAGATCCATGTCAGGTTTTGCCAGGGCAGTTCTGCCCAATTTATGGAGACTTCCTGTGCTCCAACTTCCCTTTCCCACTCATGAGCTTTTGTATTTTCCCTCATGTTATGAATACTGCAACATGGGAGTAGAAGGACATAGAATAGTTGTGTAAAATCTTACCATAACCATAGATGTCCTTCTCTTCCATTTTGCAGTATTTAGTCCCACCCACCTTCCCCCTTGGTTCATGTTCTTCTTTGGATGATAAATGTCTTTCATCTTATCCTTGGACTGTTCTGACTGGCGCATTCAGTTCTGAGGATGGTACCTGCAGAATTCAGCTTTATGGCCTACATTGGCTGTATCCTGTGTGCAACATCACATGTACCTTAGCAGTAGCTTAAGTCTTTGGTATACTGGCCAGATGTTCAGGTTGCCTAGGTGGGGAATCCCTCGTGTTATGAATACTGCAACATGGAAGAGAAGGACATCTATGGTTATGGTAAGATTTTACACAACTATTTTGTTTTGCCTATTTGGGAGACATACATGTATCCTCCCATTGTTTTTGTGAACTGTTTATCCAGTCTCTCTTCCCAATCCTTTCTAACTTCCTCTGATTGATTCTTACAGCTATCATGCAATATTTTACATGCTGTACTAATTGCTCTTGTTTTAATGGCAGCTTCTGTTCTAATTTCTACTGAAAACTCTACCAGTGCTGGTCTTTCATTTATGATTCCCCTATTTCTTTCTTTTTTGCCTATACTCTGATATCAATCCTTGATGGGGAAGGCAATCTTTAACCTGCAGTCCAAATAAATTCTTGGCGTCTTCCCATTCTGTCATCTTTCCCTCTCTAGTTATTTGCTCCCATTACCTTGTTTCCTTTGCCAGTTTTCTCCAATGAATACCAGCCCCTCTTGCCTGTTGTCTGTATCCCTAATTGCAGTCATATCTAGCGGCAGAATCTTCTTTCTCCATTCATGTGTGGGCTTAGTTCTTTGGATACTTTCTGCTACTTTATAGATATAATATTCTGTATGATTATTGTTCTCTTTAAAGGCCTGCATCTAAAATCCCAATCTCGCCTCATTTCTTGAGGTTTTCCCCCATTTCATCGTCATCCCTTTCCACTTTTGAGTTATAGTTTTCTGCTTCTGCTATGTATAGAAGCCTTAACTGTATAGCTCAGAAGTACCCTTTTAAGTCGTGTAATCCCAATCCGTCTACTTCTACAGCTTCCCCTCCCAGATAAAGTCCTTCAGCTCGTTATTAATTGCTATCCACAACTTCTCTGGTGGATAACAATTTGCCTGACCTGCGTAAAGACTAATAGGACTAAAAGCATTTTAACTGCTTGTATCTTACTGTCCATACCCATGTAGTACAACTTCCATTTTCTCAGTTTTTTATCTTTTGTTTAGTCTGTTCCCACATATCCTTAGCTGCCACATCAGAATCATTTTTAATCCATGCTCCTAAATACTTCATTCTGTCATGTCCCTGTAAATATGGATATTGCTGAATCAATTTGTATGTGGATACATAATCTACTGCTGTTGCCTTTATCTTCATTAATTTTGTATCCCCAAAAATATGAAACTGTCTTAAAATGTTCCATAGCACTGTAATGTCTCTTTCTGGTTTTGTGAGGTGTAAATATCATTTGCAAATAAAGCCATCTTTTCTTGACTACCATACCAATTATATCTTTGAATTTCTGAGTCCCTTATTTTCTTTGCCAGTGGTTCTAAGTTATAATGCAAATAACAAAGGGGAAAGAGGACATCCCTGCTTGGTTCCTCTGCTCTAGCAGAAATCATCAGAGGACCCCACCTACTTTAACTTTCGCCTCTGATCCCTCATATGTCCTCCTAATAAACCTTATATTTTTTCAGGAAATGCAAATTCTTGCATTGCCCTGCTGATGAAGTCCCAGCTTACTCTGTCAAATGCTTCTTCTGCATCAAGACCCACCAAGAGCAATGGTATTTTTTTTTACATTCTGCTTCCCTCTGGATTGTCAGTGTTTTGTCAATGTCAAATGTTTGCCTCCCCTCCACAAAACCACATTGATTCATGTCTGTCAATTTTGGCATTACGTTTGTCATTCTTTCAGCTGTTGTAGACATGAACACTTCATAATCATGGTTTAGTATTGAAATTTGCCTGTGTGAAGCTGGATCTGATGGATTCTTACCCTCTTCAGGTATTACAGCTACCACTGCTTTCTTCCAGGATGTTGGTACTTCTCCTTCTCTTAATATACTGTTCTACAAACCCTTCCAGATCTTTATCAGTTTTTTTCCTTCCTAGCTTCCAAACTTCCACCGGAATACCATCTATTCCTGCAGAGTTTTCTGTAGGTTAGTTATACATCATAATTTTAATCTCATCTCCTCCTATCCCAACCCAACGGTCAGTAATTGAGTCTCATCTACTTCTAACCTTGGCATATTTTCTTCTTCCATAAACATTTCCATTTGTATCTTTTCTTGCTTTCCATATTTCTTTGCTTTATACAGACTTTCTTAGAATTTCTGAAATATTTCTAATACCTCTACATGATCTCTTGTTAATTTCCTTGTTTATAGGCTCCCTAAGTTTGGTAACAGCCCTTTCTACTTTATGTTGCCTGAGTCGTTGCGCTAAAAGTTTTTGTGCTCTAGTGTTATGAAAAAACTTGTGTACGTTATCAGGTTAATCCCTTATTTTCTGCTTAGTACTCTGCAATTGATTCTTCTCTTGTTTTGTGAGATTCCCCCTATTCTGCGATACTTTTAACATTTGTCAGTCTCTCTAAATAATTCTTGTTACTTCTTAACCATAGCTCCCTTTCTTTTATTTCCACCTTATTTTTAAACCAAACCTTAATTTTATCCCATCTCTAGCTATATTTTTCTGAAGTAATTTCTATTCTCTCGAATAGCTCCGGAGTCATCTCCACTACCCATTCCTTAAATTCTTCTCTTTTCAGCAGATAGGTGGGTAAGCATCACTGTCTCATTTTTATTTCATTACCTTGTGTTTTTATTTTAGTTGTTATTGGCGCATGAGCTGATATAGTTATTGGGTGCATATCAAGACCTTCAATTAAATGCACATGTTCCCATGAAATGTAAATTCTGTCTAGCCTAGCCTATATTTTTATATCTTGGGGAATAATACGTACATTCACTCCAAACTACTATTACTAAATTCATATCTTCCATGTCAAATATTTTGATAAATTTCTTCAAAAATCTACCCTCCTTTGTTATACTTTCCCTTCTGAGCCCCCCATCACATCTTCACTGCTACAAATCAAATTTCATTCCCTACCTATAAGTACTATTCCTTGCTAAAAATTGGTTATTTCTCCCAGAATTTTCTTAAGCTCCATTGTAGCAGTTTTAGGTGGAATATAAATACATGCCATTGTAATCCTCCTTTGTCAGTAGCTCTTTAGCACTACAAATTTGCCATTATCATCTTTTTTTCATCGTCTGTCACTATAGGAGCTTCTCTTGCAATTAATCTAAGTACTTCTCTTTTCCTTTGTCCCAGATATTCTGCTGGAATAACCTGCCTGAAAAACCCTTTTTTATCAAATTCACATGTTCAGTTCTTTCCAAGTGTGTCTGCTGTAACATAGCCATTTGTACTCTGCGTTTTTAATATAGGTCATTGTTGTATTTATCTGTGAGACTATTAGCATTTATAGACACTATGGAAAGCATCATTGTATTAAAAAAGTATTATTCCCACCTTTCATGTACAAACACCTTTTTATTAAATATCTAGTTCCAGCTTTTGTGGTACATGCATATACTGTTTGGTAGGTTGAACTTTTATATAGTTGTTTCTTGGCATATCCATTTGAGCCTATTCCATATCTTATTAAACATTCTGCTTTATTGAAAGCCCTCAAAAAAAAAAAACATAAAACCTATTAATTTAATACTAAGACACAAAAAATTATCTACATGTTCAAATATTGAAGTTTTACCCTACTAATAGGAACAGATGTCCCAAACTGACAGCCACACTTGAGTTAATCTAAAAGAAAGGTTATCCATGCTAAGATGCATGGTGCATCCTGTGTTACTAGTAAGTACTAACTGGTTTTGTCTTATCTTTGTAGCTCTCCCAGTTGAGAAACCCCCTGAATGCTTTCAGAGAGCATTATCTCCTAGCCAGTTTCTCTTTTCTGATTTCCACCAGACTAATTAGTTTCTCTTTATCAGATTGTTTCCATGGAGATATGAGGGCCAGATACAGAGTTGCTGCTAAGCATACATTCATTTGCTAGAAAAAAAGCCTCATAATATTTAATGTTATTTCTCATCTAGTTGCTTTCTCTTAAACGTTCTTACTAAGTCAGTCTAAGGTTCTTAATCCAGTCATTCTCCCATGAAAGAATGAGAAAAAGCACATTCATTTTTCTTTTGTCATGTTCTTTTAACCAGGCTTTTTTTTTTTTTTTTTACATTGCAGTGCCTACATTTCTTTAAAATGAAAAAGAAGGAGAGAAGGGAGAAAGACGAGAAGAAAAAAAAAGCACCACCTATTTTCAATCCCCAATACACTTAAAAATAAGTGAGCAAATTTTACTTTATAGCATGCAAAGAAAAACGTACACGTAAAAAATAGTACTGTTAAGACAAAAAGTTTTCTTTGCTTACAATTAACTTTCTCTCCTGTCTTCCCTACCCCAAAGCATTTTTCCGAAAATTAATGACATGAAGTAGGGCATATACTTGAGTCCCCCACATCCAACAGATTCTGAAAAAGTCCAATATTTCAAGATTTACTTGTTCTGTAATATTTCACAAATATAATTATTGCATTGTAATCCCACATTAAGTAACTGATTTTATTACTTTTCATCTCCATCTCCCAAATCCTGCCTCTGCTTCATTTCCAACATATTTTTGATTCTTGTAGTAAATTCTTATGCTCCCTTCCTTCTGTTCAACATTTTCTGTTAAAACAGTGGAAAGGTTTCACAGGTACAGCCTTTCTGTGGTCTTTATTACCGGAAGAACAAGAAGCAGAACCTTCTCCTGTTTCACAGCTCACTTTTTGTTGGACAAACTTTTGTATTTCCTTCTTTGCACTTACTTCATCAAAAAATGATTTTGTCCCACCAGGGAAGAATACCTTGACATCTGGGTACAGCAGTTTGGATCTGACACCTGTGTTTCGACAACCAAGGAGCAGCAGTGGCAACTATTTGAGTTCACTTGGCTGCTATTTCCAACTTGGGAAAAATCTGTTCCAACGTTATGTCCCACAGGCTTATGCAAAGCTTTTCTGAGGGGTACTATTCTTTTGAGAACCCCAGTGAGAGAACCTTTTCCTCCTTGGGATCTAAATGTAGTCCTAGCTGCCTTGAATTTTCCTCCATTCGAACCAGCTAGTTCTTGTTCTCTAAAATTTTTGACTTGGAAAATGATTTTCTTGATCGCCATTACCTCAGCTAGGAGGGTATCAGAATTACAAGCTCTTTCCATTCGTTCCTCTTATTTAATTTTTCACAAAGATAGGGTTTCTCTCAGAACCAATCCCTCCTTTCTACCAAAAGTTTGCTCAGAGTTCAATCTGAATCAATTAATAGAACTACCTTTATTCTTTCTGAACCGTGGCAACAAGGCAGAGTATGAACTTCACCAAATGGATGTTCATAGGCAATTACGTCTTTACTTGCACATGACTCAGGAATTCAGACAGTCTGACTAATTGTTTGTATCCTTTGCAGAAAAACAAAAGGGATCTTTAGTCTCAAAAATAACTATCGAAATGGCTTCAGACACCATTACTTAAGTCTGTAACTTACAGAACAAACAACTGCCAGGAAAAATTCAAGGACACTCAACCAGAGCCTTCTCTACCTCTACTGCCTTTCAGGACAGACTGCCTTTAAACTCAATTTGTGCAGCAGCTACATAGGTTAATCCCCATACCTTCATCACTCATTACAATGTAGATGTGGCATCACGGAATAGGGCATCCTTTGGTTCCACGGTCCTAAAGAGTCTATTCCATTGAACCACCCAAGAAGAAGGTGTTGGGGACAGGGTCCCAACCAACAAGAAGGAAGGTGAGATAGGGACAACATAACATAAAGAAGTTATGTATTCACCATAACATTCCAGGTTTGTTGTCCTTGATCTCGCCTTCCTTCTTGCATCCCATCCTCCTTCCCCCTCCTGGAGGATCAAGAGAAATTATCCATCTTTGGCTATATAGGCCTTGATTCCCTTCCTGCCTTAAGAGTTGGGTAGACTAAGAGTTTTCTAATTGTGGCTTGGTGGTTTTGTTATATATGTATGTGTGTGTGTGTGTATACATATATATATATATATATATATATATGTATATATATATATATTTTATATATGCCTATAATTTATATATCTGCATGTTGTAGTCTAGTGTTATGGGTTATCACAAATGAAATCTGGGTAACTAGTGCTAGGCATGATGGGATAGGGTCTAGCCTCAAGCCAGTGGAAGCTCTTGAGATTTAGAATATGGCTGAGTCGGAGTCGAGGATCGGCTCCGAACCCAACTAACAAGAAGGAAGGCATGATCAAGGACAACAAACATGGAACATTATGGTGAGTACATAACTTCTTTTTTCTGTCTCACAACTAGAATGCTGAAGTATGTTCTTTGATCCTGTTGGACCTTCTAGCACAAGGTTTGGAAATGACTTGAGGCTTCAAAGGAAGTATTCCACAGACAGACGTTTCTACTACTCTTTATTTATTTATTTATTTTTTTATACTTAAGCTGTTCTTTAAAAGGGCTCTGTAGCCGTGTCCTCCTTTGAAGAACATATCTCTTCTATGGAATCTGATCTTCACAATTGACAAGTGTGGTCATCTTCTGATCCCCCCATTCAAACCTGCTGATTCAGCAGCATTGATGTTTGGGTTTTATTTTATTTTTTGTCTTGTTAATTGGGTAGAGCAGTGGTTACAACTGACCACAAATCTTGAGAAATTCTGTTCCTTATTATCCTCACCTCTCCTCAGTGGTTTTGTGAACTGTGGATCCTCCTATGTAAGAAGCCACATCTGGTGTTTCACAAGGATCATATGCCCCTTAAGACTAATCCACATTTCCTTTTAAATTTTTATTTTTTGAATTGTCCATGAAGTAATCCATTTCCTTGTTTCCTTTGCCAGTGCTGAAATTAGCCCAAGCTCTTTAGGTAAAACATGAGTTGACAGTGCATGTTCAGAATGTGAAGTGGGATGCATGGGTTATGGAAGACCAAAGGTTTCTTTGTTTTCCTTTTCTGTAAGGAAGGGGATAGCTTGGATATGTCAAATCCTTTCCCAGTGGATTGCAAAGTCCGCTATCTTTATCTGTGGATTGACAGATAGCCATCTCTTGCTAGCAGGTGGCTCACCACCCACTTAAATGGTGCATTAAGAGGTTACTTCATTAGAGAGAAGGCTGCCTAAAGTGCTTGCTGCAGACATGTTTCCAATGCAGGTGTATGCACAGTAGTCATCAAGTCTTTGGTGTACCTTCAACAGGCATTGTTGTCTTAACACAGACTCCATAAATTAGGCTTCTTTTTGAATGTTTGCATTAAGGAATCGGCTTTCTGAGCCTTGTACCTTGGACTTTCCCTTAACTTCTTCCACTCTGTTGATTTACTGCTTGGGATCCATCCTAGTCAGTGGAGCCATTAAGACGTTTCCTCTGTGTTAAATAAAACAGGTATGTTCTTACCTTATCAATTGCCCTTTAAGGGGTGGAGGAACCCTTGTTGATGGGTCAAAAGTAACCACCTGTCATTGTGCTTGGATAGCATTCCCATCAGCCTAGACTTCTGGAATTCTTTTTAAGTTGCTTGGTGTGTATATATATATATATATATATATATATATATATATATATATGTTTCTTAGCCAAGTCATGCAGCTATATTGTGTATACTAAGCAGTGCAGGTGTTAGGTGGTCTTTGTCATTTTTTAAGATGAAATCAATGTGCTTGGTAGTGGTTGGACATAGACTGGCGGATTTAGACTATATGTACTTGTGTAGTTTTAGTTTGCTATCTTTGAATGCTTCAGCATCAAGTGTGAGATCTTTAAGGAAAAATACTACATTGCAGTCAGTTAAGAGGATAATTCCAGTCATAGGTAACGACAAGGATGGTCCCCTTATATGTCATCTGTTATGGTAAGAATGTATGCTTTTTTTCTGTCAGGACACAGCAAGGCTTGCCTGTATTCTTTCCCTTTTCCCAGCATATATAATTGAATTGAGCTGAATATTGATCTTTTGTATTGGTTCTTAAATAGTTCATGTGTATTTATTGATTTTTTCCCTTTTAGGTGCAATGCTAAACATTGTTGAGGATTCTGCTCTCTTGGAAGTTGTATATGCTCAAACAGAAATGGTAATGTATTCATTTCCCTTCCCATTTAATTAGAATGCATCTTTCTGCACTGAGTGTGAAATCTAGCAATATGTTTTAAGATGAAGAACTTGCAGTTTATTAAGCATCAACCCTTCATTTGTCTGTGCTGGTTGAATTGATTTAACTTTGACAGCAGTTGTATCCAGTCCTTTGAAATTACCTAGTGGGTCTCGCTGATTCTCTGGTTGGAACTTTGGTTGAATTGTCACAGGCTGATTAAGAGCTTTTAATGTTTTTAATGTCTGTTTTCAAAGTGGTTTTCACTTGTATAAATGTATACAGTCTGTGTTAAAAAAAAGGGCAGCGTGAGGAGAATTTACATGACTGACTGAGAGACCTTTAATAAGGTGCTGTCCGTAAACTGCAATATTTTGGCTATCACACTAATTTGGAGCCAGGCTATCCACCCACAGAGTTTAAAAATGTGCTTGTGTTGCTTATTGGATGACAAACCAAGTTTGTGTAAGAATTGCCCTTGCCAGGTTTGTGGGTGAAGGACACTTAGACGCATCCCTTTTTTCTGATAGATGATTGGGATACTTCTGTACATTAGACACAATTATAGGCATAACTGGGAGGGAGAGAATGAAGACAGTGGAAGAGACAGAAGTCCCATGGGTTACTGTATTTGATTGTCCACTGTACCATACAGTTTTAAAAGCCATATTGGCCCCAGTAACCTGAAGAAGAATTCCACCTATGAGATTTTACCTGATATTCTAGGGCCCAAAGCACAAATGGGCAAGTCCTTTACCTTAAAGGTAATCTGATTTTTTTTTAGCAGGCACATGTTATAAATGAAGAAAAAAGCATTTTTGTTATCGGTACTTCAAAATGACTCCCACTGATTTAAAACTAAAGTATGAGCAACATTTCTACATTTTTTAGCATATACATTTTTTGCTTTCTTTAAGAGACTGTGCTGAGTTTCAGCAACAAGATGCTAGTCATACATTTTTATTTGCAATTTGAAAACCTTAGTTTTTCTTGTCACCTATGAAGTCCATAACTACCTTGTTTACACTTGATATATTTGGGTTGAGATGAAAGATATATGTAGCAGTTAAAGATGTCATACGCAGCTAAGCTGACCACAGACCTGGGATGGTTATCTCTTAATTCTACATTCTGTAGTCTGGCAATCTTGAAGCAGTTTTTATCCCTTAACCTTGTTTCTCCAGATTTTTAAGCTTGTAATTATGTCCCTACTTCTTAGTCATCCATCTAGCTGCAAGCGTTTCCCCAATCAAAAATACTTTCTCCCTGAAGCTGATAAGCTGCTTCTAATGGTTGACACTCCCATATGGAGTAGTAGGCCAAATACGTAGTAACATTAAGGATTCCTCCACACATCTCGACATTGCTAATTTAATATCCATTTTAATTCTGGAGGCATTTCTTCATCTTGAAAATTTCAGGGCATCCATTTCATGGCATTGTTAATTATAGTCCTCCTAATTTTTAATTTTTGTTTAGGTACATCGGTATGTGTAACCATCTTGTGACCCCCTTGTAAATGTCATCTCAAAGGCCTGTTTGGTTATTTTTATTTGCAGTGAGGGATTTGTATTCCCTGTGCTTGGTGTTTCGCAGGGTACATGAGGAAAATATACGGGTTGCTTTTGCCCCCTGTGGGGGAAGTGTGAATGGAGCCTGGTCTTTTTCATTTTGGTCCTAGTGTTTTCCACGTAAATGGTAAAAAAAGGTCATCCTCTGCTAATTTCTGGCAGTGTACTTAGAAGGTCAAAAGGATCTAGATTCTTGTACAAGGTTTTGAAGCTGTCTTTTGTGTTTTTTTTTTTTTTTTGACAGCTGTGAGAGATTTCACTGCAGTTGTGCACTGTTACTTTGACTGTATAGAATTCTTTTAAGTGTTTCTTTTTGCTAGTGGAGCTGTGTTTCTGTATTAGTGTCTTGTAGTTAATTTCATGGTTGTAGTGGTTGGCTACTGAAAAACTTAAGAGCACTGTCATCCTGACTGCATTGCAGTGAACATTGTTCAGAGCTGTCCATTCCTTTTTAATTGATAAACTTCAGGATGGGTGTTTGAGCACTTTGTTTTCTAAGTGCCTTTTTACCTGAGTGAAACACACATGTTTTAGTGCTGTGACACTTTTATCATAAGCACCCTTTCTCTTCTGGTTTTACTTCAGAAAGGAGTTCAGAGTAGCATCTGCAGTTTATTGGGTGACCATGGTTTGGCACAAATCCATGAAGTCTGGGTGAATTTGTGACACCAGTAGATCATACTGTTTTGAAGCAGTTGGACTCTCTTCTGGGTGCTGCTACTTAAATATTGCATGCTATTTAAGCAACAGGAGTGAGTGCTAAAATGGCAGTTTTTCTCTGCTTTTAGAACAGTCTCATATTATCGATTGCAAGAGATTTCTTCTAGTGACTTTGTACTACATTTGAAAAGTTGTTGCATGTTTGCTTGAAGTGATACTTACTTTTTTTCCCCTTAAATAAGCAGACTTTTTAAAAGGGACTTCCTATCAAGCTGCTTATGAGTTTAACAGTCCTTAGATGTTTTAACAAAGTTCTAAATGACATGGAGTGTGTGTGTCCAGATTGGCTACCAAGGAGAGGGATTCAGGGGCTCCTCATGAAGCTAATTTTTTTTTAGTTTTGCTTCAGTTTGGAGATGTTAAAGGAATGAGTTTATTGAATTTTCCAAATTGTATCTTTCATTTTCAGGCAGTGTTTCACTCCTTCCTCAAGGTCTGTACAGTATTTAGAAAGACGTTTAAGAGCCCTGATGCTTTTCAAAAGAGTTTAGTTGTTTAAGGAGCTGGTGTAATATATCTGAAGATTGTGGCCATTGGTTCAAACATTTTTTTCTGATTTAGAGCAGGTGAGCCTGGCTGCAGCAAAATTTCAATGAAAAAGTGTTGGATTTGTTTTCTCCTCAAGATGGGAAAGGTGAGGCATTTGTTATAGAAAATAAATCACATGCTTCCCAAGGGTCTTGAGTTTAAACATTTTGCTTTGGGTAGTTCTGTGGCAGCTGAATATCACCCAATAGGTTTCTGCTGTACTGGAGGGCAATCAATGTAGGAAGATTTATAGTATTTTTTTTTGCTCCAATCCTTCTCTGACCATCATTTTCCCCTTGTGGGTATGCTTTTGACTGGTTCATTCCCCCTGCGTTAGATCACTATGGCCTGTTTATTCCTGGGGTTTGGGTTTAGAGTACCAGGAATGGCACTGTTATTTGTGGAATGATATATTTTTTTAATTGAGCCCTAGTTCTTCCCTGTGTGTACCCAGTAGGTTGGGTGAAGTGGACTCCTGTGATGCATTGCTACACCTATGCCCCCTTGAGATGAGGACCTCCATGTAATCCAAGAAGAGAAGTGAATAGACTAAGGTTTGTCATTTCTTTCCTCCCCTGCACCATTGAACTTAGGTTGGGTTGTGTGGGTCATAGTCTGAGCTCTGTCCCACTGTACCACTGAAGCTGTCTGCATAGCAGTTTATTGTATACAATTTCCAAGATGTTGTCTTATGCTTTAAAGGATGGTTATCATGGAGCAAAATTTACTTCGGAGTTTATCTGAGGTTATAGTTTTGAAGCAAGCCAAACCTGTGGCTGTCATATCTGAGTACTTTATTCTAATTCATGAGCTACACTATTTTTCTGTTCATCCTTTTTAATGATGAAACAATTTTTCCCCCTCAGAATTTGGAGAATACAAATAAGGCAAAAGAGATACTCTATGGTTTTCTTGGAGACAGACTAGTTATGTGAGTAGGCTCAGAAAGTTCCCTGCTGAGTTACTATATCCTTTGGTCGTCGTTGTTGTTAATCTATACTGTCTGCTGATCGTCGGACTAATTTGGGTGAGTGTGAGAAAGGCAGTTGCTATTTGGGGTGGTTTAGCCTTTCCCCCCTTTACGAGCTATGACCCACAGCACTCGTATTCTGCTCAGCTTTGGGTGAAGATGAGCAATGGGCTAACCATAAAAGCCATCCTACTCACTTCTGCAAGGGGTGCATCTCCAAACATCCACTCCCCCCAGCAAACACAAGCAGCAACTTTCTCCCTTGTACTCCATCAAAGGGACTTAACACCTGTGCACAGTCTTGAATCCTGATGTAACCTGAAAGTAATTGCACAAAACTCTCCCCATGCCCTTTCGTAATCTGCTTCCAAATCGTGTTTGCCCTGTAACTTTACCTAGTTTTTGAGGTACTTGTGCACGTGGTCACTAGTCAGAAATATTTCAGTTATAGTCAAAAGCAAAACCCACTCCTTTACTTCTTATTTCATTAAAGAACAGGAAACGACCTCTGTCAGTCTAGAAAGGAGTGACAAATTTCAGCTTATTTCCTTATTCCCCCCTGCATCTAAGCCAGTCCAGTTTTCACTTGCCAGGCCCTTTGAAACTGAGCAGTAATTTTCCACAGACCACAAACAAACACCTTTGTCTGTTCAACTTTTCAGTGTCTGTAGAGGTCAGCATCTGTCTCTTGACATAATTTTATCTCTGGAGACTCTAGACCTTCCCTTTTACTGTAACAAGTCCATAACCATTCCTTTCCATTTACTAAAGACTTTCCAGGGAATGAATGGGAGTGCCTAGAAGACGTACAAAACCTGAGGTAATGTAAACATTTGTAATGCTGTTTCTCTTTCTCTGTTTCTTGCTTACTCATTGAGTGAACTGTCAAACTATTAAAGACATTGATATCTCTGAAAAATGTGATAGTAAGAGTCTTAAACTGTCTTCTTCAGTGCGATGCCCATCTGAACCCCCACATAAGTCAGTTGCAGGGCCCTGTCAAAAAAGGGAGCCTTTGCTTTAACTCTTATAGCAGAATACTAAAGTACAAGGCTTTCTTTTTGGTTATATTCATTTTGTAGCCAGATTAGCAACTAAATTTTTCCACCACAGAAAAATCTTTGAAGTACCTACCTCTGTGACTGTGAAGTAAACTGAGATCATCTGCACAGAGGGCCAATTTACTATCTTCCACAGCTAATATGTAACCTTTAAACTGAGACACCCTGAGCTGATTTGCCAGCAATTACAAATAATTTGGAAAAAACAAAGAGAAACCCCTACTTGGTGCTCCTTTGAAGAAAAAAAAAATCCTTGAGATACCTCCGTGTTAAACCTTAGCTGTGAACCCCTGCTATATATTTATCAGCAGGGCTTCTGTGTGTAAAATCCTGTTTTACGTTGGTTTTTCAAGAAAAGTCAGTTGTGTATGTTAAATGCCGTTGTAACATCAAGACTGTATCTTCAGGAGGAGAGTCTGATCACGTAGGTAACCATTTGAAATGTTTGGACCTGCTAGAGCAGGTCACAAAATAGACTGGATGGCCAAAAGATTGAACTTACATTTACTATGTCTGAGATAACAAAATCTTCCCCTTTCTCCCAAGTATAGCAGTCTCAGAGTTGTTATAAGTTCTGTGGATTTGGGGGTGCAGGGGGAAGTCTTGCCCCTCCCTTCAAAAAGTAATTTAAAGGAGAAGAATGATTTTCAAGATTCGATCTTTTCCAGGATTTTAGTATTGATTTTTTTTTTTTGACTTGTCTGCACTTGGCATTTCGAGTGCAGACATGTCAGTAGGGAGCCGATTGGGTATTATCCCCCATTACTAAAAGAGTGTAACTATGCTGTCATGAATTGGCTTCATAGTATAGTCATGATGATCATGGTGGTTCAAAGTGGATATAATGCCCACCAGTCTGTTTGAAGGTTCCGCCAAAATTTTATTCCTGATTCAACATTAAGATTGGACTGTAAGCCTGATAGATATCACAGATCCTTCTCTTTGGGTAACAGTACTACAATGACTGTCAGCCCTACATGATTGGACCTTCTTTCTTAGTTAAAACTAAGTTTAGGACATTCAGTACCTTCTTTAAACCCCCAGCTGATAAAACTCAGAAGGGAGTCCATCTGGGGCTGGAAGACTTGGCCAGCAGCAAATTCTTGATGACCTACCTCAATTCATCCTCCAAAAGTTGGGTTTAAAGATCCTTAAGAGCATTCTATCCCAACCTTGACAGGTGCAGCCCTTACAAAAAATACTCCTAATAACATACAAACATAGTAGGCAACTGGTCAAAGGGACCATAAGATGCCAAGCCATATAGAGCTGTAAGCAGACAAAACTTAAAATTTCTTGCCATCCTTTTCAAGCACTTAATCGTGTTCACCTCCCAAGTCGACCAGGGCCATACCTCCCAAATAGAGCAGTGTTGTAACAGGTAGCATACTTCCTTTGGTGTGGAAGGCTGTGGGTTCTGTTCCCACACCAGGAAGATGGCTTGCTAACTTTGTAGTGCAGCATATCGGGGTTGCTGCATTCCTAAGTGTGTTTTCCTTCAGCTGAAACTTTAAACTGAGGCACCATCTGTGTAAATTGGTGGTGGTAACTCAAAAGTGGTTGTAAAAGATCCCTCAGCACTTATCGAAAAAGCTAAAGGAAGTTCACTGATGCCCAGGCCAGATTTTCCCTAGTCTAAGTACCACTTATGGTCTCCCCTGAAAAGAGACTACTATCCAAGTGGGACTAATTCAGTCAACAAAATAAATAAATAACTCCATCTTCTCATCATTTGAAACCTTCTGGCCTTCCATGGAATATAGATTGATGATTATTTCAAAAATGTTGTAAGGTCTTTAGGGATTCCACACCAAATGAGCCCCTCAAACATTGCGTACCTCATCCACAGTGTTTGCCCCCTTTGACATCCTCAGCCTACATGCACAACCTTGGGGGCTGTCAGTCAAGAATCCAGCTGCCCATTAATAAGTTGACTTCTTCCTGAAAAATTTTAATATCCACCAGGACTTCTCTTAACTGCAAAAAAAAAAAAACTGCCTCCACTGTGAGCCAATGAGGACATACACAGAGGCCACAGTAAATTTGGCAGCCTGCCATTGTCCCTTTGTTGCTATGAAAACATATTTGATCTTAATCTAGTGAAACTTTGCAGGCCTTATGCAACAGGACCCCCCCCCCCCCCAGGTCCTATGAGTCTCCTGAAGAGGCACTTAACCATATTTAAAAGTCTGATTCAAAGTTCAGTATTAGAATCTTAATATTCCTCTTTCTTTGCTTTACATAAGGTGGGTCAGTATAGTCGGATATCCCTAAACTAGAGCTGACAGCCTTGGAAGGGTAACCCTTTTTTCCTTAAATGTAGGGAAAATTCAAGGAAAGGTACTGAAAACTCAGTTTCACCTGACCTGCAATGAAAACTGGCAAAAATGTATTTGAAAAAATTTTCAGGAAAAATGCATATGGCGATAAGTAAAATTTTGTTATAATTATAAGAGTAACTCTTTGATCTCATTTCACAAAAGGCAAAATTGTGAAAGTGTAAACGGATATTTCAAAATAAGTGTGATTCCCATAAATCTCCTTTGCAATGTAACCATTCATATCTACAAATCCTACAGCTCTATACAATTGAACTGTTAGAAAAATGGCTAATATAAAATAAAAGGAAAAAACTTTCAAAAATCAGTCCATTTTTTTCTGCTGAACCCATCCAGTGTGTGGCTTGGACAACAGCTGGCTGACTGGCCCTGGCTGCTGACAGTAGAGAAGCTATGAAGCAGTGTAGTTACCACTCCTCCCTGCTAAGTTAAGATGCTGCCCCACCCCACCATTTTCATGGATCTTTAATAGGTCAACTCTACAGTCCAAAATGTGTAATTCACAATGTTTCTTGTTATATTCCAGGAACTTTAGGCTTGTCACCCTGAGGTGGTAACAGTGATAAAACAAGTTTAACATGGTCTCAGAAAGATTCAAGGCTCTTTATCTGGATCCATTAAGGTGAATGTTCATTGATGGAGTGGAAACTCCCTCAAAGCTGAGTGTCAATTATGGATGCTTTACTGAACATCCACCTTGAAGTTAACATGCAAAAAAAAAGAAGAAAGGAAGAAGTAAAGGAGGGAAAGGAAGATGAAATATTAAACCCAGATAGCATAAGTGTCTCTGCCACTGTACTTAAAAGCAAGATACAATGCTGAATCCATAAAGGATCCCAGGAAATAATTATTACTTCATAAAAAGAAACATCCTGCGGCAAACAGCGGACAGGCAGCTCTCCTCTTTTCCCCATGCTGCTCTAGCACATGAGCATTGCCCTCTCCTTCTGGTGCATCATCTTCTGAAACAGGAGAAATGGGTCTGGCATTGCCTTTCATACCTCTCCAGAAGCAGTCCCTTGAAGGTAAAGGTGGATTCTCGTTTGAGCTAGAGAAAATGGGAACACGATCTTTTAACAGTTGTGGGTTATTCACTGGGGGTTAAAAAAGCTTTAACTACTTCTGGAAGGTACACCTTAAAAGAATGCACCAACTTGAACTTTATCTTCTTTGCCTACATATCTGCATCATAAGGCTGAAATTCCACCCCATTTTGTCCATCTCTCCAGATAAATCTTTCTCAAAGAATATCCTATTCTGACTACATAGGAGCTGTTTCTTCCCAGGGTAGCACAGCAATGAATGAACTTTCTTTAATGCTGAATGTGGTAAATATAATTATAAACTGGTGAGAGCTCTTTTGATTTGCTAAAGAGTCTGGAAGCTGTACAGTGGATATAAAAAGTGTACACACCCCTGTTAAAATGCCAGGTTTTTGTAATATATATAAAAAAATGAGACCACAGTAAATCATTTCAGAACTTTTCCCACCTTTAATGTGACCTATAACCTGTACAATTCAGTTGAAAAAACAAACAAATCTGTTAGGGGAAAAATATAAAAAATAAAAAATGTACAATAAGTTGGTTGCATATGTGTGCACACCCTTAAACTAATACTTTGTTGAAGCACCTTTTGACTTAATTACACCATTCAGTCTTCTTGGGTACACACCTGCCGTCAATTAAAGAGACTCTGATTAACCCCAAATAAAGTTCTGCTGTCCTAGTAGGATTTTCCTGACATTTACTCAGTTGCCTGCTACAGCAAAAGCCATGGTTCACAGAGAGCTTACAAAGCATTAAAGGGATCTCATTGTTGAAATTTATCAGTCAGGAGAAGGGTACAAAAAAATTTCCACAGCATTGGATGTACCATGGAATACAGTAGTAAAGACAGTCATCAAAAAGTGGAGAACATGTGGGACAACAGTGATGTTGCAAAGAACTGGGCATCCCTCCAAAATTGATGAAAAGACAAGACGAAAACCGGTCAGGGAGGCTGTCAAGAGACCTACATCAACACTGAAGGAGCTACAGGAATTTTTGACAACTACTGGTTGTGTACTACGTGTGACAACAGTCTCCTGTATTCTCCATATGTCTGGGCTATGGGAGTGAGGTTACAAGACAGAAGCCTTTTCTTACACAGAAAAACATCCAGGCCCAGCTAAAATTTGCAAAACAATACATCATCTCCCAAAAATGTGGGAAAATGTGTTATGGTCTGATGAGACCAAGGTTGAACTTTTTGGCCACAATTCTAAAATGCATGTCTGGTGCAAAAACAACACTTTGCGTCACCAAAAGAATACCACCCCCACAGTGAAGCGTGGTGGTGGCAGTATCATGCTTTGGGGTTGCTTTTCTTCAGCTGGAACTGGAGCTTTAGTCAAGGTGGAGGGAATTATGAACATTTCCAAATACCAGTCACTTTTGGCCCAAAACCTTCAGGCGTTTGCTAGAAAGCTGAAGATGAAGAGGAATTTCACCTTTCAACATGACAGTGATCCCAGGCATACATCCAAATCAACAAAAGAATGGCTTTACCAGAAGAAAATTAAAGTTTTGGAATGGCCCAGCCAGAGCCCTGACCTAAATATAATAGAACATCTGTGGTGACTGAAGAGGGCTGTGCACAAGAGATGCCCTTGCAATCTGACAGATCTGGAGCACTTTTGCAAGGAAGAGTGGGCAAATATTGCCAAGTCAAGACGTGCCATGGTGATAGACTCCTACCCAAGAAGACTGCATGCTGTAATTAAATCAAAAGGTGCTTCAACAAAGTATTAGTTTAAGGGTGTGCACAATTATTTGCAACCAGCTTATTGTATGTTTTTTATTTTTTATATTTTTCCCCTAACAGATTTGTTTGTTTTTCAACTGAATTGTACAGGTTATAAGTCGCATTAAAGGTGGGAAAGGTTTTGAAATGACTTGCTGTGATTTCATTTTTTTAGATCACAAAAACCTGGCATTTTAACAGGGGTGTGTACACTTTTTATATCCACTGTATCGTAATAATTACTTCCTATTCAGGTAAACCAGCTCACTTGCTCAAAAGAGAATCAAAGCCTAGTGGATCCCTGCTTTACACCTGCTCAGGAAGCCCGATCAACCAGATATTCTTCAGGTGAGCCTCGTCTTCCAATTCCTCTGCTCTTTTTTTTTTTTTTCTTTCAACTCCAAATCCTATTCATTCAGTCCATCTGATCCGATGCGGATCCTTGAGTTTGCTTGTCTGATTAGTCTCTGTAGTATCAGTGCTCCAGCCTTGAACCCCTTTAAGAATTCTGCCTCCCATAATTCACCACTTCTCTCAATTGCCTCAGATCTTGCTTGGCAAACTAAGGCTTACGTATGTATAACCTTGCCTGAATAGGGACTAAGCAGCCTATGACCAAAGATTCCTTCAGGTCTTACAGAATAGGAAAAGGGGGATAGAGGGAGGGCTCTCTACAGAGTCAAATCCAACATGCCAGTCAGGGACCCACATGTACTGGATGAACATGTATGAAAGGCTGTATTGTTATGTTAATTACATAACTTTCGTTTTTACACGAGTGACACTGCTGTGGGTACTGCCAATGCTAGTATCCTTCTGTGCCTTAGTAGTAGCACTGGATTGCATAGATAAGGTACTTTCAGTTCAGAAAATGTCTTCTGATTGTCTAGCTTTTTGTCTGTCTTAATATGGTTCTCCATTATTTGTTAAAGAACTGGCACTCTAGCATTTACAGGTTCTTCTGCCTGCCCTACCAGATGTTTGTCATGGCCATTGTAATCTCAAGATATTGATGCTTCCTACAAGCCAAGTTAACACTTCCAGAGTGTCTAACTACTTGCTGTTTCCTGCATGACAATGCATATTTAATTTGGATGAAATCAGTGAGTTATAATGGCTGGCTTCTGTTGACACCATCAATGCCTGGTTGTGTTTTTGATTGGTTTTCCAATTATTGCAAGCCATGGGGTTGCTCTGATCTAGAAGTCCTTTGTGACCCTATTTTTGTGAAGTGCTTTTATTCAGCAGAGCTGAACACACTGCAATATTTGTCTTTTCTGTCAGATTGAGACACCAGTTGGTTGAAATCCCAGAGAGAAAGATGCATTGGAGAATCCAGTCTTGGATTGCCCTCGGTGTGGTAGCCACAGTCTTCACTGATCTGTTTGCTTGCCCAAGAGTGTAGATATTACATTAGATAATGTCGTGGCTTTGGCTGAAGAGTCACTGCTTTCTCAAATATCTCTTTTGTCAGTCCCTCATCACTGGACTTTAGTGTGGTAGAGTACCCTCACCAGTCTCAATATAGGGCTTACTTTATTGCAGCAGAGCCCATTTCAGTTTTTGACAGTGTATGCTTGCTGGTAAGTTGGGGAGCTGAAGGTTCTTTGCCCTGACAGAAATGGATGAGAAGCAGAAATTAGAGCCTCTAAAGCTGCAGTATGAGTCTTCACTGTGGTACTTGAGCAAACAGGGCAGCATGGGCATGGTTACCATCTCTTCAGAAAGGCATTATGTGTTTGACATTTATGCCATGGACAGTGGTATCATCGTAGCAGTTTATGTTCCAGAGAATAAAGTGTGCTAGTAGACTTCATAGCCTACAGCTGTAGTCCTTTCATTGAACTGAGGACTTGAGAATTTAGTTTGCTGAGGATATTGGTAGAGTTGGGCAATCCAAGGATTTTTTTAAACACCTTTATTAAACTCTTGCATTGTAGACAATAATATAGATACGCATACAATAATAAAAAACAAAGCTTAACAAGCATTTTTCATTTTCATGCAGTATACGTGCATGTTTTTTTTTTTTTTAACAATTGTTCACTCCAACTTTACATAAATTAGAAGTTGCTATTAATTGGTGAGTCTTTTTTGCTTCTAACCTTGGCATAATTAAGTTTGTTTGTGTCTTTCGGCTTTTCCCGGTTAGGGTTCGCCACAGCGGAACTCCGGTCCGCTAATGATTGGTAGTGGATTTTTACGTACTGGGTTACCAGCCCTGACACACAACCTTCAACGAAGGCACGCCCCATTCACATATGCCTCCACACAGAAGACGCTCTAGCTGAGAATCTAACGGGACAACGTCTTGCTATGAGGCGACAATGCTACCGCCGTTACGTAAATATTTCCATTTGTGTCTATTGTTTTTCGTACATATGTCTGCTTTATACAGATTTTAGTAAAAGGTTTGAAATATCTCTATAGGATGTTTGTTTTTTTTTTTCTTGTTATAAGCTCCCTAAGTTTAATAAGAATCCTTTATACTTTCTGTTGTCCAAGTCATTGTACTAAGTTTTTGCTCTGTGGAGTCATTTTAAATTATAGTTGCTTAACAAATATTTCTAAACTCGTGCATATTATCCACATATTTGCTTATTTTCCTTTTTGCACTTTGTATGTGGTGTTCTCTTGTTGTCTGAGATTGACGTTATTCTGCAGGGCTTTAACCATCATAAACCCCTCTCTATAATTCCTATTACTTTTTCCTCCAAACCTTCCTCTTTCTTATTTCTACTGTGTTTTCAAACTGCATTTTCATTTTATCCCATACACTAGCTTTCCCTCCTGAAGAATTTTTTTTATCTCCCTTATAACTTCCAAATCATTTTCAATACCCATTCCTTAAATCTTTTCCTCAGACAAGTTAGAACACACCAGTGTCTCATTTTTACTTGTTACAACATTACAGTGCATATTTATTTTACTTTATAGTGATGCATGATGTGAAGTAGTTATGAAGTATTTCAAATTTTCAGTTAAATACATGCATTTCCTTGTAATTTTTGTTCAGTCTAGCCCAGTTATTGTACCTTGGAAATAAGTTTGCAAATTCTTTCTGGATGTTCTTTCCGTTTCACTGTTGCAGTCATTACATTTGGGTTATCTGCTTGCAGGTAGCCCTCAGTCGGCCTGATTAACAAAGTCTTGGGTCCTGCATCAATTGTCCCTTCTTCCATGACTTCAGGGGTGTAAAACATGCAGCAGACTCCATTTCATCAGTCTTTCTTGCCGTGCGGTGCCAAAAGCAGAAGCAGTTCGCAAGTGCCGGTCGGCCAACTCCTGAAATTTTCGTTTTTGAGTTTCAGAACCGAACTCTTCTACTAAAGCTAAGTACCCCGTTGGGGAAACTTTTTCTTGCTCCTTTCCGATATCAGTAAAAGTTAATGATTGCATTACTTGTGGAAAGCAAATACCTCATAAAGATTTTCATTGGTACTGTATTCCTTGCCCTAGGCCCTGATCATAATGTACTTTGCTGTCAGTTTTGTGCTTTATTTAATCAGCGCACTGTCCATCATTGGTATATTTTCACCTCTAAATATTTCGGTTCTCTGTTTAATTCTCCAGAAATGTTGTTGGTTAGCCATCTGACTACCAGGATTCTGAAGAAACGCAAAGATAAAGACAGAGGCCGCCGAGGTCCAAAACTGCCGACAACGCTTCTCCTAAGCCAGTCGCCAGTTCGCTGGTACTCAGTGAGGCGCTTTCGCAACCCTTGATACCCGTTACTTCTGATTCGCAGACCTCTACTGAGACCCATTCGGAGTCCGGTATGCAGCGAGATGCTTCAACTATGGAACCCGCGGATGTCTCTACCTTGGATGTGTCCGGAGCCTCTGTGCAATCACCGGCGTCTGAGGGTATATTCAGGCCTATGGACTTGCATATTAAACTGATGCCTTCTTCTTTACTTAGGCCTAAATCTCGATCCATGCCTAAAAAAACGACGCCCAGGCCACATGCTCAGGCCTCTATGCCTAAAAAACAAATTATAAGAATGGCTGAAGATCTAATAACTCTAATAACTCTAATCAGGGGTAGCCAACCCCCACCCTCTTTTAAGAGGCCTAGGACTGAAGTCGATTATGAATCTTCTGATCAGAATTCTGTTTTTTCTGATTCTTCTGATGGTCTGGATTTGCCCTTATCTACTTATAAAGATTCTGATGCAGAGGACTAGGACTCCATTTCCTCTGCTTCCCCTCCTGAGGATTTTTCTTTTGGGGAAACCTTACATACTCTAAAGGAGCATTTCCACTGAGAAAGCCAGAATTTTTCTGATTCAAAAAAGAGGCTTAGGGATTTCCTTCTCCTACCTCAGCATAAGCCTTTAGCTATTCCTCCTATACTAGACATTGTTGATGATGCTTTTTCGGAATCTAGTTTGGCCCCTGATTCCCTGCCTCCTGCTCCCAGAAAACCTGACAGATACTACAGGGTCCCCGAGTCCTACAAGTTCCTTTTTAAAAATCCTATTGCAGATCCAGAGATTATTTCACAGGGGCCCAATGGCATTAAGGCTTCTACTGCTAAAAATCCTACCCCTTGTGATAGAAACTCCAGGGTGCTGGATAGATGGGGTAAGAAGGTATGCACTTCTGCAGTCTTGGCCATTAGGGCTTTAAATTGCCAGTTTCTTATGTTAAAGTATCAGCAACATGTTACTGGACTACTTAAACAGAAAATGACACCCAAGTGTCATGTTTAATCATAGCCTCACCTAAGGCTTCATGCCCACTGAGTGGCGCACAGCTACAGTTATCCCTCTCCACAAGGGGGGGATCCACCTTGGATCCCAGGAACTACCGTCCCATCAGTCTGACGAGCTTGATCTGCAAGGGCATGGAATGCATTATCATGGAACTTATAAATAAAGACATTTGCAACCTTCAAACACTGGACCCCACCCAGTTTGGGTTTGTGAAGGGTTGATCTTGTCTCCTGAACCTGATTGACTTCTTCAAATCAGTCTCCAGAGCTGTGGACAAGGGTAAGGCAGTCCACACAGCCTATCTGGACCTCACCAAGGCCTTCAACACCATCCCCCACTTTGGAATCATAGATAAACTTACTAAGCTGGGCATAAATCCCTACGTCACTTGATGGGTTGCCAACTGGCTTACTAACAGAACCCAGACTGTAAAAGTAGCCGACTCCAAATCCAGCTCCAGACAATTGGAGTACCTCCGGGTTCAGTCCTGGGACCACTCTTGTTTGGCATCTACTTCTCTGAAGTACAGGCCAACACTAAGGGACTCTGGCTAACAAAGTTCTCAGATGACTGCAAAGTGGGAGCCATTATTGAATCCCCAAATGATGAGGATATTCTACAAAAGGGCCTTACAGAAACAGATGCCTGGTGCCAGAGCCATTCACTCAAGCTTAATGCCAAGACATGTATAGTTATCCCCTTTGGAAAAAAATGTACCCATGAATTACCATGTAGTTGGCAGTACACTAAACATCGAAAGTGTGATGAGAGACTTAGGGACACAGGTGGACAGTGGTCTCACTTTCGATAACCACATCACCACAAGAGTCAGGAAATCCTTCTATATGGCACACCTCATCACCAAGGGCTTTTCATCCAGAAAAAAGGACGTCATTGCCCCACTGTACTCATCCCTCATTAGACCCATTATAGAGTATAATGCCCCGTTTGGTGTGTACCTCACAAGACATCTGCAACAACTGGAAAGGCCACAGAAATACCTCACTAAAAGAATCACAGGCCTAAAGCAGATGCCATATGCTGACCGTCTAAAAACACTCTAGCTATACTCTGTAGCATATCGTCTACTCAGAGGTGATCTCTACTTAACATACAAGGTCATGTCAAACCCTGAGCTGTTGGACATGCTCCACTTAAAGAAATCCCAATTTCTCAGAGCCACACGCTCCATGGATCTAAATCTTGTCATCACAATGAACAAAACATGATGGAGGGATAGGTTCCTGACCCAGAGGCTCCCCATACTCTGGAATAGACTGCCCATACATGTCAAGCAGAGCGCCTCCTTGGCCCTCTTCAAAAGGAACCTTGATGATTGGATGGGAGATAGGAAATTCACCCCAGGAATCATGTCAGTCGCCCAGAGAAGTAAATATTGTGGGAAGAAATATCCAGGGAATTGTTATGGCTAGGCTTGTATAGGCTCTACGGCCGATAGCCTAGTACCAACCTATGTACCTACATTGATTCCTGACTGTGTGGAAAATAAAGAATTACAGGATTTAATGCATTCTGCTGAGCAAGTTGGAAAACATACTTTGCAATGTGGTTTTGATTCATTAGAAGCCTCTTGCAGGCTGCTGTTACTTGGTCTGTGCTCAGAAAGCATGCTTCGCTTAAGGAGCAATCTTTGCCTGATCATGTTAAAGCTAAATTGTTGGATGCTCCTTTAAATCAGGACCGCCTGTTTGGCAACATGGCTGAGAAAGTTCTTAAAAAAGATGGAAGATAAAGCTAAATCTATGCAAACTGTTAGTTTTTTTACAAGTTCAGCCTCCTAGATTTAGTAGGCACTGGCCCTCTAAGAATTGGTCTTTTCCACGTCTTCTCAAGCCAAACCCAGACACAGCAAAAATCCCAGGTTTCAGTCCCAGGGGACACACAGAACTAAGCAGTGGGGGGCTTCCACTTACAAATCTGGGAATAATAAGACCCCCCCATGGTAAACTGTTTCAATGACTTCCTTTTAAAATTTCTAAGCACTTGTCACCTGACTGCCCCTTTGGGGGGAAAGATTGCCCTTCATGCAAAGAATTGGGAACTCATTACCCAGGACAAATGGGTTTTAAATATAGTCTCCCAGGGATACAGATTTCACTTCCACACATTGCCAACACCAAGCGGGTTGCTGGACCTACCCCCAAATGAGTGGGCAGAGGCCCAAACACAAGTACTTTCTCTCTTAAGCATGGGGGCTATTTGACTGGTACCAGAAGAGGAAAATGGACAAGGTTTCTACTCAAGACTTTTCCTGGTACCCTGAAGACAATTCATGGCGTCCTATCCTGGACCTGTCTACTCTAAACACCTTTTTGGAGATTCCAAAATTCAAGATGCTAACTCTTCACCAATTTCTTCCTATGCTAGGCAAAGATGCCTGGTTGGCAACACTAGATTTAAAAGAAGCATACCTGCACATCCCAATCAGGGAATCTTTCAGAAGATACCTACGCTTCAAAGCAGGCTACACGCACTATCAGTTCTCTGCACTGCCCTTTGGCTTATTTACTGTGCCCAGGGTAATCACAAGGTGCCTAGCTCCAGTTATTGCATTTTGCAGGCAAAGAAATATTCAAATATTCCCATACCTGGACGATTGTCTAATTCAGGCAGAAAGCCAGGACGTACTTTTGAATCATCTGGCCTTTGTACAAAGGGTTCTAACTTGTCTGGGGTACACCATAAATGAAAATAAATCACACCTGGTACCCTGTCAACAAATTATATTCCTGGGAGCAAGCTTGAAGACAACTTCCCAGATGGCTTGCGTCACGCCAGAGAAACAAATTCATTTGACAACCTACTTCAAACAAGTGGCCACAAAAACCCTGCTATCTGCAAGACAAATACTGCAAGCCTTGGGGTTCATGGCCTCCTGCATTCTTCTAATTCCATATGCAAGACTGCATATGAGGAAACTACCGTGGTATCTAAAAAGCCTGTGGTGTCAACATTCTCAAGACCTGGAAACAATGATTCCTATCATACCTTGCCCACGCCTAAATTTCCTTTGGTGGGCAGAGGCCTGTCACCAAAACAAGGGACTTCCTTACACACCATCCTCTGCCACCCAAAACCTAACAACAGATGAATCAGATTATGCATGGGGTGCTCACCTGACAGGAAAGTGCATTCAGAGCAAATGGAACCCAAGTCAAATGCACCTGCATATCAATCAAAAAGAAATGTTAGCTATACAGAATGCTCTGACAGCCTTCAGGGAGCACATTCTTCAAGGACAACTAATGGTAAAGATGGACAACACCACTGTTATGTGGTATATAAACAAGCAGGGGGGTACATATACTTATCGCCTCTGCAGACTAGCCATGGCATTGTGGAACACAGCCTTGAGCTACCAAGTGTGCACCTACAAGCTCAATTCCTGCCAGGAAAGTTAAATGCACTGGCAGACAGACTAAGCAAAAACCTCATGGACCCACATGAGTGGAAACTGGAACCAAGGATTTTCAACATGTTGACAAGCAAATGGGGGAGCCCAGGTATAGACCTGTTTGCCTCTCCCCAGAACTACCAGTTGGACAAATTTTGCACAAGGACTCCCCACAAACAAGCCTGGAAATTGGATGCTCTGTCCTTCAGCTGGAAAAACCTATCAGTCTATGCCTTCCCCCCTCTGCCTCTGCTTTCCAAAGTACTACTAAAAATCAAACAGGACAAACCAAGGATGATTTTGATTGCTCCAGACTGGCCGCGCCAACACTGGTACCCCCTCCTGTGCAGTGTGTCACGGATATCTCCATGGCACCTGCCTCAGATTCCTTCCCTGCTGTCTCAGCAGGAGAACCAGATTCTGCACCCTCAGCTTCTAACACTGAACCTTGCATCCTGGCTTACTACTTAATCTCTCCTTTACCATCCCTCAGCAAACCAGTGATGGATATCATTTGAGAGGCAAGGAGGCCTAGTACTAGAACATCTTATGCTGAAAAATGGAAAAGAATCTGTGCCTGGAACCACTCTCAAGGGATGAGCACAGCAGCACCCAATTTACCTCCGATTTTACAATACTTAACTGAGATGCTTCACAAGGGCCTGTCTTTTTCCTCCATTAAAATCCATGCCTCAGCCATTTCAGCTCATTTTAACATAGAACCTCCCCTCTTCTCTCATCCACTGCTCAAGCAGTTCCTCAGAGGGGCCAAAAATTTGAGGAGAGCTCCAACCCCAGCCTGTGATCTTAACTTTGTCTTGGAGAAACTCACTCTACCTCCTTTCGAGCCAGCAGCTACTGCAGACTTAAAATTTCTTTCTTGGAAAACAGCTTTCGTTTTAGCAATCACTTCAGCTAGAAGGGTATCTGAGTTACAGACCCTTATGACAGCAGAGCATTTCATCATCTTTCATGCGGACAGGGTGTCACTTAGAACCAATCCATCCTTCATGGCCAAGGTGGTATCCAGTGTGACTCTTAATCAGTTCATTCATTTGCCAACCTTCTTTCCCAATCCACAGAATAAAGGAGAATGGATACTGCATTCCTTAGATGTGCACAGATAACTTAGATTCTACTTGGACAGAACTAAACCTCAAAGGAAATCTGAACAACTGCTGGTGGCATTTGCTGCAGGGGCAGAGGGGAAGGCTATTTTAAAGCAAACCATTTCTAAATGGATAAGCCATTGCATTCACTTCTGCTAAAAGCACCATGGAAAACCTATCCCCCAGGTGATCAGACCTCACGCCACCAGGGCTGCATCTACCTCTATAGCCTTTCTCAGAGGTGTCCCTACCAGGGACATCCTAGAAGCTGCTACCTGGAGTTATGTACATATTTTCACCAAGCATTATAATTTGCCAATTTTCTCTAAATCCAGAGCTGGCTTTGCCACTGCAATCTTGCAGGGCTTTATAGCTGACCCTAATGCTATCTACATTCTTCCTCCCCAGCCATAGCTTTGGGAATCTACCCAAATGTAATGACTGCAGCAGTGAAACACGAAGAACATAGTACAGTTGTGTACACTTACCATAAATGTAGATGTTCAAGTGTATTCACTGTTGCAGTCCTGGTTATCTTCCCTCCAGCTCCCTAACTTCTTTTGGCTATACCTCCACTTTCCTTTACTATGCTTAAAAGCCTTTTTGGTGTATTTGCTTTTTTGTTGGAGGTATATCTTTGTGCTTTTATATTTAAGTGCTTCCCATTAGGGGGGCACCTGACATCTGTGGCAAGACAAAACTGATATAATGGCGTCGGCTGCATGTTTTATACACCTGACGACATGACGTCATGGAAGAAGGGACAGCAACTGATGCAGGACCCAAGACGTTGTTAATCAGGCTGACTGAGGGCTACCTGCAAGCAGATAACCCAAATGTAATGACTGCAACAGTGAATACACTCAAACATCTACATTTATGGTAAGTGTACACAACTGTACTTTTCTGGTACCCAGAAAAGAAAACTCCTGGCATCCTGTCCTGGACCTCTCTATTCTCAACATCTTTCTGGTGGTTCCAAAATTCAGAATGCTAACTCTTCAACAGCTTCTTCCTGTGCTAGCCAAGGATGCCTGGCTGGCAACCCTAGACTTAAAGGAAGCTTACCTGCACATCCCAATAAGAGAATCCTGCAGACAATACCTACGTTTCAGGGCGGGCTCCATGCACTTTCAGATGTTCATCGTGTTACCCTGCTGCAGTCATCACACTTGGGGTTATCCTGTCATCAGGCAGTCCCGCAGTCGGCCGGAATTCCAAAGTCTTGGTCCAGCGTCGGTTGCTGTCGCCTCTTCCCTGACGTCAGTGTGCCAGAGGTATATATAGTGCATCCAACGCCATTTTCTTCAGTCTTTCTTGCCGCGTGGTGCCCGAAGCAGAAGCAGTTCGCAAGTGCCGGTCGGCCGACTCCTGAGATTTTCGAATTCGAATTTCAGACCGAAGTCTTCTATAAAGCTAAGTACCCCGTTGGGGAAACTTTTCTTGCCTCAGACCGATGTCAGAAAAAGTTAACAATTGTATTTCTTGTGGGAAGCAAATACCTCATAAGGATTTTCATTCTTATTGCATACCTTGCCTAGGCCCAGACCACGATGTCACCTCTTGTCGGTTTTGTGCTAGGTTTAATAAGCGTACTATTAATAGACGCTTTGATTTCGCATGACACTACTTCGGTAGGAAATTTAACTACACCACGCCGTCGGAGCAACCAACTACCGGCTAGCACAAAAAACGCAGGGATAAGGACAGACAGCCCAGGCCTAAGCCAGACTCCAAGGCCTCGGCTGATCCGGTCTCCGATCCTCAGTGAGACTCCTCCGCTGCCCCCGACTACCGCAGATCTGGAACCCGAGACCGCTACAGAAATTTTGGCGGAAGGCACCAGGCCAACGCAGCCATTCAGTTCAGGCCCTTTCGACGACATTGCTTCAAAAGACGTCGGTGCTACAGAAACGCCATCGGTTTCTGAAGACGTTTTCAGACCGACGACTCTCACCATTACAACGTTTTCTAAGTCGAAGACTCCTACTAACTCTAAAAGGACTGCACTTCACTCTCCTGTTCAAGGCCCCATGCCTAAGAAACAGATGCTCAAAATGGCTGAAGATTTGATTTCTTTAATCAGGGGTTCCCAGCCCCCTCCTGACAAAAGGCCTAGACAAGAGGAAGGTAATGCATCCTCTGAACAACTGTCCATTTCTTCAGACTCCTCTGAGGACCAAGATTATTCCTTCTCTCTTTATGAAGATTCTGATGCTGAGGGCTCTATTCCCTCAGCTTCTCCTCCTGAAGACTACTCCTTTGGGGAAACTTTACACACTATGAGGGAACATTTTCACTGGGAAGGTCAGGACTACTCTGACTCAAAGAAAAGGCTCAGAGAGTTTCTTTTACTCCCCCCAACACAGACCACTTGCCATCCCACCAGTTTTGGACATTGTGGATGATGTTTATTTAGAATCCAGTTTGAACCCAGACTCTCTACCTGAGAGATATTAGAGTGCCTGATTCCCACAAATTTCTTTACAAAAGCCCTGCAGCTGACCCAGAGACCATCTCCCAGGGGGCTAAGGCTTCTATGGCTAAAAACCCAGTACCTTCTGAGAGGGATTCCAGAGCACTAGACAGGTGGGGGAAAAAGGTTTACACCTCAGCCACACTAGCTATGAGGGCACTGAATTGCCAATTTCACATGCTTAAATATCAGCAATTCCTAATCTCTCAGTTAAAGCAAAGAATAACCACTCTCCCTCAACAATCTGAATTGAAAGTAGTACAGGATCTGTTGCACTTCACTGAGCAGGTGGGCAAACATATTTTACAATGTGGGTTTGATTCTTTGGAGGCCTCCTGCAGAGCAGCTGTCACTGGGTCTGTTATACGTAGGCATGCTTGATTAAAGGAACAAACTCTGCCTGATCATGTTAAAGCAAAATTACTAGATGCTCCCTTACAGCAGGATGTGCTTTTTGGAGTTAAAACAGAAGAAGTTTTAAAGAAAATGGAGGATAAGGCAAAATCTATGCAGACAGTCAAGAATTTCCTACAGGTACAACCCCCTCGCTTCAGCAGAAACTGGCCAACAAAAAATTGGTCCTTTCCAGCTACTGACAGACCACAGAGGGGTAAATACAGATGCCCAAGGGGCAGAGGACAACCACAAGCCCAGTAAAAGCCTCGCCAATGGGGCACTACAACACAGAAGGGAGGAGAAAACAGGTCTTAATCCACCAGAAGGCAAACTCAATGACTTGCACCTCATCTGGCCAAGCAGTACTCTCTTGGCAGCCCCCTTGGGGGGAAAACTCGCACTTTTTGCAGACAACTGGCACAGTGTCACAAAGGACAAATGGGTCCTAGACATAATTTTATGAGGATACAGATTCCATTTTCACACCTTGCCAATGAAAAGAGGAATGCCAAACCTGCCACAAAATCAATGGGCAGAGGCACAAAAACAAATTACAGCTCTCATGGACATGAGAGCCATTCAACTGGTACCTACTCGAGAGCAAGGCCAAGGATTTTATTCAAGACTCTTTCTAGTGCCCAGAAAGAACAATGCCTGGAGACCAGTTCTGGACCTTTCAGTTCAAAACACTTACAAATACCCAAATTCAAGATGCTAACTCTACAGCCGCTACTTCCCATGTTGTGCAAGGAAGCACGGCTAGTAACGTTGGACCTCAAGGAGGCATACCTGCATGTCCCAATCAGACAAAGTTGCAGAAGATACCTCCATTTCATTGCAGGTTCAACCCATTACCATTCTCTGCACTGCCCTTTGGCTTATCTACTGCGGCCAGAGTCTTCACAAAATGCCTAGCACCAGTAATTGCATACTGCAGACAAAGAGGAATTCAAATATATCCATACCTGGACGACTGCCTCATCCAAGCAGAAAGCATTCTCCTACATCATCTGGCCTTTGTAAAGCATCTACTAAACTGCCTGGGGTGCACAGTAAACGAAAAGAAGTCAAAACTAGTACCCTCACAAAAAATGACATTCCTGGGTGCCAGCTTGGATACAACGGCCCAGAAGGCTTATCTTATGCCAAACAAGCAACTACAACTGACTCAATATTTCAGGACAATGGCAACAAAGACCCAGTTAACTGCAAGAAAATTTCTGCAGGCTTTGGGCTTCATGGCATCTTGCATACTAATAATACCATTTGCAAAACTGCATATGAGGAAATTACAGTGATACCTAAAAAGTGTATGGTCTCAACACAGCCACAGCTTGGACACAATGATATCTCTCATCCCCTGCCTACAACAGGAATTTCTGTGGTGGTCACAGGCATGTCACCTCAACAAGGGTCAGCCTTTCACCTTGCCCCCCAGCCAGGCAAACTGTCACAACAGATGCTTCAGATTACGCCTGGGGGGCACACATGGCAGGGCAGTGCATTCAAGGCCTGTGGACTGCAGATCAAAGAAATCTGCACATAAATCAAAAAGAGATGCTAGCTGTACAGAAAGCTCTGACAGCCTTCAAGGATCTGTTACATCCAGGACAACTTGCAATAAAGATGGACAACACCACAGTAATGTGGTACATAAAGAAGGGGGTACACATTCCTACCCTCTATGCAGGCAAGCAATGATCTTATGGAACACAGCTCTGGCTTACCAAGTTCAGTTGCAAGCTCAATTCCTGCCAGGACAGAAGAACACATTGGCAGACGACCTCAGCAGAAACATCAAGGATCCCACGAGTGGAAACTAGATCCACAAATATTTGCAATGATAACTCAAAAATGGGGCTTCCAGACGTAGACCTGTTTGCCAGTCCTCAGAACTATCAACTAACAAAATTTTGTACAAGGACATTTCACCATCAAGCTTGGAAAGTGGACGCACTCTCTTTCTGTTGGAAAAACCTGACAGTATATGCCTTCCCTCCATTGCCTCTCCTCACAAAGGTTCTTCTGAAAGTCAAAAAGGAGAGACCAAGACTGATACTTATAGCCCCAGACTGGCCACGCCAGCACTGGTACCCACTATTGAGAAATACGGCTCACAGTCCACCATGGATATTGCCTCAAATCCCCCATTTGCTCACACAACAAAACAATCAGATTCTTCACAGCCAGCTCAAAACTTTAAATCTGGCTGCATGGCAAATCAACTAAACATACAACCAGCTCCTCTTTCCCAAGCAGTTCTGGATGTTATTCTGGAAGCCAGGAGGCCAAGCACCAGGAAGGCTTACTCGGACAAATGGAAAAGGTTTTGTGCCTGGAACCAAGCTAAAGACCAAGACACAATTCAGCCTCACATGCCTCACATTTTACAGTATTTAGCTGAGATGTTGCACAAAGGACTTTCTTTCTCCTCCAATTAAAATCCATGCTTCAGCTATTTCAGCTCACTACAACACGGATCCACCTTTATTTTCACATCCTCTTCTAAGGCAGTTCCTCAGAGGGGCAAAAAACATTAGACCACCCAGGAGAGCTCCTACACCTACATGGGACCTCAATTTTGTTCTGGAAAAACTAACACTGCCTCGCTTTGAACCAGCTTTCTCTGCAGATCTTCAGTTCCTATCATGGAAAACTGCCCTGCTCCTAGCAATAACTTCAGCTAGAAGAGTCTCAGAGCTACAGACACTAATGGCAGTGGAACCTTTCCTCATTTTTCATCAAGACAGAATTTCTCTACGAACTAATCCTTCCTTTATGCCTAAGGTGGTTTCCAGTGTGGCTTTAAATCAAACCATCCACTTACCCACCTTCTTCCCAAATCCACAGAACAAAGGTGAGAGACTCCTGCATTCCTTGGACATTCACAGGCAACCGTTTCGCTACTTGGACAAAACTAAGGCTTTCAGAAAATCTGACCAGCTCTTTGTATCCTATGCTACAGCTACTCAAGGGAAGGCTATATCAAAGCAAACCATTTCTAAATGGATAGGTCATTGCATACGTTTCTGCCATACTCATCATGGGAAACCAGTTCCTGCTACCATTAGGTCCCACTCTACCAGGGCAACAGCTACCTCTACAGCCTTTCTAAGGGGGGTTCCAACCACGGAGATTTTAGAAGCTGCAACTTGGAGTTCAGTACACACCTTTACCAAACACTATCACTTACCTCTTTACTCTAAGACCAGGGCAGGCTTCGCCACTGCAGTTCTGCAGGGCCTTATAGCCTCCACTAACCCTCTATGATACCTCCCCCCTTTCTTAGCTTTGGGATTCAACCCAAGTGTGATGACTGCAGCAGGGTAACACGATGAACATAGTACAGATGTCCTACAAGAATGTAACTGCAGTCCTGACATATGGGTTGTCCTGCCTCAGGCAGCCCCTCGGTCGGCCGGATTCCAAAGTCTGGGTCCGGCATCGGCTGATGTCGCCTCTTCCCTGACGTCAGAGCGGCTGGGGTATAAAAGCATCAGGCGACGCCATCTTCTTCAGTCTTTCTTGCCACGCAGTGCCCGAAGCAGAAGCAGTTCGCAATGTCGGTCGGCCAGCTCCTGTGTTTTCAGTTACCGAAGTCATCAAAAAGCTAAGTACCCCATTGGGGAACCTTTTCTTGCCTCAGCCGATGTCAGATAAAACTGCAAAGGTTAATAATTGTTTGTCTTGTGGTAAACAAATACCTCATAAGGACTTCCATTCTTACTGCCTTCCCTGCCTGGGCCCAGACCACGACGTCTCGGCCTGTGCTGCCTGTGCTTGCTTCAATAAGCGCACTCTCAGGCGCTGGGCAGAATTTGCTAAAGACTTTTTGGGGGAAAATTTCTCCTATATCATGCCGTCGGAACAACCGACAACACATATTTCCAAAAAACGGAAGGACCGGGACCGACATTCTCGGCCCGCGACTTCCACCGACGACATGCCAAAGCCTACCGCGAGTGCATCGGTTCCTTCGGAGGTGGTAATTCAACCGCTCCAGACCAACGACACTGCTTTACCGCACACTTTGGTCCCGGAGGTTACCCTGGTGCCGGTTGTTGATTTTCCTCCTGAAACTGAAGCCCAGGACTTACCTGACACCATACCGGTGGATAAAGTTACTCCAGCACGTGGGGCAGCTAGGCCTCCGGTCTCCATGTCCATCAAGGCCTACACACGTGCTAAGGCTGCCAGCCAGGCTAAGGTTCACCCTCCTAAATCCTTTTGCCAGGGTTCCACTTCTGATAAACAGATCATGACTTTAGCTGCAGATCTAATTTCTTTAATCAGAGGCTCTCAGCCGCCTGCAGATAAAAGGCCTAGGGTTGAGCAGATGAAGCCTCTGAGGACTCAGACCATTCAGATTCCCAGGAAGAATCCTTCCAGGCCTACGAGGATTCTGATGCTGATGAATCCATTCCCTCTGCCTCTCCTCCAGAGGATATTTCTTTCGGGGAAATTCTCCACTCCATGAGAGAGCATTTTCAGTGGCAAGGCCAGGATTTCTCTGACTCCAGGAAAAGGCTACGTACTTTCCTTAAGTTACCCCAGCACAGGCCTTTAGCTATTCCACCAGTGTTAGATGTATTGGATGATGTGTATTCAGACTCCAGTGCTTCCCCTGATTCTCTCCCTCCTGCTCCTGTCAAGCCAGACAGATATTACAGGGTTCCTGAAACTCATAAGCATCTCTTTAAGGCCCACTCTGTGGATCTAGAAACTATTTCTCAGGGGCCCAAAGGAGTGGCCACCTCCACGGCCAAAAACCCTTTGCCCGCAGACAGGGAATCTAGGTCCTTGGAGAGATAGGGCAAAATTTATACCTCAACCACCCTTGCCATGAGGGCACTTAACTGTCTTTTTCATATGTTTCAGTATCAGGATTTCTTGATGGATGATTTGCAGAAAATGTTAGCCTCTCCTGAGCCTTTAGATAGAAAGGCCTTGCAGGATTTGGTTCATAATACTCAGCAGGTTAGCAATCATTTTCTTCAGTGTGGTTATGATGCATTGGAAGCTTCATGTAGAGCAGCTATGACAGGGGCCGTCATACGTAGACATGCTTGGTTGAAAGAACAGGCATTGCCAGATCATGTTTAAGTAAAGCTCCTAGATGCACCTCTGGAAAAACAGAAGCTATTTGGTGCTAATGCACAGGATGTGTTGAAATCTATTGAGGAAAAGGCTAAATCAGTACAAACAGTCAAAGATTTCCTCCAGGTTCAGCCACCGAGGTTCAGCAGGAATTGGCCTTCAAAGAATTGGTCCTTTCCAGACACTGACAAGTTCCAAAGGGGAAAAAACAGGCGTGCTCGAGGTAGAGGGCAATACCGAGGCTCCTACAGGGGCCGCCAATGGCAACCAACTAATCAGAGAAGTGGCGCAGGGACTTCTGCTGCTCCACAGGGACAATCACAATGACTTGACTTTGACACCGCCGACCAAGGCTCAAAGAGAAGCACCCTTAGGCGGAAAATTATCCTTATTTTCAAAGAATTGGCACGTTTTAACAAAAGACAAATGGATTCTGGACATAATAGACAAAGGTTACAGGTTCCACTTCCATACCTTACCAACAAGACAAGGCATGCCAAACCTGCCACAAAATCAAAGGGCAGAGGCACTCATACAAGTTTCAAACCTGTTACAGATCAAAGCAATAGAAAAGGTTCCTCCTCAGGAACAAGGTCAGAGATTCTACTCAAGACTGTTCCTTGTTCCAAGAAAAGAAAGGCAATGGATGCCTATACTGGACTTGTCCGCTCTAAACACTTTTCTCATTGTGCCAAAATTCAAAATGCTGACGTTACAGCAACTTCTTCCCATGCTGGGCAAGGGGTCTTGGCTGGTTACTCTGGACCTCAAGGAGGCATACCTGCATGTCCCAATCAGACACAGTTGCAGAAGATACCTCAGATTTCTTGCAGGGTCAGAGCATTATCAATTCTCAGCATTGCCGTTTGGCTTATCTACTGCACCCAGAGTATTCACAAAATGCCTGGCATCAGTAATTGCACATTGCAAACTCCAGGGGATACAAATATACCCTTACCTGGACGACTGCCTTATACAAGACTTGATAAGAAACTTGGACTATGTCATACACTTACTACAGGCTTTGGGATACACAGTCAACATTCAAAAATCAAGACTACTGCCATCCCAACAAATAATTTTTCTAGGAGCCAAACTGGACACAAACTCACAAATGGCTTTCCTCACAGAAGAAAAACAAGAACAATTACCAGATTACTTCAAAAGCCTAGCAAAGCTCACCCAGATGACTGCAAGGAAAATCCTGCAGGCCCTGGGTTTCATGGCATCTTGCATTCTTCTAATTCCACTGGCAAGACTACACATGAGAAAACTACAATGGTACCTAAAAAGTTTATGGTCTCAACACAGCCACAACTTAGAAGAAATTATACCACTCATTCCATGTCTTCAAAAGGAATTTTTGTGGTGGGCACAAGCAAGTCAATTAAACAAAGGCATGTCTTTCAACAAACCTCAAGCAAGTCAAACCATTACAACAGACGCCTCAGATCATGGATGGGGGGTGTACATGGAGGGCAGATGCATGCAAGGGCAATGGGCTCCCCGGGAAATGCATCTGCACATAAATCTAAAAGAGATGTTGGCAGTGATTCATGCAATCGAGGCCTTCGAAAAATTTCTTCAGCAAGGTCATCTGCTAATAAAGACAGACAACACCACTGTCATGTGGTACATAAACAGGGAGGCACTCATTCTTACCCCCTCTGCAGACTACCAATGACTCTTTGGGAAAAGGCCCTGAAACTGAACTTACAGTTGCAATCCCAGTTTGTTCCAGGCAAGGGCAATGTTCTGGCGGACAGTCTAAGCAGAAACATTTTGGAACCGCATGAATGGATGCTGCATCCAGACATTTTTTCACAAATAACTCATGCATGGGGAAGGCCGGACATAGATCTCTTTGCCTCTCACCTCAATCATCATCATCTGAATAAGTTCTGTTCGAGGACACACCATCCTCAAGCCTGGAGAATGGATGCTGTCTCCTTCAGCTGGAATTCTCTGACAATCTATGCATTCCCACCTCTACCATTAATGACCAAGGTGTTACTGAAGATCAAAGCAGAACAACCGAAAGGTATTTTGATAGCTCCAGACTGGCCAAGGCAGCACTGGTATCCATTACTAAGGAGCATATCTCGCACCAAGCCATGGCCCCTGCCTCAATGGCCTCTGCTTCTAACTCAGCACAAATACAGGGCTGTTCATCCCAACCTGCAAACATTGCAGCTGACAGCTTGGAGGGTCCCATGACTTCTACCCATATCTCTCTCCAAAAAAGTTCAAGAGATCTTACTGGAAGCATGCAGACCTTCCACCAGAAAAACTTATTCAGCCAAATGGAAGAGATTCATCACCTGGAATGCCAACAAGGGTCAGGATGCATCAGTAATAAGCATGCCACAGATACTAGAATACTTGGCAGAAATGCTTCATAGTGGCCTTTCATATTCTTCCATAAAAATACACGCTTCAGCAATCTCAGCAAAATACAACTGCGATCCACCTGTGTTTCCACATCCTTTGCTAAGACAGTTTCTAAGAGGGATAAAGAATATCAAACCTCCCAGGAAACCACCATGCCTGCATGGGACCTCAACTTTGTCTTGGAAAAATTAACTCTTCCTCCTTTTGAGCCAGCAGCATCTTCAGAAATGCAATTTCTCTCCTGGAAAACAGTTTTCCTGTTGGCAGTTACCTCAGCAAGAAGAGTCTCGGAGATACAGGCCCTCATGGCAGTACCTCCATTCCTCATTTTTCATCAGGACAGAGTTTCTTTAAGAACCAATCCTTCCTTCATGCCAAAAGTGATATCCAGGGTGTCTCTAAATCAAGCAATTCACCTGCCTACTTTCTTTCCCAATCCTCAAAATAAAGGGGAAAAGCTGCTGCACACTTTGGACATACACAGACAATTACGCTACTACTTGGACAGAACAAAGGCCAACAGAAAGTCTGACCAACTATTTGTAGCTTACGCTGCTGGAGTGCAAGGAAAGGCAATTTCCAAACAAACAATTTCAAAATGGATTGAACACTGCATCAGATTCTGTTACTCTTTCCATGGAAAAGGTGTGCCAGCCGATATCAGGCCACACTCCACCAGAGCTATAGCCACCTCCACAGCCTTTCTAAGAGGGGTGGCTACAAAGGACATTCTAGAAGCTGCTACATGGAGCTCCGTGCATACATTTTCCAAACACTACAACCTGCCTTTATACTCCAGATCCTGAGCAGGCTTTGCTTCGGCAGCCCTGCAGGGCATTTTAGCTACACCATCTTTTTCTTAGATCCTACCACCCCAGCTTGGCTATGGTATTCAACCCATATGTCAGGACTGCAGTTGCATTCTTGAAGGACATAGTACAGTTTTGTACCTACCATACATGTAGATGTCTGATAGATATGCAACTGCAGTCAGGTTTACCCTCCCTCCTACCCCTCTGTAATTTACTTTTTTGGGTCCACTACCCCTTTTCCAACTTAGCTGGGGATAGCTTTTATGGTGTATCTGTTTATTACTATTGTGCATGTCTGGAATTTTATCCATTCTCTAAATTTAGCCTTCCTTGGAGGGCACCTGGCATCTGGGGCAAGAAACACTGAAGAAGATGGCGTCACCTGATGCTTTTATACCCCAGCTGCTCTGACGTCGGGGAAGAGGCGACATCAGCCGACGCCGGACCCAGACTTTGGAATCCGGCCGACCGAGGGGCTGCCTGAGGCAGGACAACCCATATGTCAGGACTGCAGTTGCATATCTATCGGACATCTACATTTATGGTAGGTACAAAACTGTACTTTTTGTACCTACCATAAATGTAGATGTTCGAGTGTTCACCCTGCTGCAGTCCAGGTTACCCTCCCTCCATCCCCTCTGATCTACTGGCCAAATCTCTTCATTACCTTAATGATGTATTTGCTTATAACTGAAGGTATTTTGTGTTTGGGCAGAGGTTACTCCATTTGGTACTAATTTCTGATCACCTTTTTTGGGGCACCTGACATCTGGGGCAAGAAAAACTGAAGAAAATGGCGTCGGTTGCACTATATATACCCCTGGCGCACTGACGTCAGGGAAGAGGCGACAGCAACCGACGCCGGACCAAGACTTTGGAATTCCGGCCGACTGCGGGACCGCCTGATGACAGGATAACCCAAGTGTGATGACTGCAGCAGGTTGAACACTCGAACATCTACATTTATGGTAGGTACAAAACTGTACTTTCTCTGCACTTCTCTTTGGCTTATCTACTGTGCCCTGGGTGTTCACAAAGTGTCTAGCTCCAGCCATTGCATGTTGCAGGTAGAGGAAATATTCAAATTTACCCATACCTGGACGATTGTCTTAGTAAGGCAGAAAGCCAGGACTTGCTATTTGAGCACCTGGCATTTGTAAAGAAACTTCTATCCTCACTGGGGTACACCATCAACGAAAATAAATCTCACCTAGTACCCTGCCAACAGATTGTATTCCTGGGAGCAAGCTTGAACACAGCTTCCCAGATGGCATTCCTCACTCTGGAGAAACACGTTTACTTGACAACCTACTTCAAACTGTTGGCCACAAAAACCCAGCTATGTGCAAGGAAAGTACTGCAAGCCCTGGGGTTCATGGCCTCTTGCATTCTGCTAATTCCATATGCAAGACTGCATATGAGGAAACTCCAGTGGTATCTAAAAAGTTCATGCTGTCAACATTCTCAGGACCTGGAAACAATGATTCCTGTCATTCCTTGTCTGAGAACAGAGTTCCTTTGGTGGGCAGAGGCCTGCTACCACAACAAGGGACTCCCTTTCACTCTACCCCCTGCTGCCCAAACCCTAACAACAGACGCAGCAGACTATGTATGGGGGGCTCACATGGCAGGGCAGTGCATTCAGAGCAAATGGAACCCGAGACAGATGCACCTGCTTATCAACCAAAAAGAAACGTTAGCTGTACAGAATGCTCTGACAGCCTTCAAAGACCTTGTTACTCCCAGGACAACTACTGGTAAAGACGGACAACACCACAGTTATGTGGTACATAAGCAAGCAGGGAGGAACCCACTCCTACCCTCTCTGCAGACTAGTCATGGCTCTGTGGAGCACAGCCTTGAGCTACCAAGTGCACCTGCAAGCTCAATTCCTGCCAGGCAAACTAAATTCACTGGCAGACGACTTGAGAAGAAATCTCATGGACCCACATGTATGGAAACTAGAACCCAAGATATTCAACCTCTTGAACAAATGGTGGACTCCAGAGGTAGACCTGTTTGCCTCTCCTCAGAACTACCCGTTGAACAAATTCTGCACCAGAACTCCCCACAGTCAAGCTTGGAAAGTGGATACCCTGTCCTTTACCTGGGAAAGTCTCTCGGTTTATGCCTTTCCCTCTCTGCCTCTCCTCTCGAAGGTTCTACTAAAGATCAAACAAAACAAGCTAGGAACAATACTGATTGCACCAGACTGGCCATGCCAGCACTGGTACCCCCTCTTGTGCAGTATGACACTGCTACATCCATGACACCTGCCTCAGACTCCTTCCCTGCTGTCCCAGCTGGTGGGCCAGATTCTGCACCCTCAGCTTCAAACCCTGAACCTTGCAGCCTGGCTAATTCCATGAGCTCTCCTCTAGCATCCCTCAGTAAGCAGGTGTGGGATGTCATTCTAGAGGCAAGGAGGCCTAGTATCAGAAAATCCTATGCTGAAAAGTGGAAAAGATACTTCCAGGCTCAGGGGATGGCCACAACGGTGTCCAGCTTACCTCATATTCTAGAGTACTTAACAGAAATTCTCCACAAGGGCCTATCCTTCTCTTCAAGTAAGATTCATGCCTCTGCCATTTCAGCACATTATAATACAAAACCACCCCTCTTCTCTCACCCCTTGCTAAAACAATTCCTTAGAGGGGCCAAAAATTTAAGACCCCCCCCCCCCAGGAGAGCTCCCACTCCAGCCTGGGACCTTAACTTTATATTGGAAAAGCTCATTCTTCACCCCTTTGAGCCAGCTGCAACAGCAGAGTTGAGATTCCTTTCTTGGAAAACAGCTTTACTACTAGCCATCACTTCTGCAAGAAGAGTGTCTGAATTACAGGCCCTCATGGCAGCAGAACCCTTCATTTTCTTCCATGCGGACAGGGTTTCCCTCGGGACTAATCCTTCCTTTATGCCCAAGGTGGTGTCTAGTGTGGCCCTAAACCAGTCCATTCATTTGCCTACTTTTTCCCTAATCCACAAAACATAGGGGAATGGATATTGCACTCTCTGGATGTGCACAGACAACTTAGATTCTATTTGGACAGGACTAAGCCTCTCAGAAAATCTGACCAGCTGCTAGTTGGCTTTGCTGCAGGGGCAGAGGGGAAGGCCATTTCAAAGCAAACCATTTCCAAATGGATAGCCCATTGCATTCATTTCTGCTACAAGCACCATGGAAAACCTACCCCACAGGGGATTAGATCACATTCCACCAGGGCTGCATCTACCTCTATGGCATTTCTCAGAGGAGTCCCTACCAGGGACATCCTGGAAGCTGCTACCTGGAGCTCTTACATACCTTCACCAAGCATTACCACCTGCCTGTCTTTTCTAAATCCAGAGCTGGATTTGCCACAGCAGTCTTGCAGGGCTTAACAGATGGCCCTAATACTCTTTAACTATTTCCTCCCTTCCTTAGCTTTGGGAATCAACCCAAATGTGATGACTGCAACAGTGAAACACGAAATGTAGATGTTCAAGTGTATTCACTGTTGCCGTCCTGGTTACCCTCCCTCCAGCCCCCTGACTTCTCTTGGCTCTACCCTTCCTTCTTGTTTGGTATATATATTTTTTCATGTGTATTTGCTTTCTGATGGGGGTGTACCATACCATATAATTGCTTCCTATTGTGGAGGCAACTTGACATCTGGGGCAAGAAAAACTGATGTAATGCCGTCAGCTGCATGTTTTATACCCCTGATGTCCTGACTTCATGGAAGAAGCGACAGCATCCAACACAGAAATCTGAAGACTCTGGTATTCAGGCCGGCTGAGGTCTACTGCAGGCAGATAACCCAAATGTGATGACTGCAACAGTCAATACACTGGAACATCTACATTTATGGTAAGTGTACACATCTGTACTTTCTTTCACACAACATGCATCTGTACATACGTACGTATACACACACACACACACACACACACACACACACGATACTTGGTTAATGTTGGCAAATCTGTTTCTTCAGTGTCACTGCACTTGTTTCCAAACCCACTCTTATGACCCCTGCTACCCATCACCATGTCAGCACTTGTCAGTCCACAACTGGAAGTATTGCTGTCCATTATAGTTTTCACTAGCAGAAAGGTAACCATGCACATACATGTGTTGGCGAACAGTGGGACTTTTAATCCCGCTTCCCAAAACAGTGCTGGAATGGCTAAGAGGTGCAAAAACTATTGGCACATGTCAACTAAGGACACCCCAGACATTGCAGCAAACTCATTGCACTGACGTCACTATCCCTCAAGTAAAGCTTCAGGCCAGTGTCAGTCCAGCTTCTGCAAAGTTCTGTTACTCCATATATGCAGTAATTACACACATGCGTGCGCACACACAGATCTAGAATGTCACATGACCATGACACAGTAACCAGCTGTCGACAAAACAGTGTTGCATGGCTACTGTGTTCAAATAAACTTATGTTTTCCTGTTTTGGGGCGCGGTACATAGTACAGTTGTGTACCTACCATAAATGTAGATGTTCGAGTGTATTCACTGTTGCAGTCCAGGTTACCCAGCCTCCATCCCCCTTGCTTTGCTGGGACTTATCTATACTTCTCTATTATACAACCTATGTGGTGTATTTGCTTGTAGATGAAGGTATTGTTTTTATTTTACTGTATTTTTTATAAGCAAGATGTATTGCCTACCTTTTTGGGGGCACCGAACATCTGGGGCAAGAAAAACTGAAGAAAATGGCGTCGGCTGCATCTTATATACCCCTGGCACACTGATGTCAGGGAAGAGGTGACAGCAACCGACACCGGACTAGGACTTTGGAATTCAGGCCGACTGAGGGTAGCCTGCCAGCAGGATAACCCAAGTGTAATGATTGCAACAGTGAATACACTTGAACATCTACATTTATGGTAGGTAGACAACTGTACTTTGTACCCACGGTGGTGGTGCTGCTGTAGCGTTGTCGCCTCACAGTAAGATGCTGTCTGGTTCGATTCTCAGAGCGTCTTCTGCGTGGAGACATGCGTGAATGGGCGTACCTTCTTTGAAGGTTGTGCGTCAGGGCTGGTAACTTGGCACGTAAAAATCAACTACCAGTCATTAGCAGACCAGAGTTCCGCTGTGGGGACCCCTAACCAGGAAAAGCCAAAAGAAATAACAACGCAACTGCACTTTGTGTACCCTTACCGTAAATGTAGATGTTTGAGTGTATTCACTGTTGCAGTCCTGGTTGCCCTCCCTCCATCCCCCTTGTCTCTCTCTCTCTCTCTCTTCCTCTCTTCTTACAGGTATTTTTTGGTATTTACTTTCTACTGGTTGTGTTCTTCCACCATAACCTAGCTCCTTATTTGGGGGGCTCTTGACAGTGCAAGAAAAACTGATGTAATGGCGTGGGCTGCCTGATTTTATACCACTGACGACCTGACGTCAGTCCTGGAATGACAGCAACCGACGCAGAAATACTAAGCCTCTGGTATTCGGGCTGACTGAGGGCTACCCCTGGTAGGATAACCCAAATGTGATGACTGCAACAGTGAATATACTCGAACATGTACATTTATGATGTGTACACAACTGTACTTTTCGGACAAATGGGTTCATCAAAGTTATAGATGGCAGTGGAAGGAAATCTCTCCTTTTCAAGAGGTAATTCCTCATCCATCAGACCAGACGCTTGTTTCCCACTGTCCTTCAACACATAGCATCTCAGAGAGTGATAGAATCAGTTCTTCTTTCTCATGTTGGGAATTTTTTTTATCCAATTATGCTTTTTGTGCCAAGTAAAGAAAATGCTTGGAGACCACTTCTGGATCTTTCTTTCCTAAACCTGCTTGTGATAGTGTCAAAGTTCAAAAAGATGAGTCTTCACAACCTGTTGCCTCTTCCTCATTCAAGTTTACTGGTAACACTTGATTTAAAAGATGACTGTCATCAAATCCCTATTCATCCAGACCTCAGGCATTTCTTAAGGTTGTGTGTGTCTGGATCACATTATCATTTCTCTTCCTTACCCTTTAGACTATCCACTGCACCAAGAGCCTGCACAGTGTGTGTAGCTCCAGTTGTAGATCATTGCAGGTTATAAGGTATTCAAATTTTTCCATATGTAGACAGTGTGTTGCCTTTGCAGAGTGTTTTAAGTGGCAGGAATGTCTCACTTAGGTGCGAGATCTCTTACATAAGTTCAGTTTCCAAGAGAAGAGAAGTCTTTTCTGACTCCTTCACACATGACTACTGTGTACCTGGAATGAGAGCTGCGCACCTCAGTTCTGTCATCACACCCTACGCCAGCAACCTAAGATGTTGGCTCTCTAGCTAACTAGACAAAGAAGAGAGACAACGATGGTGGGTCTTGGGACAAATGCTCGACAAATCAAGCACGGAGTATGGTTATGAGAATCACCCAAGCAAAGCAAACACTGCTTGTGATGGTCCTTATGGGGAATCTGTCTACCATACTGACATTTTCTCTTTTTGGATGACATGTAAACTCATAACCAAAAGAAAAATAAGATAAGAAGAAAACCTCAATGGGACACTTATATGAAAATGGTTTGGTAACCAACATAAATGAAAGAGCACTCAGACCAGCTACAAAGAAATTCTGAGGTATGTTCATAGGTAGGTACTAGACTATTGGCCCGAGGGCTGAAGTAAGCCTAGCCAACAGTGTATTGGCTTTCACCATCCATGTAGTGTTAAATTCCTGCCTCTCTATCGAGCAGAGCCCCGGACATGATCCCAGGGGGTGAATTTCCTATCACCCATCCACTTATCAAGGTTTTTCTTGAAGAGTGCTAATAATAAGTTCTGCTTGACATAGATGGGAATTTTGTTCCAGAGCATGGGAAGTCTCTGGGACATGAATCTATCCCTCCAGCATGTCCTATTTATTGTGGTGAGATTTAGGTCCCTAGAACGTGTAGCTCGGGGAGATTGGGATTTCTTTAAGTGGCGCATGTCCATCAATTCCAGGTTTGACATAGCTTTGTATGTCAGACAGAGGTCTCCTTGGAGTAAGCGGTATGCGACCGAGTAGAGTTGGAGTTTCTTGTGCCGGTTGGCATAGGGCAACTGTTTGAGGTCAGCAGTCCTCTTGGTGAAGTACTTTTGGGGCTGTCTTGTGAGATGCATCCCAAACAGGGCATTGTGTTCAATGAGGGGTCTGATAAGTGATGAGTAGAGGGGGGCGATGACTTCCTTTTTTCTAGATGCGAACCCTTTTGTGATTAGGTGGGCCACCTAGAAAGATTTTCTGACCACTGTGGCAATGTGGTTATCATAGGAGAGGTTACTATCTGCTTGGGTCCAAAAGTCTCTTATCACACTTTTTGTTAAGTGAACTTCCCCCTATATGGTAATTTGTGGATACTGTGTTGTTACCAAAGGGGATAACGAAGCACTTTTTGGCATTTTGCTTGAGGCCATGGTTTTGGCACCAGGTGTCTGTCTCGGTGAGGCCCTTTTGCAGGATGTCTACGTTGGCAGGGGAATCGATAAGGGCTCCCAGTTTGCAGTCTTCCGTGAACTTGGTTAACCATAGACCCTCTGTGTTCGCTTGCACTTCGGAGAAGTGTATGCCGAACAGAAGAGGTCCTAAGCCTGAATCCTGGGGCACTCCACTTGTCACTGATTTGGAGTCAGATCTGGAGTCTACAACTCTCACCGTGTGGGTTCTGTCTGTGAGCCATTTGGCCACCCATCTTGTGACGTAAGGGTTTATGTTGGGGTTGAGGAGTTTATCTATGATTCCTCAATGGGGGATAGTGTCGAAGGCTTTAGCGAGGTCCAGGTAGACTGTGTGGACCACCTTGCCCTTGTCTGTGGCCTTGGTAACTGTTTCAGAAAAGTCCACCAGGTTTAGGAGACATGATCTACCCTTCCCAATTCCGAAGTGGGTAGCATCCAAAGTTTGGACGTTCCAAATGTCTTTGTTTATGAGTTCCATGATGATAGGCTCCATGGCCTTGCAGACCAGGCTTGTTAGACTAATAGGTCGATAGTTCCCAGGGTCTGTGGTGGCTCCTCTTTTGTGGAGTGGGATAACCATTGCTGTGCGCCATTCAGTGGGCACATCATAGCCTGTGTTGAGGCTGTGATTGAACATGGAGGTTTAGGTGGGGGCTAGTTCATTTTGGAGTTCGTGTAAGACGCAGCCTGTCTGGTCCCATGGATGCTGTGTTTTTGGCTTTAGAGAGTGCCGTTTTCACCTGCGTGTTTGTGATTGACAGGACTGTATAATCATCTGGTATAGTTATAAGCCCTTTAGGGGGTGGGGGGCAGTAAAGTTTGCAGTGAACCTATCTGCCAAGATGTTGGCAAAATCAGTTGGCTCTGTGTATTTTGCTCCGTTCTGTTGTAGCTCGGTGCAGATCTGCGTGTTGCCATGGAGATTCTTGACATAGCTAAAGAAAGCCTTGTGCTTCCATACATCACCTTTTTGCCCTACTCTGTGAATGGGGAGCATACATGTGATGTATGAAGTCCTTAAAATCCTAAAGCTTTGGTATACTGGCCAGATGTTAGGCTACACTGGGTGCGGAATCTCTTTAGTAAATAATACTGCAACAGTAAAGAGAAGGACATTTAATGTTATAGCAAGATTTTACACAATTGTACTTTCTGTGGTTTTATTATATTTGTGCAAGTTATTGTCCTGTGGCCTTTCCTTACTCCTCCATCAAAGTTCATTTGTCAGTCATTTCAGCATGTCTGCACATGTAGCCTCCTCTTCTGATGCAGTCTTATGTCATTATGTTTTTGAAAGGGTTTTTATTAGAGTCTCCAAGAAAATTGGTGGCCCCTCCTTGGAATCCTATTTTTATGTTAGAAAAGGTAACACTTGCACTATTTGAACCAGCTAATCTGGCTGACTTGTGGTTTTTAACAGGGAAAACTGTTTTACTGATTGCACTGACTTCTGCAAGAACAGTATCTGAGTTGAAGCTGTTATGGTGAGTCAGCCCTATCTCATTTTCCTCAGAATCCAGGGGTTCATTGAGAACAAATCCTTTTATACTTCAGCTTTTCTTTAAGCCAAGCTATCCAAATCCCCAATTTCCTTTCTGAACCTAAAAATGAGGGAGAAAGGGTACTTTATTCCATGGATTTCCACAGACAATTCAGGTGCCACCTTGACAAAACTAAATCTTTCAGATCTTCAGATCAGTTTTTCATTTCTTGTGAAGGGACAACTATGTCAGAACAGACTATTTCCAAATGGTTTTCTCAGGCTGTTATTTTTTTGTTATACTCAACACAATAAAACTATTCCAGGCAGAGTCAAGGCCTTTGCTTGATATGTGTTTTTTTTTTTTTTTGGAAAGGGTTGGATTCTAGAAGAATTCTAGAAGCATCCACTTGGTCCCTCTCTACACGCATTGCAAACATATTTCCTTCTATAGGTCTAGATCAGACTTTGATAGGACTGTTCTTCAACCTCCCAAATGTAGTAAGCGAGGGTAATCTAACCATATAGCTAGGGTTACTGCAGCAGTTATCAGTATGATGAACATAACACAAGTGTGTAAGTAAACTTAACATAACAATAGATGTCCAAATGATTACTGCTGCAGTAGCCGCCCCCATCACCCTCACGATGTCCTTCAAGGATGCAACTGCAGTCCTTGCATATGGGTTGTCCTGCCTCAGGCAGCCCTTCGGTCGGCCGGATTCCAAAGTCTGGGTCCGGCGTCGGCTGATGTCGCCCTTTCCCCGACGTCAGAGCACCTGGGGTATAAAAGCGTCAGCCGACACCATCTTCTTCAGTCTTTCTTGCCGCGTGGCGCCCAAAGCAGAAGCAGTTCACAAGTGCCGGTCGACCAGCTCCTGTGTTTTCAGCTATGGAAGTCTTCATAAAAGCTAAGTACCCCATTGGGGACCTTTTCTTGCCTAAGCCGATGTCAGATAAAAGTGAAAAAGTTAATAATTGTTTAACTTGTGGGAAACAAATACCTCATAAGGATTTCCACTCTTACTGCCTACCCTGCCTAGGCCCAGAACACAATGTCTCGGCCTGTGCAGCTTGTGCCTCTTTCAATAGACGCACTCTTAGGCGTCGGTTAGAGTTTGCACAGGATTATTTTGGGGAAGATTTCTGTTATATCATGCCGTCGGAGCTTCCGACAGCACATTTACCTAAAAAACGGAAGGATAAGGACAGACTCCTGCGGTCTCGGCCGACACCACGCTTAGGCCTACCGCGAGTGTCTCGGTCTCTTCTGAGCCAGTTTCGTAACCGCTGCAGACCGACGACACCGCTCCACCAGTTACTTCGGTACCGGAGGCCAGCTCGGTGCCGGTTCCTGTTCTCCCCTCTGAGACCGTAGCCCAGGATATTTCTGACACCATTTCAGTGGATAAGACTACTCCAGCACGTGGGGCTGCCAGGCCTCCAGTGTCTATGTCCATTAAGGCCTACACACATGCTAAGTCTCTCCCTCCAAGATCTGTTTCTCTGGGATCCACTTCTGGTTCTCAAATTTTAAGTTTAGCTGAGGACCTTATTTCTTTAATTAGGGGTTCACAGCCTCATCCAGATAGAGGCTCTCAGCCGCCTTCTGACAAGAGGCCTAGGGTTGAGCAGGTAGACTCCCAGTCCTCCGATGAGGCCTAGGGTTGAGCAGGTAGACTCCCAGTCCTCCGATGAGGCCTCAGGTGACTCTGCACATTCAGACTACCAGGAGGAGGCCTTCCCGGCCTACGAGGATTCTGATGCGGAGGAATCTATTCCCTCTGCTTCTCCTCCTGAGGAGTTTTCCTTTGGGGAAACGCTTCATTCCATGAGGGAACACTTCAAATGGCAAGGCCAAGAATACTCAGATTCTAGGAAAAGGTTAAGGGAATTTTTAAAGCTACCTCAGCATAGACCCTTAGCTATTTCTCCAGTTTTAAATGTTTTAGATGATGTGTACTTAGAATCTAGTGTCTCCCCTGACTCCCTCCCCCCTGCTCCTGTCAAGCCAGACAGGTACTACAGGGTCCCAGACACACATCAATTTCTGTTCAAGGGCCATACTGCTGACCCTGAAACTATTTCTCAGGGGCCTAAAGGGGTTTCCTCCACTACTGCTAAGAACCCACTCCCTTCGGAAAGAGATTCTAGGGCTTTAGAAAGGTGGGGCAAGAAAGTTTATACATCTTCCACCCTTTCTATGCGAGCATTAAATTGTCAATTTCATATGATTCAGTATCAGGAATACATGTTGGATGACTTGCAAAAGAAACTGGCTTCCCCTGAACCATTAGATAGAAAGGGGTTACAGTAATTGGTTCATAATACTAAGCAGGTTAGCAGCCATTTCCTTCAGTGTGGATATGATGCATTGGAAGCTTCATGTAGAGCAGCAATGACAGGTGCGGTCATACGCAGACATGCTTGGTTAAAGGAACAAACATTGCCAGACCATGTGAAAATTAAGCTTTTGGACGCACCACTAGAGAAACATAAGTTATTTGGTGCTACTGCACAAGAGGTTTTAAAGAAAATAGAGGAAAAGGCAAAATCAGTGCAAACAGTCAAAGATTTCCTCCAGGTACAGCCTCCAAGATTCAGCAGGAATTGGCCTTCTAAGCATTGGTCCTTTCCTGACACAGACAAATTTCAAAGAGGCAAAACAGGCGTGGCAGAGGTAGAGGGCAAACTCGAGGCTCCTACAGAGGGCGTCACTGGCAGCCTCCAACCAGAGAGGTGGGGCAGGACCTTCCACTGCTCCGCCAGGACAATCTCAATGACTTGACTTTGACTCCGCCATCCAGGGCTCAATTAGAAGCACCTTTGGGCGGAAAATTATCTTTATTCTCACAAAATTGGCACAATATTACAAAGGACAAATGGATACTGGAGATAATAGACAAAGGATACAGATTCCATTTTCATACACTGCCAACAAGACATGGCAGGCCAAACCTGCCACCAAATCAAAGGGCAGAGGCACTCAAACAAATAACAAACCTACTTCAAATAAGAGCAATAGAAAAGGTTCCTTCTGCAGAACAAGGACAAGGATTTTATTCAAGACTGTTCATTGTTCCAAGAAAAGAAAACCAATGGAGACCCATTCTGGACTTGTCCGCACTGAATACTTACATTATTGTGCCAAAATTCAAAATGCTGACTTTACAGCAACTCCTTCCCATGCTGGGCAAGGGGTCTTGGCTGGTAACTCTGGACCTCAAGGAGGCATACCTGCATGTCCCAATCAGACAAAGTTGCAGAAGATACCTCAGATTTTCTTGCAGGCTCAGAGCATTATCAATTCTCAGCATTGCCCTTTGGCTTATCTACTGCACCCAGAGTGTTCACGAAATGCCTGGCATCAGTAATTGCACATTGCAGACTCCAGGGGATGCAAATATACCCTTACCTGGACGACTGCCTTATACAAGCGGACAGCCAACAAGCCTTGTTAAAAAACTTGGACTATGTCTTTCACCTACTGCAGGCCTTGGGATACACAGTCAATATTCAGAAATCAAGTCTCGTAACATTCCAACAAATACCTTTCCTGGGTGCCACACTGGACACAAACACCCAGATGGCGTTTCTGACAAAAGAAAAACAAAAACAATTACCAGAATACTTCAGAAGATTGGCAACACACACCCAGATGACTGCAAGGAAAATCCTGCAGACCCTGGGATGTTCTTCATCTCACATTGCTGCAGTCCTTACACTTGGGTAGTCCGCTGTCCTCGGTCGGCCCGAATATCAAAGTATAAGGCTGACGTCGGTCAAGGCGCATTTGACTGACATCAGGGGTACAAATCGCATGACCGGCGTCATATCCTCAGTCTTTTGCCGATGGTCCGATGCAGAAGCAGCATTGCAAGTGCGGTTGGCGTTCTGAAATTTTTCGAGAGTTTCAGACCGAGTTAAAGAATATTTTAGTTTTTCTTGCCTCAGTGGTTTACGGATGTCAGAAAAAGTGAATAATTGTATTTCTTGTGAAACAGATACGCATAGAGACTATCATACTTTGTGTATTCCTTGTTTAGGGCCTTTGGGTGTCGCTCTTGTGCTAGATTCAATAAGCGCACTATAAAGAGAAGATTAGATTGTGCCAGGTTAGTCTTCGGAAGGTGCAATTATAAAATGCCGTCGGATGCTCCCTTCTTCGAAGCAAGGACAAAGCAGAGACTTTGTTATTGCAGGATGTGGCCTCTCAGGAGGCAGGTCAGGCTGAAGGGGCTTCTCAGGTTACTATACTCCCCTTCCTAGGGTGGTTAGGCCCTCTCCTTCTGTTTCTCTCCCAGAGGCAGGCCAGGTTTAGCTTCAGTTGGTGTCACCCCTAGTTCTTCAGGAACTGTGCCCAAGAAGCATATGCTTAAAATGGCAGAAGATTTGATTACTTTGATTAGGGGTTCTTTGCCCTCCTGATAAGAGACCTAGGGTGGAGCCTGAGCTAGGGAGTTTTGAGCAGGCTTGGATGTTTCAGAGTCTTGGCTGAAGACTTGCAGGAGTATTCTCCTTATTCTGATTCTGATGTGGATGATTCTACTCCTGCTTCTCCTCCTGAGGATTTTTCTTTTCAGAAACTCTTCATTCCATGAGGGAGCATTTTAAGTGGGAAGGTCAGGACTTCTCTGATTCCAGGAAAGGCTTAGGAATTTTTGTTTTACCCCAGCATAGGCCTTTGGCTATACCTCCTGTTTTGGATGTGGTGGAAGATGTTTTTACAGAGGCTTCTCTTAATCCTGATTCTTTGCCTCCTGCTCCTGTTAAACCGGATAGGTATTACAGGGTGCCTGAAGCTCATAAGTATCTTTTTAAGAGTCCTAGGGCAGACCCAGAAACTGTTAGTCAGGGGCCTAAAGGTGTTAAGGCTTCTGTTGTCAAGAATCCAGTTCCTACAGATAAAGAAGCCAGGGCTTTGGATAGATGGGGAAAGAAAGTTTATACTTCTTCCACTCTAGCTATGAGGGCTTTGAATTGCCAGTTCCACATGTTGAAATACCAAAACTATCTCCTTTCACAATTGAAGTCTAAGGTTGATGCTCTGGTGGAAGGTATTGATTGTAAAGAGTTACAAGATTTAGTACATGTTTCTGAACAGGTGGGTAAGCATTCTTTGCAATGTGGTTTTGATGCTGTACAGGCCTCGTCTAGGGTGGCTGCCACTGGGTCAGTTCTTCGCAGGCACGCCTGGCTGAGGGATCAGAATTTATCTGACCATGTTAAAACAAGGATTTTAGATGCTCCTTTACAATCTGATGTGTTGTTTGGTTCTCCTGTTGAGGCAGTTTTAAAGAAAATGGAAGACAAGGCTAAGTCTATGCAGACTGTTAAAGATTTTTGCAGGTTCAGCCTCCAAAGTTTAGTAGAAATTGGCCTACTAAGGGGTGGACGTATCCTTCTTATGATTCCCAGTCTAGGGGTAGATCTAGGCGTGGTAGGGCAGAGCTCAGGGCTCTTTCAGGCCTAGAACAGGGAGTTCTCCTGCACAGTCTTCGGTGAGGGCAGGGTCAGTCCTTTCCAGACCCAATGACCTACCTTTTCAGCTGCCAGAGCCTTCTCCTGGCAGCACCTTTGGGAGGAAGGTTGGCACTTTTCAAAGAAAATTGGAGTTTAATTACCCAAGACAGATGGGTATTGGATATCATACACCACGGTTACAGGTTTTATTTCCATACCTTGCCTCCTTTCAAAGGCATGCCAGACGTTCCTCCTCAACAAAGAATAGAGGCTCACAAGCAAATTTCTCTGTTACTCCAAATAGCCATTCAGCCGTCCCTATGCCAGAAGTGGGCCTAGGTGTTCCTAGTACCAAAGAAAGGGAACACGTGGAGACCAATTTTGGACTTATCTATCCTCAACACTTATCTGGACATTCCCAAGTTCAAAATGTTGACGTTACAGCAGCTTTTACCTCTGCTGGGCAAAGATCATTGGATGGTAACTTTGGATCTCAAGGAGGCTTATCTTCATGTTCCTATCAGACTGAGTTGCAGGAAGTATCTGCGTTCTCGAGCTGGGACTTCTCATTATCAGTTCTCTGCATTGCCCTTTGGCTTATCTACTGCGCCCAGAGTGTTCACGAAAGTTCTGGCTCCAGTGATAGCTTTCCTCAGGTTAAAAGGAATACAGATCTATCCTTATTTGGACGATTGCCTGATTCTGGCTCAAGGAAGGGACAAGCTTCTTCATCATTTGGATTATGTGATAGCAGTGCTAAGGTGCCTGGGGTATTCTGTGAGCGAAATAAAGTCCAGTCTAGTACCCTCTCAGGACATGTGCTTTCTGGGTGTGAGACTGAATACAGCATCCCAGATGGCCTTTTGACCCCGGACAAACAAAAGAATCTTTCCCTTTACTTTCATCAGTTGTCTCATCAGTCCAGGCTGACTGCAAGGACAGTCCTTCAAGCCTTGGGGTTCATGGCATCTTGTATTCTGGTGCTTCCCAATGCCAAACTGCATATGAGGAAGCTACAATGGTATCTCAAAATGTATGGACACAGCACTGCCAGGATTTGGACACTGTCATTCAAATAATACCTTGCATTCAAAAGGAATTGTTGTGGTGGGCTCAGGAATGTCACCTAAACAAGGGACTCTCTGTGACCCGAGAGGCGAGTCAGATTCTAACGACAGATGCCTCAGACAAAGCTTGGGGAGCTCATCTGAATGGAAAGTGGATACAAGACAAGTGGCCTGCCAGACTACAACATCTACATATCAACTTGAAAGAGATGTTAGCAGTCCAGTTTGCATTAATAGCTTTCAAGGATTTACTTCTTCCAGGGCAGGTGTTGATTCTAACAGACAACACAACTGTCATGTGGTACATCAACAAGCAAGGCGGAACACATTCTTATCCTCTATGCAGGCAAGCAATGATTTTGTGGGAGACTGCTCTCAGTTTACAGCTAAATCTTCAGGCAAGGTTTCTGCCGAGCACAGAACTCCTTAGCAGATGTGTTGAGCAGACAAATTATGGATCCCCACGAGTGGAAATTGGATCCTCGTGTATTTCAGAAATTGACAGTGTCATGGGGAACTCCAGACTTAGATCTGTTCGCTTCTCCACTAAACCACCAGCTGCCAAAGTTTTGCACAAAAAGGTTTCATCCCACAGCTTGGAAAGTGGATGCTCTTTCTTTCAATTGGAGCAATCTTCATGTGTATGCCTTTCCGCCTCTGCCTCTCCTCCCAAAGGTACTACTAAAGGCCAGACAAGACAAGCCAAGGATGATTTTGATAGCTCCAGATTGGCCTCGACAGCATTGGTACCCATTACTGAGAAGCCTGGTATGGAAGCCTCCATGGCCTTTGCCTTCCACACCTGTTGTCTCAGGAGGACAGTCATTTGCTCAATGTCAAGCTTCACTCTCTGCACCTAACAGCCTGGCATATTCTGTTTTGAACCATAGTGGGCCTCCACTTCCACAGCAAGTTTTGAATGTTATTTTGGAAGCTAGAGGCCTAGTACAAGGAAAGTGTCAGATAAATGGAAGAGATTTTTATTTTGGAGTGCAGCAAAGGATTTTGATGTTTCTGAGCCTAATTTAAGTGTGGCTCTTCAATATCTTACTGAGTTACTGGACAAAGGTTTGTCCTTCTCTTCTATTAAGGTTCATGCTGCAGCAATTTTCACTATGATTGTGACCCACCATTGTTTTCTCATCCTTTGTTCAAGCAATTTCTTAGAGGGGCAAAGAATTTAAGACCCCCACGAAGAGCTCCTACTCCTGCTTGGGATCTCAATTTTGTTGGAGAAACTCACTCTGCAACCTGTTGAGCCTGCAGCTACTGCTGAATTAAAGTTTTTATCATGGAAGACTGCTTTTTGTTGGCTATTACCTCTGCAAGAAGGGTTTCTGAGTTGCAGGCTTATGGCGGTTGAGCCTTTCTTAATTTTCCATAAGGATAGGGTATCTTCGTACTAATCCTTGCTTTAAGCCTAAAGTGGATTCAAGTGTGGCTTTAAACCAAACTATTCATTTGCCTTTTTATGCAAATCCCCAAAATAAAGGAAAAGATTTTGCACACTTTAGATGTACACAGGCAGTTGCGATATTATTTGGACAGAACTAAAGGGTTCAGGCAGTCTCAGCAGTTATTTGTTTCTTTTGCTTTGAGTTCTCAGGGCAAGCCTGTGTCAAAACAAACTATTTCTAAGTGGATTGGGTTTTGCATTGCTTTCTGTTATTCCCATCATGGCAAGGAGATTCCAGCTGGGATTAGGCCTCATTCCACTAGGGCTACTGCCGACAGCTTTTTGAGGGGTGGCAACTAAGGATATTTTGGAGGCAGCTACTTGGAGTTCAGTGCATACTTTCTCTAGGCATTATCACCTACCACTTTACTCTAAATCCAGGGCTGGTTTTGCCACTGCTGTTTTGCAGGGCATTTTGGCAGCTCCTGCTTCCTTATAGTTTGGCCATCCTCCCTTACCTCTGCTTTGGGATTCTACCCAAGTGTAAGGACTGCAGCAATGTGAGATGAAGAACATAGTACAGTTTTGTACCTACCATAAATGTAGATGTTAAGATCCACATTGCTCTCCCTGCTTCCACTCTGTAGTTAGAGGCGGTTGTGTGGGTTGGGTTGTCAATAGGGTGTGTATTGTATATATTGTACATATTTTAGTGCTAGGATGGTTGGTTGTTTGTTTGCTGTCTTTTGGTTTTGACCTTTATTTTTAGGGTCTTCTGACATCTGGGCAAGAAAAGACTGAGGATATGACGTCGGTCATGATTTGTACCCTGACGTCCTGATGTCAGTCAAATGCGCCTTGACCGACGTCAGCCTTATACTTTGATATTCGGGCCGACCGAGGACAGCGGACTACCCAAGTGTAAGGACTGCAGCAATGTGGATCTTCGAACATCTACATTTATGGTAGGTACAAAACTGTACTTTTCATGGCATCTTGCATTCTTCTGATTCTGCATGCAAGGCTGCATGTGAGAAAACTACAATGGTATCTAAAAAGTCTATGGTCTCAGCACAGCCACAGCCTGGAAACATTGATCCCACTCATTCCATGCCTTCAAAAGGAATTTCTGTGGTGGGCTCAAGCAAGCCAAATAAACAAAGGTCTGCCTTTCAGCAAGCCTCATACAAGTCAAACCATAACAACAGACGCCTCAGAGCATGGATGGGAGGCACACATGGAGGGCAGATGCATTCAAGGACAATGGACACAAAAAGAAAAGTACCTGCATATCAACCAAAAAGAAATGCTGGCAGTGATACATGCAATCAAGGCCTTCGAAAAGTTCATGCATCAGGGCCATCTACTAATAAAGACAGACAATACCACAGTTATGTGGTACATAAACAAGCAAAGAGGTACCTATTCCTACCCTCTTTGCAGACTGGCAATGAATCTCTGGGATATTTCCCTACAACTGAAAATAGAGCTACAATCCCAGTTTGTACCAGGGAAGGACAATGTTCTGGCGGGCAGCCTAAGCAGAAACATCATGGATCCACACGAATGGATGTTGCATCCAGACATTTTCGTACAAATAGCTCAAGCATGGGGAAGGCCGGATATAGATCTTTTTGCCTCCCACTTCAATCACCATCTGAAAAAGTTTTGCACAAGGGCATACCATCCTGAAGCATGGAAGGTGGACGCTCTCTCCTTCAGTTGGAACTCTCTAACACTATATGCCTTCCCACCTCTACCTTTGATGACCAAGGTGTTACTAAAGATCAAGACAGAGCAACCGAAAGTCATACGGATAGCTCCAGACTGGCCAAGACAACACTGGTACCCACTCCTACGGAGCTTGACACACACCAATCTGTGGCTTCTTCCTCAATGGCCACTTCTTCTGACACAGCACAATTACAGGACACTACACCCCAACTTGAAAACATTGAAGCTGACAGCTTGGAAGATTCCATGACTATTACTCAGGATACACTTTCCAAAAGGGTAAAAGATATCATCCTGGAGGCGCGCAGACCTTCCACTAGAAAAACATACTCAGCAAAATGGAAGAGATTTCTTATCTGGAACAGCAAAAAGGGTCAAGACCCATCAGTGATGAGCATTCCACAGATCCTGGAATACTTGGCTGAAATGCTCCACAATGGCCTTTCATATTCTTCCATAAAAATACATGCTTCAGCAATATCTGCCAAATATAACACTGATCCGCCTGTATTTTTTCACCCATTGCTAAGACAGTTTCTAAGAGGTATAAAGAACATCAACCCTCCAAGGAAACCACCAGTGCCTGCATGGGACCTCAACTTCATGCTGGAAAAATTAACTCTTCCTCCCTTTGAACCAGCAGCATCTTCAGAGTTGCAATTTCTGTCTTGGAAGACAGCCTTCCTTCTGGCAGTAACCTCAGCAGGAAGAGTCTCCGAGCTACAGGTCCTTATGGCAATACAACCATTTCTCATTTTTCACCAGGACAGAGTTTCTTTGAGAACCAATCCGTCATTCATGCCAAAGGTGGTATCCAGGGTGTCCCTGAATCAAGCTATTCACCTGCCTACCTTCTTTCCCAATCCTCAAAATAAAGGTGAGAGACTTCTGCACACCTTGGACATACACAGACAGTTGTGCTACTACTTGGACAGAACAAAGTTTTTCAGAAAATCTGACCAGCTTTTTGTAGCTTATGCTGCTGGATTGCAGGGAAAAGCAATTTCCAAACAGACAATTTCTAAATGGATTGGAAATTGCATTCGATTCTGCTACTCTTTTCATGGAAAAGCTGTGCCATCTGACATCAGGCCACATTCCACCAGAGCTACAGCCACCTCCACAGCCTTTTTAAGAGGAGTGGCAACAAAGGACATTTTAGAAGCTGCTACATGGAGCTCCGTGCATACATTTTCCAAACATTACAACCTGCCTTTATATTCCAGATCCAGAGCAGGGTTTGCTTCTGCAGTCCTGCAGGGCATTTTAGCTACACCATCTTTGTCTTAGTGCCTACCACCCCCAGGTTGGCTATGGTATTCAACCCATATGTAAGGACTGCAGTTGCATCCTTGAAGGACATAGTACAGTTTTGTACCTACCATAAATGTAGATGTCCGATAGGTATGCAACTGCAGTCAGGTTTTCCCTCCCACCTACCCCTCTCTGGTATTCCTTTGGGTTTCTACCCCTCATTTTAGCTACCTGGGGTAATCTTTTATGGTGTATTTGTTTTTATGTTATTCTACTTGTCTGGAATTTTTTCTCTATTTTCAAATTTTAGCCTTCCTTAGAGGGCACCTGGCTTCTGGGGCAAGAAACACTGAAGAAGATGGCATCGGCTGACACTTTTATACCCCAGGCGCTCTGACGTCGGGGAAAGGGTGACATCAGCCGACGCCGGACCTAGACTTTGGAATCCGGCCGACCGAAGGGCTGCCTGAGGCAGGACAACCCATATGTAAGGACTGCAGTTGCATACCTATCGGACATTTACATTTATGGTAGGTACAAAACTGTACTTTTTGGTGTTTATGCCAGGGTGCAAATACTACATTTTTATTCCTAGCATTGTCCTTTTAGGGTTCAGTCTCTCTCTCTGTCTGTTGGCGTGAAATCTCATTAGGGCTTTGCTCTCAAATCTCTCTTAAGTAAGCCCAGCTCGAGCTGACAAACTGCTTGGGGCGCATGTAAGTTGCCCTTAAGGTTTGGAAGTTGTCCGGCTGTTGTATCTTTAGCAGGATGTAACCCATATAGCTAAGGCTACTGCAACAGTGATCATTCAAACATCTGCTTTTATGGTAAGTTTACTTTACATAACTGTACAGTTTTAATATTCATGTAATTATTATTAGGAAACAATTGAAACTGATACCAGATGGTCATAAATACTAGATATGAAGACTTTATTTTTAATTTTACATTTTAGCTTATTTCAGATTTTGAAACATTGATGTTTTCACTTAATTTCTTTGTTTTTGTTACTGTTTGATGTTAAAATAGCAAAAAGTATCATTGGTTGCTTCATGAAGAAAATTTTATCTCGTAAGATCACAGGAAAATGTTGAGCACTGAGATTTACAAGGTAGTAGTTCATGGATATTAACCTGTAGCTTAGAAAGTATTTATTTCCTTTGCTGCTGAAAGATGCATTCATTGTCAGGGGATAGTAAAACAAACTCTAGCTAATACATGTTTTCTGAGAGAAGTATTGTGTGTTGCAGCATGGTGCAGGTGATAGTTCTAACGTATTGCTTAAGAGTCATAGTCGTAACAGCAGTGGTGTCAGCACAGCAAGTGGAGGAAGTGTGGAACCTACCACTCCTGACAGTGAAAGACCAGCCCAGGCATTGCTTCGAGACTATGGTATGGAGATACTGCTGAAAATGATTTCTTATATGCATCCTGTTTTCTTTGAGAGCATTGTGTGGATGACCTTGACTTATTTGATTGCTCTTGATCACTGTTTTTGCATGCCTTCATGTTTTGCTGTTAAAAAAGTCTGCATCATTATGAAGTAACATTTTGAGACTCACTACATTTTCTAAATAGCAAATAAGACAATTTTTTATGAACAACTATTTTAAATTTCATCATATTTGGATAATGCTAAGGAAAAAATAGGGACATAGTTTGATAAAAATTGGGCATTTTCTGTCTGTGTTTGCATTCTAATTGTTCACACTGAAAACCTTCAGTGACTGGCCCTGTTTCTTCATCTGTCAATGCTGAGTTGATGCAGACTTTTGAGTAGAGCTACTAATTGTTTGTTCATTCATGCACTTAAATAGTTATGTAAAGACCTTTATGTTGTGCACATATTTTTACAAACTGTAAACAGCTGTGAAGATTGATTTTATAATACATAACTGAACATAGTTATGGAATTTTTGAATTTAGTAAGAGGAAGGTGAGGAGGAATAAAGCTATTTTAATGGGCATTGCCATGGTTAGTGACCAACCTTTATAATGACTTTGGGGAGATTAAGCAGGCTGTGAAAGAATGTAGGTGGCAAGGGTGGGTAGTATACACGTTTGTGAAGGCTAGGTTTGAGCTGGATGAAGAAAGAAAAAGATTAAGTAAACACAAGGAAAGTAGGTGTATACGAATCATAGAGGGGGGAAGAGATGTGTTGCTTGAGAGTGGTGATAGAAAAATTAAAGGCGAGAATAGAGTTTCAGAAAGAGGTCTAGGAAGCTTGCCAAGGAGGTATAAAGTAGTGCGATGGGTGGATGAAGTGGCAAGAATGATACAGATGGCAGGATGTTGGGGGCAGTTGCAAGTTAACAGGAGCTTTTAGGATTTTAAATGAAGTGGGGGTTGATGGATATGCTAAGATTTGTAGGTTTTGAAATGTAAAATGGACACTGATGAAAAGTGCATTAGTCTTGCTGTAAGTAAACCTGATTTTACTGGCAGACATACATATTGAAGTGGCGTAGTAGTCTCTTTTCATATCTTCTTAATTTATAACTACTTGTAAAGTTTTCTGAGTGCCATCTTAGGTAAAGCAGTGTTTTTTTAATGTCTTTGTTTTTCTTTCATTTGCTGCTGACGCCAGTTATCCAGCTTGTCGTGATTTTATTGACCTCAATAACTCCTACTCTAGAGTGATTCTTCACTGTGGGGTTCTTCCCTTAGTAAGAAGCCCTTAGGTTGAAATAAAGAATGAATCACTACTGCATAGGAAAGCAATAAAAGTTTTTTTATAGTGTGCTCTAATCTTCCAGCATGCTAGCTGATGCATTAAGGCTGGATGTGTGTTTGGCCATGTTGGGGGAGTGCCTGCACTGTCATGGTGATACAGATGTTTATGCCTTGCATACTCTGTAATTTGTTGATACTTCCTGTTACTGAACCCGTATCTCTACCAGTGACTGTGACGTTTAGCACTCCTAGCATGTTATCCCACACCCATGCTGTGTGATAAGAGGTGAGCAGGCACATGCCTCTTTCTTCTTCTCTCATCCCTCATTTGATCATCCAGTGCCTGGGCTCTTAGTCAAACTAAGGTAGTCTAAGTCATAGCATAGGCTTTATCCCTGTATGCCACAGATCCAAACTTTTCCTGGTTGTTAATATTAGAGTTGTATTCCTTGAACTGCTAATTGAAAATCTAGATTGTAGTGAAGAGTGCAGAATGTGTGCCATGACATATGTGCAATAAAAATTGCATTGTTAAACATATTGACTAGCCCATTGGTCCATATGTTGTATATTCTTCATCTTTTTGATATCGCTGTGACAGATATACCGACTTTGAAATCTACAAATGCTGAATAATGAAAGAAGTAAAATTTGATAATACCTTCCCAGAACATTTTACATATATTTACAGTTAAAGTACATCTACACTTTTTAGGTCTGAGTTATTATATCTTTGCATTTGCTATCTACATGTTCTGTATACATTACATTTTCTGTACTTGTTATAATGATGTATTATTGTTTTCCATTATATACCATTAATTATAGGAGGCTGTTTTCATAAAAATTGCATAGTGCTGCACAGTATTTGTTTTAAAGTGCAAGTCTCAAGTAAATTCATAGTTGACTTCCTTCTGGTGGTAACCCATTTCAGAACTGTGTAGGAGTATGGGATGTCAAAACTAGTAATTTAACCAAACTAAAAAGATGAACAGCGTGAACAGTAGTGGCTTTTCTTCTAGTTAGATAAATCAGTTATTACCCTTAAGTTGCTTACCAACCACCAGTTTCCTCATTTTTTATACATAAAACAAAATAAACATATGCACAATCACATAAAATTTTATTTTTCAGTTCCATCCAGATTTAAAACATGCACACTGATGTATGAAAAAAAATCTATAACAGCTTTTCTCCTATTCCATTGGTGTAATATTGTTCTTAGGGAAAATCAGCACATTCCTTTTGAAACATTCCAGCTATTTATTTTAATATAATGTAAACATTTACTTACATAATGCCATCTTTTTAGTCCTCTGAAAGCAAAATGATAGCAGAGTATCTCCTTTCTTAATTAAATCCTTTCGTATGTGTCCTATAATCTACCTTTTGAAAATGTATCTCATCTAGCCACCTGTTGGCTTTCTTAACCTACCCACCTAGTCATGTGCAGGTCTTTGGCTGTGCTTTAAGTGCTCCTAGCCAGCTGAACAGACGAGCTGTACCAGTTGTATTGCCCTAAGACAAAGCACATGCTTTACCCTGTTTGTGCTCTCCCAGAATGCTCTTCCCCCTGAACACTCTTATTTTTCAGCCAAATCACCTTCTGTTTTCCTTCCAGCTAACTGCTTGCAGTTGTTGTTTAATTTCACACACCCCCATTTACTAAATCAATTCTTTAATTGTAACCCCCTAGTGTTAACTCAGTGCCATATCCTTAGCTGCAGTCATTGATGTCCTTCCGTTTCACTGTTGCAGTATTCATTACATTAGGAATCCACTGCCAAGGGCGTGCTGACGTCTGGCCAGTATACAAAAGCCTTTAGGTTGCTCTAAGGTGCATCGTACATCACATGTGTGCTCCTTGCGTAGTGTAGGGCATAAAGGTGACGTCTAGGACATAACATTCTCAGAACTTTTTTGCTGCCAGTCCGAATGCCATCACTTGATCGTCGGTCTGAATGCCCATTCTGTTGCTGGTTCATGTAGCCATTGCAGAAAACTGCCCTGTTGGGATTCTTTTTTACTTATCTTTTTATTATTGTTGCTTGTGGAGTTTGTCATCCAAGAAGGGTAAATGCTAGTGTGGGAGACAGATTTCTCACGAAGACCACCATTACCAGTGTCTTTTTTTGCCTAGACACCTCTCATGACCATACGTCTTGTTCCATCTGTCAGGCCTTGGTACCTAAAACCCTTCATAGTAGACTCTCATCTTTGTGATGCTGTAGCTTGAAAATCAAATCAATGTCTTAAGTTTCTTGCAAAAGACTTGATGGAGGGTACTTCCTGCTCTGAGGGACAGCTGTCAGTGAAAAAGAAGGCTAAGAAGCCTAGGCTGGAATCTTCTGCTGTTCAGCCTCCAACAGGCATCTCTCGCAAGGCAAGTGAATGTTTAGAGGTTTACCCGGCTTTATCCTTGAATTCCTGTACCTCGACCGGTTGGAAGCCAGAGGGGATCATTCCCACCCCCCCATATCATTTCCTTTATACCTAACCACCTGTTTCCTCCTACCCAAACACTCTTCCCCTACCTGTTCTTGACAAACACTCTAGCCTACTTCCTGCCTCCAACATAGAATCCCTACCTCCTCCCACCACCTCTCTATACACACCACCCTATAACCATTAAATATTACTTACAATTAATATTTTTAACTGCAGTAAATATGCATATCTGAACATAGTACAAATAAATTGACAATATATAATTCCCATTCACCTTATCCATAGTCAAGAACATAATTACAGATAAAGTAGCAAGTATCCCCCCGTATTTACTAACTCACTATCTCTGCTACCCTCTCTTAACTTGAGGATACCAATTACCTGACCAATACTTCTTGGCCATACTGCAGCTGCCTAACACAAAAAATGATAGCTGTTGCACTGGCCATACTCTCCATCACTTTTCTGTAGCCATATACCCAGCATTACCTGATGCTTATATAGATCCTAAGTCCCTAACATCACTTCAACTTGTAACTACAGAGAATTCCCACTATCAAGTCTTACACTCTCATCCACCTATCACTTCAAATCTCTTGCCAACAAACTCCCACATACACCTAATACTGCAACTTTTAATACAACACCAATCTCACTCATTCATAGATAGTACCCTTGCATGTAACACATTCTTTCTGAAACTAGATAAACATGGATTAAACATATCCAACCCAACTACTAAAAACATCATTCTACCCATTAATAATCTTCACCCTACTCCTACTTTACATCCTGTCCTCCTGCCACACTCAGCTTCATAACCACATCCCGTCCCCTTGGCAAACTGATTCCACAGCCAACACCACCAAACTAAAACACTTCCCAATTTTGCCATGTGACCTTACCTCCCCCCTACCCTTCTCTTACTCACGCATTAAACTGAAAATAAAAACTAGCCCCCTCTCTTCTCAAAGAAAAACTAAAATAATTCACAAATTGACCAAACTTTATCTACACCTACTCCATTAACTAACTTGCAGTCGTTATATACATCCCAATCCAGGACCCAAAACATCAGTCGGCCCAAACTTAAATCCGCTAAATCCCCTACACCACAGATCTACCTCAGCTCTCCTCTTCTTAAACATTAATGTAAGAAGTATACTTAACAAAATTCATGACCTTCCTGCCCTACTAGCTCTATACAAACCAGATATCGCTGTGTTAACTGAAACATGGCTCAAACCACATCACAATAATGCGATTACTGCCCTGGGTTTGAACATTATCCGAAGAGACAGATCAGAGAAAAAGGGCAGAGGTGTTGCAGTATTATTCCAAAATCATCTTGCCTTAGAACAAATAGATTACAATACCCATGAATTCAAAGATGTAGAACTAATCCTTGCCAAATTAAAAATAAGTACCAACAAACATATAATTATTGCAGGTGGCTATATACCACCAGGCAGTAACATCACTGTAATGGAAAGCCTGCTTAATTGGACCTCCAACTCCCTTCCACATGAAACCACACTGTTAGGAGACTTCAATATTGACTGGCTTCACTGCTCCAGCCATAACCCCTCTGCCTTCATAAACCTCCACAGGTTTACCCAAACTATAACCACCTCCACTCGAATTGACAAAACTTCCAAATGCCAGTCCATCTTAGACTGGATCCTGGTATCTGACCCCGCTCTTGTACAGCAATCTGGTTGTCTTCCAGATACTCTAAGTGACCATCATCCAACCTACTTAATTAGGAACAGATCCCAAACCATCAACCAACCTATCCTTAGAGTAGTTAGAAACAAAAATACCTTTATAGCTACTGATCTCATCAGTAATCTAAAAAGCTGTAACTGGACCCCCCTAAAACATCTACCTCTAGACGATGCCGTTGAGTACTTTAACACAACCTTCATAAAAATCTTAAACCATCATGCACCCCCTAGAACTATTGGAATAAAAACTAACTATGCCCCATGGCTAAGAAAATATGCTAAAACTATAATGAAAAAAAGGTACAAGGCCTGGATTCAATATCAGATAAACAAAACCACTACTTTGAGACAAAACTATGTAGAGCTCCATAACAAAGCCAAAAATCAAATCAAACTAGACAAATCCAGCTACTATACAAGCATGCAAGAAAAATATGCTCATAACCCACAAAAATGCTGTGCCTCAATAAATGGTATATTGCATCCAGGAAAGTCCACGACTCCAACCCCTGTGCTTCCAAATAACCATGAAAACATTCCTACTCAGTTTAACAAATTCTTTACCGAAACAGTCCAGACCCTTGCCAATGCCCAAAGTAGTACTAGCAGCCCCACACCAGTAACTACCCCAACCCATCCCATATACAAAACAATAGCCCCAATTTTCACCTCCACTCTCTAGCCACCAAATCAGTATCTAAACTCCTTGGTAAGCTTAAACCAACCACTCTAGCAGCTGATAAGCAGCCAGCAGACTTCCTTCAGATATCAGCTGAAGCTATAGCCTATCCTATCTCTCTTCTCAAACAGATCTCTCTCAGAATGCAGAGTCCCCACCTCATGGAAAACATCATATATAATTCCACTGCACTAAGGTGGCAACTCTTAGAGCTCACCAACTATCGCCCAGTAGCAATCCTATCACCTTTATCCAAAATATTAGAGTTGTTCATACTCAACTAATACAGTACCTTCAGAATAGCAACCTACTCTCCATATTCCAGCATAGCTTTAGACCTTCCTATAGCACCACAACACCACTACTATCATTCACCAACAGTTAACCACCAAAGAAACAAGGGTCTATTTGTTTCTTCCCTGTTCTTAGACCTATCAAAAGCCTTTGACATGATAAAACCACAGTCTGCTTCTTGATACCCTATCCACCCTAAATATAGGTCCCTCCTCTATATCATGGTTCAACAGCTACTTATCTGCCTGCCAGCAAGCAGTCCTATGGCTGGACCAATTGTCCCCCCTGTTACCAGTAACCATAGGAGTCCCTCAAGGATCTATCCTTGGCCCATTGCTGTTCTCTCTATTTACAAATCAGATCTCTTCATCCTCTCCCACTGCCTCAATAGTACAATATGCAGATGACACTACCCTCATATGTGCTGCCCCTACCCTTAGTTGAACTGCAACGCTTTACCCAAAATAACTTCACTCTAGCCGAAACTTGGTTCACTAACATCAAACGTCTTCTTAAAACCAAACAAAACAAACTAATTCTTTTCAGCCCTGGCAGAGCTCCTCCCCTAAGTAATAATTTCACCATTAGCTCTAAAGAAAACATTCAAATCAGTCCAACCACACACACTACTAGGTGTAGAAATAGACAATAACCTGAGGTTTGACATCCACACAGCACAAACCATTAAGAAAGTTAATAAGAAACTTGGTCTCCTCTACAGGAACAAACAGTTTATGACAAAAAGCACCAAAGTAACCATCGCAAGGACTCATCTTCTATCCACCCTCCTCTGTGCCTCTCCCATCTTGACCAATCTCCACCAAACTGATCTAAATAAAATGGAATATTGCTACAATAAGATTGCCAAGTTTGCTACTGAAGCCTCATATAGGTTCCACCACTGTCTATCCCTTAAGCAACTCAACTGGCTTGAGTTGCCTCATATACTTCTGCTCAATCAGCACTCTATAGCGCACAAACTCTGCTACCTTCCTCAGATAACTCCAGCACTTAATTCAGCCCCACATTCCCTCTAGAGCCTTAAGATCTAGTAACCAGAACCTCATAACTGTCATCAAACATAAAAACGAAGCTGGTAAGTCCCTCTTTACCAACACCATTGCCAAAACCTGGAACACACTACCAAGCCAAATAACTTCTACCACTTCCTTTAGTCAATTCAGAAAACTCCTGAAAACCCACTAAGTAACTGACTATGCTCATGCCACTCACCAGGCTAATCTATACCAAGAGAATTTGCCAGGGTACAGCTATGTATAAACAGTTTCTCCCCTGAAAGCTTCCAAACCCGTATACATTTACTTTACAAAACATATAACTGCAAAAGAGAAAAAAAATGTACCTCTGATTGTCTACTGTAAGAAATGTTAATCACTAACATGATGTCCTGTTGTGTGTATATATGCTATATGTATGTTTGTGAATCACCAGCATGTTGTCCTGATGTGTCATATGTATGTATGTTCTACTTCTTTATACTCTTCACTGAAAGTGGACATGTGTCCAGTCGGACTTTCCCAGTAAACAAATGTAAAATAAAATAAATAAAAATAAATAAAAAATATGACTTTAAGCATGTCTGCAGAGGCATTGCGAACATCTGTTTTGGGTGGTCAGGGGGAATGTTCCTAAATTTTACTCAGAGAAGTCATTTCTACTACCATCATTGAATGCCGTCCTGGGTCAGAACCTTCAAAATTTTGTGAGGCTGACGTCCCATTGAAGAAAAGCAAGAGACTAAACATATTACTCCTGCTACTAAGGATCTGCAAAGTGAGTGGCAGTCCTTAACTCAGGGTTTGTTTAGTACTTTAATGGCATTGAAACTTCCTCAGGGAGTTTCTCTTCCAGCCCCCTTGATCCTCTACTCCACTAAAAAGATCCAGGGAGCAGGATTTGGATGGGAAATCCCTTGTTTACTCTTCTGAAATTCCCTCTCCTTTGGACTATGAATCAGAGGAAGAGGAATCTACCATATTCATATGCTGCAGTATTCGTAACGTGGGAGTCCACCTCCGGCTGACTTGTACATCTGGCCAGTAGACAAATGTCTATCACTACTGTGAGGTACATGTGACATTGCACAGAATCCAAAATGTACATTGACATAAAGTGACGTCTGGTATAAAATGGACGTCTGCATGTACCAGACCTCAGAATTTTTCTACCACCTATCCGATCATTGCAGGTCAGACAGGTTGCAAACCTTGGTTCAAAAAGGTACCCTGCTGGGTTCTTTTCATTACAGTCTTTGGCTACTGTGTTTTGTTTTGATTACATGTCCGCTAGGAAGGGCCAGTATCAGTGTGGAAGGCAGATTCCACTTAAGGACTCTCACAACCTTTGTTTATTTTACCTAGGTCCAGATCACAACCATACTACCTGTGCTATTTGTAAGGCCTTTGTACCCAACATAGTCACTTAGCTTCTGTCAAGTTATACCACGAAAATCAGTGTCTTAAGTGTCTCGCGTGTGACATAGAAGGTGCTTCGGGCCCTTCAGCTGAGCCACAAGCTAAGAAGGCCAAGAAGCCTAGGCCTGATTTACCCAGTGCTCCCTCTGTTCTGGACATCTCTCCCAAGGCCGATGTTGGCCCAGAGACTATTCCGGAGTTGGTAGATACTCCTTTGATGGGTACCAGTTTGGAAGCTATGAAGGACTCTTATCAGCACGTCCTCAAGGGAACTGTATGTGTCAGACTCGGGCGTACAGGGAGAACCACAGCTCATTGTGACTGAGGGCCCATATGGTATTACCCAGATCATAGTATGAGAGGATGTTCCTGCCGACATTGTGGAGTGTAGGCTGACATCTAGCCCATCCGCTCTCCACCACATGGGGGTTCCCAAAAAGAAGAAAATTAAGACAAAGCATGTTTATCCAGACCCTCAGGAACAGTCTCCAGATTGGCAGCCCTTCTCCTACGGCCTGTTCAATGCTTTTATGGCTTTGAGGCAGTCCCTTAGCTGTCTCTCTCCCTTCTCCTTTTTTGAGGAGTAGAGGAAGGAATGGAAGAACTTCTGAGGAGTTTTCCTCAGATTAAGAGAAATCCTCAGGGGACGTATGCTTGGCTTATTCAGCCCAAATTTCTTCCCCTTTGGATTATGCCTCCCCAGAAGAGGAATCTAATGGGACTGATTCCCCAGGAGAGGGTATCTCATTTGAGGAAACGAGTCTTAAGATGAGGGAGTTTTTCAACTGAGATTGGTGTCTGGTATCAGACATCCAGAAAAGATACTATGACCTGCTACAGATGGACTCCCCATCTGCTATACCTCCTGTTCTGCCAGCATTCCTAGATGCCTTTGCTGCTGCTTCTAAGTGCCCAGATTCTCAACTTCCAGCATGCAAAAGGCCAGATAGATTTTATAAAGTGCCAGAGGAATCCAAATTCCTATTCGTGTCCCACTGCAGACCCTGTTACCATTTCAGTTTCTACAGACAGAGCATCCAAGATGCTACCTTTCACTTCCCTGCTCCCCTCAAATAAGGAAAGCAAAGTCATGGAGAGAATAGGAAAATAGGTTTATACTTCAGCTACTCTGGCCTTCAGGGCCATTAACTATCAGACCCATATGGTCAAGTATTCTTTGGCTCTTCTTTTGGACACTGGCAAACTATTATCTGAGCTTCCTGACTCTCCCACTAAGGCTAAGCTTTCCTCCGTCCTTAACTCCTCAGCTCAAGTTACATGGAATTCTATAAAGTGTAGTTATGATGCTGTGGAGGGATCAGTTAGAGCGGCTGCATCTGGGTCAGTTCTCAAGTGGTTTTCTTGGCTCAGGCTCCAACCTTTGCCTGATGACATTAAGGCGAAAATCATGATTGCCCCCCTGGACAACAAGGCCTCGTTGGGTACTTCAGCTGCAGAACATTTCAAATCTGTTCAGGAGAAGGGCAAAGAGCTGCAAGAGCTGAAGCATGTCTTTGTTTCCCTGGTGCCCAGGTTCCAGAGAAAACTACCTTACCAAGACCACCTTTGTTAGAAAGAAAGGTCTGAGGGATTCCAGAAAACAATTTTCCTCTAAATCTATCTTTTCTACTCCCACACAGAAACGGCCCTTTCAGGCTAAGCCAGGTAGTCTGTGACTACCCACCTCCTGAGACGTCAACACCTCTGTCTCTCTCTCCCTGCTTGGAAACAGATAACTCAGCACTCTTGGGGCCTTTCCATCATCCTGCAAGGATTCTTATGGTGTGGTAGACTCCTTCCCCTTTCAGGGGTATTCCACAACCTCCAAAAGAGCCACTAGAACTCTTTTCCCCAAATCATTTCCAACCTCCTTTCTCAGGGCACTATTCAGGTGGTTTTGCCACCCTCCCAAGTAGGAAAAGAGTTCTACTCCAGGATATTCTTAGTACCCAGGAAGGATGGTCTGGGGAGACCCATTCTAGACCTTTCCTATCTAAATACCTTTCTGAAAGTTACCACCTTTCATATGTTAACCTTACCTACCCTTCTTCCTCTTATCTTTTCCCAGGCCTTCATGGTGTCACTGGAAATCAAAGACCTATCTTTATATTACCATTCATCTGCGGTTCAGGAAGTTTCTTCACTTTGCTATTGCTTCATCACATTTCCAATTATGTGCCTTGCCCTTTGGATTGTATATGGCCCAACAGTGTTGACAGAATGCTTAGCTCCTGTCATAGCCTTCTGCAGGCTACCGAGCATACAGATCTTTCCATGCCTAGGCAACCTTCTCCTCCAGGCTCAGACTCCAGACATCTTTCAGGAGAACCTGTACTTTCCAGTGTTACTGTTAGAGAGTCTAGGATTCACAATAAATTACTAGAAATTATCTCTGGTCTCTTCCCAGCATCACATCTTTCTTGGCTGCAAGATCCTGTAGGGATGTTGGCTTCCTTACCTCCAGAAAAGGTTCCGTTCCTTGTCTCCTACTTCAGGACCTCTTGTTCCCACAGTCCCTGACTGCCAGGGAGTTTCTTTACCTCCTGGGGTTCATGGCTTCTACAATTCCCATGCTACCTTTAGCCAAGTTGCACATGAGGAAATTTCCGTGGTTCCTGAGAACAATATGGGTACAACACTCCCACCCACTGGAGTTTAACCCACTCCTGCCTTGCTTGAAAAAGAAATTACACTGGTGGATATACAGCAGGTGGCAAAGAATCCAGGTTTACCCTTACAACCACTTCCTCCCACTCAGGAGCTCTACACGGATGCATCAGACATGGGATGGGGAGCAGCTCTGGACTCCTGGAGGGTCGGAGATGTCTGGTCTACAGCCCAGAAAAGGGAGCACAATATTTTAAAGGAGATGAGGGTCCTGATCTTCACCCTACAAATCTTCAAACCTCATCTTTGCATGGGGTTTTAAGATGGTTTACAGACAATACCACAGTTCTGTGGCATGTCACCAAACAGGGAGGGACAAAGTCCTACCTCCTGTGCAGACTGGCCTTGCAGGCCTGGGAATTACCTGTCCAGAGTTAACTTTCCCTCCAGGTGGTTTACATTCCCTCGACTCAGAGTGTGGTGGCTGACACACTGAGCAAGGCCATGACTCAATCCCACGAATGGATGCTACACAGGGATGTGTTTCTGGACCTGCTCTATCGATGGGGTATACCTCCAGTAGATCTCTTTGCCTTCCCCATGAACAGGCAACCTCCCAGGTTTTGTGCCAGGGATCCCTTGGCATGGAAGGTGGACACCCTACCTTTCTCTTGGAAGGGGGGTGCGTTTATGCATTCCTTCCTTCCCACTTTTTTAAAAGGTCTGTTGAAAATCCAACAGGAGCAACCAGAAATCTTGCTGGTTACTCCCCTTTGGCCTTGACAGCATTGGTTCCCCCTTCTGCATTTAGCCAAGGCAAACACCATAAGTTACCCCACAGAATGGACCTACTTGCACAGGACTAGGGAACTTTAGTTCATCCACAGATGTCAACCCTACAACTGACTGTGGGTGATAGCATTTTGATTCCCTTCAGACACCTTTTTTCTGAGGACATGCTACATGTTCTGCAGGAGGCCAGAAAACCCACAACTAGGAAATCCTATGTTTCCAAATGGAAAATGTTTTCCATCTGGTGTCTTAAAAAGGATCTACAACCACTATTAGTGGATGTTCCAGTGGTCCTGTCCTACCTATATGAATTAATGAAGAGTGGGCTGTTGTACTCCTCAGTAAAAGCTGATATTTCTGCTATCTCTGCATGTCTACCTATGTCTCCCCCCTTTAGCGTCCATGTTGGAAGTTAAACTCTTCTTAAAAGGCGTTCTTCACATCAGACCACCAAGGAAACCAGTCCCGCAGTCTTGGGATCTCAACTATGTCTTAGAAGAACTTATCCTGGCCCCTTTTGAGCCAGCAAGTTCTGCTTCCCTACAACACTGCACTTGGAAAACAGTCCTTCTAGTGGCAATTACTTCCACCAGAAGGGTGTCTTGAGTTAAGGGCTCTCATGTCCTCTTCCCCTTCACAGTTTTCCACAGAAATTGGGTTTCCCTACGCACTAACCCCTCCTTTCTGCCCTAAGTGGTTAATGAGTTCTCTCAATCAGTCCGTCAGTCTTCCTACCTTTTTCCCTTCTCCTTAATCCTTTAGCGAGAGGATCCTTCACACTTTTGATGTGCACAGGCAACTTGGATATCATTTGGATAAAACCAAGCAAATTCAGAAATCTGACTGTGTTTCCCATCACTCAAGGTCCCTGGGCCAGCCTGAGGACTGTAAATTTTTGTTCAAGTGTCCTTATGCTAACCCCTCAGTGGTGTCTGTAGCTTCTGACAAGTCCTCTCAATTGCTTTCTTCTTCCAAGTTACTGCCCTCTGATGATGATAGCAGAGCTATGGAAAGGCTAAGCAAGAAGTTTTATAGCTTTGGTACCTTGCCTTTTAGAGCTAGTTATCAGACCCCTATGTTCAGGTATTTGTTGGCTGTCCTATCCCAGGCCTATCAGGTTATTTATGATCTTCCAGACTCCGAGTGTAAAATCTGCCCATTTCCTATTAGGCACTTCCTCCCAGGTGGCTCATCATTCTATCAAGTGTAGTTATGATGCAGCAGATGCTTCTTCTAGGCTGCTGCTTTTGGGTCAGTGATGAGTGGGTGTTCTTGGCTTTGGCTTCAACCTTTGCCGGGTGATATTAAGGCTAAGTTGATGGATGCCCATCTTGATAATAAATGCTTGTTTGGTGAAGCTGCTGCTGTGTTTAAGTCCCTTTAGGATAAGGGCATGGCTTTACAGGAACTTAAACGTGTGTTTGTTTCTCTTTTGCCTAAATTTAAGAGAAACTGCCCTAGTAAGCTAGCCTTTGTTAGTAGGCAGTCTTGCCCTCCTCCTAAGGGTAAAAAGGGTGGCAAGCAGGCTTATCCTGCCAAGGCTACTCAGACTTTAGTGACACACGTCTCCTTTTCCAGATAAACCAAGTGCTGGCTGGACTGTCCTGTTCTTCCCAGCCACTTTCCTCTTTATCTTCACCTCTTTCTGTCTCTCTCTCCTTGTTTGGCTACAAGATTACGCAGGATTAGTGGGTCCTAACCGTTATTCGCCAAGGCTATTCTATGGTTTGAAAATCCCTTCTCCCTTTTATGGGTGTTCCTCAGCCCCCTCAGAAACAACTCTCCTCCTTTGCAGAGATGCTTCGGGACATTTTGACTCTGGGTGTTATTCAGGAGTTGTCTATGTCTCAAAGGGGAGGGGCTTTTACTCCAGGATGTTTCTAGTACCCAGAAAAGAGGGTACTTGGAGACCAATTCTAGATCTCTCTCATATAAACACTTTTCTGAAGGTGCCCTCCTTTCAAATGTTATCCCTTCAGACTTTGTTCCCTCTCTTGCTTCCTCAGGCTTATATGGAATCCCTGGATCTCAAGGATGCTTGGCTCTGTATCTTGATCCATCCCCTTTTCAGGATGTTTTTACGTTTATCTGTTGCTTCCTGGCATTTTCAGATGTTCTTGTTTCACTGTTGCAGTCATCACCTGTGCTGTTATCCTTACTGTGGTAGCCCTCAGCCGGCCCGAATACCAGAGTCAGTGTTTTTCTGCGTTGGCTGCTGTCGCCTGTAGTCTGATGTCAGGTTGTCAGTGCTATAAAGCAAGGCAGCTGACACCATTACATCAGTCTTTCTTGCCGTGGAGCCCATAGCAGAAGCAGTTCGCAAGTGTGCCGGTCTGTCGCTACCAGAGTTTTAATTACAGCTGAAAGCTTCTAAAGCAAAGTACTCCGTTGGGGATCCTTTTTTCTTGCACTAACCGATGTCCAAAAAGTTAGCAGTTGTCTCGCCTGTGGAAAGCAGATCCCACATCAAGACTTCCATTTTTACTGCGTCAATTGTTTAGGCCCAGACCACCACGTCCCCGGTTGCCGGTTGTGTGCCCTCTTTAATGTGAGAACCATTCGCTGTAGAGCTCTTATTGTAGACAGGTATTTTCATCCTCCATCTTCACATTCTAAAATGGCGTCTGTCAGTCAACAATCTGTGGACATTCCGGAAAAATGCAGAGATAAAGATAGAGACGGACCACACAAGGCTAAGCTTTCCGACGACTCTACCGCTAATCAGGTAGTCAGCTCTCTGGAATTCAGTGAGGTGCTTTCGCAGCCCCTGATGCCCGATATGATATCTATGCAGGCCTCTATCGAGACCCTTATGGAGTCTGGTATGCCGCAGAAATCCTCTTCATCTTCCAAGACTTTGGCTGTCTCTGCCTTGGTCGGTTCGAAGCCGTAACACAGGCACCGGCTTCCAAGGAGGCTTCTCGCACTACCGAATCTAGACAAAAAATGACGTCTTCTCATCTGACTACCGTTTCTCTCAGACCGATGGATACTCTTAGGCCTAGAAGCCAGGCCCCTCCTAGAAAATCTGCCTCTATCCACCATCCTGCTCCACCACCCCAAGCACCAATGCTTAAAATGGCGGAGGATCTCATCTCCCTTATCAGGGTTAGCCATGCCACAACTTCTAAAAGGAAAAGACACCCTTCTTCCTGAAATTATGACAGAACAGATTTGGAAGAGGAACAACAACTGACTGCTTATGAGGATTCAGATGCAGAGGAATCCATTCCTTCTGCCTCCCCATCAGAAGACCTTTTCTTTGGGGAAGCCCTTCACACCCTCAGGGAACATTTCCTATAGGAATCTCAGGACTTCCCCCAGTCTAAGAAAAGACTAAGAGTTTCTGGACCTGCCCCAGCACAGACCCCTGGCCAGCCCCCTATTTTAGAAGTGGTGGATGATGTTTTCCATGAATCCAGCTTCGCCCCTGATGCCCTCCCACCTGCGCCCAGTAAACCTGACCGGTATTACAGAGTACCGGATTCTCACAAACACCTGTACAGAAATCCTGCTGCAGACCCAGAGGTCATTACACAGGGACCTAACGGAGCTAAGACTAGTTCTGCCAAGGGTCCTATTCCTTCTGACAAGGATTCCAGAGCTCTAGACAGATGGGGTAAAAAATGTACACCTCTGCAACCTTAGCTATCAGAGCACTCAACTGTCAGTTCCATATGTTAAAATGTCAACATACTTTGGAACTATTAAAACAAAAGATTTCAACCTTTCCTGACTGTGCCAATTTGAAAGAGTTAGCAGGTTTACTACACTCTACTTGTCAAGTGGCCAAACACTCATTAGATATGACACCCTAGAAGCCTCAAGCATGGCAGCAGTGTCAGGATCTGTCATTAGGAGACATGCATGGTTGAAGAAACAACCTCTCCCTGATCATGTCAAGTCTAAATTAATTGCTTCCCCCCTGGATAAGGGCCGCTTGTTTGGAGTAAAAGCAGAAGAGGTGCTCAAAAAGATGGAAGACAAAGCAAAATCTATGCAAACAGGAAAAGATTTCTTTCAGGTTCAACCTCCCGGGTTCAGCAGGAACTTTCCATCTTAAGCATTGGTCCTTCCCTGCACCTAGCAGACAGGGCCAAGGTAAGCCCTGCAGAGACAGACCACCCAGGCCCCTATCCCAGGGGCAGCAGAGAACCAAACAGTGGACCACTTCCACCCCAAAGGTAGAGAGTTCTAAGCCATCCTTATATGGCAAAAACTCTGAATGACTCCCTCTTCCCTTGTGCCCTCCTTTCACTCACCAAAAGCTGGGAGGAAGGCTGTCCCTCTGCAAAGAAAATTGGTTTTCTCTAACAAACGACCAATGTATCTTAAAGATAATTTTTCAGGGATACAGATTCTCTTTCAACGAACTCCGAATTCCAAGAGGGTACCCAGACTTGCCTCAAATCAGTGGACAGAGCCATTGAAACAGGTCCAAACTCTCATATACCAGGGGGCAGTAGGACCTGTCCCCTCAGATCAAACAGGCAAAGGCTTTTATTTCAGACTATTCCTTGTTCCCAGAAAAGAAAGCACTTGGCACTCCGTCCTAGATCTATCCATTGTGAACACCTCCCTAGTGGTCCCCTAATTCAGAATGCTAACTTTGCAGCAGCTGCTGCCTATGCTGACAAAAAATGCTTGGCTAGTGACCCTAGATCTAAAAGATGCCTACCTCCACAGCCCCATTAGGGAATCCTGCAGGAAATTCCTGTGCTTCAGAGCAGGCTCACAACACTTTCAGTTCTCTGCACTACCCTTTGGCTTATCTACTGTACCCAGAGCATTCACTAAATGCTTAGCCCCAGACATATCCTTTTGCAGACCGAGAAATATACAGATTTACCCTTATCTGGATGACTGCCTCATTCTGGCAGAGTGCAAAGAAAAGCTGCTGCGGGACCTTCTCTTAGTCAAAACCCGCTTAACTTTCCTAGGGTTCACCATCAATGAGAAGAAATCAAAGCAAACCCCCTCCAGGAAGATCATTTTCTTGGGAACACTGCTGGACACAAGATCCCAAATGGCCTTCTTATCCCCAGAAAAGCAGAGCTTCCTGCTTCTCTACTTTACCCAGCTGGCCTCCAGAAGTCACCTCACTGCGAGGAAGTTCCTGCAAGCCTTGGGGTACATGGTATCTTGCATCCTTCTAATTCCTCTGGCCAGGCTTCATATGAGGAAGCTTCAGTGGTATCTAAAGAACCTTTGGTGTCAGCACTCTCAGCCTCTAGAGACCTCTCTCCCTCTCATCCCCTGTATAAGGGCCGAGTTTCTCTGGTGGGCAGGGGCCTGTGCCAAGAACAAGGGTCTTCCCTTCATCCTCTGCCCTACCGGGCAGACCATCACCATCAACGCCTCAGACATTGCTTGGGGCGCTCACCTAGCAGGGCGTTGCACCCAAGGTCTTTTGGATGCCCAGCACCTTCCCTTACCCATCAGTCAGAAAGAAATGATGGCAGTAAAAAAGGCTCTGACATCCTTCAAACCCCATCTCAGACCAGGGGTTCTCTTTATCAAAACAGACAACACCACTGTAATGTGGTACATCAACAAACAGGGAGGGACCCAATCTTACCCTCTTTGCAGGTTAGCCATGAACCTCTGGCTGACAGCCTCCTTCATGGGATTACACCTTATTGCCCAGTACCTACCAGGGATCAACTGCATCCTGGCAGACCACCTAAGCAGAAACTTACTGCACCTCCACGAATGGCAGCTCCACAGAAAAATCTTTTTGCAAATCATTCAGGAGTGGGGAACTCCAGAGGTGGATCTCTCTGCTTCGCACATCAATCACCAGCTGAAAAAATTTTGTACCAGGGAGTATCACCACCTAGTGCGGAAGATGGATGCCTTGACCTTCAGCTGGAACCCCCTCTTTGTGTACGCATTCCCTCCCCTCCCTCTTATTCCCAAGGTACTGATCAAGATAAGGGAGGAGAGACCAAAGGCCATCCTCATTGCTCCAGACTGGCCCAGCCAACATTGGTACCTCTTATTGCGTAGCCTGACATTACACCCTCCCAGGCAGCTTCCCCTGATCTCAGACCTCTTGACCCAGGTGGGGGTGGGAGGGATGCTGCACCCAGACTTGCAGACTCTCAAACTGTCAGTATGGCTAATACTTTAAAAGCAAACAAGGGCCCCCTGTTAAGCCAACAGGTCCTAAACATTTTCACAGAGGCCCAGAAGGCCCAACACCAGAAACTCTTATGCAGGGAAATGGAAAAGATTCTGCTTCTAGAGCCAGTCCAGAGGGGGCAGTACCTCACCACCTTCCATCCCTCTTATCCTGGACTACCTAGCCGAGTTGCTCAATAGTGGCCTCACCTTCTGTTCTATTAAAATCCATGTCTCCGCCATTTCAGATCATTTCAATACAGACCAGCCCCTCTTCTCACATCCTTTGATTAAACAATTCCTCAGAGGGGCTTCTAATATCGGACCTCGCAGAAAGCCACCCTCGCCAGCCAGGGACCTTGAATTATGTTTTAGAAAAACTAACCTTACCACCATTCGAACCTGCTGCTTCAGCAGAATTGAGATGTATCTCCTGGAAGACTGCTTTCCTACTAGCTATCACTTCAGCCAGAAAGGTTTCAGAACTTCAGGCACTCATGGCATTGAGCCCTTCATCATTTTCCATGCAGACAGGGTCTCCCTGGGGACTAACCCCCCCTTTATGCCCAAGGTGGTATCTGATGTGACCCTCAACCAGGCCATACATCTACCCACCTTCTCTCCTAACCCTCAGAACAAGGGGGAAAGAATTCTGCACTCACTAGACGTGCACAGACAGCTCAGATACTACCTGGACCGTACTAAACCCTTCAGAAAAACAGACCAGCTTCTTGTCAGCTTTGCCCCAGAGGCAGAGGGGAAGCCCATTTCTGAGTAAACCATTTCCAAATGGATATCGCACTGTATCCATTTCTGCTACAGACTACATGGGAAACCACCCCCTAAGTCTATTCGTATCCATTCCACTAGGGCAGCCTCCACTTCCACCGCATTCCTCAGAGGAGTTCCCACCAGGGACATCTTGGAAGCTGTTACCTGGACCTCTGTCTGTACCATTACAAAGCATTGCCACCTACCTCGTTTCTCTATGGCTAGGGCAGCATTTGCCTCTGCAGTTCTGCAGGGCATGCTGACCCATGCCTATGTCTCTAACTAATCCTTCCACCCTTCTCTTCAGCTTTGGCCTCCCACAGGTGATGACTGCAACAGTGAAACATGAAGAACATAGTACAGTTGTGTACACTTGCCGTAAATGTAGATGTTCGAGTGTATTCACTGTTGCTGTCCTGGTTTACCTCCCTCCTTCCCCCTTATATCCTCTTTCCGTAGGAAGACCTGAGATTCTCACGTTGGCTTTCTGCCACTAGGACCACTTTACCAGATTTCCTTGTGCTTCTGACTGGTTAGGACAAGAAAATGTGATGTAATGGCATCGGCTGCCTTGCTTTATAGCACTGATGACCTGACATCAGACTACAGGCAACAGCAGCCGATGCAGAAAAACATTGACTCTGGTATTCAGGCCAGCTGAGGGCTACCACAGTAGGGATAATTCCACAGGTGATGACTGCAACAGTGAATACACTCGAATACTCGAACATCTACATTTATGGTAAGTGTACACAACTGTACTTTCTCTGCTTTGCCCTTTGGACTTCGTACTGTCCCAAAGGTATTCCACCAAATGCCTCGCTCCTGTGATTGCTATTTGCAGGATTCAAGGGATCCAAGTATTTCCTTACTTGGATGACCTTGTTTCAGGCATTTTCTCCAGAAATCCTGTTGTAAAATCTTAATTTTGCCATTTCCTTTTTGCAAAGCCCGGGGTTCACAATAAACTTCAAAAAAAAGTCTTCTGATTCCTTTTCAAGACCATATTTTTCTGGGGTGCAGGATCCAGATGGTGCCTATGCTGGCATCCTTGCCTCCTTCTAAGGCCTTGACACTCATTTCCTTCTTTCAAACTCTTCTTTCTCTGGTCTGTGTTATAGCAAGGGAGATTCTAAGAGCTCTGGGATTCATGGCATCCACTGTCCCTATGCTCCTTCTGACCAAACTCCACATAAAGTTTCAGTGGTTTCTGAGTCATTTTCCCTTCAACATGCATATTCCCATGAATTTTGTAGATGTTCTTCGTGTTTCACTATTGCAGTCCTCACATGTGGGTTATCCAGGTGCCGGTAGCCCTCAGTCGTCCCAAATACCAGAGTCCTTGGTATCTGACGTTGGCTGCTGCCTGTAGTAAAACTGATGTCAGTACGTCAGGTATAAAGGGAGGCAGCCGACATCATTTCCTCAGTCTTTCTTGCTGTGGAGCCTGAAGCAGATGCAATTTGCACTAGTGCTGGTCAGCAGTTCACCTTCGATGTTCATCGTGTTTCACTGTTGCAGTCATTACACTTGGGTTATCCTGCTGGCAGGCTACCCGGAGTCAGCCTGAATTCCAAAGTCCTGGTCCGGCGTCTGTTGCTGTCGCCTCTTCCCTGACGTCAGTGCACCAGGGTTATATAAGATGCAGCCGACGCCATTTTGTTCAGTCTTTCTTGCCTCGCGATGCCCGAAGCAAAAGCAGTTCGCAAGTGCTGGTCGTCCGACTCCTGAAATTTTCGAATTTGAATTTCAAATCTGAAGTCTTCAGTAAAGCTAAGTACCCCGTTGGGGAAACTTTTTCTTGCTCCAGACCGATGTCAGTAAAAGTTAACAATTGTATTTCTTGTGGGAAGCAAATACCTCATAAGGATTTTCATTCTTACTGTATTCCTTGCCTAGGCCCTGACCACGACATTGCTAGTTGTCGGTTTTGTACTAGATTCAACCAACGCACTATTAAGCGTCGGTTTGATTTTGCTTTACATTATTTTGGCCGAAGGTTTAACTATACAATGCCGTTGGAACAACCGACGACCGGAATTCATAAAAAGCACAAAGATAAAGAAAAGGACAGGCCTCTTCTAGGCCATTCGCCGGTTCGCTGGTTTTCATTGAGGCGCTTTCGCAGCCCCTGACAACCCGCTACCTCAGAGCCACAGGCTGCCTCCGACTCCCACGTGGAGACAACTAGGCCTCTGGAAACTCAAGGTATTGGGCCTACAGAAACTATTCCCTCAGATGGGTCTGGAGCCGCTGAGCAGGCATCGACTTCTGAGGGTGTTTTCAGACCTACACAGCTTACTATCAAGACCACTTCAACAGCCAAGGCAAAGTCTAAAACACCTTTAAAGACAAAGAAACAAGTACAGCATTCTCCAGTACAGTCATCCATGCCTAAGAAACAGATGCTTAAAATGGCCGAGGACCTAATTACTTTGATCAGGGGTTCCCATCCCCTCCTGATAAAAGGCCTAGGCAAGACACTGACTATGATTCTTCTGCCCAGGTTTCTATTTCTTCTGATTCCTCTTCAGAACAGGGATATTCTCTTCCTCCCTATGAGGACTCTGATGCTGAAGAATCTGTCCCTTCAGTCTCTCCTCCTGAGGACTACTCTTTTGGGGAAACCATGCATACCATGAGGGAGCATTTCCATTGGGAGAGCCAGGATTAATCAGAATCCAAGAAAAGGCTCAGAGACTTTCTTTTATTGCCTCAGCACAGACCTCTTGCTTTCCCTCCTGTGCTAGATATTGTTGATGATGTATTTTCTGAATCCAGTTTGTCTCCTGATTCCTTACCCCCTGCACCAGTTAAGCCAGATAGGTACTACAGGGTTCCAGATTCCCATAAATTTCTTTATAAAAACCCTGCTGCTTATCCAGAAGCTATTTCTCAGGGTCCCAAAGGGGTCAAGGCTTCCACTGCAAAAAACCCTGTTCCCTCTGATAGGGATTCTAGAGCACTGGACAGATGGGGGACGTTAGCTGTAAGGGCTTTAAACTGCCAATTTCACATGCTTAAATATCAACAATATCTAATGTCTCTGCTAAAACAGAAAATGCTGACAAACTCTGAATGTCCTGAAAACAAGGAAATGCAGGATTTATTGCATGCAGCTGAACAAGTGGGAAAGCATACTTTGCAATGTGGTTTTGATTCATTAGAGGCTTCTTGCAGAGCCGCAGTTACAGGTTCTGTCATTCGAAGGCATGCTTGGTTAAAAGAACAGAGTTTACATGATCATGTTAAAGCAAAATTATCGGATGCTCCATTACAGCGTGATACTTTGTTTGGTGTTAAGGCAGAAGAGGTGTTAAAGAAAATGGAGGATAAAGCAAAATCAATGCAGACAGTAAAGGATTTCTTACAGGTTCAGACACCTAGATTTAGCAGGAATTGGCCTTCTAAAAATTGGTCCTTTCCTGTGTCAGACAGGCCACAAAGAGGCAGATACAGATGTCCAAGAGGCAGATTTCAGCCCCAAGGCTCATACAGACCTAAGCAATGGGGTGCTACAGCCCCCAAAGGCAGAGAAGAGAAATCACAACCATATAGGAAACAGTCTCAATGACTTTCCACTACCAATGCCAAGCTCTTACCTTTTGGCAGCACCCTTAGGGGGAAAACTAGCACTTTTCTGTCAAAATTGGCACATGATCACCCAGGACAAATGGGTACTAAATATTATTTCTCAGGGCTACAGGTTCCACCTCCACACCCTCCCAAGGGCAAAAGGTATGCCAGACCTGCCACACAATCAATGGGAAGAGGCACAAAAGCAAATTTCTGCTCTCATGAACATGAGGGCAATTCAAAAAGTACCATAGCAAGAGCAGGGGAAAGGATTTTATTCAAGACTTTTCTTGGTACTCAGAAAGGACAAAGCCTGGAGACCAATACTGGACCTGTCTACTCTAAATACTTTCCAAAATTCAAAATGTTGACACTGCAGCAACTTCTACCCATGCTGGGCAAGAAGTATTGGCTCGTTACTTTGGACCTCAAAGAGGCATACCTGCCTGTCCCAATCAGACAATCTTGCAGAAGATACCTCAGATTCATAGCTGGCTCAATGCATTACTAATTCTCTGCACTGCCCTTTGGCTTATCTACTGTGCCCAGGGTCTTCACAAAATGCCTGACACCAGTAATTGCATTTTGCAGACAAAAAGGAATCCAAATAGATCCCTACTTGGACGACTGCCTAATTCAAGCAGAGAGCAAGGACATTCTACTACAGCATCTGGCATTTGTAAAAAGATTACTAGTTTGCTTAGGGAACACAGTAAACGAAAATAAATCAAAACTAGTGCCCTCTCAAGAGATAATATTCCTGGGTGCAAGCTTAAATACAACTGCCCAGATGGCTTATCTCACGCCAGACAAACAAAGGCAACTTACTCATTACTTCCAAATGATGGCAACAAAGACCCAGCTACCTGCAAAAAAAAATTCTGCAGGCTTTGGGCTTCATGGCATCCTGCATTCTGCTAATTCCATATACAAGACTGCATATGAGGAAGCTACAATGGTATCTAAAAAGTGTTTGAACTCAACATTGCCACAGTCTGGAGACAATAATCACTCTCATTCCCTGCCTGCAACAAGAGTTTTGATGGTGGGCACTAGCCTGTCACCACAACAAGGGACAGCCTTTCACTTTACCCATAGCCAGGCAGGCATTAACAACAGATGCATCGTATAATGCCTGGGGGGCACACATGGTGGGAAAATGTATTCAGGGCACGTGGCCCGCAGACCAGATGCATCTTCATATCAATCAAAAAGAGATGCTAGCTCTACAGAATGCCCTGACAGCCTTCATGGATCTACTTCAGCCAGGACAACTTTTACTAAAGACGGACAACACTACAGTCATGTGGTACATAAACAAGCAAGGGGGCATACATTCCTACCCCCTCTGCAGGCAAGCCATGACCTTGTGGAACACAACATTCACCTACCAAGTACATCTACAGGCACAATTCCTGCCAGGAAAAAAAAATACTCTGGTAGACGAACTAAGCAGAAACTTCATGGACCCTCATGAGTGGAAACTAGATCCACAAATCTTCGCCATGATAACAAGGAAATGGGGATGCCCGGACATAGATCTGTTTGCCTGCCCTCACAACTGCCAACTACAGAGATTCTGCACAAGGACTTATCACACTCAAGCATGGAAGGTGGATGCTCTATCATTCAGCTGGAAAGCCCTGACAGTTTATGCCTTTCCACCACTTCCTCTCCTCCCCAAGGTGCTCCTAAAGGTCAGACAAGTGAAGCCAGAAATGATTCTGATTGCCTCAGACGGGCCACGCCAGCACTGGATCCCAATCCTAAAGAATTTGTCTCAGGGTCCAGCCTGGACTTTACCTCAAATTCCTCATCTTTTGACCAAACAAAAAATCAGATTCTGCACAGCCAGCTCAAAACCTTAAATCTGGCTGCATGGCGAATAATATAACCATTCAGAATACACTTCTCTCTAAAGCAGTTATGAATGTCATTTTGGAAGCCAGAAGACCCAGCACAAGAAAATCTTATGCAGAAAAATGGAAGAGATTCTGTGCTTGGAACCAGGCACAAGGACTCGAACCGCTTGTTCCAAATATTCCTCAAATTTTACAATACCTAACTGAGATGTTGGACAAAGGCCTGTCCTTCTCATCAATCAAGATCCATGCTTCAGCCATTTCAGCTCATTACAATACGGAACCTCCTATTTTTTCTCATCCACTGCTAAGACAGTACCTCAGGGGGGCCAAAAACATAAGACCCCCAAGAAGAACGCCGCTACCTACATGGGACCTCAGCTTTGTCTTGGAAAAGCTCACACTGCCTCCTTTTGAGCCAGCCAATACAGCTGAGATAAAAATTTTATCATGGAAAACTGCTCTGCTCCTAGCAATAACTTCAGCAAGAAGAGTCTCAGAGTTACACGCATTGATGGCAGTGGAACCTTTTATCATTTTCCATCCGGACAGGGTTTCTCTAAGGACAAACTCAACATTTATGCCAAAGGTAGTTTCCAGTGTGGCTCTTAACCAAACCATTCATTTGCCAACATTTTATCCAAATCCCCAGAATAAAGGGGAGAGGCTTCTGCACTCTTAGGACATTCACAGGCAGCTACGCTTTTACCTGGACAAAACTAAAATTTCAGAAAGACTGAGCAACTTTTTGTGGCATATGCTGCAGGATCACAAGGAAAGGCAATTTCAAAGCAGACTATTTCAAAATGGATAGGACACTGCATTCGCTTCTGCTATGCACAGCATGGCAAATCAGTACCTAAGAATGTTAGGCCACATTCTACCAGGGCAGCAGCCACATCAGCAGCCTTTCTCAGAGGTGTACCAACCAAGGAAATTTTGGAGGCTGCAACTTGGAGTTCAGTGCACACCTTTACCAAGCACTACCACTTACCTCTTTACTCTAAATTCAGAGCAGGCTTTGCCACTGCAGTTCTGCAGGGCCTCATAGCCACTCCTAATTCTATTTAAATCCAGCTTCCCAACCTCTGCTTTGGGATTCAATCCAAGTGTAATGACTGCAAAAGTGAAACACGATGAATATAGTACAGTTGTGTACCTACCGTAAATGTAGATGTTCGAGTGTATTCACTGTTGCAGTCCAGGATGTTCATCGTGCATACAGCTGCAGTCATAACAGAGGGGTTCTCCTGCCGTCAGGCGGGTCCTCGGTCAGCCGAATTCCAAAGTCTAGGTCCGGCGTCGGTTGTCGTCGCTTTTTCCCTGACATCAGTGCGACAGGGGTATAAAAGAACCAGCCAACGCCATTTTCTTCAGTCTTTCTTGCCGCGCGGTGCCTGAAGCAGAAGCAGTTCGCAAGTGCCGGTCGGCCAGCTCCTGAAATTACGAAAATTAGGAAACCGAAGTCTTCTTAAAAGCTAAGTACCCCGTTGGGAAAACTTTTCTTGCCTCAGACCGATGTCAGACAAAGTTAATAATTGTATTTCTTGTGGGAAGCAAATACCGCATAAGGATTTCCATTCCCTCTGTATTCCTTGCTTAGGCCCAGACCACGACGTCTTGGTCTGTCCCTTTTGTGCTACATTCAACAAACGCACTATTAAGCGTCGGGCGGAGTTCGCCCAGCATTTTTTTGGGAAAGCATTTAACTATACTATGTCGTCGGATACTCCGACTCCGGTTTTGTCTAAAAAATGCAAAGACAAGGACCGACACTCGAGGTCCGCGGCCTCTACCGATACCACGCCGAAGCCGACTACACGTGGTCCGGTTCTCAGCGAGGAGCCTACGCAGCTCCTGATTACCGACGACACATCTTTGGCGGTGTCTCCTGTACCCAAGGTCACAAGCTCCTCGGCCCACACCCCGACTACAGATACCGAAGCCACTCTTGGCGTTGAAACACAGAATGTGGACAGGTCCACCTCCACTCAAGGTGTCTTCAGACTTTCCTCTTCTTTCTCCATCAAGGTTTTCACCAAGTGTAAAGCAACCATGCACCCTAAGAGACCAGCTACACAGGGCCCATCTCCAGGCCCCATGCCTAAGAAACAGATGCTTAAAATGGCTGAGGATTTAATTACTCTAATCAGAGGTTCTCAGCCACCTCCGGACAAAAGGCCCAGAGTGGAGGAAGATTCCCCCTCCTCTGATCAGGGCTCCATTATTTCAGAACACTCTGATGATCAGGAACAGTCTTACTCCCCTTTTGAAGACTCTGATGCAGGGAAGTCTATTCCTTCTGTATCCCCCCCTGAGGATTACTCATTTGGGGAAACTTTGCATACCTTAAGGGGAACACTTCCACTGGTAAGGCCAGGATTATTCAGATTCCAAGAAAAGGCTCAGGGAATTTCTTTTGTTACCCCAGCACAGGCCTCTGGCTATACCTCCTGTCTTGGACATCCTAGATGATGTTTACTCGGAGGCCTGCCTTAACCCGGACTCTCTGCCTCCAGCTCCAGTTAAGCCTGACAGGTACTACAGGGTTCCTGACTCACACCAATTTCTATACAAAAGCCATGCTGCTGACCTAGAAACCATCTCACAGGGGCCCAAGGGAGTTAAGGCCTCCATTGCCAAAAACCCGTTGCCTTCCGAGAGAGATTCCAGATCCTTAGAAAGGTGGGGAAAAAAGGTATATACCTCGGCTACCTTATCCATGAGGGCCTTAAACTGTCTGTTTCATATGCTAAAATACCAACAGTTTCTGTTATCACAATTGAAAAGTAAAATGTCACAACCTGAACAACCAGACTTGAAGGAGTTGCAGGATTTGATGCATAGTGCAGAACAAGTGGGTAAACATACCTTACAATGTGGTTTTGATGCTCTAGAGGCCTCATGTAGAGCTGCTGTTACAGGCTCAGTCATACGTAGGCATGCCTGGCTCAAGGAACAAGCCTTGCCTGATCATGTCAAAGCTAAATTACTAGACGCCCCTCTTCAAAAGGATGTACTATTTGGGGCAAATGCAGAGGAAGTATTACGGAAAATGGAGGAAAAGGCTAAATCAATGCAAACTGTGAAAGAATTTCTGCAGGTTCAACCCCCACGTTTTAGTAGAAATTGGCCTTCTAAAACCTGGTCCTTTCCTGCCACAGACAGACCCCAAAGAGGCAGACACAGGCGCCCGAGAGGCAGAGGACAATCACAAGGATCGTACAGAGGCAGACAATGGCAAGCTCCTACACAAAGAGGTGGTGAGGACAACTCGCAATCTTTCAGAAAGCAAACCCAATGACTTTCCCCTTTGCATTCCAACCAGGTCTCAAATGGCAGCCCCCTTAGGAGGAAAGCTGGCACTATTTTCAAAAAATTGGCATGTTGTCACAAAGGACAAATGGATCCTGGACATTATAAACAGAGGCTACAAATTCCATTTTCATACCCTTCCAAAAATGAGAGGCATGCCAAACCTGCCACACAATCAAAGAGCAGAGGCACAAAAGCAAATTTCAGATCTTATAAACATGAAAGCTATTCAAGAGGTACCTACACACAAGCAAGGTCAAGGTTTTTATTCCAGGCTATTTCTGGTGCCAAGGAAGGGAAAAGATTGGAGACCTATTTTGGATCTTTCCATCCTAAACACATTCCTACTCATACCAAAATTCAAGATGCTCACTCTACAGCAACTTCTTCCCATGCTGGGCAAGGAGTCTTGGCTGATAACATTGGACCTCAAGGAGGCATACCTGCATGTCCCAATCAGACAAAATTGCAGAAGATACCTCAGATTTCTTGCAGTTTCAACCCATTATCAATTCTCTGCATTGCCCTTTGGCTTATCTACTGCGCCCAGAGTATTCACGAAATGCCTGGCATCAGTAATTGCCTACTGCAGTCTTCAAGGGATACAAATATACCCTTATTTGGATGACTGCCTGATCCAAGCGGACAGCAAGCACATTCTTCTGAAACATCTGACTTATGTAATAATGTTATTAAATTCTCTGGGATACACAGTCAACAAAGAGAAATCAAGGCTAATACCCTCTCGGAAGATAATTTTCCTGGGTGCCAATTTGGACACAAACACCCAGATGGCCTACCTCACGCCAGAGAAGCAGGGGCAACTAATTCAATATTTCAGAACACTGGCAAATTGCACCAGGCTGACTGCAAGGAAAATCCTGCAGGCTCTGGGATTCATGGCATCTTGCATCATACTAATCCCATGTGCAAAGCTGCATATGAGAAAACTACAATGGTACCTAAGAAACATATGGTCTCAACACAGCCACAGTTTGGAAACAATAATACCACTAATTCCATGTCTGCAAAAGGAATTTCTGTGGTGGGCTCAAGCATGTCAAACAAACACAGGTCTTCCATTCACCAAGCCTCAAACAAATCAAGTCATCACAACAGACGCCTCGGACTACGCCTGGGGGGCGCACATGACAGACCGGTGCATTCAAGGCAAATGGTCCCAAAAAGAAAAGCACCTTCACATCAATCAGAAAGAAATGCTAGTAGTAATAAATGCTATTATAGCTTTCAAGGACCTTCTACAACCAGGTCAATTATTGATAAGGACGGACAACACCACAGTTATGTGGTACATAAACAAGCAGGGAGGAACACATTCTTACCCCCTATGCAGACTGGCCATGTCACTTTGGAACATGGCCATGGACTTACAAATGGAACTACAAGCACAGTACTTGCCAGGCAAGGAAAACACGCTGGCAGACAACCTAAGCAGAAATATGACAGATCCACACGAATGGAAGTTGCATCCAAAAGTTTTTACAGAAATAATCCAAGAATGGGGAAGGCCAGGCATAGATCTCTTTGCCTCCCACAAAAATCATCAATTGACAAAATTCTGCTCAAGGATCTTCCATCCAAAGGCCTGGAGAGTGGGCGCTCTCTCTTTCAGTTGGACATCAATGACAGTTTATGCCTTCCCGCCTCTTACTCTGCTGCCCAAAGTCCTATTGAAGACCAGAGCAGACAGACCAAAGATGATCCTCATTGCTCCGGACTGGCCAAGGCAACACTGGTACCCACTCCTGAGGAGCCTGACGCATTCCCCACCATGGACCCTGCCTCTAATGCCTCTTCTTCTGCCTCAGCACAGCTTCAAAATTCTTCACAGTCAGCTAAAAACACTCAATCTAGCCGCATGGAAGATTCCTTAGCATCACAGCAGGCCCTACTCTCCAAGGAGGTGCAGGATGTCATTCTGGAGGCCAGAAGGCCATCAACTAGAAAAGCTTACTCTGCAAAATGGAAACGTTTTTGTGTCTGGAATGAGAAAAAGGGCCAGAACCCTGGAAAACTGAATTTACCTCAAATACTACAATATTTGGCTGAACTGCTAAGCAGTGGACTTTCGTTCTCCTCCATCAAAATCCATGCCTCAGCCATTTCTGCAGAATACAACACTGATCCACCTTTATTCTCTCACCCTCTATTAAGACAGTTCCTCAGAGGGGCTAAGAATTTAAGACCTCCAAGGAAACAACCAATACCTGCTTGGGATCTTAATTTCATTCTGGAAAAACTGACCTTGCCTCCTTTTGAGCCAGCTGCCTCATCAGATTTGCAATATTTGTCCTGGAAAACAGCTTTCCTTCTAGCTATCACTTCAGCTCGTAGAGTTTCAGAACTACAGGCTCTCATGGCTGTCCAGCCTTTTATCATCTTCCATCGGGACAGAGTTTCCTTACGAACCATCCCGTCCTTTATGCCTAAAGTGGTATCCAGGGTAGCTTTAAATCAGGCCATACATTTACCTACTTTTTATCCTAATCCTCAAAACAAAGGGGAGAGATTACTACATTCCTTGGACATCCACAGGCAACTGCGTTATTATTTGGACAGAACAAAGCCTTTCATAAAATCAGAACAGCTCTTTGTGGCCTATGCGGTAGGAGTTCTAGGAAAGCCAATTTCCAAACAGACTATCTCAAAATGGATAGCCCACTGCATACGCTTTTGCTATTCTTTTCATGGCAAAACTGTACCTACAGGCATTAGAACCCATTCCACCAGGGCCACAGCCACCTCTGCAGCCTTCCTCAGAGGAGTACCTACCAAGGATATTTTGGAAGCAGCCACTTGGAGTTCTGTGCATACCTTCTCTAAGCACTACCACCTACCATTATACTCCAAATCTAGAGCAGGCTTTGCCACTGCAGTCTTGCAGGGCATTTTGGCTCCTCCTAGTTCCACCTAGTGTCTACCACCCCTTTCTTAGCTTACCCATCTGTTATGACTGCAGCTGTATGCACGATGAACATAGTACAGTTTTGTACCTACCATAAATGTAGATTTTCGAGTGCTAATACAGCTGCAGTCCAGGTTTCCCTCCCTCCTTCCCCTCTAGGGGTATTCTTTTATGGTGTATTTGCTTGCGAATACTGTTTTTTTATTATATTGCATTGCATTATTACATTATTTTCTGTATTGCCTTCCTTCTGGGGGCACCTGACATCTGGGGCAAGAAAAACTGAAGAAAATGGCGTCGGCTGGTTCTTTTATACCCCTGTCGCACTGACTTTAGGGAAGAAGCGACGACAACCGACGCCGGACCTAGACTTTGGAATTCGGCCAACCAAGGATCCGCCTGACGGCAGGAGAACCCCTCTGTTATGACTGCAGCTGTATTAGCACTCGAACATCTACATTTATGGCAGGTACAAAACTGTACTTTACCCACCCACCATCCCGCTTTCTTTGCTGGGACTTATCTGAACCTCTCTATTCTATACAACCTATGTGGTAGAAAATAGGATGAACACCACAAAGCACACTCCACTATCCAACGAGTGAGCAACCTATGTGGTGTATTTGCTTGTAGATGAAGGTAATGTTTATTTTGTGCATGCTTTTTATAAGCAATGTTTTTTAGCCTACCCTTTTGGGGGCATCTGACATCTGGGGCAAAAAAAACTGAATAAAGTGGCGTCAGCTGCATTTTATATACCCCTGGCGCACTGCCGTCAGGGAAGAGGTGATAGCAACCGACGCCGGACCAGGACTTTGGAATTCAGGCCGACTGCGGCTGGCCTGCCAGCAGGATATCCCAAGTGTAATGACTGCAACAGTGAATACACTCGAACATCTACATTTATGGTCGGTATACAACTGTACTTTTCACTTTCTGACTACCAAGTTGAAGATGCTTTCAGATAAGTACCCCGTTGGGGATCCTCTTTTCTTGCTATAACGAATGTCAGATAAAGTTAATAACTGTCTTGCCTGTGGAAAACAGATTCCGCACCGTGATTTCCATTCCTGTTGCATAACTTGTTTGGGCCTTGAGCACAACATCCCTAACTGCGATCTCTGTGCTTCCTTTAACCTGTGTATCATATGCCGTATAAGCATTTCGGAGTCTGGCCTAAGTTTGTCGGTATGGTGTCTTCTGGTCTCCCGACTTTGGATCTTCCTAGGAAAAGCAAAGACAAGGACCACGACAGGCCTAGGGTTAAATCTGCTGATAACGCACCGGTGAAATTGGTCGTCAGCACAGTGGTAGTCAGTGAAGCGCTTTCGCAGCCCCTGCAGTTTGCAGATTTTCAGCCGCAAGCCTCTGCCGAGACCTTTACGGAGTCCTCCATGCCGCAGGCTGCTATTTCATCTTCAGACCCTCTGCCTACCGCCGCATCAGATGGGTCTGGAGCCGCTTTGCAGGCACTGGCTTCTGACACCTCTTTTTTGACATGAGACCAGAAGCAGACCGACTACCTTAGCTCAGGCTTCTGTAGTTGCTAGGCCTCCCGAGTCCCTCCAGATTGCTAGTAAACCTTCCAGCCGCAAACCTGCTCACAAGCAGGCATCGGCCTTCCCTCCTGTACCTCATTCCCATTCGGTAAAGATGGCTGGTGATCTTATTTCCTTGATTAGGGGTTCTCATCCCCCCTTCAAAGAGGGCTAGGGAATTATCTCCTGATGTTTTGTCTGTCTCAGATTCTGAGATTTCCTGTATGTCTGCTGGTGAAGAAGGAAATTCTCAACTTTTTTCTGGCGTTGAGGATTCTGGCGCTGAGGACGCTATCCCTTCCTCCTCCCCACCAGAAGATTATTCCTTTGGGGATACTTTGAATACTCTTAGGGAGCATTTTAAATGGCAATGTCAGGATTTTCCACAGTCTAAGAAAAGAATCAGGGAATTTTTAGATTTGCCACAGCATAGGCCACTGGCTATACCTCCAGTTTTGGAAGTTGTGGAGGATGTCTTCATGGAAAATTCTTTAACTCCTAATTCTCTTCCTCCTGCCCCCAGAAAACTGGATAGATATTACAGGGTTCCTGAGTCTCATCAATTCCTTTTTAGAAACCGTATTGCTGATCCAGAAATTATTTCTCAAGGCCCCAATGGTGTCAAGGCTACTATTGCTAGAAACCCTGTGCCTTCTGATAAGGAATCTAGGGCTTTGGACAGGTGGGGTAAAAAAGTCTATACTTCTGCAACTCTTGCCATTAGATCCGTGAATTGTCTTTTTCACATGCTTAAGTATCAACAGCATACGTTGGAGGCTGTTAAGGCTAAACTTGGAGATATTCCTTCCATGACATAAAACAAAGATTTACAAGACTTGCTGAATTCTACCACTTTAGTTAATAAGCATTCACTTCATTGTGGTTTTGACACTTTGGAGGCTTCCTGTACAGCAGCAGCCACTGGTTCCTTAATTGGAAGGCATGCTTGGCTCAGGGAGCAGCCTCTTTCTGAACCAGTTAAGTCTAAATTGCTGGATTTTTCTTTGCACAAGGACAATCTTTTGGTAATAAGGCTGACGAGGTACTGAAAAAGTTGGAGGATAAGGCAAAATCTATGCAAGCTGTAAAAGATTTCCTTCAGGTTCAGCCTCCTCGGTTTAGTAGGCATTATCCTTCCAAGAATTGGTCTTTCCCCTGATCCTGGCAAGCAGGGTCTCACTCTAGGCCTAAGGGTTTCAGATCTGCCAGAGGGCAGGCTTCTGCCCTTCAAAGGGCTAAACAATGGCATTCTTCTGCTAAATCAGGGAGTTCTAAGCCAGCTTCCCAAAGCAAGCATTCTCAATGACTCCGGCCTTCTTGTGCCTACCTCTGCAGACCCTGGGTTTCCTTTGGGGGGAAGGTTAGCCAGGTTCGCAGAGGTATGGTCTACCATCACAGATGACAAATGGGTGCTCAATGTAGTAAACCAAGGTTACAAGTTTTACTTTCACACCTTCCCTGTTTTACAAGGGTACCCAGACATACCCAAAACTCTCAAGACAGAGGTAGAAAAATTCTCTTCTCTACTGACTATGCGGGCCATATAGCCAGTTCCTGCAAATCAGGCAGGCCTAGGTTTTTATTCAAGGCTTTTTCTGGTACCCAAGAAAGGGGGCACCTGGTGCTGTATTCTGGATTTGTCCATTCTAAACACTTTTTTCTTGTGATTCCCAAATTCAAGATGCTCACCCTTCAACAATTACTACCAATGTTGGGCAAGGATTCATGGCTGGTAACTTTGGATCTCAAGGAGGCTTATCTGCACATCCCAATAAGGGAAAGTTGCAGGCAGTTCCTTCACTTCAGGGCTGGGGAGCACCACTTTCAATTCTCGGCATTGCCCTTTGGCTTATCTACTGCTTCCAGAGTTTTTACGAAGTGCCTGGCTCCAGCCATTGCTTTTTGCCGGCAGAAATGATGACGGTCTCATTCAGGCAAACTCCCCAGAACAATTAGAAAAGGATTTGGATTTCGTGAAGAACATTCTCACCTCTTTGGGTTACACTGTCAATGAAAACAAGTCAAAGTTGGTTCCTTCAAGGGAGATTGTTTTCCTGGGAGCGAGTCTGAATACAGCCACCCAGACGGTATTCCTCCCTTAAAGAAGCAAAAAGATCTTTCTGCTTACTTCATGAACTTGGCAAGCATGACCCAGCTCTCTGAAAGGCAATTCCTGCAAGCACTGGTGTTCATGGCTTCATGTATTTTAATGATCCCATATGCAAGGCTGCATATGAGTAAACTTCAATGGTACCTCAAGAATCTTTGGTGTCAACACACACAGGACTTAGACTTGATTCTTCCCCTGATTCCCTGTCTACAAATGGAGTTCCTCTGGTAGGCGACAGCCTGTTCTCAGAAAAAGGGTCTGCCTTTCCGCCTGCCAGCCAGGCTCTCACCACAGATGCCTCAGATGTTTCATGGGGGGCTCATCTGGAGGGCAGGGCCATACAGAGGGCTTGGAGCACCCAGCAGATTCATCTGCACATAAACTTAAAAGAATTGATGGCAGTGCAGCAGGCCTTGCTGGCTTTCAAGGACCTACTCTACCCTGGGACTCTGCTAATCAGGACAGACAATGCCACAGTCATGTGGTAGATCAACAAGCAAGGGGGGAACTCACTCTTATCCCTTGTGCAGACAAAGTATGAGACTATGGTCCATAGCAGCATCCATGGGCTTACATCTAGCAGCCCACTATCTTCCAGGGAGGCTAAACTACTTGGCCGATCATTTGAGCAGATGTTCTGGATCCTCACGAGTGGCAACTGAACAGGGACATTTTCCATCGCATCACTCATCATTGGGGCACCCCACAAGTGGATCTTTTCTGCTCTCACATCAATCATCTCCTTCCAACCTTCTGCACCAGGGAGTTTCACAACAAAGCTTGGAGGGTGGATGTGTTGTCCTTCCCATGGACACATTGCTCAGTTTATGCATTTCCTCCTCTTTCTCTTCTTCCCAGAGTGCTGCTAAAGATAAGGGAAGAAAAACCAAAGGCTATTCTGATAGCTCCAGATTGGCCCAGGCAGCATTGGTATCACCTGCTTCACAGCGTTTCCCAGGCTCAGCCTTGGCATCTTCCCTGGTACCAGATCTGTTGGTTCAGGGAGAGGGAAAGTTCCTTCATCCTCATCTTCAAACTCTGCATTTAACTGCCTGGCTAATATCTTAAATCTTTCCCAACAGGTGGTTGAAGTTCTTCATGAGGCCAGGAGGCCTAGCACAAGAAAATTCTGTGCAGATAAATGGAAGAGATTTTGCTCTTGGATGCTAGCTAAAGGAGAAGACTCTTTTCATCCTTCTCTTTCACTCATTCTTGACTACCTAGCAAGATTGCTTAATGGTGGACTTTCTTTTTCTTCAATCAAAATTCACGCTTCAGCAATTTCGGCTCATTGCTCTGTTGAGCAACCCATTTTTTCTCACCCCTTGATGAAACAGTTCCTGAGGAGCTAGTAATTTTAGACCTCCCAGAAGAGCTCCTACTCCTGCTTGGGATCTTAATTTTGTCCTGGAAAAACTTGCACTGCCTCCCTTTGAACCAGCTGCCTCTGCAGATTTGAAGTTTCTGTTCTGGAAGACCGCTTTCCTTTTAGCTATTACTTCAGCTAGAAGGGTATTTGAGCTGCAAGCCTTAATGGCAGTAGAACCTTCCATTGTTTTTCACTCATATCAGGTTTCTCTGAGAGCCAATCCCTTTCTTTATGCCTAAGGTAGTTTTCAGTTTAACCCTTAACCAGTCTATTCACCTACCTACATTTTTCAACAATTCCCAAAATAAAGGGGAAAGGATTCTGCACTCTTGATGTGCATAGACAGCTGAGATTTTACTTAGGACTAAACCCTTTCGAAAATCTGAACAGTTATTGGTTAGTTTTGCTCCTGGGGCTCAGGGTAAAGCTATTTCAAAACAAACCATCTCCAAATGAATTATTCATTGTATTCACTTTTGTTACCTGCAGCATGGAAAGGTTCCCCCTCAGGGTATTAGGACCCATTCTACTAGAGCAGCCTCTACCTCTGCAGCCTTTCTGAGAGGTGTGCCTACTAAGGACATTCTAGAAGCAATGCACAAAAAACCAAAGACAAGCAAAGAATAATCCACGACCTTGAAGAAAAAGAGAAACTCTAAAGTAGTCCACAAGGTTGTTTTTTTTTATTTTTATTATTCCAAAAAGTCACAGATTTTTTTCAAGATTTCTGTGTGGATTATTCTTTACATTCTAGAAGCAGCTACTTGGTCTTCTGTCCATACTTTCACAAAGCATTACAGTCTACCTTTGTTTTCTAAATCCAGGGCTGGTTTTGCAGGGCCTCCTTACCAACCCTTAATCTGTGATCCTTCCCCCCCCCCCTGTCTTCTTACTGGGCTTTGGGAATCAACCCATATGTGAGGACTGCAACAGTGAAACAGGAAGAACATAGTACAGTTGTGTGCACTTACCATAAATGTAGATGTTCGAGTGTATTTACTGTTGCAGTCCTGGTTTCCCACCCTCTATTCCCCCTTTTTTCCTAAGGTACAGACTATAGATTTTTATTTTTTGTATGATGTGTCCAGGGTGCTACCATTCCTGGATTAGCCTTCTTTTAGGGGCTCCTGACAGTTGAGGCAAGAAAAACTGAGGAAATGGCATCGGCTGCCTCCCTTTATACCTGATGTACTGACATCAGTTTTACAGCCGGCGGCAGCCAACGTCATATACCAAGGACTCTGGTATTCGGGTCGGCTGAGTGCTACCAGGAGCTGGATAACCCATATGAGAGGGCTGCAACAGTGAATACACACTCTAACATCTACATTTATGGTAAGTGTACACAACTACTTTCCTGTTCTACCGTGTCTCAAGAAGGAACTTCTCTGGTGTATCCAGTAGTTGTCCCTAAATCCAGGGCTCCCTTTTCATCCCCCTTTTCAATCTAGGAGTTGTTCACAGATGCCTCAAACGTGGGATGGGGATCAGCTTTTGGCTCCCTAAAGGTGCAGGGGGTGTAGTCACATCTTCAACAGAAAGAGCACATCAATATCAAACAGATGAGAGCTGTTCTGCTGGTGCTTCACGCTTTTCATCCTCTTTTCTCCCAAGGAACTCTCAAGGTATTTACAGACAATTCCACAGTGATGTGGTATGTAAACAGACTGGGAGGACAAGCTCTTTTCTTCACTGGTTGGCACTCCTAGTGTGAAAACTTGCTGTCTGGTATCAAGTGACTCTTCAGGCAGTTTACATTCACTCAGGTCAAAGCATTGTAGCAGATACTATGAGCAGTTCCTTAACTCAGTCCCATAAATGGATGCTTCACAGGGATGTGTTTCTGGACATTGTCTACCAGTGGGGTTCTCCTCAAATAGATCTTTTTGACTCCCCTCTGAACAGACAGCTTCCTATTTTGTGCCAGAGTTTCAAGTTCTCTGGTTTGAAAGGTGGACAACCTATCTTTTTCTTCAAAGGGGATTTTCTTTACACTTTTCCTCTCCTTCCCCTCATTCCAAAAGTCTAGTTAAAGATTCAGTAGGATGCTTCCAAAATCTTGGTGGTGACTCCCTTTTGGCCAAGACAGCACTGGTTCCCTCTTCTGCATTTAGCCAAGAGCAATTATCACAAGTTACTTCAAAGGGTGGGTCTACTCTCACAGGACAAGGGATCTCTCATCCATCCCCACCTGTCCACTCTTCAGTTGACACTGTGTGATAGGATTTTGATTCCACATAGACACCTTTTTTCTGAGGATGTGCTTAGGGTCCTACAGGAGGCCAGGAAATCCTATTTATGCAAGTGGAAGAGAGTTTCTGTTTGGTGTCTTTCTCATAACTTGGATCCACTTTTAGTGGATGTTCCTTTGGTTCTCTCTTGTTTGTGTGAATTGCTCAATGCTGGGTTGACTTATTCTTCTGTTAAGGCCCACTTATCAGCTATCTCTGCTTGTCTGGTTTTATTTCCTCCTTTAGCTTTTAGGTTTGAGGCTAAACAGTTCCTTAAAGGCGTCCTTCATAGTAGGCCTCCCACGAAGCCTGTCTTCCTCTTTGGGATCTTAATTTTGTTTTGGAAAAATTGGCTCCGTTTGCTTTCTATACTGCAGTTTCAGCTTCCTTGCAACATTGCTCTTGGAAGATTGCACTTTTATTAGCCTTTTCTTCTACCAGACAGGTGTCTGAGCTTCAAGCCTTTATGGCTTGCCCTCATTTTTTTTGTGTTTCATAAGGACAGGGTGTCCTTGTGTACTAATTCTTCTCTTATGCCTAAGGTGGTGAATGAATTGTCCCTTAGCCCATCTATTCATTTGCCCACTTTTTTCCCTTCTCCACAGTCTGCTAGTGAGGATTTTCTTCACACATTGGATTTGCATTGATAACTCGAGTATTATTTGGATAAGACAATAAGCCATTCGTAAATGTGAGCAACTTTTACTTTTCACCCTAGGTCTTTGGGTTTGGCTGTTTGTACGAAAACTATTTCATCCTGGATCTCTAAGGGGCATTTCCTTTTGTTACTATTTTCATTGAAAAAGCTTCTCTTCTATTAAAGCTCATTCTCCCAGGGCTGTTGCTTCTGGTGTTTTTTCTTTTTCAAAGGATTGGATACTGATAACATCATTGAGGCTGGTACTTGGTCCTCTGTCCATACTTTCACTAAACATTATAAATTGGACATTGTTTCCAGTGCAATGGCTGGCTTTGCCAAAGCTATCCTGCATGGTTTTCTGAAGGGTTCTTCTGGGCATTCCCCCACCCAACTTTCCCCTTAAGCTTTGGTACTCTCCCTTTAGTGAAGAATACTGCAGCAGTGATATGGAAGGACATACTACAGTTGTGTATAATCTTACCATAACAATAGATGTCCTTCTCTTCACTTTGCAGTATCCTTTCCCTTTTCTCTCTTTTTTTCCTTTCTGGTTGCACATGTTCCTTTTTTCCTTGAACTACTTTTCCTCCTGTGGCTCTTCAGTTCTGAGGATTGGATGTATGTACATAACCCTTATGCCCTACACCGTGAGTGGGGAGCATACATGTGATGTACGACATCCCTATAATGACCTAAGGCTTTGGTATACTGGCCGGACTTCAGGCTGCCCTTAGCAGGGGATCCCTTTAGTGAAGAATACTGCAACAGTGAAGAGTAGGACATCTACTGTTATGGTAGGATTTTACACAACTGTACTTTGTTTGCTTTCCTCTTCATCGTGTTGCATGCCATTGCTTGACATCATTCTTCCTGTCAGTCTCCCATCAGCATTCCAACAGGAGAGAAAATGACTTTGGTACCTTATTTACACTTTCTTTAGTACTATTTGACATATTTTTGTCTATCTACAAGGCATGATAAGCACCATAAGAAAGTTTATTTTTTTCAATATGACATCATGCATTACAGTGGGAGAACAATCATCGTACATTTAACTTTTTCCTTACCATTAACCTTCACTTGAAGGGACATTACCACACCACGATGTGCATTATCACACTTTCAACCCTTCACTCTCTGTCTACTCAGTTATGTCATTTACCTTTATTCTTTCACCTATCTAACATTCAATGTCCACTTCTTAATAGCTAGCTTTATCTTTAGCTAATGTTACCCACCTTTCAGTTTAAGCCTATTGTTCAACCCCAGCAAACAAGCTGTACTTGCTTAAGTTGAATGAACAGAGCTAGAACACAAAATGTAGGGTCCCTTGACAATACTGATAGCATTGCAGTAGATATGTAATAACTGCTTTCCATGGCTTTCACTTAACAAACCACCCACATGCATACACCTTCAAATATTTTTCTTACCTTGAATGTAGCCCACCCACTATATTATAACTGTTAGTCTGTTGCACTGAATTAGTAAAGTTTAAAGTCAAACCCCTGATGTTCAACATTAGATCACTTTCACAGTAGCCTAAGCTGTAAGAGTTGTATCCTACCAAGGGCATGACCACTGGACATTTCTCAAGTCTTAAGGTAATCTTCCACCTGCTCCAGCTGCTATGGAGCCCAAGGAGAGCTGCATAAAAGCAGTGGATATAGCGCAAACATATTCAGAGCTTGCCAACCAAAGTACATCCCCTCTGCAGGCTTCATGGAACTGACGGTTGACTAGTAATCCTCTAAAGCCTAGGCCAGTAAGGATCCTTTTGGGGAAGACCTTCCAGAAATTCATTTTTGTGAGGGGAAAACCATGCATTTTCTTGTGATAGTTATAGTAGTTATGGTAAGAAATGTCAGTTTTGTGGACTGCCATGTCATGTAAAGAAATCTTTACTTGAGAGAAATCTTGCATGAAAAAAAAAAATTTTAAAAATCTTTTTTGCTGTACTTTATCTATGTGTTTATGTAGAATATGTATGTAAGGAGCAGGCTATTGTTTTTGGCAGACTGTCATTGAAATTTTTATGTAAAATTTCTCAGGAAGTTTACCGACTCACCCAGGCTCCACTAACTTCTTTTCAGGCTCGTTTCTCATCTAAGCCACAGAGCAGTTGTCTGTATCATCTGTTCTTTCTTCTGCTGTCTGCAAGAAGAAGAAAATTTATTGGGAGCCTTCTGATGTCAGATCAGTTTGGTCACTGCCTTGGATGCCAATGGGTTACTCTTCTGTGGCAAGAAATGGCTCTTTGGACTGCTTATCATTGCATTTTGGTCTCTAGCTCATCGAGAAGCCACTAAGAACAGAGAAGTAGTTGCATTCTGTGCAGCTGTGTAGGGTTGTCCTCACCAGTCAAGGGAGAGACACTCATTTCAGTCGTGGGGGAGAAGGGGATGAAGTCATTACAGTATAACCAGACTATGGTGTGCGATTCCCACTCTAGTGGAGCTGATCTTTTTCTAGAGGGTCTCCCAGGAAAAGAGAGCAAAAAGTTAAAAATGGTAATTTTTCCTGTTTTTCTCATTTTAGTCAGGACAGTTTTTTTTCCAACTGATTACTTTTTGCCTTTATTATTTTAAATTATGTATTTTCACTGATTTCAGATGGAAAAAGAAAAATAATTCCCTCATTTTCTGACACTGATTCCCAGTCAGAAGAGCAGGGACTAGAAGGAGAGTTTTTTCTTGAGTGAATACTCCTCAAGCTGAAAATTCTGAAATTTATTTTATTCAGATTTCCGTTCAGAAGAGTTATCGCTTTCCAAGCTATAGCTAAACTGAAGGATTTTTTTCAGTGGACACAATGAAATCCCTGTCTGCCAACAAAAATTATAATGATTTGTTGCAATGGGATTTTCTTCTGCCTGCAGCTGTCCCTCTTATTTTATCAACTTAAAAGTAAGGTTTCTTAATAGCTTGCCATTTGCCTGACGGTCAACCTCTTGCTCTCAAAAAGTCTGATAGATTATACAAAGTGCCTCAGACATAGAAATATCTGATCTGAAGTTGTTTTCACTTGATCTTCAACCTTAGGAGCACTATTCAGAGTCAGCCACATACTTCAGCTTCAGATCCAAGTTCCTCCCCTACCCATAATGCCCCTGTCTCCCTCCTCCCCCCAGATCTCATTTGTCGTGCATTCATACAGCAAAGTGATCCCATAGCTCCGAGTTACCTCAGTGACCATTTTTTAGTCCTTTCATCTCTTCCTACTCCCTTTCTAACCATTTTTCCCCTACCTCTTCTTTGTGCTCAGGCGTTGGTTCTGTGCTTAGTAAAAATAAAAAAAAATAAAAAAAACCTGTGCTTCCATTCTCTCTCTCCTCTGTCTCACCTGTTAGTGAGCGTGTGTTTGTGCGTCAGTTTCCTTTAGCCATGGCAGTGATTCCAAAGCCAGGCTTTAGGAAATGCGCAGTGTGTGGCCATAAACTACCCCCTTCAGATGGCCACACTCTGTGGGTGGTATGCTTGGGTGTTCCACACCTAGAGATTTCCTGTTCAACCCCCTCACATTGATTGTCAGGAGGAATAAGCTAATTCTAAAAGGCCTCCTCCTCCCTCCTCCTTCCGAGGCTTTCACTTCATCATCCTCTGTCCTGGCCTCTGTGACTCAACCTCCCGCCAAGAAGGCCAGGGACAGGGAGATGTACCATCATAAGGAGTGGGACCGGCCTAGAAAGCATTCCCCTGACGGCTCTTCCTTGGCCGAGCCCCCAGCTAAAACCACCCAGATCCAAGCCTGGGCTCCCCTTGGCTTTGATCACCTCTCTTCTCGCTGGAGGTCACTCGGGCTCCCTGGTACCTCTCCAGGCTCTGGTCTGTGGCATCCTCCATCCAGTCCTCTGAGTCTGTCTGCAGCCGCGATGGACAAGATGATGTGGAAATTCATCCAGGCCCAGATCTAGTTGGGAGTCCTGCCTGCTCCATTCCCTCCAGGGTTGGGGGCATACAGTCTTCCTTCTTACCGATTTCTCCTTCTCCGATCCATCCCCCAGTTTCAGAGTCATTGTGTACAAGGTTCCCCGGTGTTGAGGAGTCAACGCCAATGGTTCCAGGTACCTCAACACTGACCCTTGCCCTGAGTGTTTCACCCCGATGTTGTCAGAGCTGACCAGCTCTCACAGCCGAAGCCTCTGCATTGGATCCTAGGGGATAGAGTCAATTTCGAGGCCTTCAGAGTCGTCTCTTCCTCTTGGAATTTCGGTATCAGGAGGCTCAGCTGGAGTTCCTTCCTTTGCGCAGGGGGTGGCGGATCTGGCCCTGGCCATCCTGGCTTCGGGGATCTGTTCGCCTTCTGCCTTTGACGTGATGGCGAGGGTCCTCTCAGCCCCTTCGAGGAAATCCTGCATCAACACGGTGGGTGGTCTACCCAAAAGTCCAACCCCGATGAGTTGTTTTTTCCTGAGGCATTTGGCACTAGACCGTCTACCTCCTGGGTGTCCCATCTCACAGATTCCCTTGTGGATCTCATATCATCTAGGGCATGGCAGGAACCAGATGTGGTTAAGCCTATCCCTATTTATTGCCCAGACAAAGTATTTAGTGCTCCCTCAGATAGGTGGGATTGGTAAAAAGGATCCCTGATCGATGCCATGGTGGTTGCAGTGGCCACCAAGAAAGAGCTCACACAGGAGAGCTCTATGGTCCATCCTCCAGACAGGGAGTCTCTGGCCATGGATCATTTCGGGAAGCAGACTTGCGTATCAGCCACATTTGCCTTATGTGCGTTAAACTACTTGGCACACGTTATCAGAATGCAGACAGACCTGGTCAAAGAGGTCGCTGAGTCTGCCCCAGGGTCCATGTTGGCAGAAGAGAAAAAGGTGTTCTCCTCCTGTATGGCCACCCTTACATCTATATCGAATACTTCCATGAGGCTGCTATCACACACTATGGAAAGTGCCTCTAGGGCTGCCGGGACAGGCATAGCCATCAGGCTGTATGCCTAGCTCCAGCTTTATGCTTTCTTTGAGCCCTTCATGGCATCATTCATGAATGCCCCCTATGATGATTCCACCTTGTTTGACAAAACGGTTCGGGATACCTTAGTCCAGAGAGAGAAGGGCGGGAAAACTTTTGTCTGCCATCGGGATCCACTTCTCAACCCCACAGTGATCCTTCTCTAGGAATCAGCGCAGGGGTAAAGAAGATATGGTTCCAGAAATCTCAAAGCTCTTCCAAGGATGCTCAGAATTGGCCTTCCCCCACAGGCAAAGGGAACTACAACAGACATCACCCTCATGGCAGAGGGGCCAGAAGAACCAAAGGTCTTAGGATCCCTTCCTGGACAGACCCTTGCAGCATCCCTGAATGGTTGCCTGACTGCTCATCTCTGGAGGCAGTTAAGGGACGCCTCTCTCTGCACCCAACAGCCTAGGAGTCCATCACTGACTATCGTTGGGTTTTACAGGTAATATCTAGAGGATATTCGATCCCCTTTCTTCATCCCCCAATCCCTTCTAAACACCTCCCGGACATTCTACCCGCACAGTGAGAGCAGGCAGCCATAGAAATTTCCAGACTGCTCGAAAAATTAGTCATCCAGCCCGTCCCCCAGACCTATCAGGATCAGGCATGTTTTTCAGGTTCTTTTTCGTGCCAAAGAAAACTGGGAACTTAAGACCCATTCTGGGTCTTTCAACCCTGAACCTGTCAGTTGCCAAGATGAAATTCCAGATGGTCACCCTTTAATCCATTTTGCCTTTCCAGTAGATAAATGACTGGATTTGCTGTATGGACCTCCAAGACTCTTACTATCATATCAAGATGAACAGGCGCTCTAGGAGGTTTCTCTGCTTCTGGCTGGGAGCCAGCCATTTTCAGAGCAGAGTGCTCCTCTTTGGGATCACCACCGCCCCCGGGTGTTCACCAAAGTGATGGCGGTAGTGGCGGCTTACCTGCGGCTGCAGGGATTTCAGGTCTTCCCTACCTGGACGATTGGCTGCTTTCTGCTCCTTTCAGGCATCGACTGATTCAAGCCAGGGTTCATTTTCTCCAGACTGCTCAATATCTGGGTATAACCATAAATCTCAAAAAATCTCAGCTGGAACCAATGCAGCTTCTCGATTTCATAGGGGCTCGGAGAGGTACTACCCAGGGCAAGGTGTTTCTGCCTCTGGACAGACTATTATCACTTCTACATCATGTGAGTTGCATCTTTCAAGCCAAACTTCCCCCACCAGATTAAGATGTTCTTTTTATTCCAATGTTGCAGTATTCACTAGTGGGTTTACCCTTCTTCCCATCAGCTTGTTCGGCAAGGTTTCCAAAGCTTTTCCAGTTCCTTCTGGTGCGTCGGATGTCTGATGTTTAGGCTGGTATGTGGGCCATAAAAGTGACGTGTGCGCGCACCAGTCCTCAGAACTTTTCAGCCGCCAGCCATACGCCAGGTGTTCCTGCTACTTGCAGACATCTGATCAGTTTCGCATTAAGTACCCCATTGGGAATTTTCTTCAGTCCTTTTGTATTTACTATAGTCTGTTAATGTCCAGTAAGAGTAGGTGCAACTCTGGTCATCAGATTCCCCACAAAGACGCCCACGATCAATGTCTTTTTTTTTTCTGGGTAAGGAACACGATTATAAAAGCTGCGTCATTTATAAGACGTTCATCCCTAAGACCCTTCATTGCTGACTTCTGGCCCTTGACCTATACCTCAAAAAACAGCTTCTTAGGCAGATCGGTCTCAGAATGGAAGCCACTACCTGTGCCCCATCCGAAGCACCTCGGAAGAGGGCCAAGCCCACAAGACCATCCACTTCCACCATGCCTCCCTCCAATTCTCAGCCTGTAGCCACACTGGATAAAGCAGGTACCTACCAGGAGGTCGCAAAATCCAGAGCAGATTACACGTCCCAGAAGGATATCCTGGTGCCTAATTCAGATGCCAGGGGGAACCAACTTCTGAGATGGGCGCTACGGAGCAGGCCTCTTTCGTTCCTTCTATTTCTTCAAGGCCAACCACCAACCAGACACTGGTAGGCCTGCAAAGAAAAAAAAACAAAGCATGTCGCTTTAACCTCTGAGGCCTTGCTAGACTGGCAGGCCTTCAGTCAGAGTCTCTACAATGCCTTCTTGGCCCTTAGGTCTACGCCTGACCTCCTTCATGTTGCTCCACCTCTTCTTAGTCCCAGGCCTGTTCAGCCAGAGACCACTCTTAGCCTTCCTGCAGAAGAGGAAATGTCTGACTCCTCAGAGGACTCCTTTTCCTACTATTCACAATTATCTTCACCCTCTAGGGTATGGATCCCCAGAAGAAGCCTCTGCTGAAACCCGACTCCCCTGTGGAAGACCTTACCTTTGTGGACACTGTTAATCTTATGAGGGAACATTTTAAATGAGATTGCTCAGACATGTCTGAGCAACAAAAACGATTCTATGACTTGATCCAGATGGAATTTCCTAACCTGGCCCCTATTCCTTCTGTCCAGCCTGCCTTCCTGGATGCTTTTGCAGCAGCATGTATAAACCCTGATTCCCAGCCACCTGCCCATAGAAGGGCAGACCAGTTGTATAGAGTACCTGATGCAGACAAATTTATTTTTAAATGCCCGCCAGCTGACCTAGCCACCATTTCTATTGCCACTGGCAGGGCTACCAAACTTCTTCCTACTACCACTGTCCTGCTTGCAGGTAAAGACAGCAAGGCCGTGGGGAGGTGGGGGAAGAAGATATACACTTTGGCTACTCTAGCCTTTAGGGCTACAAATTACCAGTCACACATGGCCAAATACTCCTTGGCCTTACTGGACAAAGCTTCTAAGGAACTTAATGAGATACCTGACTGCTCTGCAAAGGCATCCCTGTCTTCCTTGTTTGGGCTCATCTCCCAAGTAATAAACATTCCCTAAGGTGTGTGCATATTATACAGCAGAGGCCTCTGCCAGGTCAGCTGCATGTGCTTCCGTATTGAGGAGATACTTTTGGCTGCATCTTCAGCCCTACCAGATGACTTTAAGGGCAAACTCTTGGATGCTCCTTTGGAATCACACTGCCCTTTTTGGCTCCAAAGTAGCTGATATCTTTAAGTCACTCCAGCAAAAAGGGAAAGAGCTCCAGGATCTAAAGCATCTTCTTGTCTCTCCAGTCCCAAAATTTCAAGGAAACTACCCGGCCAAGACACAGTTTATTAGGTAGTCTTCTAGGCCCTTTGTCCCCTCCAGGTCTGAAAGACCACACAGGAGGCAGACTACTCAGCCTAGGACACCTCAAGTCTCAAACCAGAGACCTCCCTTTACAGAAAGGACAGGCAGCATCTGACTGCCTGCCTCCTTTTCTACCCCCTCCTCCCACTGTACCTTTATCCTCCCATGTCTCTCACTGCCTCCCTGCATGGGCCCTAGTGACATCCGACAAATGGGTTCTGTCTATCCTGAAGGAGGGTTACTTCATGGCCTGGATGTCCCTCCCCCCAAAACATCCTATACCACTACCTCCCCCCTCTCAATAGTCCCTCCTCCCCGAGGTTCTAAACAGCCTGCTGCTCCAAGGCACCATAGAACTTGCCCCCCCCCCCTCTGCTCGAGGGAGGGGCTATCACTCCAGAATTTTTCTGATGCCCAGGAAGGAGGGACCATGGAGACCCATCCTAGACCTTTCCTGCCTCAACCCATTCCTGAAGGTTCCCTCCTTCAGGATGATAACACTACACCTTCTCTTTTCCCCTCATCCTTCCCCAGGCCTTCATGGTGACCCTGGACATCAAAGAAGCCTATCGACATATTCCAATAAAACCATCCTCTAGAAAATTCCTCAGATTCAAATCAGGCTTCTTGCATTTTCAGTTTTGTGCCTTGCCCTTTGGACTGTCCACTGCTCTAAGGGTATTTACTAGCCCCAGTCATTGCTTACTGCAGAAAAAGAGGTGTGCAAATTTTCCCATACTTAGACAATCTGCTCATTCAAGCAGCAGACAGACAAACCCTCCAAGCCCACAAAGAGGACCTCCTGCTCCTGCTGCAGTCCCTAAGGTTCCTCATAAACTTCCCCAAATCCAATCTAAATCCTACACAAGACATTATCTTCCTAGGATGCAGAATCAGAACAGACCCCACAGAACAGACCTCAAGGATGGCCTTCCTACCTCAGGAAAAAGTACTTTCCCTGACCCAACACCTTCAATCTGTCCTCCTTTCACCCACCCTGAGTGCGAGGGTATTCCTCAAACATTTCAGCCACATGGCTGCCACTGGCAAGATTACACATGAGAAAGATGCAATGGTATCTTTGCTCAGTATGGACCCAGCACTCACTCCCCCTAGAGTTCAGAATCCCACTTCTACCCTGCTTCCACCAAGAGCTAAAGTGGTGGATGGCCCAGGGGACCCTAAACCCGGGTCTCCCCCTACAGTTGCCCCCCCCCCTTCTCAGGTCATGCACACAGATGCCTCAGATCTGGGATGGGGAGCGACATTAGGCACAAGAAAAGTGAAAGGTTTGTGGAAAGACAAACACAAACAATGGCATATCAACATCAAAGAAATGTCACCAATACTTCTGGCCCTGCAGGCCTTTCTACCTTTCCTCAGACAGGCCATTCTGAAGATCTTCACAGACAACACCACAGTGATGTGGTACTTGAACAATCAAGAAGGGACGAAGTTCTACCTCCTCTGCAGGCTAGCCCTACAGGTATGGGATCTAGCTGTCTCCCAGGGGATCTCCCTACAGGCAACCTACATCCTGTCCCAACAAAATTGCAGGGCAGACTCCTTAATCAGAACCTTAAGCAGTGGAGGTATTCCTAGAGCTGATCCGCAGGTGGGGTGTTCCACAGATAGGCCTGTTCACCTCCTCCTCCTCCTCCATAAATAGGCAACTCCAGAGCTATTGCTCCAGAACTTATGACATGAAGGCTCTTCAAGCAGATGCCTTCTTAATGTCCTGGTAGGGAAAATTCCTGTACGCCTTTCCCCTTTTTCCTCTGATCCAGAATCCTACTGAAAATTTAGCAAGACTCGCCAAATATCTTGTTGGTGACCCTCTTTTGGCCAAAGCAGCACTGGTTCCCCCTACTTCTTCATCTATCCAAGGGCAATCACCACAAGTTTACCCCCTCAATGTATCTAGTCACACAACACCAGGGGACACCGATTCATCCACAGTGGAGATCCCTGCACCTCTCCCTGCGGCTGATAGGATTCTGATTCCCTTCAGACACCTGTACAAAAGAGGATGTCCTGCAGGAGGCCAGAAAACCAAACACAAGCCTCTCTCAATGGAGAAGGTTTTCTAGCTGGTGTCAAAAAAGACAGAACCATTGGACAGCGACCTGCATCTAATTCTCTCTTACTTGTGTGAACTGCTAAAGACAGGCTTGTCTTATTCCTCCTTAAAAGTGCACCTGTCTGCCATTTCTGGCTGCCTGCCTATGGAGTCTCCACTTGCTTCCAGCCAAGCTATTCCTAAAAGGGGTTTTACACTTAAGATCCCCTAGAAAACCAACTCTCCTCATTGAGATCTTAATTATGTGCTGGAAAGACTCACTCTGCCACCCTTTGAACCAGCTGGCAAGGCTGACTTGAAGTTTTGCACTTAGAAAACAGTACTGCTAGTAGCTATGACATCAGCCAGGAGGATCTCAGAGCTCCAAGCCCTCATGGCTACTCCACCCTTCCTAGTTTTCCATATGGACAGGGTCACCCTCAGGATTAATACCTCGTTCACCACCAAGGTGGTTAATGACCTTTCCCTAAATCAGGCTAATCACCTCCCCACCTTCTTTCCTAATCCTCAGGGAGACAATGAGAGAGTCCTTCACTCCCTGGATGTACACAGGCAACTTAGTTTCTTCTTGCATAAGACCAAGCCTATGCGCAAATCAACCAGCTGTTTGTTTCCTTCCACCCCAGGGCTCTGGGGAAAGCTGTAGGAAAGCAAACCATTTCTTCTTGGATTGCTAGGACCATCTCCTTTTGTTCCTCTCACCATGGAAATACATTAACGGGGTACGGTCAGAGCCCATTCCACAAGGGCCATGGCTTCATCTGATGCCTAAAGGTCTAGATACTAACTCCATTCTGGAAGCTGCTACTTGGTCATCTGTGCACACGTTCACCAGACACTACAAGCTGGACCACCTCTCCAGGACCAGAGCAGGATTTGCCAGGGCTGTCTTGCATGGGTTCCTGGAATCCTCATCCAGACCACCACCCAGCCAGCAGTGAGCTTTTGTACTCACCCACTAGTGAATACTGCAACATTGGAATAGAAGGACATAGGAAAGTTGTGTAAAATCTTACCATAACCATACATGTCCTTCTCTTCCATGTTGCAGTATTCCTTCCCGCCCTCCATCCCCCTGATGTTGTTCATGTTTCACTGTTGCAGTCATCACCTGTGGGTTATCCCTGCTGTGGTAGCCCTCGACCGGCCCGAATACCAGAGTCAATGTTTTTCTGCATCGGCTGCTGTTGCGTGCTGCCTGACATCACGTCGTCAGTGCTGTAAAGGAAAGCAGCTGATGCCATTACATCAATCTTTCTTGCCATGCAGCCCAACCAGAGTTTGAATTACAGCTGAAAACATCTAAAGCCAAGTACCCTGTTGGGGATCCTGTTTTCTTGTACTAACCAATGTCCGAAAAAGCTAACAGTTGTCTCGCCTGTAGAAAGCAAGTACCACATTGAGACTTCCATTCATACTGCATCACTTGTTTAGGCCCAGACCGCGACGTCCCGCATTGCCAGTTCTGTGCCCTCTTTAATGCAAGAACCATTTGTCATAGAACTCTTATTGTAGCCAGGTATTTTCGTCTTCCGTCTTCGCATTCTGAAATAGCATTCATCAGCCAACAATCAGTAGACATTCCAAAAAAAGTAAGGATAAAGATAGAGACAGACCACACAAGGCTAAGCCTTCCGACGACTCTCCTGCTAAGCAGGTCGTCAGTTCTCAGGAATTCAGTGAGGCGCCTTCACAGCCCCTGATGCCTAATACAATACTTTCACAAACCTCTACTGATGCTCTTTTCAGAGTCCTGTATGCTGCAGAAATGTTCTTCATGGAGCCGCGATGCAGGCACCGGCTTCTGAAAAGTTTTTTCACATTACTGAATCTAGACAAAAAAAATATCTTCTCCAACTACCATTTCTGTCAGACCGATGGATGCTCTTAGGCCTAGAGGCAAGGCCACTCCTAGGAAAACTACCTCTAGCCACCATTTTACTCCTGCTCTACCACCCCAAGCTCAAATGCTTAAAATGGTAGAGGATCTTATCATCCTTATCAGGGGTAGTCAGGCCACACCTTCTAAAAAGAAAAGACCTTTCTCCAGAAATACTGACAGAACACGATTCTGAGGAGTCTAATTATTCAGATGTTGAAGAGGAACAACAACCTCTGACTTCTTATGAGGATTCAGATGCAGAGGAATCCATTCCTTCTGCCTCCCCACCAGAAGATCTTTCCTTTGGGGAAACCCTTCACACCCTCAGGGAACATTTCCACTGGGAATCCCAGGACTTCCCCCAGTCTAAGAAAAGACTAAGAGAGTTTCTAGACCTGTCCCAGCACAGACCCATGGCCATCCATCCAGTCTTAGATGTGGTTGATGATGTCTTCCATGAATCCAGCTAAACTCCTGACACCCTCCCACCTGCTCCCAGAAAACCTGACTGGTATTACAGTGTACCAGATTCTCACAAATACCTGTACAGAAATCTTGCTGCAGACCCGGTGGTGATTACACAAGGACCAAAAGGAGCTAAGGCTAGTTCTGCAAAGAATCCTATTCCTTCTGACAAGGACTCCAGAGCTCTGGACAGATGGGGCAAAAAAGTGTACACCTCTGCAACCTTAGCTATCAGAACACTCAACTGTCAGTTTCACATGTTAAAATATCAACAACACATTTTGGAACTATTAAAACAAAAGATTTCACCCTTTCCTGACTGTGCCAATTTAAAAAAGTTAGCAGATTTACTGCACTCTACTTGTCAAGTGGCTCAACACTCATTGCACTGTGAATATGACGCCCTAGAAGCCTCAAGCAGGGCAGCAGTGTCAGGATCTGTCATTAGTAGACATGCATGGTTGAGGGAACAGCCTCTCCCTGATCATGTCAAATCTAAGTTGCTTTTGATGCACCCTTGGATAAGGACTGCTTGTTTGGAATAAAAGATGGAAGACAAAGCAAAATCTATGCAAACAGAAAAAGTTTTCCTTCAGGTACATCCCTCTAGGTTCAGCAGGAATTTTCCCTCAAAACACTCGTCCTTTCCATCACCTAGTAGACCGGGGCAAGTTAAGCCCCGCAGAGACAGACCACCCAGACTCCTATCTCAGGGACAGCAGAGAACCAAACAGTGGGCCACTTCCACTCCAAAGGCAAGGAGTTCAAAGCTATCCATCTGTGGCAAAAACTCTGACTCCCTGTCCCCCCCTCTGCCCTGTTTTCACTCACCAAAAGCTGGGAGGAAGGCTCTCCCTCTGCAAAGAAAATTGGCTTTCTGTAACAAAGGACCAGTGGGTCTTAAAGAAAATTTTTCAGGGATACAAATTCTTCTTCAGTGAACTCCCAATTCTAAGAGGGTACCCTGACTTACCTCCAAATTAGTGGCATTGAAACAAGTCCAAACTCTCATATCCCAAGGGGCAGTAGAACCTGTCCCCTCAGATCAAACAGGCAAAGGCTTTTTTCCAGACTATGCCTTGTTCCCAGAAAAGGGGGTACTTGACGCCCCATCCTGGATCTATCCAGTCTGAGCAACTTCCTGGTTGTCCCCAAATTTAAAATACTAACTTTGCAGCAACTGCTGCCTATGCTGACAAAAAATGCCTGGTTAGTTACCCTAGATCTAAATGATGCCTACCTCTACATCCCCATAAGGGAATCCTGCAGGAAATTCCTTCGCTTCAGAGCAGGTTCACAACACTTTCAGTTCTCTGCTCTACCCTTTGGCTTATCTGTTGCTCCCAGGGTATTTACCAAATGCTTAGCCCGGCCATAGCCTTTTGCAGACAGAAAAATATACAAATTTGCCCTTATCTGGACGACTGCCTCGTTCAGGCAGATTGAAGGACTGAAGGACCTCCTCTTTGTCAAAACCCTCCTAACATCCTTAGGGTTTACCTTCAACAAGAAAAACTCAAGGCAAACACCCTCCAGGAAGATCATTTTCTTGGGAGCATTGCTGGACACAGCATCCCAAATGGCCTTCCTATCCCCAGAAAAACAGAGCTTCCTGCCTCTCTGTTTTACCCAGCTAGCTTCCAGCAGTCCCCTCACTGCAAGGAAGTTCCTGCAAGCCTTGGGGTACATGGCATCTTGCATCCTAATTTCTCTGGCCAGGCTTCACATGAGAAAACTTCAGTGGTACCTAAAGAACCTTTGGTGTCAGCACTCAACCTCTAGAGACCTCTCTACCTCTGATCCCCTGTATAAGGGCCGAGTTTCTCAAGTGGGCAGAGGCTTGTGACCAGAACAAGGCTCTTTCCTTCCCCCTCCGCCCAATCCAGCAGAACATTACCACCAACGCCTCAGACATAGCTTGGGACGCTCACCTAGAAGGCAGGTGCACCCCAGGTCTTTGGGATGCCCAGCACCTTCCCTTGCACATCAACCAGAAGGAAATGATGGCAGTACAAAAGGCTCTGACAGCCTTCAAACCCCATCTCAAGCCAGGTGTTCTCATTATCAAAACAGGCAACACCACAGTAATGTGGTATATCAACAAGCAGGAGGGACTCAATCTTACCCTCTGTGCAGGCTAGCCATAAACCTCTGGCTGGCAACCTCTTCATGGAACTACACCTGATAGCCCAGTACCTACCAGGGATCAACAACACACCCTGGCAGACCACTTAAGCAGAAACTTACTGGACCCCCACGAATGGCAGCTCCACAGAAAAATCTTTTTACAAAACACTCAGGCATGGGGAACTCTGGAGGTGGATCTCTTTGCTTCGCATCACAACCATCAGCTGAAAAAGTTCTGTACCAGGGAGTATCACCTCCCAGCATGGAAGGTGGATGCCTTGACCTTCCCTGGAACACCCTGTTTGTGTACGCCTTCCCTCCTCTGCTTCTTATTCCCAAGGTACTGATCAAAATAAGGGAGGAGAGACCAGAGACCATTCTCATTGCTCCAGATTGACCCAGACAACATTGGTACCCCTTGCTGTGCAGCCTGACCTTAAAGCCTCCCAGGCACCTTCCCCTGATCTCAGACTTCTTAACACAGGTGGAATGGAAATTCTGCATCCAGACTTGCAGACTCTCAAACTATCAGCATGGCTAATAATCTAAAGGCAAACAAGGGGCCCCGTAAAGCAAACCAGGCCTAGACATTATCACAGAGGTCAGAAGGCCCAGCACCAGAAAATCTTACACAGGAAAATGGAAAAGATTCTGCTCCTGGAGCCAGTCCAGAGGGGGCAGTACCTCACAACCTTCCATCCCTCTTATCCTGGGCTACCTAACAGAGCTACGTAATAGTGGCCTCTCCTTCTCCTTTACTAAAATCCACGCCTCAGCCATTTCAGCTCTTTTTGATGCAGAATAGCCCCTGTTATCCCATCCTTTGATTAAACAGTTCCTTGGAGGGTCTTCTAATATCACACCTCCCAGAAGACCACCCAGTCCAGACCAGGACCTGAATTATGTTTTGGAAAAACTAACTTTACCACCCTTCAAACTTGTTACTTCAGCAGAACTAAGATACCTCTCCTGGAAGACTTCTTTTCTCCTAGCTGTCACCTCAGCCAGAAGGCTTTCAGAACTTCAGGCACTGATGGCCATTGAGCCCTTCATCATCTTCCATGCAGACATGGTCACCCCGAGGAATAATCCCTCCTTTATGCCCTAGGTGGTATCTAATGTAACTGTCAACCAGGCCATACGTCTTACCCACCTTATATCCTAATCCTCAAAACAAGGGGGAAAGAATTCTGCACTCACTAGATGTGCACAGACAGCCTAGGTACTATCTGGACCATATTAAACCCTTCAGAAAACAGACCAACTACTTGTCAGCTTTGCCCCAGGGGCAGAGGGGAAGCCCCTTTCCAAACAAACCATTTCCAGATGGATATCACACTGTATCCATTTCTGCTACAGATTGTACCGGAACACCCCCCTCCCCCAAGTATATTTGAACTGATTTCACTAGGGCAGCCTCCACTTCCACAGCATTCCTCAGAGGAGTTCCCACCAGGGACATCCTGGAAGCTGCCACCTAGACTTCTGTCCATACCTTTACCAAGCGTTATCACCTACCTCTATTTTCTAAGGCTAGGGCAGGGTTTGCCTCTGAAGTTCTGCAAGGCATGCTGACCCATTCCTAGATCTCTTACTAATCCTACCGCCCCTCTCCTCAGCTTTGGGAATCCTCCCACAGGTGATTGCAACAGTGAAACACAAAGAACATAATACAGTTGTGTACACTTGGCATAAATGCAGATGTTCGAGTGTATTCCCTGTTGCAATCCTGGTTTCCCAGGTCTATATTACTAGAATGAACACTTAAATGTTCGAATCTGTAAAGGTCCACCTTTACAGATCGAACACTTTAACGTTTGAAATAGTAAAAAAGTATGAAAAATAAAAAAACAAATATAAAGAAAGGGTTTAAGCAGGGGGGCAAGCCCCCCCTGCACCCTTCACACCCCACGCTACTTAAATATACCAACTCTGAGATCGCACTTCAGTGAACTACAGTGTGGAAATGGGAAATTTCCCATTCCCTACACTGTAACACTAACTTGGAGTTGGTATATTAACGTAGGGGGGTGTGGGGGTGCCCCCCTGCTTAAACCCTTTAGTTTATTGTTTTGAGTTGTACATTTTTTTTTTAATTTTTGTAAAATGTCATCCGCTTAACTGTTCGATCTCTAAAGGTTGACCTTTAGACATTCGATCATTTAAGTGGTTGTGCATCTAATATAGACCCTGGTTTCCCAACCTCCTTTCCCCTCATATCTTTTTTCTTTATGGAGACATGTTTCTAATGGTGGCTTTTAGCCACCATGACCATTTTACCATATTTACTTGGGCCTCTGACTGGTTAGGGCAAGAAAAACTGATTTAATGCCGTCTGCTGCCTTCCTATATAGCACTGACGACCTGACAGCAGTCGACGCAGAAAAATATTGACTCTGGTATTCGGGCCCGCCGAGGGCTACCACAGCAGGGATAACCCATAGGTGATGACTGCAACAGTGATGCACTTGAACATCTACGTTTATGTTAAGTGTACACAACTGTACTTTCTCCTTGCACTTGCTCTCCTCGGCTCCCTCACAGGCTATTCTATCAGGACTGGCTCCATCCGGGGCTTCTTGGTTCAAAGGACTGGTGTGCACAGACGTCACTTTTATGGCCCACGTAACAGCCTACACATCAGATGTCTAACGCACCAACAGGGACTGGAAAAGCTTTGGATACCTGGCCGAACAAGCTGATGGGAAGAAGGGTAAACCCATTAGTGAATACTGCAACATGGCAGAGGACATCTATGATTATGGTAAGATTTTACACAACTTTCCTTTCTTCGGGCGTTGGGGTCCATGGTGGCCACAATCACTCTCATTCCAACTGCATGTCTTCATATGAGAGTTCTTCAGTGAACCTTAGCCATTCAGTGGTCCTTGCTAGACCTTCCCTTGTCACATCTTGTTCGATTATCCCATGCTTGCAGGGATTCCCTTCTTTGGTGGCTTCAATCCCTGGACTTCCTTCAGGGTTGCCCATTTGTTTTTTCCTCCCCTGTGATCACGGTGTTCATTTTATAATCTCGAAATACTGAAATCTTGAATTTCGGTATCCTGAGACTATAAAGCTAAACAGTCACAATATCGAAACCCCAAAAGCGCAAAATTCAAAATCGCGACTTTTAAGTACATCCTCCACCACACAAACATATATACACCTTCCTCCCCACACTACAACAAACCAACAAGACACACACAAACACAACAGCACAAATACACACACCTACCCTACATATAAGGAGGGGGGGCAAGTCTTCCTGCGCCCCCCCGCTACTTATATATACTCACTCCGAGGTTGCACTAAAAAGACAGACACTAAACCCACCACTACATACTCTGTATTCCCCTTGCACAAACACACATCACATACGTATAAACACCACCACTCTCAACACTTACACACTCACACTCTTACCTACCTACCCTTAACCTACACCTAAAACTTCCCAACACACTCGCATACACTCAAATCCCTACCCATAGCCCTTAAAAACAGCACTTGCCTGAATCTCCAGATATATCCACAGAACGGCAGGCAAACCATATCCCACAGCACACCGCACCTTACAAACCCAGCAAATCCCATGTAGGGAATCACCACAACTGAGGATTCAACATTTCAAATTCAATCAAGTGCAGTTTCACTCAGCTGCACTTTCGTCGTGAGATACTGAAATTCGACATTTCAGTATTTCGAGAAAGTAAATAGCTTCCGATCACGGTGACCATGGATGCCTCCCTGCTCAGGTGGAGGGGGCATGATATGGGAAGGACAGTCCAAGGCACATGGTCCTCTCTGGAGACCAATCTAAATGTCAGTGTCCTGGAGATGAGGGTGGTGATTCTGGTGTTACAAGCTCTGCATGCCTATTTTCCTCCAGGGGCTATTGCTATACAGATGGACAATATGTTAGTAGTCTGGTACATCAACAAACTGGGGGGACCAGATCTTATCCCCTTTGTCGTGAAGCCATGAGAATGTGAGTGTGGGCGATCTCCACTGGTCATTTTCTGTTTGCAACACACATTCTGGGGAGGTCCAGCATACTAGCGGATAGGTTTGGCAGGTGTATTCTGATGCTTTACGAGTGGTCTTTGGATCCTTTAGTAGCGGAACAGATCTTTCTAAAATGGGGTCAGCCTTGCTGCAATCTCTTTGCCTCTCCTTCCAATGCAAAGTGCAGCGAGTTTCTCACTCTGAACCCCCCCAAGATATGCTCTTGTTTATGTTTGGCCATCTGGTCTGCTGTATGCTTACCCTACTCTTCCTCTAATATCCAAGTTCATTCAGAAAGCTTGATGGCTGGGGAGCTCAGTGATCCTCATTGCCCCTTTCTGGCCTTGCCAAGTTTGGTTCCCCTCTCTGTCGTCTCATGCAGTATGTCCACCTTGGACACTAGATCCAATTCTGGATCAGATCAACCATCCTTCCGGGATCCCTTACCCAGACAGCCTGAAGTTCACAGCTTGTCTGCTCCAGTTCCCATGAGAGTGGGCTGTCTTCTCCTGTCAAGAAGATCTTGGTAGCAGCCCACAAATCTTCTACAGGGAAGGTTTGAGTAAATGGAAGTGATTCTCAATCTGGGCCTTTCAGCAAAACCTGGATCCTTTCACTGCATCAGTTCCGGGCATTCTGGAGTTTTTGGTAGATATTTTTAATCATGGTTCTAGCTTTCCTACTGTTAAGATGCAGTTGACAGTAATTTGACATTCATATAGGTGAGAATTTGGCTTCTTTGGCCTCTTTCAAACTTTGTAAGGCCTTTTTGAAAGGTACCTTCCTCCTCAGACCTCCAGTTAAGGATCCAACACCCCCTTGGGATCTCATCTTAGTATTGCAGGCGCTGCGTTCCCCTCCTTTTGAGTCGGTGGCCACAGCTGAGTTGCAGTTTGTGCCATGGAAGACTGTCTTTTTGGTTACTGTTACCTCAGCCAAGAGGGTTTCTGAGATCCAAGTCGTATCTATCAAACCTCCTTATATGGTATTCCACAAAGATAGGGTGTCACTGCAGACTAATCTATCTTTTCTACCAAAGGCGGCATCAGAGTCTTAATATTAACAAGGTCATCAGTTTGCCAGTTTTCTTTCCAAATTCCCAAAATAAGGGAGCGTACAAGTTGCACTTGCTCGATGTTCACAGGCAACTGCGCTTCTATTTGCACAAAATAAAATTCTTTTGCAAGTCTGATCAACTTTTTGTTTAATTTTCTAAACCTTTTCTTGGTAAGCCAGTTTCTAAGGTTACTATTGCTCAATGTATTTCTGAATGCATCTCGCTGGTCTATCGAGCCAAAGGGTTATCTCCTCCAGCGCATGTCCGGGTGCATCCCACCAGGTCTGTTGCTACTTCTGTTGCTTTTTGCTCCAGCGTCTCCTTAGATGATATCTGCTCTGCAGCTACCTGGGCATCTCCGTACACATTTATCTCCCATTATAAATTGGATCTTCTTTCTAGGGGCAGGGCACACTTATGGATCAACCATGCTCTGGAACATCTTTCCATGAGGACCTCCCAGGGTTTACTGGTAGCTGGGGACTCTGTCCCTTAGGTTGAAGATCAAATGAAAAAAACAACTTCAGATAAAGAAGTTATGTACTCACCATAATATTCCATCCGAGTTGTTGATTTTCATTTGTCTTCAACTGTCCCTCCTTCCTTCCCTCCTGCCTTATGTGGGCTGCGTAGTGAACCAGATGGAAGTCTTAGCCCCTCTGTTTTGGCTTGTTTTTTCCCTTGCTAGACTAATTGTGGGTTATGCCAGTTTTTATGGGCATATTGTTTTAGATTGGGGTGCTGCTGTTCTGCAACAAACTCGATCTGAGGGGAGGAGGGACACGGGGGCATTATGTGTAGGGGAGGAGCTTGGAGCTTGGATCCGAAGCTGAAGTATGTGGCCAAGTCAGATTCATGCCAGATCCGTGTCCCTCAAGTTGAAGACAAATGAAAATTAACAACTCAGAATGTTATGGTGTGTATGTAACTTTTTTTTTTCAAATACCAAATCGGATCCTGTAGGTATTTCCATTCCTTATCTTCTCTTGCTTACATTCACTTTGTTCGTTTCTTCATCTCTAGGAATAAGAAGCTACCTATGTATTGACTTTTTGCCTTCATATAATACGTCAGTATAATAGTGTTTTTTTGTTTTCTTTCCTTTTTGAGCCTGTACACATTATATTAGCCCCCCCTGTCCCTTACATAACAGGAGCTCTATCACAAGGCAGACATCTATAAATGTTTATACTGAGATTTTCGTTATTGTGTAATGTAAGCAAGTTTAACAGGAAGAGCCTTGCTGCATATTAACTTTTAGCTAGACAAATATGTGTCTTCTCTATGCTGAAAAATGACTGCAAGTTTCTCCCTAAAAGAGTAGTCCTTGCAGTTTAAGGACCACAACCCAAGTTGGCCACTGTCCTTTCTCTTGTTAATTAGATTTCACTGTATTTGGCAGTTGCTTCATCTCTCCAACTTTTTAATATCTGCTTTCAATATATGAAAAGAAACCTCATGTTCTTCGTGTTCCACTGTTGCAGTCATCACCTGTGGGATCTGAAGTAGGGACTTCATTTGTCAGTAACCCGGCCAAAGGAAGGGGGGCAGGAGTGGCTATCACCACAGGCTGTGATAGTGCCACGGGAGGAGCGGGGGCCGAAGCCGAGTCCGGGGGCAAAAGTCCCGCCAGGACCAACTTCGACCTCCGCTCTTTCAGTGCCCTGGGGTTGAACGCTGCACAAATGGTACAGCCTGAGGAGAGGTGTTCAACCCCAAGGCACCGAATGCACCGAGTGTGGCCATCAGCCGGGGAGAGCTTATGGCCACACTCGGTACATTTTGAAAAAATGGCTTTTGGGGCCTCAGCCATACTTGAGGAAAAAAACAAGGACTACACAGACACACAGGCCCCAAAACACAAACACACGCACACTCACTAATGGCCAGCGAAGGGAGGGAAAAAACTATATAAAAGATATAAAAATACAGGGAACCTGACTCTTACACACTTTTTTTAAACTAACGACAGGGAAAGTGGAAGAAAAAATTCACTTATCTGAAATACTCACTAAGAGCTCGAAAATCCAGCTACTCACAAGCGTGGCAAACTAGATCTGAGGTCATGGAGGGTTGGCAGGGGATTATGGGTGAGGGGAGGAGCTAGGAACTCGGATCCATTAGCTATGAAACAAGTTGCCGGCTCGGATCCGATATCGGATCCAAACCCACAGGTTGCAGACAAATGAAGCCACCTACTCAGATGGAACGTTATGGTGAGTACATAACTTCTTCTTATCCCTGCTGGTGGTAGCCCTCGGCCGGCCTGAATACCAGAGTCAATGTTTTTTTTGTTTGCTGCAGTCGCCTGTAGTCTGGCATCAGGTCATCAGTGCTATAAAGCAAGTCAGCTGACGAACCGATGTCAGAAAAAGTTAATAATTGTTTCACATGTGGAAAGCAAATAACACACTAAGACTTCCATTCTTACTGCATCACTTGTTTAGGCCCAAACCACGACGTCCTCTGTTGCCAGTTCTGTGCCCTCTTTAAAGTGATAACCATTCGCTGTAGAGCTCCTAATAAAAACAGACAATACCACAGTAATGTGATATATCAAACGGGGGGACCCAATCTTGCTCTCTGTGCACGCTAGCCATGAACCTCTGGGTGACAGCCGCCTCCATGAGTCTACACCTAGTGGCCCAGTACCTACCAGGGGTCAACAACACCTGGCAGACCACCTAAGCAGAAACTTACTGGATCGCTTACTGGATCCCCACGAATGGCAACTACACAGGGAAATCTTTCTGCAAATCACTCTGGAGTGGGGGATTCCTGAAGTGGATCTCTTTGCTTCTCACCTCAACCACCAGCTGCAAAAGTTCTGTACCAGGGAGTATCACCTCCTAGCATGGAAGGTGGATGCCATGACCTTCCCCTGGAACTCCATCTTTTTGTACACCTTCCCCCCTCTGCCTCTTATTCCCAAGGTACTGATCAAAATAAGGAAGGAGAGACCAAAGGCCATCCTCATTGTTCCAGATGGGCCCAGACAGCATTGATTACCCCTTACTGCGCAGCCTGACTTTACAGCCCCCCAAGCACCTTCCCCGATCTCAGACCTCTTGACCCAGGTGGGGGTGGAGATACTGCACCCAGACTTGCCAACTCTTTCAGCATGGCTTATACTTTAAAAGCTAACAAAGAGCCCCTGTTAAGCTAACAGGTCCTAGACATTATCACAGAGCCCAGAAGGCCCAGCACCAGAAAATCTTACGCAAGGAAATGGACATGATTCTGCTCCTGGAGCTAGTCCAAAGGGGCCAATACCTCACATCCTTCCATCCCTCTTATCTTGGATTATCTAGCAGAGTTGCTCAAAAGTAGCATCTCCTTCTCTTCTATTAAAATCTATGCCTCAGCCATTTCAGCCCGTTACGATTCAGACCCACCCCTCTTCTCTCATCCTTTGATTAAACAATTCCTTAGAGGGGCTTCTAATATCAGACCTCCTAGAAGGCCTCCCACACCAACCTGGGACCTGAATTACGTTTTAGAAAAACTAACCTACCTCCTTTCGAACCTGCTGCTTCAACAGAATTGAAATACCTCTCCTTGAAGACTGCCTTCCTGCTAGCTATCACCTCAGCCAGAAGGGTTTCAGAACTTCAGGCACTCATGGCTGTTAAGCCGTTCATCATTTTCCATGGAGACAGGGTCTCCCTGAGGACTAACCCACTCCTTTATGCCCAAGGTGGTATCTGATGTGACCCTCAACCAGGCCATACACCAACCCACCTTCTTTCCCAACCCTCAAAACACGGGGGAAAGAATTCTGCACTCACTAGATGTACAGAGACAACTCAGATACTATCTGGATCATACTAAACCCTGCAGAAAAGTAGACCAACTGCTTGTCAGCTTTGCCCCAGAGGCAGAGGAGAAGCCCTTTTCCAAGCAAACCATTTCCAAATGGATATCACACTGCATCCATTTCTGCTACAGACTACATGGAACCCCCCTCCCCCAAGTCTATTTGTACCCATTCCACTAGGGCAGCCTCCACTTCCACAGCCTTCCTCAGAGGAGTCCCCACCAGGGACATATTGGAAGCTGCCACCTGTATCTCTGTCCATACCTTTACAAAGCATTACCACTTACCTCTTTTTTCTAAGTCTAGGGCAAGGTTTGCCTCTGCAGATGTTCTTCGTGTTTCACTGTTGCAGTCATTCATTTAGAGTAATCTGCTGACAGGTTGCCCTCAGTCAGCCTGATTAACAAAGTCTTGGGTCCTGCGTCGGTTGCTGTCCTTCTTCCATGACGTCAGGTTGTCAGGAGTATAAAACATGCAGCCAATGCAATTACATCAGTCTTTCTTGCCACGCGGTGCCCGAAGCAGAAGCAGTTCGCAAGTGCTGGTCGGCCGACTCCTGAAATTTTCATTTTTGAGTTTCAGTACCAAAGTCATCTACTAAAAGCTAAGTACCCCATTGGGGAAACTTTTTCTTGCTCCTTACCAATGTCAGTAAAAGTTAATAATTGTATTACTTGTGGGAAGCAAATACCTCATAAGGATTTTCATTTGTACTGTATTCCTTGCCTAGGCACTGACCACAACATGCCTTGCTGTCGGTTTTGTGCTAAATTTAATCAACGCACTATTAAACGACTGTATATTTTTGCCTCTAAATATTTTGGCTCAAGATTTAACTATCCAGAAATGTCGTCGGTCAACAATCTGACTACCGGAATACCTAAAAAATGCAAAGAAAAAGACAGAGACAGACCGTCGAGGTCCAAAACCGACGAAGAAGCTTCTCCTAAGTCAGTCGCCGGTTCGCCAGTACTCAGGCGCTTTTGTAGCCCTTGATACCTGCTACTTTTGATTTGCAGGCCTCTACTGAGACCCATTCGGAGTCCGGTATGCCGCGAGATACTTTAAGTATTGAACCCGCAGATGTCTCTAACCTTAGATGGGTCCGGAGCCGCTGAGCAGGCACCGGCTTCTGAGGGTGTTTTCAGGCCTAAAGATCTGTATATTAAACTGACGCCATCTTCAAAACTAAGGCCAAAAACTACTTCTATGTCTAAAAAACCGACGCTTGGGCCACGTGTACAGGCTTCAATGCCTAAAAAACAAATAATCAAAATGGCTGAGGACTTAATTACCTTGATCAGGGCTACCCATCCCCCTCATGCTAAGAGGCCTAGGCAAGGCACTGACTATGAATCTTCAGATCAGGTTTCTATTTCTTCTGATTCCTCTTCTGATTAGGAATTATCTGTTCCCACTTATGAGGACTCTGATGCAGAAGATTCCATCCCTTCTGCTTCTCCTCCTGAGGATTTTTCTTTTGGAGAAACTTTGCATACCTTAATGGAACACTTTCACTGGGAGTCAGGATTTCTCAGAATCTAAAAAGAGACTTGGGGATTTTCTTCTTCTTCCTCAGCATAGGCCTTTGGCTATACCTCCTGTTCTACACATTGTTGATGATGTTTTCTCAGAATCCAGTACGACTCCTGATTCCCTGTCTTCGGCTCCTAGTAAGCCAGACAGATACTAGAGGGTTCCTGACTCCCACAAATTCCTTTTTAAAAACCCTACTGCTGACCCTGAAACCATTTCTCAGGGTCCCAAGGGCATTAAGGCTTCTACTGCTAAAAATCCTACCCCTTCTGATAGAGATTCCAGAGCGCTGGATAGATGGGTAAGAAGGTTTACACGTCTGCAACCTTGGCAATCAGGGCTTTAAACTGTCAATTTCATATGCTTAAATATAAACAGCATGTCATGGGTTTACTTAAACAGAAAATGATGTTGATTTTTGACTGTGTGGAAAATAGAGTTGCAGGATTTATTGCATTCAGCTGAACAAGTTGGAAAACATACTTCGCAATGTGGTTTTGATTCCTTGGAGGCCTCTTGCAGGGCTGTGGTAACTGGATCTGTGATAAGAAGGCATGCTTGGCTCAAGGAGCAAAGTCTGCCTGACCGTGTTAAAGCAAAATTGTTGGATGCTCCTTTACAACAGGACAGTCTATTTGGTAAGAAGGCTGAAGAAGTTTTGAAAAAGATGGAAGATCAAGCTAAATCTATGCAAACTGTGAAAGATTTCCTACAAGTGCAGCCACCCAGGTTTAGTAGGCATTGGCCTACTAAGAATTGGTCCTTTCCAGTACCCACTACAGCTGCTCAGGTCAAACCCAGACATTCCAAAGGCTCCAGGTTTCAGTTGCAAGGAACTTTTAGAACAAAGCAATGGGGTGCCTCCACCTCCAAATCTGGAAGCAACAAGACACCTTCTTATTGTAAACAGTCTCAATGACTTTCCACTGCAATCACCAAGCACTTATCTTTTGGCCGCCCCTTTGCAGGGAAAACTGGCAGTTCATGCACAAAACTGGCAACTGATTACCCAGGACAAATGGGTTTTAAATATAGTATCCCAGGGATACAGATTTCATTTCAACACGTTGCCAGTCCCAAATGGATGGCCAGACCTGCCTCCAAATCAGTGGGCAGAGGCCCAGAAACAAGTTATGTCTCTCATGAATATGGGGGCTATTCAACCAGTACCAGAAAAGGAAAAGGGACAAGGTTTTTATTCAAGACTTTTCCTTGTACCCATAAAAGACAAATCATGGCGTCCAATTCTGGACTTATCCATTCTAAATACATTTCTGGACATTCCAAAATTCAAGATGCTGAGTCTTCAACAGTTACTACCTATGCTAGGCAAGGATGCCTGGTTGGTAACTCTGGACTTAAAAGTGGCTTACCTGCATATCCCAATCAGGGAATCTTGCAGAAGATACCTCTGCTTCAAAGCAGGCTATTTGCATTACCAGTTCTCTGCACTGCCCTTTGGCTTATCTACTGCGCCCAGGGTCTTCACAAATTGCCTGGCACCGGTAATTGCATTTTGCAGGCAAAGAAAAATTAAAATGCATCCATACCTGAACGATTGTCTAATTCAGGCAGAAAGCAAGGACACTCTTCTAAAACATCTGGCATTTGTAAAAAGGCTTCTAAATTGTCTAGGGTACACCATAAATGAAAAGAAATCACAACTGGTACCCTCTCAAATAATTACATTCAATTGATGACTTACTTCAAGCAGGTGGCCACAAAAACCCAGCTATCTGCAAGACAAATTCTGCAGGCCTTGGGGTTCATGGCCTCCTGCATTCTTCTAATTCCATATGCAAGACTGCATATGAGGAAACATGAATGGTACCTAAAAAGCTTATGGAGTTAACATTGTCACAGCCTGGAAACAATGATTCCTATCATTCCTTGCCTGCAACTAGAGTTCCTATGGTGGGCAGAGGCCTGCCACCAAAACAAGGGACTGTCATTCATTCCACTCCCTGCCGCCCAAACCTTGACTACAGACGCATCAGACTATGCTTGGGGGGGGGGCGCATCTGGCAGGGAGATGCATTCAGGGCCAATGGAGCCCAAATCAAATGCACCTACATATCAGTCAGAAAGAGATGCTAGCTGTACAGAATGTTGTCAGCCTTCAAAGACTGTCTTCATCCAGGACAACTACTGATAAAGACAGACAACACCACAGTCGTATGGTACATAAACAAGCAGGGGGGTACACATTCCTACCCCCATTGCACACTAGCCATGGCATTGTGGAACCTGGCCTTGACTTATCAAATATATCTACAAGCTCAATTCCTGCCAGGAAAGCAAAATACTCTGGCAGACAAACTAAGCAGAAATCTTATGGACCCATACAAATGGAAACTGGATCCACAAATCTTCAGCATGTTGACACGCAAATGGGGGGAGCCCAGACATAGATCTTTTTGCCTCACCCCAAAACTGTTAGTTGGACTAATTCTGCACAAGAATTCTTCACAAAAAAGCTTGGAAGTTGGATGCTCTATCCTTCAGCTGGAAAAACCTATCAGTATATGCCTTTCCCCCTCTGCCTCTGCTCTCCAAGGTCTTACTAAAAGTCAGACAGGAAAAAACAAAAATGATTCTGATTGCTCCAGACTGGCCTCGCCAACACTGGTACCTGCCTCAGACACCTCACCTACTGTCTCAGCAGAACTATCAAATTCTGCACACACAGCTCCAAACTTTGAATCTTGCAGCATGGCTAATCAACTAATTTCACCAGTTACATCTCTCAGCAAACCCGTGATGGATGTCATTTTGGAGGCTAGAAGGCCTAGTACTAGAAAGTCTTATGCTGACAAATGGAAAAGATTCTGTGCCTGGAACCAAGCACAAGGACTAAGCACAGCAATACCCAATATTCCTCAGATTCTGCAATACTTAACTGAGATGCTTCACAACGGCCTATCTTTTTCTTCCATAAAAATCCATGCCTCTGCCATTTCAGCTCATTATAACACAGAGCCTCCCCTCTTTTCTCATCCTCTGCTAAAAGCAGTACCTCAGAGGGGCCAGAAATTTAAGACCTCCCAGGAGATCACCAACTCCTGCATGGGACCTCAATTTTGTTTTGGAAAAACTCACTCTACCTCCTTTTGAGCCAGCTGTTACTGCGGACCTAAAATTTCTCTCTTGGAAAACAGCTTTTCTTTTAGCAGTCAATTCAGCTAGAAGGATTTCAGAACTACAGGCTCTTATGGCAGTGGAGCCTTTCATTATTTTTTACCCTGACAGGGTGGCTCTCAGGACCAATCCATCCTTTATGCCTAGAGTGGTATCTAGTGTGGCCCTTAATCAGAACAGTCATCTGCCAACTTTCTTCCCAAATCCACAGAACAAGGGTGAGCAGATTCTACATTCATTGGATGTACACAGACAACTAAGATTGTACTTAGGACAAAATCTTTAAGAAAATCTGAACAATTACTGGTGGCATTTGTTGCAGGGGCAGAGGGAAAGGCTATTTCAAAGCAGACTGTTTCCAAATGGGTAAGCCATTGTATTCGTTTCTGCTAAATGCACCATGGTAAACCCTGTCCCCAAGGGGATCAAATCTCATTCCACCAGGGCTGCATCTACTTCTGCAGCCTTTCTCAGAGGGGTTCCTAGCAGAGACATTCTAGAAGCTGTCACCTGGAGCTCATTTCATACGTTCACCAAACATTGCCATTTACCTCTCTTCTCTAAATTCAGAGCTGGCTTTGCTGCTGCTGTCCTGCAGGGCCTTATAACTGCTCCTAATGCTGTATAAGTCCATCCTCCCAACCATAGCTTTGGGATTCTATCCAAATGTAATGACTGCAACAGTGAAACACGAAGAACATAGTACAGTTGTGTACACTTACCATAAATGTAGATGTTAAAGTGTATTCACTGTTGCAGTCCTGGTTACCCTCCCTCCAGCCCCCTCTTTTTCTCTAGCTGTACATCTCATTTCTGTTACTATCTTTAAAAGCCTTTTTGGTGTATTTGCTTTTGTTTGGAGGTATATGTTTTATGTTTTTTATTTTATATATATATGTATATATATATATATATATATATATATATATATATATATATATATATATATATATATATATATATATATATATATATATATATATATATATATATTGCTCCCCATTTGGGGGGCACCTGACATCTGGGGCAAGAAAAACTAATGTAATGACGTTGGCTGCATGTTTTATACCCCTGACAACCTGACGTCATGGAAGAAGGGACAGCAACCAACGCAGGACCGAAGACTTTGTTAATCAGGCCGACTGAGGGCAACCTGCCAGCAGATTACCTTAAATGTAATGACTGCATCAATGAATACACTTAAACATCTACATTTATGGTAAGTGTACACAACTGTACTTTCTGCAGGGCTTGCTGACCAATGCCTAGGACTGTAACCTATCCGTCCACCCCTCTCCTCAGCTTTGGGAGTTCTCCCACAGGTGATGACTGCATCATTGAAACATGAAGAACATAGTACAGTTGTGTACACTTACCATAAATGCAGATGTTAGAGTGTGTATTCACTGTAACCATTGTAAAACTAAGCACTCGCAAAACAGTTACACTCATAGTTATAATGCATACTTCAGGTGTTAATAATACTAAGAAACTGGAAGATATTCTTTGCTTGGACTCCTCAAGAATCCCTAATGAAACCATTGTAGATAGGCAAACTATACAGTCTGAAAATCCAACCAGTAATATATAGCTGTACAAGTCCATCCAGTTTTAACCACACCAGTTAGATATGACAAAGCCATAACCAGTCAGTCCTCGACTGGATCCTAACATCCTCTCCACTTACAGTTCCATGGGATGAGATTTTATCAGGCAGCCTATGTCATCACCTACAAGTCTACACAGTAGATTACCAAAACAACAACTCCAAAATTACAACGTGGGTAGAAACACTACCACTTTTCATAAAGATGCAGTTATTAATATTCCACATCTCCTTAATTGGGAGAGCCACTAAAGACTCTCCCCATAGATGACGCTGTGTATGAGTTCAACAGAATCTTCCTAGGTGTTCTGAACACACAAGCCCCCCCACCCCCACCCCCAGAGAATAAAAAGGGTCAAGCCAACTCTGCCCCATGGCATTCCTTAGTAAATAAACAAGAAACAACTATTAAACATAGAGACCAAGCATAAGAATGTATGGATAAAAAATAAAACACCTCATACTTTACTAACATACAGACAGCTAACAAAACAACTTGTCACCAAAGGTAAGAAAATCTACAACTCATACATTCAAAACATAATGCACTAATAATCCAAAACTGTTCTGGACCTCAGTCAATAAACTGTCAAATCCAGGGGAAATACACAGCCAACACCAAACATGCAGAAACAAAATGATACCATAAACAGCCAATTCAATACCAACTTCATACAGACAGTGCAGTCGTTAGACAACCAGGTGACTGATCAAACGTTTGCAGGCCCTACTCAATCAAATAACCTCCAACATTTCTCTTCCCAGCCACATCCCACAGATACCATCAGAAATAACTCAAACTAAAGCCAGCTACAACTGCCTCTGACAAATCTGCCTGGCTAATGTATTAAAATAGTAGCTTAGGCTGTTGCATACCCAATTCCATTTCTGAAAAAGTAATCCATATCTGAAAGTAATGTCTCCTCGCAGTGGAAAGATCATTCATTATTCCACTGCTCACGGGTAGAATCAGTACAAATCTTCAAACTACAAACAGATTCCCTATTAAAAATATTAGAAAAATGTTTTCATAAACAGCTTATCAAATATCTAATAAATGACCGGCTTCTGTCTTCAACTCAGTGTGGCTTCTCTCCTCTTCTTAGCACAGCTTCTACTTTGCTGAATTTTGTTAGTATTACCAATACCAAAAGAAATGTTGGAAGCCTAGTCACCACTATCTTCCAAGACTTCTCAAAAGCTTTTTGATACTGCCTGTCACCAGAAACCCTGAGATAAACTCTCATCCTTAGGGCTCATAAAGTCTTAACTGCAGTGATTCCATAGCAACCTCTCAAACAGACTGTAAGCAGTGAAATGGAAAAATAATTTATTTTACCTTTTTGCCAGTAACTATTGGTGTCTCACAGTGATCTATAGCAGGCCACATACTTTTCAAAATATTTATCAATGACCTCTACAATGCTAGAAGAAAAACATTATGTCCTATTTCAATATGCTGTTTATAGGTTCATAGGTTGGTACTAGGCTGTTGGCCCTAAGGCTTATGCAAGCCTAGCCATAACAATTCCCTGGAAATTTTTTCCCACAATATTTACTTCTCTGGGCCCCTGTCTAGCAGGGCGACTGACATGATCCCCAGGGTGAATGTTCTATCTCCCATCCAATCATCAAGGTTCCTTTTGAAGAGGGCTAAAGAGGCGCTCTGCTTGACATGTATGGGCAGTCTATTCCAGAGTATGGAGAGTCTCTGGGTCAGGAACCTATTCCTCCAGCATGTTTTGTTCATTGTGATGATAAGGTTTAGATCCCTGGAGCGTGTGGCTCTGAGGGATTGGGATTTCTTAAAGTGGAGCATGTCCAACAGCTCAGGGTTTGACATGGCCTTGTATGTTAAGCAGAGATCACCTCTGAGTAGACAATATGCCACAGAGTATAGCTGGAGTTTTTTTAGACAGTCAGCATATGGCGTCTGCTTTAGGCCTGTGATTCTTTTAGTGAGGTATTTCTGTGGCCTTTCCAGCTGTTGCAGATGTCTTGTGAGGTACATACCAAATGGGGCATTATACTCTATAATGGGTCTAATGAGGGATGAGTACAGTGGGACAATGACCTCCTTTTTTCTGGATGAAAAGCCCTTAGTGATGAAGTGTGCCACGTAGAAGGATTTCCTGACTGTTGTGGCGATGTGGTTATCAAAAGTGAGACCACTGTCCACTTGTGTCCCTAAGTCTGTCATCACACTTTCGATGTTTAGTGTCCTGCCACCTATGTGGTAGTTCATGGGTACATGTTTTTTTCCAAAGGGGATAACTATACATTTCTTGGCATTAAGCTTGAGCCCATGGCTCTGGCACCAGGCATCTGTTTCTGTAAGGCTCTTTTGTAGAATATCCACATCATTTGGGGATTCAATAATGGCTCCCAGTTTGCAGTCACCTGCAAACTTTGTTAGCCATAGTCACTTAGTGTTGGCCTGTACTTCAGAGAAGTAGATGCCACACAAGAGTGGTCCCAGGACTGAACCCTGAGGTACTCCACTTGTCTGGAGCTGGATTTAGAGTCTGCTACCTTTACAGTCTGGGTTCTGTCAGTAAGCCAGTTGGCAACCCGTCGAGTGACGTAGGGATTTATGCCCAGCTTAGTAAGTTTATCTATGATTCCAGAGTGGGGGATGGTGTCGAAGGCCTTGGCGAAGTCCAGATAGGCTGTGTGGACCGCCTTACCCTCATCCACAGCTCTGGAGACTGATTCAAAGAAGTCAGTCAGATTCAGGAGACATGATCGGCCCTTCACAAACCCAAACTGGGTGGGGTCCAGTGTCTGGAGGTTGCCAATGTCTTTGTTTAGAAATTCCATGATAATGCATTCCATGCCTTTGCAGATCAGGCTTGTCAGACTGATGGGACGGTAGTTCCCGGGATCCAAGGCGGATCCTCCCTTCTGGAGCGGGATAACTGTAGCTGTGCGCTACTCAGTGGGCACGAAGCCTGAGGTGAGGCTATGATTAAACATGACACTTAGGTGGGGTGCTAGTTCATTTTGTAGTTCATGTAGTACACAGCCTGGGATGTCATCTGGTCCCATGGATGTTGTATTCTTAGCTTTGGAGAGTGCTGTTTCTACCTGTGTGGCTGTGATTATCGGAATTTGGCAATCTTTTGGTATTGAGATGGGCCCTTTAGGGGGTGAGAGGGGGAGTGAAGTTGGCACTAAATCGATCTGCCAGGATATTGGCAATATCCTTGGAATCAGTATATTTAATGCCATTCTGTTGTAGCTCAGAGCAGATCTGAGCATTGCCATTCAGATTCTTGACATAACTATAGAATGCCTTGTGGTTGTCTTTGGAATCTTTGGTAATTTTATTTTCGTAACTAGCTTTTGAGGATTTTATGAGGGATCTCAACTTCTTACTGAGGCTGGTGAGGGAGTTTTTTGCATCCTGGGATTTTCCTCTTTTCTGCAACAGTTTCTTCCTTCTCTTGTATAGTTTGTTTATAGCAGGGGACCACCAGATTGGCTTCCTTTTTTTGGAGAAGAGTATCTTGGTTCTATTTGGGATGGCACGATTCATGCATGAGTGGATGTGCTCGTACAGTGCCTTAGTGTAGGATTCTGCAGTCGAACTTCCAGAACCCGTCTGCGTGGGTGTTGTGAAGTTTCACTTCCGACTTCAGTAGCATGAAGTTGGCTTTGGAGAAGTTTTTTAAGGAGGTTTCCTTACTGGGGGGTGGGAGTGGGATGTGGATGTCAAGGGTGATTTGCTTATGGTCAAACCTGACCTCGTAGTGCTGCACGATGTGAAAAATGTGCAAACACACACGTTGTTAAGCCAGAAAGTTGAAAGGGATAGAAATCAGCCCTAAAAGGCTAATAAAATTACAATTTCAGAGCTGGAAACCACTCCTCTAGCGTTAGATAGGCAGTACAATGCTCACCAGTCCCACTGGTAGGCAGTAGGACTTCCCTCTGGCACAGCAAGGTCTGGATAGCTCTGAGCACAGAAAATAAAGTCCTGAGACAAGCAAGGCCTGGTATATGGACTGGCTAGAAAAGGTGGGAAACGTGCAAACAAGAATAGTATGTATTTTTTTGTTGAAACAGGCTAAACAATGCAATAATACTTTACCTTAATAGTCTCTGCCATCTCTCTCTCTACACAGCAGTTCTTGTCATTAAGACATGACTAATTTGCAAATGCTGCTTAAAAAAAAAATGCTGTTCTTCACCCCAAAACACATCTCTGCCAAAAATTACACTATTCACTATTGTCTGCATGAGTAACACTGTTGTAAAACAAGTAAACCAGACAGTTCCTGGGTGCTATTATACATGACTTGTAAATTTAACCCCACCACGTCACACATGGTTAAAAAAGTAATCAAAAACTAGGTACATTATACAGAGTAAATCTTACATCTGATGATGTAAATCTTTATTTATTCATTACCGTTAAGACTTTGGTACCATCCTAAGAACCGATATGGCTGTTTCCAAGCTCGCACCAGTCAAAAACTCTGAGCTAAGACCTACCCACCTTTGCTCAAGGATTTAATTTTTTTGTGTGTGCGCCTTCCAGATCAGACAAATTTAACTGTGGCACTTGGTTGCATGCCTTCTAGGGTGTGTCCACAAGAGTCTGTGTGACAGAAATGCTGTAGAGATGAAAAATTCCTTTTTATTTCTGATAGCATGTTTCTGAGGTTGCTGTGCCATGCACTTGACATCATATGCTGTTTTAGAGGAGCTTGCTGTTCTAGCACACTCCTGCAGGTCTTGTAGTTCCCTGAGAGGTAGCAGACCTAGAGACAAAAGGATAAAGTCTGGTTATGACCTCATTAGTAGTTGTTTCCTTGTGTCATTTTGTTTGAGGAACAGGTTTCGTGTTACAGAATGTTTGTGACTTAAGTGAGAGAAATTTGAAAACTGATTACTGGTACCAGTAAATATGGAGTTGTATTTCACCTGATTCTGAAGTCTTTTTACGTAGGCAGTCCTCAATTTGGCAGATGCTGAAGCAAAATAATTAGTAATGTTATTACAGCAGTACGTGATAGTAATCATTTTCCCTTTTTTTTTTTTTTTTTTTTGCAGCTGATAATTTTACCTGATTTAATTTAGTACTTTTTCAGAGCTAGATTTGGTTATGTTATTCTGTACTTAAAGGCACGATTTTACATGCATCTCTCTTTTAAGCAACTTACATATAGAATATATATTATGATAACTTTCTACTGCTTGTGTGCTGATATTAGCTGTAGTTGCCTGGGCCCATTTGGACTGCTTTGCTTGTGGTTACTAACACACAGTTGTTTTCCTTTCTTGTGCTGTGCTATTGGGGTTACATCCTAGCTCTTCATACAGATACGGCACTGGGACTGCTAGTTCGCAGCATCCTTCTGGTGACGCAGAGACTCAATTCACAATGGAGACAAGACATGAGCATTTCCCTAGCAGCACTGGAGTTACTTTCTGGACTAGCTAAGGTAAAGGAAAAACTAAGATATTTATTTTATTATGTGTCTGCCTGAGTCTCAATGATATTTACGTGCCATTAATGAAATTTGTGTGTCTGTCGTGGAGTTTTGGATGATATTTTCGTACCATTGGTGAAGGCTGTCTCTCTGTCTCTGTGCTCCCCAAGACAATGAGGAATGGATAACCATGTTGTGAAATCAAATAGTGGTAGCTGAGATATTATAGGTATTATTGTGTGCTCAGTGTGGGAAGATTGCTTTTCAGAGGAATCCATAAATTTAGGTCAGAAACATGTAGATTCTTTACTGTCTGTGGGTGTTGGTGTCTGTGTCTGGTTATCTAGGCTTCAAATACAATACCAGAATATTAGGTGGTGAATTAACTCAGTTTTTCTGTAGGCCATTTTTAATTCTAAAATTATAGAAACCACAGTTTAAAAATAAAAATGTGATAGTAGCTCTGCCATCTTTAGGCAGTTTAGGCTTATCTATCTGTTAGTACAGTGTGTTGTTTCACTTCCCTTACTGTTGCACAGTATTTATTTATTGACATTTGTTGACTGGGAAAGTCCACTGGGTCAAGAACCCATAGAACCCAGTAGATGTCTGAGGAGAAAAACTCCAATTACACATCCAATACAATACATAATTATTACAGCAACGTTCAAAGTTACAGTACACCATTTTTTACAGTTCTGTGGCCTATATGATTTTCCAGAGATTAAGAATGTTGTGTACACATTCAAAAAGTATACAGGGCAATATTATATATATAGAAACATATAAAGTTTCAATACAAATGCATCAAGAAATAGTTTCTTTGCAGTTTTGTGGCCTAGATATTGTAAAGATTAATGATGTAATGTGCAAAGATTTGTGTAACTTATTTAGGATTGGTATTGAGTTTATTTTATTTACAAAGATTATGGTGCATGTCAGCACAATGGCCCTTTATGGCTAGATAATGAGATTGAGTAAAATATATAATGAACATCATATTCACATGAAAAGATTTTGTTGGCATTGAAAGGAGACATACTATTTTGATGTGATGGACATAGCTTAAGGTAGTCTACAGTTTTGTAAGCAGTAGCTGCTAATCCCCGACCTTTTTCACTGGGTGAAGTAAGTACTGACACAAATTGCTGTAACGCAATTTAAGTGCACACTGGTACTTGAAAGCAGATGATCTTCTATTTAGGGCCTGTTTTCATTTGCAGATTGGTCTGAAAATACTGTAGTAATACCAGATAAACTATAAACCTGTGGGCATTGATAATGGCATACAGTCTGTAAATAATTTTTTTCTCGTCTATAGTTAGGGAGTCAGGGAAAAGTGCTCTTGGCTGGAGGCAAAAGTTTTCATTCAAACATCAGAGGTATACATGGTTGGAAAGTGCCTGTTATAAAGGAGGTGGATAAACAGGCTCTGTTTGAAACAAAGGTACATTTTAATTACTTCCTGAAAGTTAAAATGTTATTGATATGGCAAATAAGCAAGGAACCGTACATAATTTGGGGGAGAATATGTTGAAATACATTAATGTAGGCATTAATTTTTTTCACATGATTGTGTTCAGATTGCGGTGGTGGTGCTGCGGTAGCATTGTCGCCTCACAGTAAGACGTCCTGTTCGATTCTCAGCTAGTGCGTCTTCTGTGTGGAGACCTGCGTGAATGGGCGTACCTTCGTTGAAGGTTGTGCGTCAGGGTTGGCAACTTCAGTAATAAAAAAATTGCCTGCCTAACCGAAAAAGCCAAAGAATACAACAACAACAATGTGTGTGTTGTATTTATTTATTGACATTTGAATCCCAGGAAACAAAACTTCAGGTAGGTAGACATTTTCAGCTGAGTTCAGTAAATTAACATAAACATATAACATAAGCAAAACAAAGTATAGAGTTGTGAGAAAAACATCTTCCTTAAACAGATCAGCAGCTTCAATAAGATCAGCTCTAAATAAATAATCAGACAGTTCGACAAAGAAACAGACAGTTAGGAAAACACTAGGTGTAGCTTCTTCAGATCCAAGACAATTTTTCAAAAATCCACATACTTTAAATACTTAAAAACCAAACAAACTAATTAAAAACAATTACTCAATTAATTATTCAATTAACTATTTTAAAGCTGTAATAGGACTGAACTGCAAACTCAGAAAATAATCGTAACATCACAATGCAGATACAGCTTCCACAAATCAACATTATACCAAACCGTGTGGACATTGTAATTTCTGCTCATTGATAGACCCCAACATAATTTTTATACACCCAGATACATATAGGGAATTTCCCACTCAAGTTGATGCAGATTGTATGACTCCAAATGTCATATATTTGGCTGTATGCAAGTCATGTTCTTGTTTTTATGTTGGTAAAACCAACAGGTTTTTACGTGATAGGATAAGAGAACATTGCTACAATATAAGAAAGGCTAATACACAAAATGCATTAGCAAAGCATGTCATACAAACTAACCCAGAACATACATTTACTTTTAGGGTTTTGGAGAAAATCACTGTGAGCCAAAGAGGAGGGGACACTGTAAATCACACTGAAGACAGAGAAAGCAGATAAAGGTCATGGCCTAAATGACAGAGCATCCATCAAACCTCACCTTAAAAAACGCAGACATATCCATTTTTAATTAAATTGTTGATATACTTATTATATATATTTTTAAAAATATGGATATATAAATCTTTTTAAATTTTTAATATCATTATTATGATTAATTTTAGAGTTGCATTACACATAGAGATATACATACAGTTTTGATAAAAGATCCACTTGGACAATTTATATTCATATATTATATTATATTATTTTATTTCTATTACATTACACACATACATTTATATTTATATTTATTATATACATATATTTATTATATATATATATATATATATATATATATATATATTATATTTATTCATACATTTATTCATTAACTTTCATATTAATTATCACATAATTTAAACATCCATTCATTAGTTTACTCATCATTTTTACACATATACTCACACAATATACATTCAGAATTTCACATTACACATACTATTCACATATATATGCACATTGATCATCATTACACATGTACATATATAATGTAAATACATACAGGCACATAGTTTTTATACATATTTATTATTAAACTAGCACATAATTAATACTAATATTACTGATACATTTAGTTACTATCTAGCATAGTTACCATCCAGCATAGTAATAAATTTTTCAAGACATATGTGTTTGTGCTTTTTTATCTTTCATGTTTTTTATTTTTGCTGTTAGATATGCATTCAAAAATGCCTATGAATTAGTGCACTTAAGACAGTTATATTATCTTTATACTACTCTATATAAATGTTATATAAATATTAATAGAACATGCATTGTGATGTTACGATTATTTTCTGCGTTTGCAGTTCAGTCCTACTACAGCTTTAAAATAGTTAATTGAATAATTAATTATTGAGTAATTGTTTTTAATTAGTTTGTTTGGTTTTTAAGTATTTAAAGTATGTGGATTTTTGAAAAATTGTCTTGGATCTGAAGAAGCTACACCTAGTGAAAGCGCTTATCCTCGTTTTTCCTATAATAAACTGTCTGTTTATTATCTCGTCTGGAAAAAATAGCAGCAACCAATTCTCGGCTCGAGCAGGACTCCAAATCAGTTACACAGTCACTTCTTGTTGGTAAAACACTGGTTTATTATTTCACAAATAAAATCCACACATAAAAACGAACTCCTGGTTAAGCGCTTTCATCTGAGGAACTCAGATTTCATCAGAACCAATAGGAACAGTATTAACTCCATTTTATATGTGCAAATTGGCGCCAAAAAATCAATATGGAACATTCTTAAAGGTACATCTCCAGGGCTTCAACCTAAATAACTATGTACAAAAGAAAATGACTAAAACAAATACTTAAGACCTTATTTTATGCTGAATTTTGTCATTTATGACTACATATTCATAATGATATGTAGCTGAGTTCCAGTGCTCCAACATATTACAAAAGCATGACTCTGTATAAGTAAAACAAGTGGTGAGTTGGGTGAGAAAATATCTTCCTTAAAACAGATCAGCAGCTTCAATAAATCCAAATCAGACGAGATAATAAACAGACAGTTTATTATAGGAAAAACGAGGATAAGCGCTTTTTTCCAGTTGTGGTTTGACCTTTGGGTTTTGTGTGCCTATTATCTCGTCTGATTTGGATTTATTGAAGCTGCTGACCTGTTTTAAGGAAGATATTTTCTCACCCAACTCACCACTTATTTTACTTATACAGAGTCATTATTTAACAATCAGCTAACAAGTGCGTTGCAGGTAACCAGTGACACCGTTAACTTTTAATATTACAAAAGCATTTTAAAAATAGTTCTACAGTCTTCAAAAAAATAATACAAAAACATCTACAGTACTAAATTAGACATAATATGAAAATATTTAAGAATAGATTCAAATTGTATGACAACGATTTAATATTTAGAGAAATTTTAGCTAGTTTATTGAAATTAAGTTACTATAATGCAAATAGGAATTGCAATATGAAGTGAGAGGGGAAAAAAGTGTTATGTTTGGATAGAGTCATGGGAGAGAAACTGATTGTAGTAAGGAAGTGAGTGAAGAAGTAGGAGTAAGGCGGTATAAGGTATTAATGGGTACTTGTCCATATTCAGGGATATAATTTAACCTAGGAATGAACAAGAAGAGAACCACATTTTGGCTATAAATTCTTTCAGAATGGTTTTAAAGTACTGGAGAATAGTGTTGACTTGATGGATACAGGTAAGGACTTCCAGGCCTTAACAACATTGTCTGACTATAGACCATTTCCAGCAGATTTGATAGGTTTGTGGACAGAGAAGAGTTTTTGGCCATTGAATCATAATGACTGACTGGGAACATGGTTGTGTAGAATGTTGTTTAGTGCTGTACAAGCAGAAGGATGCTGGATAATTTTTGTAGGTAGTAAGCAGCTGTGTGTATGTTAGTTGAAGGGGTCATTCTAACTAATGTAGACTTTTTAGTGCTATACAGTGGTGGGTTCTGAAAAGAGTATTTGCTACAAATTTATTAGCCACTTTATTATAGCATTGTTCATGTTTTGCTTTCTGTGATACATAATGTTTAGTAAGGGTGGGAACACCATAAAATAGTGAGGCGAAGAGAGATAAGTGGTGGCAAGTTTCGTTTTAATTATTAAGAAAGAAGTTTATTTTTATTATTTTTTTCATAAGAGAGGTATTGGGGGAAAAGTAGTAGTTTCTTTGGGGGGTTGAGAGTTACAGGCTCATGTTTCAGTGGCTGTTAAAGCTTCTTGAGATTTTTTTGAGATGTGCTAGGCTGTCTGATGCGCTTATGAGTGGGAAGTCATCTGCGTATTGTATTAGCGAGGCCTGTTGTGTGGATGTGTGGAGGGTGTTGGTGAGAATACTAAAGAGAAGGGGACCGAGGATAAGAGCCTTGTGGTATACCTGTGGTGACTGGGAGGTATGGAGAAAGGTGGAGTGCTGTTTTACTGACCATTAACTATTGGGCAAGTAGCTTTTGAACTGTAGATGAGTGGATTGAGGTAGACCTAATGAGGACATTTGAAGTAGAAGTTTGCTATGACAAATTGTGTTGAAGGTTTTAGACAAGTCTAGAAATAAGTAGACAACTAGTTTGCCTTTATGTCTAGCTTTATTTGTAGTATCTATAAAGGCTAGAAGTGCAGTGTTAGTACTCTGGGAAGGACAGAAGCCATGTTGTATAGGGTATAGGAGTTCTTTCTGCAGGAGATAGGTTAGCAGTTGTTTTTGAATACATCAAAGGTATACCCAAGCAGAACATTGCATTTTTGGGGAGAATGATGGGGAGTATGAAAGCAATTGCTAGTTGAGCTAGTTTGTGTATGTCTGTGTGTTGAAACAAGCTGAAATGCATTACTATGTCCAGAATGTTTTTGACCTGAACACATTCAAACATCAGAACTAGTTTGTGTCTGTGTGTTGAAACAAGCTGAAATGCATTACTATGGCCAGAATTATTTTGACCTGAACACATTCAGACATCAGAAGTATACCCACTCGGCAAGAGGTTATCTTCGGGGTGGAAAAGGCACTGTGTGTGTGTGTGTGTGTGTGTGCGTGCGTGCGTGTTTTAAATACAGTTTATTGCTGACCTGACTTGAATGGTGTGGAGTTATGTATAAATATGCTTTTATGAAACAAACAAAACAAGCATAATTGCTTCACTATAGTCAGAATTGCATTAACTTGGTAATAGGCAGGTATCAGAAGAGTGCCTAGTCCTAATTTTTTTTTTTTTGGGTGTATGGAGAAGGCAGACTGTATTTGAAAACATCTAGCTGTTGATTTGCTTTGTTAGGGACACTGTGAATGTGTGTGGGGAGAGGAGAATACCCCTGGTTTTAGCAGGAGTAGTCTGTAGAAAGAGGCACATTTTTTAGGGCAGAATGTATAAGGAGCTGAAACTAACAATATTTTATGAACAACATTAATACAAAACCCATAGTGTGGCTTTCAGAAGTGAAACTTGGGTTTAGTTCATGGCAAACATACTCGTTTCCTTTTTCCAGGAGAGTGAGTACATAATGCATAAATTATAACTGTATTATTCAGTTGTAACATAACTAAAACCATAAGTTCATAGATATTTTAAGTTTTTTTTATCTTTAGATGATTAGCTGTACATTTTTAGCACTTATATATATTTTAAGTACAAATATCTCAGAGAGGAGCAAAACATTTACACGTTGTCCAAGTCCATGAGGGACAAGGGTACTAAATGGGGTGGGGGTTGCAATTACCCATCCATTCATCCAGATTATGTTTGAATAGTGTAAGAGAATTTCTTTCCTTTATGTGGAGAAGAGTATTTCAAAAGAATGGTATTCCCTTTATGTTGCAAAAGAGGTAGAGATCTCTTCAGTAGGTGTTTATGTTTCCTCTGGATTTGAAAATGTGCAGAAGGCCTGACAGGATAGAATCTGTTGCGACTCTGTACATGAGACAGAGATCACCCCTCAGTAGTCTGTATGCCAGTGAGAAGGGTGGGCAAGGCTTTGATATGGTCCGTATAGTGTGTATGATTCAGGCCCTTGATTTTCTTAGTAAGCAAGTACTGTAGGCATTCAAGTTGTGTCATATGTTTGAACAGTTACATACTGAAGGAGGTGTTATAGTCTGTCATCGGCATAAGTGCAGAATGATCACATCTCTGGACATGGATGCCATACCCTAAGTCATAAGCTGTGCAACAAAAACAGATTTTATTAAAATAATGGATATGTGGCTATTGAAGGAAAGTTTGTTTTCTACATAGGTTCCCAGGTCCCTCACTACTGAATCGTTTTCCAGGGGTGCATTGTCAATGTGATAGCTACAAGGGATTTCTTGCTTGGAAAAGGGTGCTATTATACATTTGTTGGCATTTAGTTTTAGTTCATGGTTTTGACACCAGAAATTTGTTTGGGAAATAACTACTTTGGAGGATCTTGGTGTCCTCCGGGAATTTTATGATGGCACCAAGTTTACAGTCATCTGAGCCATAAACCCTTAATCGAAGCTTTGACATTTGAAAAGTAAATGCTAAAGAGGTTTAGTCCAAGGACTGAAGCTTGGGGTACGCTGCCAGTGGACACTGGTCTTTTACAGGAGGTAGAACAGCCTACCTTTCTTTCCTGGGTTCTGTTTGTGAGCCAGTTTGCTATCCAATGAGTTACGGGGGGGGGCAACATTTAGCTGGAATAGTTTACGTTATCTGTGTGTGGGATGGTGTTGAATGCCTTTGCGAGGTCTAGATATGGAGTGTGTACTGATTTTCCTCTCCTCCATTGCTTCAGTAACCTTCTTGAAGTTAATCAGGTTAAGTAGGCAGGGTCTACCTTTGACAGATATAAACTGCCCTGGGTTGAGAGTTTGTAAGTTAACTGTATACTTACTTCTTAATTCTGTAATAGTGCTTTCCAAACCTTTACAGCTGAGGTTGGGCAGACTTATGGTTCTGTAATTTCCTGGGTGTTTTGACTCTCCACCTTTATGCAAGGGGTGACATTTGCTGTCCTCCATTTATCTGGCAGAAACATGTTTGGAAGCTGACATTGAAAAACCTCTAAAGGGGATCTGACAGGTTGTGTTCCAGGCTGGCTGGTAAGCAGCCTGTTATGTTATCCAGCTTCACAGACGCAGCGTTCTTGGCCTTGGATAGTGCTTTAAGAACTTGTTCATGGAAGATTTGAGGGGGAGGTGTAAATGTGACTGTGAGATCAGGGAATGTAGGAGGGTTAATTACATTTATCGACTAGTAAAGTGGCTTTGTCTTCTGGGTATGAGTATGTGATGTTCACTACTGGTTCTGAGCAGAGCTGGGCATTATTTCTAAGATTTCTAACCTAGTTAAAGAAAGCTTTGTAGTTGTCCTTTGTCTGAGTGGCAAATTTTACCTCTTATTTGGCTTAAGTTGAGTTGATCAGGATCTGTAGTTCCCTGTTAAGTTTTGCAAGAGCATTTATTACATTTTATTATATTTTAATAGTTACAATTGTATTTATAAGCATTTTTTTCTTTTATTATACAGCCTGTTTATGTTTGGGTTCCACTGTAGGTTGCTATATTTACTTCTGAAGGGGACAAATGCATCTCTGCAGCTATCTACATGTGCAAAGAATTTAGCAGCAAGGCTGTCAGGTTGGAAGGGGATTTTGAATTTAACAATGACATCACTCTGTTTCAACCGATTAGCCTTGGCATAATGTCTGAATACAGCGGTATTGGAATATGCTTCCGGCTTTATTCTTAAAGTGAATGTGTCTGATTTGTTATCCAGTTTGACTGGTGAGGGGGTTAAAATTGGTAGGGAGCAGAGCTGTCACATTTTGCTGAGGGACAAGTCTAGGATTTTATCATCCATGGCTGGGGTGTGGACTAACTGGTCCAGAGATTTTGTATTGATGAAGTCCAGGAATCTCTTGGCAAACATGATAGAGGATTTGTATCTCCCAGTTATTGGAGGAGAAGTTGAAGTTCCCTAGAAGAATGGTGTTTGGCTTAATGCATAAGGGCTCCATACTAGTTTGGTAGCAGTTATGGGCCGAGACGAACATAGATGGGGCCATATAGTTAACTTTGATATGATAAGGGGTCGTTAATGGTAAGTTGGATGTGGAAGAGTCCCAGATCATTTTGTTGTTTAACTAGTCTGGATGTGAAATATTATTATTATTATTTTTTTTTTTAAACAAATGTGGAGACTTTCCCTTCATCTAGTGTGGTAGACCTAAACATATGGTATATGGTAGGCATTGAATCCCTGCATTGATGAACTGTCTTCATGATAATAACATACATACATATATGTAATTTTCTAAGTGTAAGGGGTAGAGTTTTTTTTGTTAATGTCCTTAGACTTGAGCAACACTACCTTTGTTATCCAAATTTTATTTTGTTGTGCTGTAAGGTTTTTAGGACTGACATTGCCTAAAAAAGGCACTATGGGAGTAGACAAGGTTTTAGCCAATATATGAAAGCCTTTGGGGATTAATACAGGCCATCCCTGGCAAAGCAGTTGGGATTCTTTACCATCTTCTCACAGACTGGTATATATTGGAACTGCTTTGAATAGCACCAGAAACCTAAGCCAATTGTTGAACTCAATCTTTTGTTTTGCGGCATCATTATTGGTGATAGTAAAATGCTACTCAAGGCTAGGTTCATACTTGCCTCAGGCACACATTCCAAGAGCTCTATCATGTTTCTGTTCATATAGTTGAGGGAGGAACATCTCAAGTTATTTACACCATCGTGTACTATGACTTGTCATATGTGTACTTGTGTTGCAAGGACCAGAGTGCCTGCTTGACATGACAAATCAGGGCACCTTATAGGCAACTAACTGTTACCCTCTCCTTGCCCACCCTTGTGACTGGTGCATCTATGTGTCTCACAATGGAGTCACGTTTGATTAAGATGTTTGATTGTGTGGAGGTTTGACAAATGGGCTTTTGATTTGGGACACTTTGACTTCTGCATGTTTGTTTTGAGGTGGGTGCTGCCTGCGTTTTGTTTCTGAGGTCGCTGAGGGTACTTATTTCTCAGGTTACATTTTGGAGGCCTTTGGGGTTTAGGTAGGTTACTGTTAAGAGGCTCAGCATGTAAGGTTTGTATTTGGTCTGGTCTGTGTGTGATGGGTTTAGTGTCGTGTGGTACTGACAACTTCATATAAGAGTTTTGTCTCCAATAGCATCAAATAACTGCAACTCTTACACACTGCATCAGTTATGTTTACTGACTATTACCTACTACTTAAACAATCACAATTGCCACATAGCTTGAGAATGCCCATTTCAGCTAATCATAGAGATGTTTGGAAAGTGCAAACTCTTGGTTCCTTAGCCAACTAATGTGGGCTGAAGGGTGGAGTAGCGCCTTTGAGGTTTGGAGTTGATTACTGGACGTGCTTTCTGCATTTTACTGGAGATGGTGCTGGTCTCACCATAGTTGCATGCAGCTAGGCATTCATGATCATTAGCACCTGCTTTCACCAAAGGCAAAAGGTCTACTTCTTGTGAAGGAATATTAACCTAGATGTTGCTGGGTTCAGTATAGTGCTGTAGTCTTTTGTTAGTATATAGAACTTACAGCAGATGGATGCATCAGACAGCCGAACTGCGAAAGTGCAGGTGCTCATGGTATTCGACCATTAACTCCGATGAGCCTCTAACTGGGGTTGTGGGGAACATGTTCAAGAGTAGTAAGTAAAAATTTCTCTGGCTGGTAACAATTGAGGGTATGTAATAATAATATTGCATCCACTTCCCAACCAGCTACAATCAAAACCCTCTATACTAAAAAATATCCCCATGTATATTCAACTGCTCAACTATATAGTTTGCTCCATTTGTAATACTCCACCAACAATCCCATTCAAGAATATCTGTGTAGTATGACAAATTTATTTCCAAATACCTAAATATAATCCTACACATAATATCACAAATTTTTCACAGTGGAGACATTCACCCAAACCCAGGCCCAAAACATAACTTAACCACACCCAGCAACCCAATCTGATAAACATCCCCAGGAAAGGATCCGACCTACTCATAGTAAATATTAACCTTAGACGTATACTCAACAAAGTACAAGAATTTCATGCCACCCTTTCATTTTACTCCCTGGACATGGTTCTAATAACAGAAACCTGGCTCAAAGCAGAAATCAACAGTAACAAATTACTCCTACCAGGATATAATATATACTGACAAGATAAAAAAAGAGGTGAAGGTATTGTTCTATTATACAAAAATAATCTCACACTTGATATCATCAACCACACCCCTGCTGTCTTCAACAATGCAGAAATCCTATTCACCAAACTTAAAACAAACTCAAAGAAAAACTTAAATATAATCTGAGCCTACATTCCCCCTGGCAATAATTTTAGCACATAACAATCTATCCTACACTGGCCAGTAAGTACCCTCCCCCAAGAAACAATTATTGTGGGAGACTTTAACATAAATTGGTTCTCTTGTATCTCATCCCACCCAACTGAATTTATCAACCTCCATGGCATAACACAAATGATTCAATCTACCACCAGAATAGATAAAGCAACAAAAAAGGAGTCTATCATAGACTGGATCCTTACTAACTGTCCAGAACTGTCACATCACTCAGGGTGCCTCCCTGACACTCTGTGATGACTTCCCCACCTTTCTTCTCCGACACCAACTAAACCTTACAAAACTACCATCCTTCAGAGAAGTCCGTTAGACAAAAAACTTGAACTCCCAAGCCTTTGTATCTCTACTCAATGTAACTGGAATCTACTCGTAATCCTCCCTCTAGATAATGCAGTAGAACACTTCAACACACCCTTCCTTAACATCCTAAGTCAACTAGTCTCAACCAGAACAATCCGAATCAAATCCACCTGTGCCCCTTGGCTCACCAAAGAGACAAGAGTACTTTTAAAACAAAGAGATAAAGCTTGGGAGAAATGGACTCGCAATAAAACATTGACAAATAGACAAATACCTAGAACTAAGGAATAAAGCCAAAAAATATCAAGCTTGATAAAAAAACACTACACCAACACCCAAACAAAGCACAAAAATAACCCAAATAAATTCTTGTCCACCATCAATAAAATTCTACAACCCGGCAAAGTTGGTACTCCTTACCCAACAGCCAGTAATTCTACAGACAATATCGCCACACTATTTAATAAATACTTTACTGAGTCTGTTCTAGCCCTCACAAATAACAGCTGCTCCTTACCTCCTCTAAACCTCCCACTCACAACCCAGAATAACAAATTCTCCCTACAACCAATCCCAGCAAATACTATAAAAAAATTCCTAAATAAACTCAAACCCACAGCACTTGCAGCAGATAATTTACCAGCTGAATTCCTCAAAGTCGCAGCCGCTACCATTTCATTCCCAATCTCTATACTAATCAGTCGATCCATATTAGAACACCACGTACCCTTCCTCCGGAAAACATGTCATATAATACCACTACATAAAGGAGGGAACTCTACTGAACTACTGCCCTATTGCCATTCTATGCCCTTTATAAAAAATCCTAGAAAAATGAATTCATTCACAAATCCTTCATTATCTCTTAGACAACAAACGTCTGGCAAACATTCAACATGGTTTTCACCCTCATCACAGTACTACAACAGCCCTTCTCAGCTTTGCCAATACCAATTAACTATGACCATAATGAAGGTAAACATGTCTGTTATGCCTTTTTCTAGTTCTCTCTAAAGCTTTCTCTACAGTTTCCCACAGTAAACTCTTACCTGCACTTTCCGATCTTAATCTGAGCTAATCCACTATTACATGGTTCCAAAACTACTTTTCAGGTCGTACTCTGACAGTAAAATGGCAAAACATCCTATTTCCACTTCTGCCCGTTACTTTAGGAGTTCCTCAAGGCTCTGTACTGGGACTACATCTTTTTACCATATTTACCAACAACCTTCGTACTGCCACCTCACATGCCACATTAGTCCAATTTGCAGATGATTCTACCCTAATTTGCTCTGCCCCATCACTCCAGCAACTTCAAAAAATAACACCAGAATCCTTTACCACAGATGAAAACTGGCTAAAGTCTCAGCTCATACTTAATCCAAACAAAACTAAACTGATGTTGTTTCACCCCAACAAAGCCACTACGCCCACCACCCCTTTCACAATCTCTTCTATTAACAATACCTACATTATTCTACTCAAACCAAACTTCTAGGGGTCATCATTGATCAAAACATGAAATCTGATATGCACATTGCCCAAACAATAAAGAACATGCATAAAAAAACTTGAAACACTAACCTGGTGCAATAAATACCTCGCCAACAGTACAAAAGCAATTATTGCTAGAACCCACCTAGTCTCCACACTTCTGTATGCATCCCACATTTTCACTAACCTTAACAAATAAGACTTAAACTAAACTGCTGTTACAACAAAATAGCAAAATTCAGAACCAGTCTATCCTATCGATTTCTTCACTGCCAGGCCCTTAAACATCTTATCCTGCTTAGAACTACCAAGTCTGCTCACCTTCAACCAACTCACAATGGCCCATCAAATAATTCACCAAACTACAAAAACACCAGCCTTTCAAGACCTATTAAAACACACTAAGATCCAGTAACAAATCATTAATCAACATAACCAGAAGTAAAAACAGTGCTGGAGTCTTCCCTGTATTCCAACTTCATTACTAAAACCTGGAACAATTTGCCCATTAACACTGGAACCACAGCCAAACAAAATAACCTTTAAAAATGTTCTTAAAACATACTTAGCAAGTTCATGGATTTGTACATGTTCCAACCTAAACTAAGCAACCTACGTTTACTTCCCCCCACCAATATTTTATCTTATTTTTATTCTTCCTGCCTCTCCTAACATATTCGTCACTCTCTAATATTGTAAGCTTCCTTTGTTGTTGTCTTTTATGCATGACCATTTGTCGGTTGTGATATTGCTTGTATAAATATTTATGTTCATCGTGTTTCACTGCTGCAATCATTACACTTGGGTTATCCTGCCGTCAGGCGGTCCCGCAGTCGGCCAGAGTTCCAAAGTCTTGGTCCGGCGTCTGTTGCTGTCGCCTCCTCCCTGACGTCAGTGCATCAGGGTTATATAAGAAGCAGCCGACGCCATTTTCTTCAGTCTTTCTTGCCGCGCGGTGACCGAAGCAAAAGCATTTCGCAAGTGCCAGTCGACCGACTCCTGAGATATCAAATTCGATTTCAGAACCGAAGTCTTCATTAAAGCTATGTACCCCGTTGGGGAAACTTGTTTTCTTGCCTTAGACCGATGTCAGTAAAAGTTAATTGTATTTCTTCTGGGAAGCAAATACCTCATAAGGATTTTCATTCTTACTGTATTCCATGCCTAGGCCCAGATCACAATGTCACTAGTTGTCGGTTTTGTGCTAGATTTAACAAACGCACTATTAAATGTCGGTTTGATTTTGCTCGCCACTACTTTGGCCGAAAGTTCAGTTGTACCATGCCATCAGAACAATCGACGACAGGAATGCACAAGAAACGCAAAGATAAAGATAAGGACAGGCATCCAAGGCCCAAAGCTGACGACGAAGCCTCTTCTAGGCCAGTCGCCGGTTCACCGGTTTTCAGTGAGGCGCTTTCGCTGCCCCTGACACCCGCTACCTCAGAACCACAGGCCGCGACCGACTCCCACATGAAGGTACCTAGGCGACTGGATACTCAAGGTGTTGGGCCAACTAAGATTAACCCTTCAGATGGGTCCGGAGCCGCTGAGCAGGCAACGGCTTCTGAGGGTGTTTTCAGGCCTACACAACTTACCATTGCAACTACAGCCAAGTCTAAAACTGCATTAAAGACAAAGAAGCAAGTACAGCATTCACCTGGACAGGCCTCCATGCCTAAAAAACAGATGCTCAAAATGGCCGAAGACTTGATAACTCTGATCAGGAGTTCCCATTCCCCTCCTGATAAAAGGCCTAGGCAGGATACAGATTATGATTCCTCTGACCAGGTTTCTATATATTCTGATTCCTCTTCAGACCAGGGATATTTTTTACACCCCTATGAGGACTCTGATGCTGAAGAATCAATTCCTTCAGCCTCTCCTCCTGAGGATTACTCTTTTGGGGAAACTTTACATACCATGAGGGAGCATTTCCATTGGGAGGCCAGGATTTCTCAGAATCCAAGAAAAGGCTCATAGACTTTCTTTTATTGCCTCAGCACAGGCCCCTTGCTATTCCGCCAGTGTTGGACATTGTGGATGATGTGTTCTCTGAATCTAGTTTAAATCCTGATTCTTTACCCCCAGCTCCTGTCAAGCCAGAACAGGTACTACAGAGTCCCTGACTCTCACAAATGTCTTTATAAAAACCCTGTTGCTGACCCAGAAACTATTTCTCAGGGTCCCAAAGGGGTAAAGGCTTCCACGGCTAAAAATCCAGTTCCCTCGGATAGGGATTCTAGAGCATTAGACAGATGGGGGAAGAAAGTTTACACCTCTGCAACTTTAGCAGTGAGGGCTTTAAATTGCCAGTTTCACATGCTTAAATATCAACAATATTTACTGTCTCAATTAAGACAGAAAATGAGTACAAATGCAGAACAACCTGATTATAAGGAAATGCAGGATTTATTGCATGCAGCTGAACAAGTGGGAAAGCATACTTTGCAATGTGGTTTTGATTCATTAGAAGCTTCTTGTAGAGCAGCAGTTACAGGATCTGTGATTTGAAGGCTAGCTTGGTTAAAAGAACAACGTTTACCAGATCATGTTAAGGCAAAATTATTGGATGCTCCTTTACAGCAAGATAATTTATTTGGCATTAAGGCAGAAGAGGTATTAAAGAAAATGGAGGATAAGGCAAAATCTATGCAAACAGTGAAGGATTTTTTACAGGTACAGCCACCTTGATTTAGCAGAAATTGGCCTACAAAAAATTGGTCCTTTCCAATGTCAGACAGACCACAAAGAGGCAGATACAGACGCCCAAGAGGCAGATCTCAGCCACAAGGCTCTTACAGACCACGACAGTGGGGTGCTTCAACCCCAAAAGGAGGTGAGGACAAGTCACAACCTTACAGGAAACAGTCCCAATGACTTCCCCCTTCCAATGCCAAACTCTTCTCTTTTGGCAGCTCCCATAGGGGGGAAACTAGCACTTTTTTCTCAAAACTGGCAAGCAATCACCCAGGATAAATGGGTGCTGAATATTGTGTCTCAGGGTTACAGGTTCCACTTTCACACTTTTCCAATGCTAAAAGGAATGCCAGACCTGCCACAAAATCAATGGGCAGAGGCACAAAAACAAATTACAGCCCTCATGGACGTGAGAGCTATTCAAAAAGTACCACAGCAGGAAAAAGGACAAGGATTTTACTCAAGACTCTTCCTGGTCCCCAGAAAGGACAAAGCCTGGAGACCCATTCTGGACCTTTCTACTATAAATACTTACCTGGATGTTACGAAATTCAAAATCTTGACAGTACAGCAGCTCCTTCCTATGTTGGGCAAGAAAGCTTGGCTTGTTACTTTGGACCTCAAAGAGGCATACCTATATGTCCCTATCAGACAAAATTGCAGAAGATACCTCAGATTCATAGCTGGTTCAATGCACTACCAATTCTCTGCACTGCCCTTTGGCTTATCTACTGCGCCCAGGGTCTTCACAAAGTGCCTGGCACCAGTAATTGCATTTTGCAGACAAAAAGGAATTCAAATATATCCATATCTGGACAACTGCCTGATTCAAGCAGAGACCAAGGACATTCTTCTAAAGCATCTGTCGTTTGTAAAAAGATTGTTAAGTTGACTAGGGTGCACAGTAAATGAAAAGAAATCAAAACTAGTGCCCTCACAAGAGATGTTATTCCTGGGTGCCAGCTTAAATACAACGGCCCAGATGGCTTATCTCACACCAGACAAACAAGGACAACTGACTCAGTATTTTCAATTGATGGCAACAAAGTCCCAACTCCTTGCAAGTAGAATTCTGCAGGCCTTGGGATTCATGGCATCCTGCATTCTACTAATTCCATATACAAGACTGCATATAAGGAAATTACAATGGTACCTAAAAAGTGTTTGGACTCAACACTCTCACAGCTTGGAAACAGTAATACCACTAATTCCTTGCCTACAACAGGAGTTTCGATGGTGGGCACAGGCATGTCACCTCAACAAGGGACAGCCTTTCACTCTTCCGACAGCCAGGCAGAATTTAACAACAGATGCTTCGGATTATGCCTGGGGAGCACACATGGCAGGAAAATGTATTCAGGGCAAATGGACCACAGACCAAATGCATCTTCACATGAATCAAAAAGAGATGTTGGCTGTACAAAATGCCCTTACAGCTTTCAAGGACCTTCTGCATCCAGGACAATTACTATTAAAGACAGACAACACCACAGTAATGTGGTACATAAACAAACAAGGGGGCACTCATTCTTACCCCCTATGCAGACAAGCCATGACCTTGTGGAACACAGCTTTAACCTATCAAGTTCATCTGCAAGCACAATTCCTGCCAGGAAAGAAAAACACTCTGGCAGACGACTTAAGCAGAAACATCATGGATCCTCACGAGTGGAAATTAAATCCACAAGTCTTCAATATGATAATGCAAAAATGGGGGTGCCCAGACATAGATCTTTTTGCCTCACCACTGAATTGCCAACTACAAAAATTCTGCACAAGGACTTATCACATACAAGCATGGAAAGTGGATGCTCTTTCGTTCAGCTGGAAAAGCCTAAATGTTTATGCCTTCCCACCTCTGCCTCTCCTTTCAAAGGTACTCCTAAAAGCCAGACAAGAAAAACCACAGATGATTCTGATTGCTCCATACTGGCCACGCCAGCATTGATACCCAATCTTAAAGAACTTAGCTCAAGGCCCACCTTGGATTTTGCCTCAAATTCCACACCTTCTGACTCAGCAAAACAATCAGATCCTGCACAGTCAGCTCAAAACCTTAAACTTGGCTGCATGGCAGATTCATTAGCCAGACAGACAACTCCTCACTCTAAAGCTGTTATGGATGTCATTTTGGAGGCCAGGAGGCCTAGCACCAGGAAATCTTATTCAGAAAAGTGGAAGAGATTCTGTGCCTGGAACCAGGGTCAAAACCTTGACCCTCTTGTCCCTAACATTCCTCAGATACTACAATACTTAACTGAGATGCTGGACAAAGGACTATCCTTCTCATCCATTAAGATCCACGCTTCTGCCATCTCGGCTCATTACAACACAGATCCTCCTATTTTCTCTCACCCATTGCTAAAGCAGTACCTCAGAGGGACTAAAAACATAAGACCGCCCCGGAGAGCACCAACACCTACTTGGGACCTCAATTTCATCTTGGAAAAGCTCACTTTGCCTCCTTTTGAGCCAGCCAATTCAGCAGAGTTAAAATATATATCATGGAAAACTGCTCTGCTTCTGACAATAACCTCAGCACGAAGAGTCTCAGAACTGCAGGCACTAATGGCAGTAGAGCCTTTCATCATTTTCCACCAAGACAGGGTTTCTTTAAGAACAAACCCTTCCTTTATGCCTAAGGTGGTATCTAGTGTGGCTCTTGACCAAACTATTCACTTGCCAACATTTTATCCAAATCCCCAGAATAAAGTGGGGAGACTTCTCCATTCCTTGGACATACACAGGCAATTGCGCTTCTACTTGGACAAAACAAAAGCTTTCAGAAAAACTGAACAATTGTTTGTATCATGCTGCAGGATCACAGGGAAAGGCTATTTCAAAGCAGACCATTTCAAAGTGGATAGGACACTGTATCCGGTTCTGCTACACACAGCATAGGAAACCTGTACCATCAAACATTAGGCCACATTCCACCAGGGCAACTGCTACTTCTACTGCCTACCTCAGAGGAGTACCTACCAAAGACATTTTGGAAGCTGCACCTTGGAGTTCAGTGCACACCTTTACCAAGCATTACCACTTGCCTCTTTACTCTAGATCCAGAGCTGGCTTTGCCACTGCAGTGCTGCAGGGCCTTATAGCCACACCAAATCCTGTATAGAACCAGCCACCCTGACTCAGCTTTGGGATTCAACCCAAGTGTAATGACTGCAGCAGTGAAACACGATGAACATAGTACAGTTTTGTATCTACCATAAATGTAGATGTTCGAGTGTCTTCACTGCTGCAGTCCTGGTCATCCCCTCTTTTTTAGCTGGGTCTTATCTATAACTTTCTACACTATTCTACCTTTGTGGTGTATTTGCTGGTTACTACAGGTTTTGTTTTTACCTTATTGTATGTTTTGCAAGCAATATGTATTGCCTATCTTTTTGGGGGCACCTGACATCTGGGGCAAGAAAAACTGAAGAAAATGGCGTTGGCTGCTTCTTATATACCCCTGACGCACTGACGTCAGGGAGGAGGCAACAGCAACCGACGCCGGACCAAGACTTTGGAACTCTGGCCGACTGCTGGACCGCCTGATGGCAGGATAACCCAAGTGTAATGACTGCAGCAGTGAAGACACTTGAACATCTACATTTATGGTAGGTGCAAAACTGTACTTTATTGTTATATTTCTTATAATGTTTAACAGTTGCAGTGGAGCTTTTGGGCCTGTTCATCTCTGTTGGGCTTTCCCAGTAAACAAATGTCAAGTAAATAAAAACCTCAGTTGAAAAAATCTAATCCAAAATCCAGTGCAGTCACACAACACCAGTAGTCTCTCAGCACTTACATCTGTTTGTCTCGAACTGTTGATAGTTTAAGCATTTGAAGTATTCAGACTGACAGAAAAGAAAACGTTACTGGGAGTTGTGAAATGGCAATCAGAAATTCAACATGATTCTGTTCCATTATCTCTGCACTTAAAAACACAACCTACATACATGTTATAGCCAAGTATTCAGATTTCTGTTTTTTTTAAACACCTTTATTAAATTAGCACTTAAGACATAGACACGCATGCATTAATATGAAAACAAAACAAACTATGTTAACATTTTTCTATTTACATATATTATACATATGATCCGATGTAAACTTTCCGTCTGGGTTCTACCTGTGGGTTATCACATTAGAGACGGGCTATTTCCAAAGATTTCCTCCCCAGTCTCTGCTTCCCCTACCTATAATACCTTGCTGTATACAGAATATTCTCAGTCTCTTGTCGCCTTCCAGGATAGCAGCTTGATGTCGACCTCCACTGCGTTTATCCTTTTTTGTCCAGGAATAGCACAATCAGTGCATATACTGTCTTGGGGCTGCTCATATGGAGACCAATTGCTCCATGTGCAACAGTTTTGGTTCCAGACCTGTCAGTGAACAAATGGCAAAGCTAATGCTTAAGGGTCTTTTACCCACTGGGGATGCTTCCTTCTCCTCCTCCTCCATTTCATCTAGTAAGGCTGGTAAGAGTGATCATGGTAAGGAGGAGGGGGCTAAGGACCCCAAGTCATCTAAGGGAGATCTCAAATGCACAGCTCCCCCTGCTTCTAGCCAGCCAGATCAGAAGGTCTAAAATTATTTGGCTGCTCCAGCTGTCTTGGCGCCGTCTTAGATTTGACAACTCTCACCTCTTTTCCCACAGGTCTGAATGTGGGAAAGCCCTTTCCACGATGCTGAGCAACCCTAGCTCATTTCCATCAAGAGGGCTGCCCTTGGACAGGATAGAATCTCCTTTTTTCCCTCTACTCCCTGGAAGTTTTCCCCAGTGTCTTTGCCACCTCTGCCCAATATCCATTCCTGTCCACTTCAGTGCTTCAGGGAAGTTTTTTTTTTTCCAAAAGACGAGCCTCCAACCCCCCCCCCCCCGTAACCTCTTTTCTCATTTGGTTGATAGTTTTAGACCCATCAATTTGGAATAGCTGATGCGGTCTTTTCTGCATGCTCAGATGCAGTTAGGCCTTATTTCTACTACCTCAGGTCCTCATCCGACTAACTTGTTTCCTCACTTGGGCAAGATGACTCTGAATTCCCGGAGCCAGTTGCCTTAATTCCTTTGCGGTAGGGTCCGATAGCTTGGCCAATTTTGGCTTCCACTCCTGTCTTGTTCTTAACTCCAGCAGTCTGTGAGCCAAGCAGATCCAAGAGCTGACCTTTCCACTTTGCAGACTGTTTCTAACATGTCCATGCGTCTACTGTTAAACTCGGCTGATGGCACATCCCGTGCATTGCCATGCTTTGTCATTCTTCAATGTAATTGTGGAACTTTGCAGACTGCTTCAAGGCATCCTTTAACCCCCATTTTGATGGCTCTTCACTTTTGGGGCCTAAGATTAAAGACACTTTGACTAGGAGCGAGTAAGGAGGAAAGATGCTATGCTGTCTTCTGTCTGAATGCATTTTGGTACCCCCAGTGGACCTTCTCATGGAACAAGAAGGGGGGAAAACATCTCACATCTCATAACTAGCTTTTTCACTGTTGCAGTATTCATAACATTAAGGATCCCCTGCCTAGGGCAGCCAAAGTCCAGCCAGTATACCAAAGCATTTGGTTGTTTTAAGGTATGCCGTACATCACTCATGCTCCTTGCATAGCATAGGACATAAAGGTGACGTCCAAACGTACCATCCTCAGAATTTTGCCGTTGGTCTGAATGCCTATCTCCTGTTGCTGGTTTCACTGAGCCGTTGCAGATAAGTGCCCCATTGGGGTTTCTTTTTTACTTGTGGGGTTTCATGTCCTCCAAGAAGGGTAAATGCCAGTGTGGGAGACAGATTTCCCCATAAACAGTACCATGAACAGTACCATGAACAGAGTTTGTTGTGCATTGGCACCATGACCCATACATCCTGTTCCATTTGTCAGGTTTTTGTACCTAAAACTTTGTGTAGTAGACTTTTTTCCTTCGGTGTTGTATTTTGAGAATCAGCTATTTAAATTTCTTGCGAAAGATGTGATGGAGGGAACTTCTGTCCCTGAGGGACAGCCATCAGGGAAGAAGAAGGCCAAGAAGCCTAGGCCAGAATGTTCTACTGTTTAGCCTCCGCCGGATGTTTCTGCCAAGGTGAGTGAATGCCCGGGGGTTCGCTTGGCTTTGTTGGATTCTTCTGCCGTGTCCAGGTTGCAGACTGGAGGATCCATCTTTAAGTATGTCGAAGGAGGCTTTGCAGACGTCAATTTCGGATGTTCAGGGGGAACCGCGGTTGATCATTTCCGAGGGGCCTAGAGGTGTTCTTCAGATTTTAGTCATGGAAGAAGTCCCTACTACTATTATTGAATGCCTTCCTGGGTCAGAACCTTCTAAGTTTTATAAAGCAGATGTCCCAACCCCCCCCCCCCAAAAAAAAAAAAACTAAACCTGTTTCTCCTACCCCTAAGGATCCACAGAGTGCGTGGCAGGTCTTCACTCAGGGTTTTTTTAGTGCTTTGATGACATTGAAACCTCCTTAGGCTGTTTCTGTTCCAGCTTCCCCTTGAATCTGCTACTCTTCTTAAAAGGCCCAGGGAACAGAATTCCTGTTAGGAGGAGTTTGATTGATTCTGATGAGGAATCCCTTGCTTACTCTTCTCAGATTCCTTCTCCTTTGGACTGTGGGTTAGAGGAAGAGGAATCTACCATTTCTGATACTCCCCTTCAAGAGATTTCTTATGGGGGACAATCTCCAGGATGATGGATTTCTTTAAAGGACAACTACGACAAGCTGGACATTAATTTTAGTCTACCATTGTGTTTTTCCTCCTATCTATTGATCCCTCCACTCAAAAATGACATTACTGCTCAAAGAAGTATTTAATTTCTCTATTTTTGTGAGTCCGACTGAACGGCTATCGGTACCGTGAGCCATCTTCCCTAAAAGTTCACTCTCGCGCTTGCTAGATCCTCCGACAAGTCGCCCATCTGCAGGAACACAGATTTCAGTAAAGCACGCCCTCCTCTTCTTGTTTCGCCCAAGAAACGCCCACTATCTAATTATGCTTCCTCTCTTCAGCATTTCTATTCAGTCTTGCCCGTAAACACGCCTTGTAATGTGCTTAGAAAACACCCTCTTTCGGAAGCAGGAACTTCTGCAGTTAGTTGTTGCTTGCACGTTTGTTTTGTTTTCTTGTTTTGCCTTGTGGAAAGAAAAACTGTGCTGCATGGTTCTGTGTAGCACTGCAGTAACTACTTAACCCTGTAGTAGTAGTAATTTTTAAATTTAATTTGATTTCAGCTAACAGCAGTGTATACTTTTGCAGTAAGTGTATCGTTTAGAAAGAGGGTTTTGCAATAGCTGGACATATGCAGTGACACTGAAAAGCAGTGTAGTTTTGGCATGCTGATTTTACTGATGGCTTTCTTCATTAGTTTATGTGACTTTTAGCTCAGAGTGCTTACATGCTCAAATAATGATACAGATCAGTAAGGAGTTATCATTACATACTGGCATTTAAAAAAAAATAGCAGATCGTAAATGCTGCTTTGTAAATGCGGTATGCTGGTTTGTAAATGCCAGTATATAATGAAATAACTGAATTTGTAATGTTTTTATTATTCTGTGTATAGCAAATCTAATAGGTCTTTGCAACATGGTAATTGTTTTGAGTTCTTATAGCTGGACTTTGTAGCCTGATTCCAAGAGCAATGTGATTCTTTATTTTTATGTAACGCACACTGTGGTCATTTTTTTACTGGTATTATGTATTAATGCAGTCATAATTGTGCAGTCTTGTTTTACATATGTTTACTATATTTTAGTGTTCTTGGGCTGCAAGACAGTATTCTGCAAAGAAAATAAGAGAGTGTTGGATCCATAGTCCCAGCCAAGGATGATGTTGATAATGACTTTTTTTAATTCTGCAAAATGCTTTATTAGGCACAATACTCTGATAAGGGGCAATCAGTTATGCACCCCCCCCTCGATGATCATTGCTATCATTGCTTGCAAGCTATATTTCACATGAGCTTTGTGTGTGAATTGTTTTAGCTGTTGTCAGTGGAGATTGTGTAACTCTTCTGAGTGGTGTGCTCCTGTCGATGGACTTTTACAAAAAAACAACCATGATAAAAAGCTGGATGTGGTTTCCCCATATGCAGAAGTAATGCAACTAAATTTAGTGTGTGGGTGTGTTTTTTTTTTTTCTTTTTATCCTTTGTTGACAGAGTACACCCACTAGTCTAGTGGCCTGTTTTTAGGGGAGATCTGAGGAGGTATTTATACTGCTAGGGGAAATATTGGTCAGGGCACTGGAGACTTCAGTACTTCTTTTGGTAGTTGCCATGGGATCTTTTATATCCAACCACACAAAGGTAGAAAATAAACTTCAGAACTATTCCAGAAATGTCGAGCCAGTCACTCGAACAGTTAAATCAAAGATATTTATTCAACAGTTAAGCGCTTTCTTCCTTCACAAAAATGTGACTTCCTCAGAACAAGTTTGAAGTCACAGAACAAGTCACTTCTGTGTCTCTGCTCGACAGTGGCACAGGAAAATAACTTTTTTGGGTGGCGTAAGCCAGGGAAACTTGTTGGCTAGGCTTACGTAGGCCTTTGGGCCGATAGCCTAGTACCTACCTATGAAAACATCCACATCTTTGATTTAACTGTTAGAGTGACTGGCTCTACATTTCTGGAATAGTTCTGATCTTTTATATCCACCTGAGCCAATTTAAGCAGATGGGACCTTAGTTTGACTTGTGCAAAGAGTGACACACTTAAGAGTGCAGGAATATAACAATGAGTCTCTTTCAATCGTAGAATTACATAACAAGGATTAGTTAACTCTCCAGTCTGAACATAAACTAACCCAGTGGAGAATGAGCCCCTAGTGGCTATGCATGTGATTCCTTGGGTACCCATACGCACCAGGCATCTAACGTGTTCTTGAAAGTAGGCAAAATTGTAAAAGACCAAACAGTTAATTATAGACTATTCATAGTTTATCCAACTGCAGATGCTCAGTTGTTTGTCTTGTTTCTGGTTATATCTACTGTTAATAAAATAATTTTATTCATAATATTTCTGTCATAAATTAATGCAATTATGTTGAATTTTGCACCTATAACACTGCTATTAAATATTTTAAATGCAATATCAAGGTGTCCTCTCAGCAATCTATAATTCACAGAGTACAAATTTAATGCTTAGTTAACTGACATAGTCATGTTCTGGGCTTGATCCATGATTTCTACAGATATATCAAGACCTCTACTGACTGTAAGGCAGCAGTTCTTCATATCACAAGCATGATGGGATATGCCTTCCAACAAACAGACATCTCATAGGTATTAAACAACATGTTAAAAGATACAGTGACACCTAAGTGCTTATAATAATGTACAAGTAGAAGAATATTCCTGAAAGGCAAAGAGAGGAAAAGTCATGGAATTAATACAAAGTATACCCATTTAATGGTCCCTTAACAAATGCAAACCTACTTTTTGACTAATGATGCACCATCCATTATCTATTTTTTCTAACTTTCTAATCTTTTCAATTGAATTTTCCAAATTAACTGCATTTCTTATGTATAATTTTATACATAATTTCATATGTATAATTCTCAATTACTTATTATCTTGTAGCTTTAATACTCTGTGCTTATGAATGCATCCTTTTTTAAAGGTGTAAGATTCTTACAAAGTTAGGTGCAGCAGTAATTCTGCAAAGTATCTTTCAAAGATTTTAATTTGATAGGTAAAGGTAATATCAGGCTTTGTAAGTTGAATTTGATAGGTAAAGGTAATCTCAGCCTTTGTAAGAATGGCTTCATGCTAACAGCAAATTCACATTTTTTTTAACAAGAACATAAAAACAGTATTAGGCAAGCAATCATAGGGATTGTAAGATGCACATTTAAGAAGACACTCTTAGAAGTTCTTGCCAGACTTTGAGTACTTAATAGTGCCTACCTCCCAAATCAAGCAAGGCCTTACATGGTACCCTGATGTACATTTTTGTCTACCCACCCAGTCATCAAGACTAACTTTAAAGGCAGACAAAGGTATTACTTTGCATGACTCCTTGTGGTACCTTATTCCATGGGCTGAGAATACGTTGTGTTTGGAACCTCCCCTCCACAGCATCTTATTTATTCATTGATGTTAATTTAAGTCCCTTGTATGGGTGTTTATAAAGCTACTGTTTTCAAAAGAAGTAGAAGGCCAAATAACTTTGGGTGTTTTATGGCTTGTAAAGTGAGCCACAGGTCACTTCGGAGCAGCTAGCAGGCTACTGAGCATAAAGAGAGTTGTACTCATCTGTCAGAATACTTGAAGGATTTAAGAACTTTATTTTTGAAGGGGGGGTTAAATATCATTGGTGTATTTCCAGTCAAGCAATATGCTTGGATTTCTACATAACAAATGAGGCATTATATTTACTAATGGGTCTGATAACAGAAGAGAACAGAAGTAAGATTTATCTCTTTTGATCTTAGATATTCACTTGGGAATTTACTGGGCCATATAGAAGGATTTCCTGACTATGGTTGAAATGTAGTCAGGTCTCTTTTGACCATATCTATTTAAAAAGGATTGCTATTTATAACATATGAGGTGGGAACATATTTTCTGCTTAATGATACTGTGCTGTACTTTATTGAAAGGTGGCCGGGCAGGAGATGGACATGTCAGTAGACTAGGTTTGCAGTCATGGATAGGGAAAACATTATGTGATTTATACATAACAACCATGCCACAGTGTTTCGCAGAGAGCTGGTCACAGCATCATAGTCGTGTGACATTTTAGATTTGTGTGTGGAGTGTCTGTGTGCGCGCGCACTTGTAAATATTAAATATACGGAGTACAGAACTGTGAAGTAAAGCTGAACTGCCACTGGCATGCAGGTTTACTTGTGGGATAGTGGCAATCAGTGCAACATCTGTTGGGTGCCCGGAGTTGACATGTGCCAATATTTTTTGCACCTCTTAGCCTTTACAGCACTATGTTGGAGACAGAAACTCAAAATCCCACTGTTTCACCAAACAGTAATGCGAGTGCATGCATGTGTTTGTGTGAGTGTTTCTGCTACTTAAAGGTTCTAGGACAGCAAGGTTTGCAGATGTGGGTGGAAAGTGTTGACAAGATGATGGGGTAGCACGTGTCATAAGACTGGGTTCGAAGACAAATATAGTGAGTGACATTGTCCATTGCCATACACGAACCAGGTTTGATTCTTTTGTGAAGAATTGGCCTTTGCATGTTGTTCATCCACTCGTGCGTGTGTGTGTGTGTGTACACGTGTGGGTATGTGTGTGTGTGCGCACATGTGGGTATGTGCGCATGTGGGTATGTGTGTGTGTGCGTGTGTGCGCGCGCATGTGGGTGTGTGTGTGTGGGGGTGTGGGGGTGTGCGCACGCATGTGTGGATCTGTGTGCGCGCGCGTGTGGGTGGAATGGTGCGCTGTGGGTGGTGCGCTGCATGTGGGTGTGTGTGCGCGCTGGTGTGTGGGTGTGTGCGTGTGGGTGTGTGTGCGCGCGCGTGTTTGTGTGCATGTTGGTGTGTGTGTGCGCGTGTTGGTGTGGTTGTATGTGCGCGGGTGTGGGTGTGCGTGTGGGTGTGTGTGCACATGTGTGTGTGTGCGCGTGTGGGTGTGTGCACGTGTGTGTGTGTGCGTGCGAATGTGTGTGTGTGTTTGTGTTTGTGTGTGTGTATATATGCGTGGTGTAAAAGGAATATGGAGTAAATATGTACTGATACCTGCTTGCAACCCTGCTGAAGGGGATAACCTGCTTCAGAACAATGGAGTAACTCTAGTTGGAATGGGTGGCAGTTGTGCGCTAGCAGCCAACATGCACTTTGGTTTCCCAAGGTCATTTCAGCAAAGTTTTGCAAGGAAGTTGGAAAAGCCTCAAGGTCGAATGTATGTTGTGTGGGGGTGGGTAGGTGGATGAGTATTTCTGTGGAATTGAAGTACGCCTTTAAATGTGGTGTGGATGTTATGCATTGCATCAGGAAATGATGAGAGCAATTGTAAAACTATTTTCAGTGTAGTCAGTAGCAATTTCATCATTGTTTGGTCGAGACATATGTATTGATTGTCCTGTGTTTGTCAGTACATTGTTTGAGTCCACACAAGTGTCCCGACTTTTGGCTTACACATTTGCACTGACATAAGATCAGAGGAAGTTACTAGGCTAATGGCCCTAGGGCCCTTGCAAGCCTAGCCAAGTTCTTATCTTATTTTCATGATCAGCACCTATTGCCCCTGTCTAACAGGGCCACAGATGGAACACCCAGGGTGAATTTACGGTCACACATCCAATTGTCCAGATTGCGTTTGAAGAGGGCCAGTGAGGTGCTCTGCTTGACATGAAGTGGGAGTTTGTTCCAAATGTGTGGTAACCTCTGGGAGACAAGCCTGTCCCTTTGCAGGCTTTATTAATGTCACATACCAGGTTAAGGTCTTTAGAGCGAGTAACCTGTGTACCATTTGACTTAAATATATGCACCATTTGTAATAATGAGGGGTCAGAAATTGCCTTGTATGCAAGGCAGGGATCGCCTCTGAGTAGTCTGTATGAAACAGAATAAAGTGACAGTGATTTCAGATGATCCCCATAAGACAAATGTTGAAGACCCCGAATTTTCCTTGTGAGCATCCTTCGTGGTCTCTCCAATTGCTGGAGGTTCTTGGAAATGTACACGGCAAAAGTGGCATTGCACTCCATTATTGGCCTGATGAGGGAAGAGTACAGGGAGGTTATAACTTCTTTTTTTTCTGGAGGCAGTGCCCTTACTTATGAGATGAGCACTACAGAATGCTGTTCTTACCACTGTGGAGACATGGTGGTCAAAGGTAAGACTGCTGTCAACCTTTGTGCCCAGGCCTGTCACCACTAAGTGCATACTTAATGTGTTGCTATTGATGTGTTAGCAGGAACACTACTCTTACTGAAAGGAATAATACATTTTTTTGCACTGAGATTTAGGCCGTGACTCTGGCACCAGTCATTTGTTTGTGTAAGACCCACTTGTAGGATGTTGACATAATTTGGAGATTCTATGACTGCTCCCAGTTTTTAGTCATCAGCAAACTTTGTCAGCCACAGACCTTTAGTTTTTGCTTGTACTTTGGAAAAATAGATCCTGAACAGTAGAGGTCCCAGGACTGATCCCTGTGGAACACCACTGGTTACAGGTCTGCTGTTGGAAGTGTATTCCCCTATTTTGACTATATCACTTCTATCAGTGAGTCAGTTAGCGACCCATTTAACGATATAAGGGTTTATGCCAGAGTGGGGGGTGGTATCATATGCATTGGCTAAGTCCAGACAAGCTGTATGCATAGATATTCCCCTCGTCCAGGGCCTTGGTGACTGTCTCAAAGAAGTCCACCAGGTTTAACAGGCATGATCTCCCCTTGACAAATCAAAACTGAGTAGGGACAAGTGTTTGGAGATTTCCTATATCTTTGTCGATAAAGTCCATAATGATTCACTTCATGACCTTGCAGATAAGGCTAGTCAGGCTAATAGGTATATAGTTCCCAGGGTCAGTGGAAGCACCACCTTTGGACTAACAGTGGCTGTTTTCCATTCAGCTGGTACAAAGCCGGTGCTTAGACTATGATTGAAAGTGTACCCAGTGGTGTTGCTAACTCATGTTGGAGCCCATGTAGGATGCAGCCAGGGATGTTATCAGGTCCCATAGATACTGTGTTTTTGTTTTTAGAGAGGGAATTTATGACCTGCTGTTTAGAGATACAGGGTAGTAGAGGACAGGTAGTAGGGATGTCATGGGGTATGTGTGGCGGAGACAGGCGATTGAAGTTTTCACAGTACCTGTCGGCCAGCAGGTTAGCTATGTCCACAAGCTCAGTATATGTGGTATCATTAACTAACAGTTTGGCACAAATGTGGACCTTTCCTTTTAGGTTATGGATGTAACTATCGAATGCCTTGTGGTTGTCCTTTGTTGAGGAAGCAAATTTGGATTTGTAGTTTGATTTGGAGGACTTCACAAGAAGTCTTATTTATGTGTTTAAGGCTGAGGAGGGATTGTTTCCAGTTTAGAGCTTGGTCCCTCTTACTCTTAGACAGCAATTTCTTCCTCTTATTGTAATGCCTGTTATGGGAAGTTGTCCACCAGACAGTTTTTTTTCTTCCTTGAGGAGCTTGGTTTGGTCCTATCAGGTACAGCCGAGTTGATGTTGTTTGTGTAAAGCATTGGTGTAGAGCTCGGCATAGTTGCCAGTTCTATCTGATGGAGGAGGTGCAGTGAAGCTATTTATACCATCCCATAAGAAGTTATAATCTGCTTTGGAGAAGTTTTCTAGTTTAGTTGCTGCTAGAGGTGGGACAGGTGTGATGTTTACTTTGAATGAGACCGACTTGTTGTCAGTAGTAAACAGTACAATCCATAATGATTTTCGAATAAGGTGTTGAATTCTCATGAACAAGTAATGACATTTATCACACTTGACTCTGTTTGAAAGGGATGCCAATTCATGGAGTCTTATTTTGTGAGCTTACTAAATTACTAGTACTGCTATTTTGAAAAGTATCTGATTTGGAAGCTTTTTTCATGAGGCTGTTGCTAAGAGGATTATAGATATGAGTGCAAGTGTACAACTAAGAGAAGCTTCATAAAGCAGTAGTAACAGGAAGTAGTGGGCCACATAAGAGGTTTGGGAGGTTGTTATAGAAGAAACAACTATTTCATTGTTCAGCGTGGCATTACATAAACCAGTTGAGGTTATTCTATGACAGAATTACTATGCAAAAATAACCACGGGAATAGCCAGAAAGAAATCCAAAGAAAATATATTACTGTGCATATTACAAGAAATTGATGTAATGGCCAAAACTGTGGATTGCAATTTTTTTTAATCAGAATTCCTGGAAAGTGCTAGTATCAAAAGTCAGGAGTAAAGAAACATATGAAGGAAGAGTTTTAGGGGCACACCAGGCTATGAATTCTGTGTGTCTATTGTCATGCAAAGCTGACTAAGTAAGTAGCTGAACCTAACCAAGCTGGAAATGTGAGATTCTAGCTCATTGAAGTAGGGGAGATGGGAGGGGTAACTTGGCCAGGAATTGAAAGTAACAAAACTGCTCTTTGTAAAAAGTCTTTTTTATCTCAGTAATTTTTTGACACTTGTGCAAGTTTTTTTCAGAGAATGTGTGGTGCATCAATAGGAACAACATTTGTAAAACTCAGTGCAAACCAGTCAATGACACTTGATCTGCAGACTCTTAAACTTGGCATTTTTTTCAGGTTTCCCATTATAAGTGACTTGAAGTCTAATCTGACAGCAAATGATAGGGCTACATTTTCTCACAATCAGAGCTGTCATACTGCATTTTGGGACAGATTTAGCTTTCAAAAGGAAAAACCTCTCATCAGGATGTCTGCCCCCATGAGGACAGACAAAGGTAAAAAATAAATAAATAATATTGGGAATGAATACTTGTTTTTTGGCAATCAGCTGTGAGAGGAGGAGAAATTCATGACTAGATGAAATGTTTTTTTATCATTTTGCCCGTAGTGGTCCTTTAAATGGGATTGTGCTCAGGTCTCTGAGATTCATAAGAGGTACTATGAGTTGTTGCTGATGGAATCTCCTAAACCTTCTGCTGTTCCTCCTGTTTTGGCTGCTTTGTTGGATGCATTTTCCAGTGTCTTTAAAGCTCCATAGTCTCAGCCCCTTGCTCCAAAGAAACCTGATTGATTTTATAGGATGCCTGAGGACTGCAAATTTTTGTACAAGTATCCTGCTGCTGACCCCTCAGTGGTGTCTGTAGCCTGTGACAAGCCCTCTCAACTGCTTCCTTCACCCAAGTTACTACCCTCTGATAAAGACAGTAAAACTATGGAAAGGGTAGGTAAGAAGATTTACACTTCTGCTACCTTGGCTTTTAGGGCTAATTATCAGTCCCATATGTCCAGGTACATGTTTTCTGTTCTGTTCCAGGCTTGTTTGGTTATATCTGATCTTCCAGACTCTGAGGGTAAAACTTCTGCTCTTTCCCTGTTAGGTATTTCCTCCCAGGTGGCTCTTCTTTCTGTCAAGTGTTGTTATGGTACAGCAGATGCTTCTTCTAGGGCTGCTGCTTTTGGGTCAGTGATGAGGTGGTTTTCTTGGCTTCAACTTCAACTTTTGCCTGTTGATATCACGGCAGTGTTGAAGGATGCCCCTCTTGATAATAAACACGTTTGGTGAAGCTGCTGCTGATTTAAGTCCCTTCACCGTAAGGGAAAGGGTTTAGAGGAATTCCAAGCGTGTTTGTTTCTCCTGTTCCTGAATTTCAGAACTACTACCCCAGTATGCGGCCCTTTGTTCGCAGGCAGTCTCACCCGCCCTCCTCCTAAGGGCAAAAAGGGTGGCAAACGGGCTTTTTTTGGCAATGCTACTCAAGACTTCAGGGCCTCAGAAGTCTTCCTTTCCAGATAAACCAGTTACTATCTGACTGTCCTATTCTTCCCAGCCACTTTCCTCTTTCTCTTCGTGCCTCTCTCTCTTCTTGTTTGGCTACAGATTACTCAGGGTGCATGGGTTCTGTCCATTATTCACCAGGGGTATTTCATGGTGTGGAAGTTCCTCCCCCTTTTATGGGTATTCCTCAGCCCCCTCGGGAACAACTCTCCTTTTTTTCCCAGAGGTGCTTCGGGACCTTTTGACTGTAGTGCTATTCAAGAGGTGCCTGTGTCCCAAAGGGGAAGGGGTTTTTATTCCAGGATGTTTCTAGTACCCTGAAAGGAGAGTACTTGGAGACCAATTCCAGACCTCTCTCATCTAAACACTTTTCTGAAGCCCACTTTTTAGAAGTTGTCCCTTCAGACTTTGTTCCCTGTTTTGCTTCGTCAGGCTTATAGGGTGTGTCTGGATCTCAAGGATGCTTATCCCCATATTCCAATCCATCCCTTTTTCAGGAAGTTTTTGCATTTTTCTGTTGCTTCTGGCATTTTCAGTTCTTTGCTTTGCCCTTTGGCCTTTCTACTGCCCCAAAGGTATTCAAATGCCTCAGTTCTGTGATTGCTTTTTGCAGGCTTCAATGGATTCAAGTATTTCCCTACTTTGGACAACCTGCTGTTTCAGGCCTCCTCTCCAGAGATCCTGTTGCAAAATCTCCATTTTGCCATCTTTCTTCTTCAGACCCTGGGCTTTACAATAAACTTCAAAAAGACTTCTCTGACTCATTCTTAGAACCATGTTTTTCTGGACTGCAGGATTCAGACTATACCTATGCCGGCATCCTTCCTACTGCCAAGGCCTTTGCCATCATTTCCTTCTTTCAAACTCTTTTTCTTCTGGCTTCCATTACAGCCAGGGGTTTGAGAGCTCTAGGTTTCATGGCCTCCACCATCCCTATGCTTCTTCTGGTCAGACTTCACATGAGGAAGTTTCAGTGGTTCCTGAAGTCAGTTTGGCTTCAGCATGCTTCTCCCCTGGAATCCTTGGAATTTGTAGACCTGAAGTAGTTGTCTTCATTTGGTCATCAACCTGTGGGTTCCTGGATCTGTCTCAGATCTGACTCTGTCACATATCCAGCATCTGATACAAGCCTAAAGCTTCTCCCCTTACCCATAATGCTCCTGTCTCCTTCCCCCAGATCTCATTTGCCGCGCTACTTGTCTGCATCATGATCCGAGCTCTCTGCTGTTAAAGTTGTGGTAAGTGCTGTTTTTGGTGTACAATCTTCATTTATCTTCTCTCTCTCTTATTTCTTTGCTTTCTACCTCCCCTTTGCACGTTTTTGTTGGTGTGTTAAAAAAAAAAAAAAAAAAAAAAAAAAAACAACTGTCAGTCTCTTTCCTCTTGCGTGAGTGGACTGTGTGTGTGCTGGACCTTAATTTGGGCCAGTGTCCAAAGCTCCCAAATCTGGCTTCAGAAAATGTACAGAGTGTGGCCATAAGCTCTCGCCAGCTGTTGGCCACACTCTGTGCGTAGTTTGTGTCTTGGGGCAACCCATCTCCAAACCTCCTGTTCCACCTGTGCTGGGTTTAATCCCTGGGTTGTCATGGACAGGAGAAACAAACTTAATCTTAAGGGCCTTCTTCCCTCTTTGGGGACTAAAGACCTGGCAGCCCCGGCTTCTGCCCCTGCCTCCTCCCTGGCCTCTGGGACTCAAACTCCCAATAATAGGACCGGGGATGGAGACAAGTCTTCAAAAAGGGATAGGCCAAAGAAGTGATCCCCAGATCGCTTGGCTTCGGCTGGCCCGCCACCTAAAGTTAGGTCGGCTCTGTGGCCAGAGTCTCCCCTGCTCCAGTCCCCTCAGTTCTTTCTGGAGCCAGTGGAGCTCCGGATCTGGTCACCAGCTCAGGCTTCTCCTCACCACCTCTCCAGGCCGTTGTCGGTCGCCTCTTCTTCCCACTCCACCCGTAGCCTTAGCGAAGCGGAGATGGATAGGATGATGCGGAAGGTCATCCACACCCAGATGCAGATGGGAATATTGCTTGCCCCCTCCCCCCCCCAGAGCAGGGAGCACACTGCCATTTTTCACCTCTGTTACTCCTTCTCCGATCTGACCTCTGGTTTCAGAGTCCTTGGATGTGAGGACACACTGTGTCGAGGGGGCCAGCGCTGACTGTACCTTGTACCTTGATGCCGGCTATGACCTTGAGCAGGTTGGATCTGACTAGCTCAGATCTGACAGGATTTTGGAGCTGTAGCCTAGGCGTCTGATCCGAGGGGTTGGTCTCTGCTCCGAGTGTGTCAGAGTGTGGAGCTTTCCCCTTGGTATCTGGATGCCTGGAGGTTCGATTCTGACTCTCCCATCGGGTCAGAGGGTGACGGCTCCTCCTGTTGTCCTTTCCCAGGATATCCGTTCCCCTTCGGCTTTTGACGTGGTAGAGAGGGTTCTCTCAATTTCTTCGAGACCTTTGACCATCTCGTCTTCAGACTCCGCCCCAGCTCCCTCTGTTTCTGGTGCGGATCCGGCCATTCTGCCATCTCAGGGACAGCCTTCTGCCTCTTTGCCTCAGGACACTCCCTCTTGGGAACAGCAAGATGTTGGCGAGTCCTCCACAGAGATCCCCACTGAGGAGGTTCCTCGCAAATGTACATGCAAAAGGAGGCACTTCGGCTCCCCCACCAGAGTCTCTCACTGAAGACACCGATTTGGAGGAAGGGGAAGGTTCCCCACGGTCAACCCCACGAGGATGACATAATGGAACTCCTTCTCCAGCGAGGGGGGTGGTCTGCCCAAAAACCTACCTCAGATGAATCTGTGTTCCTCGAGGCATTTCGTGCAGGACCCTCCACTTCCTGGGTGTCCCCTCCCACAGATCCCTTAGTGGATCTCATTACATCTCGGGCGTGGAAAGATTTGGACACGGTGGAGCCCATTCCCAAACATCTGGACAAGGTTTTGAAACCCCCTTCAGACAGATCTTACTGGCATAAGGCATCCCAGGTTCATGCCATGGTGGTGGCTGCTGCCACCACGAAGGAGCTCGCTCAGGAGAGCTCTACGGTCCACCCTCCTGACCAGGAGTCAAAGACGATGGACCATTTCGGGAAGCAGGTATACACGTCAGCGACCTTCTCTCTAAGGGCGCTGAATTACATGGCACACGTGATTCGTCTGCAGTGAGACCTGGTGAAGGAGATCGCTGAGTCAACCCCTGGGTCCATGTCTATGGAAGACAAGCAGGTGTTTTTCTCTGGTATGGACACCCTAACGAACAGCTCTATGTGTTTCCTCTCCCACGAGACTGAGGGAGCCGCTAGAGTCGCCGGTATAGGCATTGCCATCAGGCGACACGCCTGGCTCTGGCTCTGTTTTCGGAATCCTTTAAGGTGTCATTTACCAATGCCCCATAAAACAGTTCTTCCCTTTTTGAGAAGTCAGTACGTGACACTATAGTTCAGAGTGAGAAGGATGGGAAGACTCTGTCTGCTGTCGGGATCCACTTTTCGACCCCTCAATGATCCTTTTCTAGGAATCCGCGAGGGATCAAGATGTGGTTCAGGAGATCCCAGAGATGTTCATCGCGTTACATTGCTGCAGTCATTACACTTGGGTTATCCTGCCGTCAGGCGGTTCCCCAGTCAGCCTGAGTTCCAAAGTCTTGGTCCGACGTTGGTTGCTGTCACCTCCTCCCTGACATCAGTGCGACAGGGGTATATAAGATGCAGCCGACGCCATTTTCTTCAGTCTTTCTTGCTGCACGGTGCCCGAAGAAAAAGTTTGCAAGTGCCGGTCGGCCGTCTCCTCATATTTTCATTCCGAATCCAGAACCGAAGTCTTCTACAAAGCTAAGTACCCCATTGGGGAAACTTTTTCTTGCCTCAGACTGATGTCAGTAAAAGTTAATAACTGGATTTCTTGTGGGAAGCAAATACCTCATAAGGATTTCCATTCCTATTGTATCCCATGCCTAGGTCCTGACCACAATGTCACTGGTTGTCAGTTTTGTGCTAGGTTTAACAAGCGCACTATTAAATGTCTGTTTGATTTTGCCCGACATTATTTTGGTAGAAAATTCAATTATACCATGCCGTCGGAACGTCCGACGACCGGAATACTCCAGAAGCACAAAGACAAGGATAGGCATCCGAGGCCCAAAACTGATGATGAAGCCTCTTCTAGGCCAGTCGCCTGTTCTCTGGTTTTCAGTGAGGTGCCTTCACAGCCCCTGACTACCGCTTTTGTAGAACCACAAGCCGCCTCTGACTTCCACGTGGAGACGGCTGGGCCTTCGGATGCACAAGTTCTTCAGCCTACCGAGACTAACCTTTCAGAGGGATCCAGAGTAGCTGAGCAACCCACAGCTACAGAGAGTGTCTTCAGACCTACTCAGTTAAGCATTAAACCCTCAGCTAAGTCTAAGCCTCCTTGAAAGTCAAAGAAACAAATACAGCATATCCCAGGACAGGCCTCCATACCTAAGAAACAAATGCTCAAAATGGCCAAAGACCTATTCACTCTGATCAGGGGATCCCATCCCCCTCCTGATAAAAGGCCTAGACAGGATGCAGATTATGACTCGTCCGACCAGGTGTCCATCTCTTCTGATTCATCCTCAGACCTAGGATACTCTTTACCCCCTTATGAGGATTCTGATGCTGAGGAATCAATTCCATCAGCCTCACCGCCCGAGGACTACTCCTTTAGGGAAACCCTACATACCATGAGGGAGCATTTCCACTGGGAAGGCCAGGATTACTCAGAATCCAAGAAAAGGCTCAGAGACTTCCTTTTATTACCTCAACACAGACCCCTTGCTATTCCGCCAGTGTTAGATATTGTGGATGATGTGTATACTGAGTCCAGCTTAAATCCCGATTCCTTACCTCCAGCCCCTGTTAAACCTGACAGATACTACAGAGTCCCTGACTCACATAAATTTCTTTATAAAAGCCCTGTAGCTGACCCTGAAACTATTTCTCAGGGACCCAAAGGAGTTAAGGCCTCATCAGCCAAGAATCCAGTTCCCTCTGACAGAGATTCCAGAGCATTAGACAGATGGGGAAAGAAAGTATATACGTCTGCAACTTTAGCAGTGAGAGCCTTAAATTGCCAGTTTCACATGCTAAAATATCAGCAATTTTTACTGTCTCAGATAAAACAAAAAATGCTTCCAGAATCAGATCCTCCTAATTTTAAAGAAATGCAGGATTTATTGCATGCAGCTGAACAAGTGGGAAAGCATACTTTGCAATGTGGTTTTGATTCTCTAGAGGCCTCCTGCAGAACAGCAGTTACAGGCTCTGTCATTAGAAGACATGCTTGGTTAAAAGAACATACGTTACCAGATCATGTTAATGCAAAATTATTGGATACACCTTTGCAGCAGGATGTGTTATTTGGAGTTAAGGCAGAAGAGGTATTAAAGAAAATGTAGGATAAGGCAAAATCTATGCAAATGGTGAAGGATTTCTTACAGGTTCAGCCTCCTATATTTAGCAGAAACTGGCCAACTAAGAATTGGTCCTTTCCAATTACAGACAGACCTCAAAGGGGCAGATACAGACATCCAAGAGGTAGAGGTCACACACAAGGTCCTTACAGGCCTCGACAATGGGTTACATCAGGCCAGAAAGAAGGGGAAGACAGACCCCAACCATATAAAAAGCAGCTCCAATGACTTCCCACTACAGCTGCCAAACAAATCCTTATTGGCAGCCCCCTTGGGAGGAAAACTGGCACTCTTCTACCACAATTGGCAAATGATCACCAAAGACAAATGGGTTCTCAACATTGTATTTCAAGGTTACAGGTTCCACTTTCACACTGCCAAGGTTAAAAGGAATGCCAAATCTGCCAGCAAATCAAGGGCAGAGGCTCAAAAACAATGAGAGCTATTCAAAAGGTACCATCACAGGAGCAAGGACAAGGATTTTACTCAAGTCTCTTTCTGGTACCCAGAAAGGACAAAGCCTGGAGGCCCATTCTGGATCTTTCATCTCTAAACACTTACCTGGATGTTCCGAAATTCAAAATGTTGACATTACAGCAGCTTCTTCCCATGCTGGGCAAGAAAGCTTGGCTCGTGACTTTGGACCTCAAAGAGGCATACCTGCATGTCCCTATCAGACAAAATTGCAGAAGATACCTCAGATTCATAGCAGGTTCAATGCACTACCAATTCTCTGCACTGCCCTTTGGCTTATCTACTGCGCCCAGGATCTTCACAAAGTGCCTGGCACCAGTAATTGTATTTTGCAGACAGAAAGGATCTCAAATTTATCAGTACCTGGACGACTGCCTGATTCAAGCAGAGAGCAAAGATATTCTTCTAAAGCATCTGGCGTTTGTAAAAAAGTTAATTTGCCTGGGGTACACAGTAAACGAAAAGAAATCAAAACTAGTGCCCTCAAGAGATTATATTCCTGGGTGCCAGCTTGAACACAACGGCCCAGATGGCTTATCTCACGCCAGCAAACAAGGACAGCTGACTCAATACTTTCAATTGATGGCAACAAAGACCCATCTCCCTGCAAGAAAACTTCTGCAGGCCTTGGGTTACATGGCATCCTGCATACTACTAATTCCATATGCCAGACTGCATATGAGGAAACTACAATGGTACCTAAAGAATGTATGGTCTCAACACTGTCAAAGTTTGGAAACAGTTATACCACTAATCCCTTGCCTTCAACAGGCGTTTCAATGGTGGGCTCAAGCTTGTCACCTCAACAAGGGACAGCCTTTTACACAACCCACAGCCAGGCAAACACTGACAACAGATGCATCGGATTACACCTGGGGAGCACACATGGCAGGCAAATGTATTCAGGGCACGTGGCCCGCAGAACAAAGGCATCTTCACATCAGTCAAAAAGAGGTGCTAGCTGTACAAAATGCGCTTATAGCTTTCAAGGACCTGCTGCATTCAGGAGAACTACTACTAAAGACAGACAACACCACAGTTATGTGGTACATAAACAAGCAAGGGGACACTCACTCCTACCCCATATGCAGACAAGCTATGACCCTGCAGAACACAGCTATAAACCTTCAAGTTCATCTGCAAGCACAATTCCTGCCAGGAGAGAAAAACACATTGGCAGACGACTTAAGCAGAAACATCATGGATCCCCACGAATGGGAGTTGAATCCACAAATATTCAGAATGATAACACAGAAATGGTGGAGCCCAGACATAGATCTGTTTGCATCCCCAGTAAACTGCCAGCTACAAAAATTCTGCACAAGGAGTTACCATCCACAAGCATGGAAAGTGGATGCCCTCTCATTCAGCTGGGACAACCTACAAGTATACGCTTTCCCACCACTACCTCTCTTGCCAAAGGTACTCATAAAAGCCAGGCAGGAAGAGCCAAAGATGATGCTGATTGCACCAGACTGGCCACGCCAGCACTGGTACCCAATCTTAAGGAGCGTAGCACAAGAACCACCCTGGATTTTGCCACCCTAGGGGCAGAGGGGGTCCTAGAAAAAATTGGGTCTTGAGAGCCTTTTTTGGACAGACCCGCCCAGCACCCCTGAAGGGTTGCCCGACTGCTCATCTCTGGAGGCAGTCGGAGGCCATCTCTTGCTACACATGACGGAGTAGGAGTCCATCACGAAAGATCGTTGGGTGTTGCAAATTATATCCAGAGGCTACTCAGTCCTCTTTCTAGAGCCACCTACACCTCCCAAGCACCTACTAGATGTTCCACCTGCGCACAGGGAGGATGCAGCACTGGAAATCGCAAATCTGCTAGAAAAATGAGTCATCCAACCTGTCACCCCAGACCACTCCAGATCAGGCACTTATTCCATGTTCTTTGTGGTGCCAAAGAAAACAAGTGACTTAAGAGCCATTTTGGATCTTTCCACCTTGAACCTGTCAGTGGCCAAGATGAAGTTCCAGATGGTCACCCTTCAGTCTGTCTTGCCTTTCCTGCAGGAGAATGATTGGATGTTCTTGATCGACCTCCAGGATGCATACTATCACATCAAAATGGACAGGTGCTCTCGGAGGTTTCCCTGCTTTCAGCTAGGAGCCAATCCTTACCAGTTCAGAGTGCTCCCCTTTGGTCTCACCACAGCCCCCAAGGTGTTTACCAAAGTGATGTCAGTAGTAGTGGCTCACCCGAGACTCCAGGGTGTACAGGTATTCCCCTACCTGGACAATTGGCTCCTCGCTGTCCCTTCCAGGCTTCAACTTTGTCAAACAAAGGATTCCCTTCTCCTGGCCCAGAGGTTGGGCATTACCGTCAATCTCAACAAATCATCTCTGGCCCCAATCCAAATGTTAGACTTCATTGGAGCACGTTTAGACACAATTCAAACCAAAGTTTTTTTACTCCATACAGGATACGCACTCTGAAGCTACACGTTCTTTGCATTTTTCAAACTCATTTCCCGACTGCGGAGATAGTATTAAGGGCACTGGGGTCCATGGCTATTTCTATCAATTTCTTACCCTTACCCCGCCTTCACATGCACATTCTTCACTGGACCCTTGCAGTACAAAGGTCCTGGTTAGATCTTCCATTGACTCACCCTGTTGGAATCTGATGTTCATCGTGCATATAGCTGTAGTCATAACAGATGGGTTATCCTGCCGTCAGGCGGGTCCTCGGTCGGCTGAATTCCAAAGTCTAGGTCCGGCGTCGGTTGTCGTCGCTTCTTCCCTGACGTCAGTGAGGCAGGGGTATAAAAGAACCAGCCGACGCCATTTTCTTCAGTCTTTCTTGCCGCGCGGTGCCTGAAGCAGAAGCAGTTCGCAAGTGCCGGTCGGCCAGCTCCTGAGATTTACGAAAATTTTTCAGCCGAAGTCTTCTTGAAAGCTAAGTACCCCGTTGGGGAAACTTTTCTTGCCTCAGACCGATGTCAGACAAAGTTAATAATTGCATTTCTTGTGGGAAGCAAATACTGCATAAGGATTTCCATTCCTTCTGCATTCCCTGCTTAGGCCCAGACCACTACGACTCGGCCTGTCGTTTTTGTGCTAGATTCAACAAACGCACTATTAAGCATTGGGCGGAGTTCGCCCAGCACTATTTTGGTAAAAAATTTAATTACATTATGTTGTCGGATACTCCGGCTCCTGTTTCGAGTAAAAGACGCAAAGATAAGGACCGACATACGAGGTCCGCGACTTCTACCGACACCACGCTAAAGCCGACTCCAGGTGCTCCGGTTCTCAGCGAGGTGCCTACGCAGCCCCTGAGTACCGATGACGCTTCTTTAGTGGTGTCTTCTGTGCCCGAGGTCACAGGCTCCTCGGCCCCCACTCCGACTACAGATACCGACGCCACTCTTGGCGGGGAAACTCAAACTTTAGACAGACCTGCCACCTCTCAAGGTGTCTTCAGGCCTTCCTCTTTTTCCATTAAGGCTTTCACAAAATCTAAAGCAGCCATGAAAACTAAAAGACAAGCTCCACAGAGCCCCTCTCAAGGCCCCATGCCTAAAAAACAGATGCTCAAAATGGCAGAGGATTTGATTACTCTTATCAGGTGTTCTCAGCCACCCTCGGACAAAAGGCCCAGACTGGAGGAAGACTACCCTTCCTGAGACCAAGCCTCTATTACCTCAGAACACTCTGAGGACCAGGAATATTCATATTCCCCTTTTGAAGATTCTGATGCTGAGGAATCCATTCCCTCGGTCTCCCCCCCTGAGGACTATTCTTTTGGGGAAACCTTACATACCTTGAGGGAACACTTTTACTGGGAAGGCCAAGATTACTCTGATTCCAAGAAAAGGCTCAGGGATTTTCTCTTGCTTCCTCAGCACAGGCCTCTGGCTATCCCTCCTGTTTTGGATATATTAGATGATGTGTACACAGAAGCCAGCCTCAACCCAGATTCTTTACCCCCAGCTCCTGTTAAACCTGACTGGGTTCCTGATTCACACCAATTCCTATACAAAAGCCATGCTGCTGACCCAGAAACTATTTCACAGGGTCCCAAGGGAATTAAGGCCTCTACTGCCAAAAACCCATTACCTTCAGAGAGGGATTCCAGAGCTTTAGAAAGGTGGGGGAAAAAGGTATAAACATACATTGCAATGTGGTTTTGATGATTTACAGGCCTCATGTAGAGCTGCTGTTACAGGGTCCGTCATACATAGACATGCTTGGCTCAAAGAGCAAACCTTACCAGATCATGTCAAAGCTAAATTACTAGATGCACCTCTTCAAAAAGATGTATTGTTTGGAGTTAAAGCTGAGGAGGTACTAAAGAAAATGGAGGAAAAGGCAAGATCAATGCAAACAGTGAAAGATTTCCTACAGCCTCCACGTTTCAGCAAAAACTGGCCTTCAAAAAATTGGTCCTTTCCAGCCACTAACAGACCTCAAAGAGTTAGATACAGGCGCCCGAGGGGTAGAGGGCAATCTCAAGGATCATTTAGAGCCAGACAATGGCAAGCACCTACACCAAGAGGTGGAGAAGATAGATCACATCCATTCAGAAAGCAGACACAATGACTTTCCCCTTTGCATGCCAAGCAAAGCTTTAATGGCAGCACCTTTAGGCGGAAAACTGGCATTATTTTCAAAAAATTGGCATATTGTCACAAAAGACAAATGGATCCTGGACATTATAGACAGAGGCTACAGATTCCATTTTCACACCCTTCCAAAAATGAGAGGCATGCCAAACCTGCCACAAAATCAAAGGGCAGAGGCACAAAAACAAATTTCAGCTCTCATGGACATGAAAGCTATTCAAGAGGTACCTGCAAAAGAACAGGGTCAAGGTTTTTATTCCAGACTATTCCTGGTACCAGGGAAGGACAAAGATTGGAGACCTATTTTGGACCTATCCATCCTAAACACATATTTACTCGTACCAAAATTCAAGATGCTCACCTTACAGCAGCTTCTTCCCATGCTGGGCAAGGAGTCTTGGCTGGTAACATTGGACCTCAAGGAGGCATACCTGCATGTCCCTATCAGACAAGATTGCAGAAGATACCTCAGATTTCTTGCAGGTTCAACCCATTATCAATTCTCTGCATTGCCCTTTGGCTTATCTACTGCGCCCAGAGTGTTTACGAAATGCCTGGCATCAGTAATTGCCTTCTGCAGACTTCAAGGGATACAAATATACCCACATCTGGACGACTGCCTGATCCAAGCGGACAGCAAGCACATACTTCTGAAACACCTGGCCTTTGTAATAAAATTGTTGAACTTTCTGGGATACACAGTCAACAAAAATAAATCAACACTAATACCCTCTCAAGCAATAATTTTCCTGGGTGCCAGCTTGAATACAAACACCCAGATGGCCTACCTCATGCCAGAGAAGCAAGGGCAACTATCTCACTACTTCAGAAAAATGGCAACCTTCACCAGGCTGACTGCAAGGAAAGTCCTGCAGGCTCTGGTATTCATGATATCTTGCATCCTACAGATCCCATATGCAAAGCTGCATATGAGGAAACTTCAATGGTACCTAAAAAACTTATGGTCTCAACACAGCCACAGTTTGGAAACAATTATACCACTCATTCCATGTCTTCAAAAGGAATTTCTGTGGTGGGCTCAAGCATGCCAAAGAAACATAGGTCTCCCTTTCTGCATGCCTCAAGCATATCAAATCATCACAACAGACACCTCGGACTACGCCTGGAGGGGGCACATGACAGATCAGTGCATTCAGGGCAAATGGTCCCAAAAAGAGAAGCACCTACACATCAATCAAAAGGAAATGCTAGCAGTACAAAATGCTATTATGGCCTTCAAAGACCTACTGCATCCAGGCCAGCTATTGATAAAGACAGACAACACCACAGTGATGTGGTATATAAACAAACAGGGAGGAACTCATTCATACCCCCTGTGCAGACTGGCCATGTCCCTTTGGAACATGGCTCTGGAATTGCAAATCCAACTTCAAGCACAATTCCTGCCAGGGAAGGAAAACACGCTGGCAGACAACCTAAGCAGAAATATGACAGATCCACACGAATGGATGTTGCATCCTCAAGTTTTCGCAAAGATAATTCAGGCATGGGGACGGCCAGACATAGATCTCTTTGCTACCCACAAAAATTACCAACTGAAAAAATTTTGCTCAAGGACCTATCACCCACAGGCCTGGAAAGTGGACGCACTTTCTTTCAATTGGACAACATTGACAGTCTATGCCTTTCCACCTCTTCCTCTGCTGCCCAAAGTTCTATTAAAAGCCAGAGCAGAGGCCAAAGATGATTCTCATTGCTCCAGACTGGCCAAGGCAACACTGGTATCCACTCCTGAAGAGCCTGACGCATTCCCCTCCATGGATCCTGCCTCTAGTGCCTCTTCTGTTGACCCAACACAGCTTCAAAACTCTTCACAGTCAGCTAAAAACCCTCAATCTAGCCGCATGGAGGATACCTTGATTTCCCAACAGACCCTCCTCTCCAAGGAGGTGCAGGATGTCATCTTGGAGGCCAGAAGACCTTCAACTAGAAAAGCCTACTCCGCCAAATGGAAACGGTTTTGTGCCTGGAATCAGAAAAAGGGCCAGAATCTTTGGGTTCTAAATTTACCTCAAATATTACAGTACCTAGCTGAGATGTTAAACAGTGGACTTTCCTTCTCCTCCATCAAGATCCATGCTTCAGCCATTTCTGCACAATACAACACTGATCCTCCTTTATTCTCTCATCCTCTCTTAAGACAGTTCCTCAGAGGGGCTAAGAATATAAAACCCCCAAGGAAACCACCAGTACCTGCTTGGGACCTCAACTTAATTTTAGAAAAACTGACTGCCTCCATTTGAGCCAGCTGCCTCAACAGAACTACAATATTTGTCATGGAAAACAGCCTTCCTTCTGGCTATCACCTCAGCACACAGGGTTTCGGAGCTACAAGCCCTCATGGCGGTGCAGCCTTTCATCATTTTCCATCAGGACCGAGTCTCCTTACGAACCAACCCTTCCTTTATGCCAAAGGTAGTATCCAGTGTAGCCTTGAATCAGACTATACACTTACCTACCTTTTATCCTAACCCACAAAACAAAGGGGAAAGACTACTACATTCCTTGGACATTCACAGACAACTTCGTTATTATTTGGACAGGACAAAGCCATTCAGAAAATCAGAGCAACTCTTTGTGTCCTATGCTACAGGTGCTCAAGGAAAGGCTATTTCCAAACAGACAATCTCAAAATGGATAGCCCACTGCATACGCTTTTGTTACTCATTTCATGGAAAAACTGTACCTACATGCATCAGATCTCACTCCACAAGGGCCACAGCTACCTCTACAGCTTTCCTCAGGGGGGTTCCTACCAAGGATATTTTGGAAGCAGCCACTAGGAGTTCTGTGCACATTTTCTCCAAGCACTATCACCTTCCACTATACTCTAAATCTAGAGCGGGCTTTGCCACAGCAGTCTTGCAGGGCATCCTTGCTCCTCCTAGTTCCACTTAGTGCCTGCCACCCCTCTTTAGCTTTGGGATTCTACCCATCTGTTATGACTGCAGCTGTATGCACGATGAACATAGTACAGTTTTGTACCTACCATAAATGTAGATGTTCGAGTGCTAATACAGCTGCAGTCCAGGTTTCCCTCCCTCCATCCCCTCTTGGGACAGGCCTTATGACTAACACCTCCTCATACAAGCTGATTGGGGTATTCTTTATGGTGTATTTGCTTGCAAACTACTGCTTTTTGATTATATTACATTGCATTATTACATGAGTTTCTGTTTTGCCTTCCTTCTGGGGGCACCTGACGTCTGGGGCAAGAAAAACTGAAGAAAATGGCGTCGGCTGGTTCTTTTATAACCCTGCCGCACTGACGTCGGTGAAGAAGTGACGACAACCGACGCCCGACCTAGACTTTGGAATTCGGCCGACCGAGGACCCGCCTGACGGCAGGATAACTCATCTGTTATGACTGCAGCTGTATTAGCACTCGAACATCTACATTTATGGTAGGTACAAAACTGTACTTTGAGTGTGCAGGGACTCCTTTTTGTGGTGCATTAATTCCTCGGACCTTGTTTGTGGGTTGCCCCTTTCTTCCACCTTTCGCCACAGTCACTATGGATGCCTCTTAGCTAGGATGGGGGGCACTGCTCGGGAAGGACAGTTCAAGGTACGGGGTCCCCCTACAAGACCAGATTGCATATCAAAATCCTGGAGATGAGGGTGGTCCTTCTAGCATTGCAGGCCCTCCATGCCTATCTTCCCTCAGGAATGATTGCTGTTCAGACCAACAATATGTTGGTGGCCTGGTACATCAAGCAGGGGGGAACCAGGTCTTATCCCCTATGTGAAGGGGCCATGAGAGTATGGGAGTGGGTGAGCTTCCACGTCTGTTTTCTTGAGCTTCCACGTCTGTTTTCCGGTGGCAGTGCACATGCCGGGGAGGTCCAGCACTCTAGCAGACAGGCTCACCAGATCTATTCTGATGCCTTATGAGTGGTCTCTGAATCCTTCAGTAGCAAAACAGATCTTTCAAAAGTGGGGTCAGCATCGCTGTGATCTCTTTGCTTCTCCTTCAGTGCAAAGTTCGCAAGTTCTTCGCTCTGAACACCCCTCCGGGGGAAGCCTCCCAGAGATGCTCTGATTCATGCTTGGCCTCCCCAGTCTTCTGTATGCTTATCCTCCTCTTCCCTTAATACCAGAATTCCTTCAGAAAGCTCACAGGCTGGGGAGCCTAGTAATCCTCATTGCCTCATTCTGGCCCCACCAAGTATGGTTTCCCTCTCTGTGGTCTCATCTTGGTGGCTCCACCATGATGTTGGATCCTGTTCCGGATCTCATCTCTCATCCCTCAGGGATTCTCCATCCAGACCTGATCCATTTGAAGCTCACTGCTTGGCTGCTCCAGTTCCCATGATGGTCAGGACTCCCAGCTTACCCTCTCTTGTCAAAAGAATCCTGGTGGTGGCCCATAAGTCCTCCACCAGAAAGGTATACTCCAGTAAATGGAGACCATTTTCGATCTGGGCTTTGCAACATGTACTAGACCCTTTCACTGCCCCTGTTTCCATGGTGCTAGAATTTTGACTGGAATTTTTCAACAAGGTGCTAGTTTTTCCACATCAAAGTTCACCTTGCTGCAATTTCTAATTTTCATGCGGGGGATACTATGGCTTCCTTAGTATCATCAAAGCTTTGCAAGGCCTTCCTCAAAGGTACCTTTCTTCAACCCCCGATGAAGGACCCTACACCACTGTGGGATCTTACGTTAGTACTTCAAGCCTTAGTTTTGTCCGCCTTTGAACCTGCAGCTTCGGTGGCTCTGCAGTTTCTATCCTGGAAGACTTTGTTCTTGGTGGCCATTACTTCTGCCAGGACAGTTTCGGAACTTCAAGCTTTGTTGGTCAAAGCCCCTTATATGATTTTTCATAAGGACAGGGTGTCCTTGTGCACTAACCCATCCTTTCTTCCTAAAGTAGCTTCAGAGGCCAGCATTAATCAGGTGATCAATCTCCTGGTCTTCTTTCCAAACTTTCAAAATAAGGGAGAATACAAATTGCATTTATTAGATGTGCACAAACAAGTTACATTTCTACTTGCACATGACAAAAACCTTTCATAAATCTGACCAACTTTTCATCTCTTACTCCAAACCCTTTTTAGGGAAACCAATCTCTAAAGTTACTATCACTCGTTGGATTTCCCATTGTATCATTCGGGTGTATTCTGTTAGGAGGATTTACCCAAGTCATGTGAAAGTGCATTCCACCAGATCTATGGCCACTTCAGCAGCTTTTTGGTCCAGAGTTTCATTGGACGATATTTGTTCTGCTGCTGCTTGGTCCTCTTCTCATACTTTCATCTCACATTATAAATTGGACATTGTGTCCAGGAACAGGGCATCCTTTGGCTCTGCCGTGCTCTGAAATATCTTTCCATGAGGGCCTCCCAGGTATTTAGTAGCTGGGGACTCTGTCCTATAGGTTGAAGACCAAATGAAGGCAACTACTTCAGATAAAGAAGTTATGTATTCACCATAACATTCCATCTGAGTAGTTGTTTTTCATTTGCCTTCAACTGTCCCTCTCTCCTCCCCCCGGCCTTGTGACAACTGTGTTTGCTGCTACAACTACTGGAGGTGGTCACCGTAAGGGTGCCTCTTGTCTTATCCTTGTTGATGGTTGTTCTTGGGGACAAGGTTCTGTTGGGTCGGATGAGAGTACTAGATTGGGCAGCAAACTCGATTTGAAGGGAGGAATGAGACAGGAGCATTATGGGTAAGGGGAGAAGCTTTGAGCTTGGATCAGATGCTGGATATGTGGCCAAGACAGATCGGGTAACCCACAGGCTGAAGACAAACTAAGAACTACTACTCAGATGGAACGTTATGGGGAGTACATAACTTCTTTTTTTTCTTCTATCTTGTCTCAAGAAGGAACTCCCCTGATGGATTCAGCAGTTGTCTTTAAATCCAGGGTTCCATTTTCCCTCTCAGGAGCTGTTCACAGATGCTTCAGACATGGGATGGAGAACAGCTTTTGCCTCCCTAAAGATGCAGGGGTTATGGTCCTCTTTTCAGCAGAAGGAGTACATCATTGTCAAAGAGATGAGAGCCCTTCTGCTGGCTCTTCGGGCTTTTCATCCTCTTTTCTCCCCAGGACCTCTCAAGATGTTTACAGACAACACCACAGTGATGTGGTATGTAAACAAATGGGGGGGGGACAAGGTCTTGTCTGTCGTCTTTGCCGGTTGGCACTCCTGGTATGGGATCGTGTTGACCAGTATCAAGTGATTCTTCTGCTAGTTTACATTCCTTCAGGTCGGAACTTTGTGTCTGACAGTCTGGGCAGGTCCTTACTTAACTCAGTCCCATGAATGGAGGCTTCACAGGGATGTGTTTCTGGACATTGTCCACCATCCACCAGTGGGGTACTTCTCAAATAGATCTATTTGCCTCCCCTCTGCATAGACAGCTTCCTCTATTTTGTGCCAGATTCCCAGGTCCTGTGGTGTGGAAGGTGGATGCCCTCTCTTTGTCTTGGAAGGTGATGTTTCTTTATGCCCCCCCCTTCCCCTCATTCCAGAACTCCTTTTTAGAATTCAACAGCACAAGCCAAGTTCTGTATTGTTATGGTGCAGTCCATTCTACCTCTCTTGAGGAAAGGATGACTGGATGTGCTCAGTCAGCCTCAAGGATGCCTAACATCATAGAAAGATAGAGGTATCTGCACGTCTAGCTAGGAGCCGTTCATTATCATGACAGTCAGTTCACAGGAGAGGCAAGTCCTTTGGTTTCACCACCTCTTCCAGGGTGTTCAACAAGCGCATGGTAGTTGTGGCAGCCTGACTCAGGCTGCAGAGTTTCCATGTTTTTCGTTACCCAGATGATTGTTTTTTTCACCGTCTCCATGAGGGCGACGTTAGAGCCAGGGATTCTTTACTCCCGTTGTGCCTTTTTGGGAATCACTGTAAACTATTAGAAGTCCAACTTTTAGCCAGTTTAGACTTTGGAGTTTGTAGGCTGCCAGTTGAACACAGTATCTCAGATAGCAAAACTCCTGTCTCTTAGAGTATCTTCCCTTTGTACCCAGGCCATGTTTTTACTCTTACAGGAAACCTCCAACTTCCATGGTTCTCAGACTCTTGGGTCAATATGGCTGCAAAAGTCTGCTTAGTCCCCCTGGTGAGGTACCATATGAGGATACTGCAGTGGAGATTAGCGATGTAGTGGTTTTGCTTGATTCACCGTATGGATTTTTCCATCATGTTGACTGAGATCGGTCAAAGACATTAAGTGGTGGTTGGCGTCTCCCCTAGTGTTAGCTGGGAGATGGTTTCTCTCCCTCAGGGTACAGTCAGTACAGATGCCTCCCTTCTCTGGCGGGAAGGGAATTTCAAAGGGAAGATAGAGTAAGAGGAACTTGGGAGCTGAAGTCTTTGGAAAGAGCCAGTCACTGATCCCAGTCAGATCTGATAATCCACAGGTTGAACTGGAAGGAAACTGATGAAACAGATCTGTCAGTATACAAGTACATACCTTTCATTTTTTTTATCCTTATAACATTCATTCAGTCCAGCATTACATAAATTGCTCAATTACTGCCTTCCCTTAAACCTCACTCCTCTTCCCCAGTGTTATGTATGTATGTATCGTTCCCACAAATTCAATTTATTTCTGTATAATTTGCTCCTTCCCTTTTTAAAGATCTTGTTCCAGTTCTTTTATCTCTTACAGTATTCTGTGCTTCAATTACAGTTGGTTTAGATTTTGACTTCCTTTTTCTAGTATTTGCTGTTTTGGCAGCTAGCAGAATTAAACTTACTATGTCTATGCAGTTAAGATCCTGTGCCTAGCTCAAAATAATCATTTCCCTAGGTGCATCCATTGCTCTCCCAGTATTTCTGACAGAGTACTCTGTAGGGAATTTTTAAAATCTGCCAACTCATTACACCCCCCCCAAAAAAGTTCCCAATTATTTTCCCTCCCCATCACTGCTCTAACATTTGGTATCTACCTGAAGAAAAAAAATCTTTGCTTGCAGTGTAAAATATCTATACAAATATTTCCAAGCAAAAAGTCCTAGACTTTCTGGACTTTGTTGTACATTAATCAACCATACATATGTCCTCCCATTGTTGCCTTTCCTTTTCCAGTTTGTCTTCCCAATCTTTTCTAGCCGCCTGTAATTGAGTCTTGTAATTATCATAATGTATTGTATATGCCCTATGAGTTATCTCTTTTTAACAGTACCGTCTAATCTAGATTTGACAAAAAATTCTACCAGAGCAGGTCTTCTACTTGAAAAGCAAATAAAGGGGAAAGAGGACACCCCTGTTTGGTTCCTCTATTTTAACACAACTTTTTGGAGAGGAAAGCATCTACTTTAATTCGTACAACTGATCCTTCATATATCCCTTTAATTAACATTACAGTTGCATCAAGGAATGCAAATGCTTCCTCTGACATACTCAGTATTGCAGCATAATCTTGTCTAATGCTTTCTTTGCATGAAGATACACCAAAGAGCAGCAGTATTTTCTTACATAATGCTTCCCTCTGGCTCATTATTGTTTTGTTAATATTGTCAAATATTTGCCTCCTCTCTACAAGCCCCCATTGATCCATATCTGTCAAATTGTTGCAGCAAGTTGGCCATTCTTTTATAATCATGGTTTAAAACTTAAATGGGTCTATATAAAGCAGAGTTTGATGGGTCTTAACCCTGTTTGAATTATACACCCACCACAGATGTTCTTCGTCTTCCATTGCTGCAGTCCTTACTATTGGGTATAGTCCGCATCCAGTCGGCCCGAATACCAGAGTATAAGGCTGACGTCGGTCAGGGCGCATTAGACTGACGTCAGTACGTCAGGGTACTAATGCGCATGACCGGCGTCATATCCCCAGTCTTTTTTGCCGCGTGATCCGATGCAGAAGCAGTTTTGCGAGTGCAGGTTGGCGTTCTGAAATATTTCCGAAACCGGAGTTTCAGACCGAATCAGAGTTGGCTAAGTACCCCGTTGGGGAATATTTTGGTTTTTTCTTGCCTCAGTTTTTAACCGGATGTCAGAAAAGTGAATAACTGTATTTCTTGTGGGAAACAAATACCTCATAGGGATTACCATACATTATGTATACCTTGTTTAGGCCTGAGCACGACGTTGTTGGTTGCCGCTCTTGTGCTAGGTTTAACAAACGCACTATTAAGAGGAGGTTAGACTGTGCCAGATTAGTGTTTGGGAAGCGTTGCAATTATAAAATGCCGTCGGATGCTCCGACGCCCGCTTCATCCAAGAAGCGCAAGGACAAAACAGCGAAGCCTAGGGTTGATGAACCGGCAGTCCCAGACGTCGGTTCTTTAGATGGCTCAGTGGAGCCAGAGGTTTTGCCAGGAGTTTCTATAGAGTCTCAGGCAGAAACTTTACTGTTACAGGATGTACCCTCTCAGGAGGCAGGCCAGGCTGGGGGGCTTCTCAGGTAACTATTCTTCCCTCTCTTCCCAAAGTAGTTAGAACCGCTACTTCTGCTGCCATAACATACTTTAGAGGTAGGCCTACTTCAGCCTCAGTAGGGGCTTCTCCTAGCCTTCGGGTTCTGTACCTAAGAAACATATGCTTAAAATGGCAGAAGATTTGATTACTATGATTAGAGGTTCTATGGGCCCTCCTGATAAGAGGCCTAGAGTGGAACCAGAGTTTGACAGTTTTGAACAGGGTTCAGGGCTTCTGAATCTTCTGCGGAAGATTTGCAGGAGTATCCTCATTATTCTGATTCTGATGTGGATGATGCCACTCCTTCGGCTTCTCCTCCTGAGGATTTTTCATTTTCAGAGACTCTGCATTCCATGAGGGAGCACTTTAAATGGGAAGGCCAGGATTACTCTGATTCCAGGAAGAGGCTTAGGAATTCTTGTTTTACCCAGCATAGGCCCTTAGCTATACCTCCTGTGTTGAATGTGGTGGAAGATGTTTTTGCAGAGGCTTCCCGAACCCTGATTCTTTGCCTCCTGCTCCTGTTAAACCTGATAGGTACTATAGGGTGCCCAAGCTCATAAGTATTTGTTTAAGAGTCCTAGGGCGGACCCAGAAACTGTTTCTCAGGGGCCTAAAGGTGTTAAGGCCTCTGTGGTTAAAAATCCTGTTCCCACTGACAAAGAGGCAAGGGCGTTAGATAGGTGGGGTAAGAAAGTGTATACTTCTTCCACTCTAGCCATGAGAGCGTTGAATTGTCAGTTTCACATGCTGAAATATCAAAATTATCTCCTTTCACAATTGAAATCTAAGGTGGATGCTTTAAGGAAGGTATTGATTGTAAAGACTTGCTGGATTTAGTTTATGTGTCTGAACAAGTGGGCAAGCATTCTTTGCAATGTGGTTTTGATGCTGTGCAGGCCTCCTCGAGGGTGGCTGCCACTAGTTCTGTTCAGAGCTCACAGGCTGGGAGCCTAGTAATCCTGCATTGCCTCATTCTGGCCCCACCAAGTATGGTTTCCCTCTCTGTGGTCTCATCTTGGTGGCTCCACCATGATGTTGGATCCTGTTCCGGATCTCATCTCTCTCTTCATCCCTCGAGGGATTCTCCATCCAGACCTGATCCATTTGAAGCTCACTGCTTGGCTGCTCCAGTTCCCATGATGGTCAGGACTCCCAGCTACCTCCTACTCTTGTCAAAAAAGAATCCTGGTGGTGGCCCATAAGTCCTCCACCAGAAAGGCAGTATACTCCAGTAAATGGAGACCATTTTTGATCTGGGCTTTGGTAAACATGTACTAGACCCTTTCACTGCCCCTGTTTCTTTCATGGTGCTAGAATTTTGACTGGAATTTTTTCAACAAGGTGCTAGTTTTCCACATCAAAGTTCACCTTGCTGCAATTTCTAATTTTCATCAAAATACTATGGCTTCCTTAGTATCATCAAAGCTTTGCAAGGCCTTCCTCAAAGGTACCTTTCTTCAACCCCCGATGAAGGACCCTACACCACTGTGGGATCTTACCCAAGTTAGATACTTCAAGCCTTATGTTTTGTCTCGCCTTTGAACCTGCAGCTTCGGTGGCTCTGCAGTTTCTATCCTGGAAGACTTTGTTCTTGGTGGCCATTACTTCTGCCAGGACAGTTTCGGAACTTCAAGCTTTGTTGGTCAAAGCCCCTTATATGATTTTTCATAAGGACAGGGTGTCCTTGTGCACTAACCCATCCTTTCTTCCTAAAGTAGCTTCAGAGGCCAGCATTAATCAGGTGATCAATCTCCTGGTCTTCTTTCCAAACTTTCAAAATAAGGGAGAATACAAATTGCATTTATTAGATGTGCACAAACAAGTTACATTTCTACTTGCACATGACAAAAACCTTTCATAAATCTGACCAACTTTTCATCTCTTACTCCAAACCCTTTTTAGGGAAACCAATCTCTAAAGTTACTATCACTCGTTGGATTTCCCATTGTATCATTCGGGTGTATTCTGTTAGGAGGATTTACCCGCCAAGTGCATTCCACCAGATCTATGGCCACTTCAGCAGCTTTTTGGTCCAGAGTTTCATTGGACGATATTTGTTCTGCTGCTGCTTGGTCCTCTTCTCATACTTTCATCTCACATTATAAATTGGACATTGTGTCCAGGAACAGGGCATCCTTTGGCTCTGGCCTGCGTAACTGAAATATCTTCCATGAGGGCCTCCCAGGTATTTAGTAGCTGGGGACTCTGTCCTATAGGTTGAAGACTAATGAAGGACAACTACTAGATAAAGAAGTTGTGTATTCACCGCAACATTCCATCTGAGTAGTTGTTTTCATTTGCCTTCAACTGTCCCTCTCTCCTCCCGGCCTTAGGACAACTTTTGTTTGCTGCTACAACTACTGGAGGTGGTCACCCAAGGGTGCCTTTGTCTTATCCTTGTTGATGGTTGTTCTTGGGGACAAGGTTCTGTTGGGTCGGATGGAGAGTACTAGATGGGCAGCAAACTTCGACATTTGAAGGGAGGAATGAGACAGGAGCATTATGGGTAAGGAGAGAAGCTTTGAGCTTGGATCAGATGCTGGATATATGTGGCCAAGACAGATCGGGTAACCCACAGGCTGAAGACAAACTAAGAACTACTACTCAGATGGAACGTTATGGGGAGTACATAACTTCTTTTTTTTCTTCTATCTTGTCTCAAGAAGGAACTCCCCTGATGGATTCAGCAGTTGTCTTTAAATCCAGGGTTCCATTTTCCCTCTCAGGAGTTGTTCACAGATGCTTCAGACATGGGATGGAGAACAGCTTTTGCCTCCCTAAAGATGCAGGGGTTATGGTCCTCTTTTCAGCAGAAGGAGTACATCATTGTCAAAGAGATGAGAGCCCTTCTGCTGGCTCTTCGGGCTTTTCATCCTCTTTTCTCCCCAGGACCTCTCAAGATGTTTACAGACAACACCACAGTGATGTGGTATGTAAACAAATGGGGGGGGGACAAGGTCTTGTCTGTCGTCTTTGCCGGTTGGCACTCCTGGTATGGGATCGTGTTGACCAGTATCAAGTGATTCTTTTGCTAGTTTACATTCCTTCAGGTCGGAACTTTGTCTCTGACAGTCTGGGCAGGTCCTTACTTAACTCAGTCCCATGAATGAAGGCTTCACAGGGATGTGTTTCTGGACATTGTCCACCATCCACCAGTGGGGTACTTCTCAAATAGATCTATTTGCCTCCCCTCTGCATAGACAGCTTCCTCTATTTTGTGCCAGATTCCCAGGTCCTGTGGTGTGGAAGGTGGATGCCCTCTTTGTCTTGAAGGTGATGTTTCTTTATGCCCCCTTCCCCTCATTCCAGAACTCCTTTTAGAATTCAACAGCACAAGCCAAGTTCTGTATTGTTATGGTGCAGTCCATTCTACCTCTCTTGAGGAAAGGATGACTGATGTGCTCAGTCAGCCTCAAGGATGCCTAACATCATAGAAAGATAGAGGTATCTGCACGTCTAGCTGGGAGCCGCTCATTATCATGACAGTCAGTCCACAGGAGAGGCAAGTCCTTTGGTTTCACCACCTCTTCCAGGGTGTTCAACAAGCGCATGAAGTTGTGGCAGCCTGACTCCAGGCTGCAGAGTTTCCATGTTTTTCGCTACCCAGATGATTGTTTTTTCACCGCTCCATGAGGGCGACGTTAGAGCCAGGGATTCTTTACTCCCGTTGTGCCTTTTGGGAATCACTGTAACTATTAGAAGTCCAACCTTTAGCCAGTTTAGACTTTGGAGTTTGTAGGCCAGTTGAACACAGTATCTCAGATAGCAAACTCCTGTCTCTTAGAGTATCTTCCCTTTGTACCCAGGCCATGTTTTTACTCTTACAGGAAACCTCCAACTTCCAATGCGCGTGGTTCTCAGACTCTTGGGTCAATATGGCTGCAAAGTCTGCTTAGTCCCCCTGGTGAGGTACACTGCCATATGAGGATACTGCGGTGGAGATTAGCGATGTAGTGGTTTTGCTTGATTCACCGTATGGATTTTTCCATCATGTTGACTGAGATCGGGTCAAAGACATTAAGTGGTGGTTGGCGCCTCTAGTGTTAGCTGGGAGATGGTTTCTTCCCTCAGGGTACAGTCAGTACAGATGCCTCCCTTTCTGGCGGGAAGGGAATTTCAAAGGAAAGATAGAGTAAGAGGAACTTGGGAGCTGAAGTCTTTGAAAGAGCCAGTCACTGATCCCAGTCAGATCTGATAATCCACAGGTTGAACTGGAAGGAAACTGATGAAACAGATCTGTCAGTATACAAGCACATACCTTTCATTTTTTTATCCTTATAACATTCATTCAGTCCAGCATTACATAAATTGCTGAAATACTGCCTATCCCTAAAACTCACTCCTCTTCCCCAGTGTTATGTATGTATGTATCGCTCCCACAAAATCCATTTATTTCTATATAATTTGCTCCTTCCTTTTAAAGATCTTGTTCCAGTTCTTTATCTCTTACAGTATTCTGTGCTTCAATTACAGTTGGTTTAGATTTTGACTTCCTTTTTCTAGTATTTGCTGTTTTGGCAGCTAGCAGAATTAAACTTACTATGTCTATGCAGTTAAGATCCTGTGCCTAGCTCAAAATAATCATTTCCCTAGGTGCATCCATTGCTCTCCCAGTATTTCTGACAGAGTACTCTGTAGGGAATTTTTAAAATCTGCCAACTCATTACACCCCCCCCAAAAAAAAGTTCCCAATTATTTTCCCTCCCCATCACTGCTCTAACATTTGGTATCTACCTGAAGAAAAAAAAATATTTGCTTGCAGTGTAAAATATCTATACAAATATTTCCAAGCAAAAAGTCCTAGACTTTCTGGACTTTGTTGTACATTAATCAAATATACATATGTCCTCCCATTGTTGCCTTTCCTTTTCCAGTTTGTCTTCCCAATCTTTTCTAGCCGCCTGTAATGGAGTCTTGTAATTATCATAATGTATTGTATATGCCCTATGAGTTATCTCTTTTTAACAGTACCGTCTAATCTAGATTTGACAAAAAATTCTACCAGAGCAGGTCTTCTACTTGAAAAGCAAATAAAGGGGAAAGAGGACACCCCTGTTTGGTTCCTCTATTTAAACACAACGTTTTGGAGAGGAAAGCATCTACTTTAATTCGTACAACTGATCCTTCATATATCCCTTTAATTAACCTTACAGTTGCATCAAGGAATGCAAATGCTTCCTCTGACATAGTATTGCAGCATAATCTTGTCTAATGCTTTCTTTGCATGAAGATACACCAAAGAGCAGCAGTATTTTCTTACATAATGCTTCCTTCTGGCTCATTATTGTTTTGTTAATATTGTCAAATATTTGCCTCCTCTCTACAAGCCCCCATTGATCCATATCTGTCAAATTGTTGCAGCAAGTTGGCCATTCTTTTATAATCATGGTTTAAAACTTAAATGGGTCTATATAAAGCAGAGTTTGATGGGTCTTAACCCTGTTTGAATTATACACCCACCACAGTTTTCTTCCAAAGTGGTGTTTTTTTCCTTCCTTATAAAAATACAGTTAGTAGTTCTTCCCTCCTAACTTCCAAAGTTCTACAGGAGTGCCATCTCTTCATGGAGACTTTCCTGCAGATTGATTATATACATCAGTGTATTTATCTCATCTCCTCCTGTCTTAAATATTAGTTGTTGAACCTCACCTTCCTCTGACCTTGGCATAATTAAGTCTTCCATAAATATTTCCATCTGTGCTCCTTTTGGTTTCTGCATTCCTCTGCTTTATACAGATTTTTCATAAATTTCAAAGAATCTCTTAATGCCTTTATAGGATTTCTGGTTATTTTGCTACTCATAGACTCCCTAACTTTGGTGATGACCCTTTCTGTTACATAAGTGATTGTACTAAAATATTTTGTGCTCTGGAGCTGTAAACAAAAAAGTAGTTGTTTAATAGCAGTCTTTTTAATCTCAAGCTTTTAGCCAAATACTGGCTTACTTTTCTCTTCAGAATCCTGCAGTTGCTCTTCTCTTGTTTTGTGAGTTTCCCCTTATTCTGCAGTACTTTAACCTTTGTCAGCATATTTAATGATTGATATTATTTATTAACCACCTCTCCTCTGTTTTTCTGCTCTGTTTTTAAACTCAATTTTTATCCCACTCACTAGCTATATCTTCTTGAAGCAATTGCTATCTTCCCTTGTAACTCTTGAATGATTTCCACTACCCATTCCTTAAATTACCCTTTTAATAGGTAGGTGGGATAACACCTGTGTTGTAGTTTTACTCGTAACAATGCATTTTTTATATAGGTTCTTATTAGTGCTGATCTGAAATACTTACTGGATGTATTTCAGAGCTTTCAGTTAGATGCACATGTTCCTATGAGATATAATTCCTGTGTATTTTATCTCAGTTATTGTATGTTGGGGAATAATAATTAAATTCTGAGTTCCTACTACTGAATTCATGTCTTCTATTCCAAATATTTTCATATATTTCTTCAAAAATCTATACTCTTCTGTTATATTCATAGGTTAGTACTAAACTAACTGCCCTTGTGAGCCATTTTAAGCCTTGCCAATTATCCCTTGTGAGACTCAAACCCTGCACCTTGTGTTTGTAAGGCAAACACCTTAACCATTAGGCCACCCTCCCAACCATGGGCAATATTCCCTGCTGAAGGCTGAATTTTTCCTCCCAAATTTTACTTAAGCTCCATAATAGCAGTTTTTGGTGAAATGTAAATACATGCCAGTGTAATGCTCCTCCCTTGCCAGTAGCCCCTTACTACCACAAATCTACCATTATTGTCTTTGTTTCCTGTTCAGCTTCTGTTGGAGCCCTGTCTAGCATTAATTATTACTCCCTTTGTTTCTGCTGTCCCTTATATTCTGCTAAATATCCATCATAAGGTCCAGTCTTTGTCACATTCACTTTATCATTTATTTCCAAACATATCTCCTCCAGCATTGATATTTACACTGTGCCTTTGTTAATATAATTAATTGCTCATTTCTTTGTCTATATTTTAGTTCATTTACATTCCAAGATCATATGGATAAAATATCCATTAAAAATTTATTGTTCCCTCCTGTTGTACACCATAATTTTTTGAATGTGTATTTCCACCTTCTGCCTTGCATATGCACACTAATCTTTGGCAGGCTGATCTTTTATGCAGTTGTTTCTTTTCATCTCCACCTGAATCTGTATCCCATTTTCCAAGGCATTTTGATTAATGAAACACTCCCATCACCTCTTAACAAATAGAACTATTTTATGTTTAAACAAATTAAGTTTAACCCTCCAGTTAGAAACAACTGCCCAAAATTGACAGCTGTACCCACAGACATTTGCACAGGTAACCATAATCTTAGATTAGGTAATGGGCATGTTACCGCCTGTGTTCCAACTTAACACTGATTGCTATCTTTTCTTATTTCTGTGTTCTTCCCAGATGTGAAAACATTAACTCCTAGTTCTAGGAAAAAGTGCACTAGCTGCCTTAAAATAAAACTAAGTTGTACACCATTATGAAGTGTATTGAAGTGTTAAGGCTGCTGGGGTGGTTACTATCTTGGCCACTATCTTTTAACTTTCAGTAATTTCAAGCTATATTTCTCACTGTCTGCCATTGTATCCTTAAATCTTCCACCAGAAAATAAAGCTCAGTACTCTCAGTATTATGTGCTTGCAATCACAGACAGATTCTCACCATGTAAATAAAACTTGTTAGAGAGGGAAAACAGTTAACAACTTTGCAGATGCATGAAGGAATGTTTGTAAAATTCTCTCAGAGCAGAATGTATAGAATTCCTCTGCTGAACAACTCCCTATAGGTGCATACTACTTGTCTCAGACAGAGAGTTTTCATGGTTTTCATCGTTTTTGTCTTATTTTTCAAGCCTGTTTGCTTATAAAGAAAAACTTATTTATAGTTTAAGTAAATAACATTAATTTTGACATCCACCTTTGTAAAAACAAGGGAAAATGTTATCTTAATTCTACATAAAATATAATCTGTTCTATTTTACCCACCAACTCTAGCTGTTCAGTATCACAGCATTATATTAGCTTAAAACTTGCTTCTGTCCAACTTTTTTCTCTTGATATACTGTAGAGCCTTTATTTCTTATAACAAAAACATGCTTACTTACATTAATATCTTTAACACACTTAATAGTCACTGAAAAAACTCTCCCATAATTAAAATGCCCCTGACTGCACAGTATAGATAGATTTACAATATTACATGCGGTTTATATTGTGAAATGTTTTATAAAAATACTAAGAACAAAAATTGCTTTTCTTACAGGTGCTTCCTTTTTTCCTGTAGTGTCCTCCTGAACATCAATGACAGAGTATATGCTTTACAGTCCACTAAAATATAGTATTTCTCAGTGACTTTTTCTTGCAAAGTCATATTTTACAAAAAGTATTGATGCTTTGTAGTTTGCATTTATTCACTCACACATCAGTTCACTTTATGAGCTCTTTCCAGAACTTTCTTGAGGTTTCTGTCATGTTTGACTTCACCATTGCCTCCTACAAGAATATCATGTACTATAATAGCACATAGATAGCCAGAAAAAATTTGCTCCATCCCTCACTGAAAACTTCACTGGCAGAATTTATCCCAAATGGCATTCTTAAAAATCTGTACCTTCCAAATGGTGTACTAAAAGTGGTAAGCAATGAAGATTTTTGATCAAGCAAAATTTGCCAAAATGAACTTTTTGTATCTAAGACGGAAGAAACACTGGCATTTGACATGAGGCTAGCAACTTCAACTGTGCGCATTGGATGATGAGGTTGGTTTAGTGATTTGCTGAGATCTCTTGGATCAATACATATTCTAATGTCATCTAAGCTTTTCTTATGAACTACCACCATGGAGGATTCCCAATCAGTTGGTTCTTCAACTGGACAAATTACTGCTTGCTACACCATTCTGTCTAGCTCAGCCTTGACTCTGTTCTGCACGGCTACTGGAACTTTCCATGCTGGTTGGATAACTGGACTTAGGATCTAACGTCATGGAGTACATAACTGGAAGTTTGCCTAGTTTGTCTTCAAAAAGATCAACATAGTCAGAAAAAATAGTTTGTGCAAAATTCTTGTTACACCTGTTTACATGGTGGACTTCTACATTAAATGAAAGGAGTCCCATTTTCAAGCTATCTCTGAGGCCTAATAATGATTGCACGTGTTTCTTGATTGCATAAAATTGCAAGTCATAGCTGTTCCCAGCAGAGTAACATGAAAGCACTACAGAGCCTTCGATTTGGATTTCTTCAACACCATAAGCAACAAGCTTTGCACACTTAGCCAGATAAAACTTCTCACCAGCACTTACTTTGGCAAACATTTCTGCTGACATAACATTGCACTTTGAACCAATGCTAACTTTGAGCTCTACAGGTCTCCCTTTAATCATAATGGTACAAAATAATTCATTCTTTCCCACAAATCTACTGCATTGATTGCTTCACCAAGCACTGACACATCATCAACATAAAAAGTAGGGTCACAGCTTTCTACTTGATCAACTTGTCTCTCTGAATGTTCTCTTTTAATTAAAGTGTGAGCCTCATTTGATTTACAAAGCCTTTTGAAATTATTCCATCTTTTACATTTGTGGCCCTGATGATCAAAAGCTAAACACTTCTCTCATTTGGGCTCATGATTTCCCCCATAATTACGACAATTAACAATAAAGTTTGGTAACGCAGCTAACTTAGTTGGTTTATCGTTAATATTAAGAGTTGGAAGCAACCATGAGCCCTTTTGATTTTGTTGACTCACCCTTCTACTTCACTGAGCATGCTCTGGGTTTTACTAGAGCTGCCTGGAAATTGCTAGAAAGTGTCTGGGTTTCACTGAAGCTGCCACACCCTTGGGCCTGTATCTTTTAACCACATACTGCATATCACCAACATTAGCCGTAGAAGAAGCCACTTGTGTGCTTTTCTTATTTGTAAGCATATTTGTGTGCTTTTCTGTGAGCTCATATATCTGAGAAATCTCTATGGCCTTATTCAAAGTTAAATCGTCTTGAAGCAAAATCTTTCTCACTGTATCTTTAATGCCACACACAAGCTTGTCTTTTATCAACTGATCTGTTAAATCACCAAGTCTGTACATTTTTGCCTTGTTTCTCAAGTCAGTTGTATATGCTGCAAAAGTTTCAGTAGGCTTTTGATCCCATGTGTAAAATAAATGCCTTTCCATTGTAATATTTGTTTGGGCGTTACACGTTTCTCTAAATTTACATTTCAAACACTCAGGGTCTTCCCACGTTTCAGCCGGTACCACTATAGGGAGGTTTCCCTCTTCCCTGCATACACAAATGAACGCTCTCTTTCAATGGCTTCTGAACCAGCTAAATTAAGCAAAATAAATGCCTTTGTATGTGTGTCTTTCTCACAAAAAGCAGCCTGTATGAAAATCCCATACTCTTGCTCAAACACACACTAATTTTCTGCAATATTGTTATCCAACACATGCGGATTTGGTCTACAAAATCCTTCTGCCATGTCAACAAATTATGTTTAAACACAATGCAAATATGGCACTTACAATTATGTACGAACATGCACACATACACCAGGCACTTGGTTAGCAACCAGGTGGGGGAAGAAGTAGAACATACAGAGTCTGGCCAGTACATAAATGAGGTACACATAAACTCTTATGCAGCAGTACCTTTCAAATGCAGCACTAGCATAATGAATTGTGTGAAACTTTGGCAATAATTTCCCATGTTCAGAAAACATTTAAAGTGATCTGGTAATAAAAAAAATTATCTTCCTTTGTACTACTTCAGGTAGTACATGAAGTGCTGAACAACATTTTCGCAGCATTGGCAAATGTGTCTGGATGCTGATTTTATTGTGGAAAAGCTTTTTATATTAGCACTTTCCTTATGATCATGCCATTGAGATTAAAGGAAAACTCCACCTTCTTCTACAGTTTAATTCAACCCTTAGGTTACTTTTTTCCCCACAACATGGTTACAGTATCATGTAGGTACCCGAAACCTGCTTCTACTGTATAAAACTTTCATTTTCTTGCCTTGGAGTCAAAGGGAAGGGAAAACTCGCCCAAACTTAACTTCTCACATACTTTGTAGAGGAATTTTTCTCCACTTGCGTGACATACCACAGGCAGAGAAATCTGTAGTCTACACTTCTCAGGGATTATTGACAATTTTATACAAGCAGTTAGTCCCGCTAATGTTAGGAGCTCAGCAGCCGCTAAAAAAAAAAAAAGGTTTGAAATTATTTTCTACTGTCTGTTACAGATTGGAAGACAACTTAACAGTGATTCACAACTTCTTTCAATATAGCCATGGCTTTCATAGTAAAACAAAGCAATTACACCACTCAAGGGTTCAAAGGCAGTTGTCTCCTTTTCTGACAAATACTTGCATTGTCTCCTTTTCTGACAAATACTTGCATGATCGGCATCACAGTATTGAAATGCTAAGCTCTAAATGTTGTTTGTTTGTACTACTTTATATATTAAAATTACTTAAAAGTAGTATCAAAGCTGTCTGTGACATTTAGAGAAAAGTCAGAAAATATTTTTCTTGTAATTTTTGTAAAATTACCAGCACATGTTTTCACATTTTCATTTTAACTTTATATATGTAATGTAGAGCTTTTCTCTGTGGGCATCCATTGAAAAGGAGTTTTACTTCCCAGTAAAATGTAAATAAGTAAGTAAATACACAATGGAAGTGATAGGACTGACATTCCAGACTCACACATATGAAGTAGGCTTACTGTTTCTATTTTCACATTAGTCTGAAATCCTGTGGTATTGAAACCCTAAATAGGCCTCTTATAATTTTCAGTTCTGTATCCACTAGACACATAATCCATCACTGAATACAGGTGAGGCAGAGTATGGCTAAACTACCAAGCAAAGAGAGTGAAACATTTGACACACAGAAACCAAACTTTCAATTTTTTATTAATCAGTTTATTAACTTTAAGGTCCTATATTTTGGCATTCATACAGTGGATTAAAAAAGTGTACACACCCCTGTTAAAATGCCAGGTTTTTGTGATTTAAAAAAATGAGACCACAATAAATCATTTCAAAATGTTTCCCACCTTTAATGTAACCTATAACTTGCACAATTCAATTGAAAAGCAAACAAATCTGTTAGGGGAAAATATATAAAAAATAAAAAACGTACAATACCCTTGTTGCATAAGTGTGCACACCCTTAAACTAATACTTTGTTGTGTGTGCACACCTTTAACTAATACTTTGTTGAAGCACCTTTTGATTTAATTACAGTTTTCAGTCTTCTTGGGTAGGAGTCTAACAGCATGGCACATCTTGGCTTGGCAATGTTTGCCCACTCTTCCTTGCAAAAGCTCTCCAAATCTGTCAGATTGCGAGGAGATCTCTTGTGCACAGCCCTCTTCAGGCCACACAACACATTTTCTGTTGGATTTAGGTCTGGGCTCTTGCTGGGCCATTCCGAAACTTTAATTTTCTTCTAGTGAAGCCATTCTTTTGTTGAATTGTATGTATGCTTGGGGTCATTGCCGTGTTGAAAGGTGAAATTCCTCTTCATCTTCAGCTTTCTAGCAGATGCCTGAAGGTTTTGGGGCAAAAGTGACTGGTTTTTGGAACTGTTCATAATTCCCTCCACCTTGACTAAAGCCCCAGTTAGAGCTGAAGAAAAGCAATCCCAAAGCATGATACTGCCACCACCATGCTTCACCATGGGGATGGTGTACTTTTGGTGATGCGAAGTGTTTTTGTGCCACACGTACCTTTTGGAATTGTGGCCAAAAAGTTCAACCTTGGTCTCATCAGACCTTAACACATTTTCCACATGCTTTTGGGAGACCTGATGTATTGTTTTGCAAATTTTAGCCGGGCCTGGATGTTTTTCTGTGTAAGAAAAGTCTTCTGTCTTGCATCCCTCCCCCACAGTCCAGACATACGGAGAATACGGGATATTGTTGTCACATGAGTACACAACCAATACTTGCCAGAAATTCTTGCAGCTCTTTCAATGTTGCTGTAAGTCTCTTGGCAGCCTCCATGATCAGTTTTCACCTTGTCTTTTCATCTGTTTTGGAGGGACATCCAATTCTTTGCAATGTCACTGTTATCCCATATTTTATCCACTTTCTGATGACTGTCTTCACTGTGTTCCATGATGTATCCAATGCTGTGGAAATGTTTTTGTACCCTTCTCCTGACTGATACTTTTCAACAGTGAGATCCCTTTGATGCTTTGTAAGCTCTCTGCAAAGAATGGCTTTTGCGGTAGCAGGCAACTGATTAAATGTCAGGAAAATCCTACTAGGACAGCTGAACTTTATTTGGGGTTAATCAGAGTTTCTTTAATTGATGGCAGGTGTGTACCCAAGAAGACTGAATGCTGTAATTAAATCAAAAGATGCTTCAAGAAAGTATTCACTTAAGGGTGTGCACACACAACAAAGTATTAGTTTAAGGGTGTGCACACTTATGCAACCAGCATATTGTATGCTTTTTATTTTTTATATTGTTTCCTCAAACAGATTTGTTTGTTTATCAATTGAATTGTACAGGTTATAGGTCACATTGAAGGTGGGAAAAGTTTTGAAATGATTTATTGTTTCATTTTTTTAGGTCACAAAAACCTGGCATTTTAATAGGGGTG